>NC_092050.1:68639342-69371656 GCF_003086295.3 Arachis hypogaea
AGATTCTGATTAAAGAATCTAAGAGATACTCATTCAATCGGATATAGAACGGAGGTGGTTGTCAGGCACACGTTCATGGTTTGAGGAAGGTGATGAATGTCACAGATCATCACCTTCATCACAGTTAATTGCGAATGAACATCTTAGATAGAAACAAGCGTGTTTGAATGGAAAACAGAAATACTTGCATTAATTCATCGAGACACAGCAGAGCTCCTCACCCCCAACAATGGGGTTTAGAGACTCATGCCGTCAGAGAATACAAAGTTTAGATCTGAAATGTCATGAGATACAAAATAAGTCTCTAACAGTTGTTTAAATACTAAACAGTAGCCTAGGGTTACAAAATATGAGTGGACTATGATGGATGATGCAGAGATCCACTTCTGGGGCCCACTTGGTGTGCTGGGGCCACTTGTGTGTGCTGGGCCACTTGGTGTGTGCTGGGGCTGAGACTTTAAGCAATTCACGTGCAGAGGCCATTTGTGGAGTTGAACGCCAGTTTTTGTGCCAGTTTGGGCGTTCAACTCCAGTTTTTGATCCTTTTCTGGCACTGGACGCCAGAATTGGGCAGAGGACTGGCGTTGAACGCCAGTTTACGTCGTCTATCCTTGTGCAAAGTATGGACTATTATATATTGCTGGAAAGCCCTAGATGTCTACTTTCCAATTCAATTGGAAGCATGCCATTTCAAGTTCTGTAGCTCCAGAAAATCCAATTTGAGTGCAGGGAGGTCAGAATCCAACAGCATCAGCAGTCCTTTTTCAGCCTGAATCAGATTTTTGCTCAGCTCCTTCAATTTTAGCCAGAAAAATACCTGAAATTACAGAAAAACACACAACTCATAGTAAAGTCCAGAAATATGAATTTTTCCTAAAAACTACTGGAAATAAACTAAAAACTAACTAGAACATACTCAAAACTATATGAAATTATCCCCAAAAAGCGTATAAAATATCCGCTCATCAGGGTATTGACTTCATGGGGCCTTTCCCACCATCATACTCAAACACTTATATTCTGTGGCAGTCGACTATGTATCCAAATGGGTAGAGGCCGTTGCCACACCCACTAATGATACTAAGACAGTGCTGAAGTTCCTCCAGAAACATATCTTCAGTAGGTTTGGTGTCCCTAGAGCTCTAATCAGTGATGGGGGCACTCACTTCTGCAACAAACAGCTTTACTCTACTATGGTCCGGTATGGAATTAGCCATAAGGTGGCAACTCCATATCACCCACAGACAAATGGGCAAGCTGAAGTCTCTAATAGAGAACTAAAAAGAATCCTGGAATGGACTGTAAGTACCCGTAGAAAGGATTGGCGAGAAGCTTGGATGATGCTCTGTGGGCTTACAGAACAGCATTCAAGACTCCTATAGGGACCTCTCCATACCAGCTTGTGTATGGTAAGGCCTATCGTCTACCCCTGGAACTGGAGCATAAGGCCTACTGGGCAACCAGATTCCTAAACTTTGATGCCAAATTAGCTGAAGAAAAAAGATTGCTCCAGTTGAATGAGCTAGAGGAATTCAGACTCACTGCTTTCGAAAATGCCAAGCTTTTCAAAGAGAAAGCAAAAAGGTGGCATGACAGAAAGCTATCATCTAGAGTCTTTGAACCAGGACAGAAGGTTCTGTTGTTTAACTCTAGGCTCAGGCTATTCCCCGGGAAACTGAAATCCCGGTGGAGGGGACCATATGTGATTACAAGTGTGTCACCATATGGCTATGTGGAGCTTCAAGACATTGATTCTAATAAGAAGTTCATTGTTAATGGATAGAGAATCAAGCATTATCTTGAAGGCAATGTTGAGCAAGAGTGCTCAAGGCTGAGCCTAGATTAAAAGCTCAGCAAGGTCTAGCTAAAGACAATAAAGAAGCGCTTGCTGGGAGGCAACCCAGCCATTAGCAAAACCTATTTTTATTTAAATAATAATTATACGAGTTTAATATAAATAATCTTCAAGGTAAAGTATCAATTGCATAAGTTCACAGGGTTACAGAAGGATTCATAGTACAAAACAAGGAAAAGGAGCTCACTGGCAAGAAAACGCCAGTAAGAGGTACAATTGGGCGTTAAACGCCAGAATGGGTGCCATTTTGGGCGTTTAACGCCATACTTACAGCATCCTAGGCATTCAGAAAAATGCCCAATGACGAAAGATTTCTGGCGTTTAACGCCAGCCAGAAGCAACAGCTGGGCGTTAAACGCCCAAAAGAGGCTACAGATGGGCGTTAAACGCCCAAAACAAGCAGCAGTTGGGCGTTTAACGCCAGGATTGTAGAGGGGAGGAAGTTTTGTTCCCAACTTGATTTTTTTTTCAAATTTTCATATTTCCATCCATATTTTCTTGCATAAACATGTTGCCATACTTTCTTTTTTCAAACTCTTTTCCAAAAATATTAAAAATATCTTAATCCTAAAATTACATCTTTCTCAATTCTTCTTCAACCTCTTCTCAAATCTTTTTCAAAACAAATCTATCTTTTTCAAATTTTTTTTTCAAACTCATTAATATCTTTTTCAAATCTATCTTTTTCAAATATCTTTCATATCTTTTCAATTTTAAATTACATCTTTTCCTATCATACTTATCTTTTCCAAATCACATTTTCTATCATATCTTTTTCAAAAATTTTCGAAAACCCACCCCTCTTCCCTTTAAATCCTCGTTCGGCCTCCCTCCTCTCCTCTACAATTTGAACTTGGCTCTCCCTATATCCCTCTTCTTTCCTTTCTTTTGCTTGAGGACAAGTAAACCTCTAAGTTTGGTGTGTTTATCCGTGATCACTAAGCCAATACCCACCAAGATCATAGCTCCTAAGGTAAACAAACCACCTCAAGAGGCAAGAAAGAGAATATTCCAAAACCACTTTGGAATCAAGAAAAGTTCTTAACCAAAGAACATTCAGACCATTACTACAAAATAATGGGTCTAAGGTCAGTGATCCCGGAAGTTAAATTCGATCTGAAAGAAGACGAATATCCGGAGATCCAAGAGCAAATTTGAAACAGGAGCTGGGAAATCCTAGCTAATCCTGAGACAAAGGTGGGAAGAAACATGGTTCAGGAATTCTACTCTAATCTGTGGCAGACAGACAGGCAAAGAATAGTTGGAACCGCATTCTATGACTATCGAACTCTGGTCAGAGGGAAGATTGTTCACACCCACCCTGACAAAATAAGGGAAATCTTCAAGCTGCCTCAACTGCAAGATGACCCGGACTCCTTTAATAGGAGAATGATGAGACCCAATAAGAGCTTGGACAAAATTCTAGAGGACATATGCCTTCCTGGAGCCAAATGGACAACCAACACAAAGGGTGTCCCAAACCAAATCAAGAAAGGAGATCTCAAACCAGTCGCCAGAAGCTGGCTGGACTTCATTGGGCGTTCTATACTGCCCACTAGCAACCGCTCTGAAGTCACCATCAAAAGAGCAGTGATGATTCATTGCATTATGTTGGAAAAAGAAGTGGAAGTTCATCAGCTGATTTCTTGTGAGCTTTACACAATTGCAAACAAGAACTTCAAAGATGCCAAATTGGCTTATCCAAGCTTAATCTCTCTGCTATGTAAAGATGCTGGGGTAAAAATGGGAGTAGATGAGTATATCTCAGTTGAGCAACCAATCACCAAAAAGTCAATGGACGGACAAGTGCAGGACGACTCTATCAAGAGGAGAGCACAGAAGTTCCTCCCAGAAATTCCTCAATTTGAATACTGGGGGCGCCTAGAAGCATCTATCACCAAGTTACAATAAGCTATGGATCAACTGAAGGAAGAACAGCAAAATCAAAACAGCATGCTCTGTAAACTGCTTAGGGAACAAGAAGAGCAAGGGCGTGAACTGAAGGAACTAAAGCGCCAGAAGTTATCTCTTGAAGGACCAAGCACCCCTCAGACTAAAGAGGCATCTACCTCCCAAAATAAAGGTTGTTGAGTCCTAACTCTGTGATAACCTTTTATCCATTCTAAAAGTACATGAGTATTAGAATTAGAGTCATTTGTCTTTATGTCTTTAGTTTCCTTTCTTTTATTACTAATTGTCTGCTTTTTATGCCTATTTTATATTATTCCTATTAAATAATAAATAAAGATTAGAGTCTATGCCTTAAAGTTATGAATGTCCTATGAATCCATCACCTTTCTTAAATGAAAAATGTTTTAATTACAAAAGAACAAGAAGTACATGATTTTGAATTCATCCTTGAAATTAGTTTAATTATTTTGATGTGGTGACAATACTTTTTGTTCTCTGAATGAATGCTTGAATAATGCATATGTCTTTTGAATTTGTTGTTTATGAATGTTAAAATTGTTGGCTCTTGAAGAATAATGAAAAAGGAGAAATATTATTTGATAATCTGAAAAATCATAAAATTGATTCTTGAAGTAAGAAAAAGCAGTGAATAAACAAGGCTTGCGAAAAAAAAGAGAAAAAGAAAAAGCAAAAGCAAGCAGAAAAAGCCAATAGCCCTTAAAACCAAAAGGCAAGGGTAATAAAAAGGATCCAAGGCTTTGAGCATCAGTGGATATGAGGGCCCAAAGGAATAAAATTCTGGCCTAAGCGGCTAAACCAAGCTGTCCCTAACCATGTGCTTGTGGCGTGAAGGTGTCAAGTTAAAAGCTTGAGACTGAGCGGTTAAAGTCGAGGTCCAAAGCAAAAACAGAGTGTGCTTAAGAACCCTGGACACCTCTAATTGGGGACTTTAGCAAAGCTGAGTCACAATCTAAAAAGGTTCACCCAATTATGTGTCTGTGGCATTTATGTATCCGGTGGTAATACTGGAAAACAAAGTGCTTAGGGCCACGGCCAAGACTCATAAAGTAGTTGTGTTCAAGAATCAACATACTGAACTAGGAGAATCAATAACACTATCTGAATTCTGAGTTCCTATAGATGCCAATCATTCTGAACTTCAAGGAATAAAGTGAGATGCCAAAACTGTTCAGAGGCAAAAAGCTACTAGTCCCGCTCATTTAATTGGAGCTAAGTTTCATTGATATTCTGGAGTTTATGGTATATTCTCTTATTTTTATCCTATTTGATTTTCAGTTGCTTAGGGACAAGCAACAATTTAAGTTTGGTGTTGTGATGAGCGGATAATTTATACGTTTTTTTGGCATTGCTTTTAGGTAGTTTTTAGTATGATTTAGTTACTTTTTACTATATTTTTATTAGTTTTTATTCAAAATTCACATTTCTGGACTTTACTATGAGTTTGTGTATTTTTCTGTGATTTCAGGTATTTTCTGGCTGAAATTGAGGGACCTGAGCAAAATCTGATTCAGAGGCTGAAAAAAAGACTACAGATGCTGTTGGATTCTGACCTCCCTGCACTCGAAATGGATTTTCGGAGCTATAGAAACCTAAATGGTGCACTCTCAATTGCGTTGGAAAGTAAACATCCAGGGATTTCCATAAATATATAATAGTCCATACTTTGCTCAAAGATAAATGACGTAAACTGGCGTTCAACGCCAATTCCATGTTGCATTCTAGCGTTAAACGCCAGAAACAGGTTACAAGTTGGAGTTAAACGCCCAAAATAGGTTACAACCTGGCGTTTAACTCTAGAAACAGCCTAGGCACGTGTAAAGCTCAAGTCTCAGCCCCAGCACACACCAAGTGGGCCCCGAAAGTGGATTTCTGCACTGTCTGTCATAGTTTACTCATTTTCTGTAAACCTAGGTTACTAGTTTAGTATTTAAACAACTTTTAGAGATTTATTTTGTATCTCATGACATTTTTAGATCTAAACTTTGTATCTTAGACGGTATGAGTCTCTAAACTCCATTGTTGGGGGTGAGGAGCTCTGTTGTGTCTCGATGAATTAATGCAACTATTTCTGTTTTCTATTCAAACACGCTTGTTTCTATCTAAGATATTCATTCGCACTTTAGTATGATGAATGTGATGATCCGTGACACTCATCACCATTCTCACCCTATGAACGCGTTCCTGACAACCACCTCCGTTTTACCTTGGATTGAATGAATATCTCTTGGGTTCTTGGCTCATGAGTCTGATCACCTCTCCTAACAACGGAACTTTCAGATCCGTGAGACCAGAGTCTTCGTGGTATAAGCTAGAATCCATTGGCAGCATTCTTGAGATCCGGAAAGTCTAAACCTTGTCTGTGGTATTCAGAGTAGGATCCAGGAAGGGATGACTGCAACGAGCTTTAAACTCGTGAGTGCTGGTCGTAGTGATAGACGCAAAAGGATCAATGGATCCTATTCCATCACAAGTGAGAACCGACAGATGATTAGCCATGTACATGGACCTTTTTCACTGAAAGGACGGATGGTAGCCATTGACAACGGTGATCCACCGACATACAACTTGCCATGGAAGGAGCCTTGCGTGCATGAAGAAGATGACAGTAGGAAAGCAGAGATTCAGAAGACAAAGCATCTCCAAAACTCCAACATATTCTCCATTACTGCATAACAAGTATTTATTTCATACTCTTTTATTCTTTGCAACTCAAACTAATAATCATAATTGATATCCTGACTAAGATTTACAAGATAACCATAGATTGCTTCAAGCCGAAAATCTCCGTGGGATCGATCCTTACTCACGTAAGGTATTACTTGGACGACCCAGTGCACTTGCTGGTTAGTGGTACGAGTTGTAAAAAGTGTGATTTACAATTTTGTGCACCACTTACCCTCTATAGAGACTCCCAAGAGTTTGTACGTAATTGTTACAGTTGCCAGAGAGCTGGTAATCTGCCTCACGGTTATGCCATGCCTCAGTAAGGGATCTTAGAGATTGAGTTATTTGATGTATGGGGTATTGACTTCATGGGGCCTTTCCCACCATCAAACTCAAATAGTTATATTCTGGTGGCAGTAGACTATGTATCTAAATGGGTAGAGGCAATTGCAACCCCCACTAATGATACTAAGACAGTGATGAAGTTCCTCCAGAAGCATATCTTCAACAGGTTTGGTGTCCCTAGGATATTGATCAGTGACGGAGGCACTCATTTATGCAATAAACAGCTTGACTCTGCTCTAGTCAGATATGGAATTAACCATAAAGTGGCCACTCCATATCATCCACAGACAAATGGGCAGGCTGAAGTCTCGAATAGAGAACTAAAACGAATCCTGGAACGGAGTGCAAGTACCCGTAGAAAGGATTGGGCAAGAAGTCTGGATGATGTTCTGTGGGCATATAGAACCGCATTCAAGACTCCTATAGGGACCTCTCCATGCCAACTTGTGTATGAAAAAGCCTGTCATCTGCCAGTGGAACTGGAACACAAGGCCTACTAAGCAACTAGGTTCCTAAACCTTGATGCTAAGGTAGCTGGAGAGAAGAGATTACTCCAGTTGAATGAGCTGGAGGAGTTCAGACTCAATGCTTTCGAAAATGCTAAAATCTACAAGGAGAAAGCAAAAAGATGGCATGACAAAAGGCTGTCATGTAGAGTCTTTGAGCCAGGACAGAAGGTCCTGCTATTTAACTCTAGGCTCAGATTGTTCCCTGGGAAACTGAAATCCCAGTGGAAGGGACCATATGTCATTACAAGTGTATCACCATATGGTTATGTAGAGCTTCAGGATATTGACTCTGAAAAAAAATTCATTGTTAATGGACAGAGAGTCAAACACTATCTTGAAGGCAATGTTGAGCAAGAGTGCTCAAAACTGAGACTAAATTAAAAGCTCAGTAAAAGTCTAGCTAAAGACAGTAAAGAAGCGCTTATTGGGAGGCAACCCAATCTTATTTATCTATGTTAATTACTTTTTCATTTCATTTTCCATTGTTAGTTTATATTTTCTTTAGGTTGATGATCATGTGGGGTCACAAAAACAGCTGCAGAATTAAAGTGGAATAAAAAACAGCATCAAAAATAGCACACCCTGGAGGACAGGCTTACTGGCGTTTAAACGCCAGTAAGGATAGCAGAATGGGCGTTTAACGCCCATGCAGGCAGCATTCTGGGCATTTAACGCCAGAAATGGCAGCATTCTGGGTGTTCAAAAAAATGCCTAGTAAAGAAGGATTCCTGGCGTTTAACGCCAGCCATGGTATCTGGCTGGGCGTTAAACGCCTAAAGAGGCAGTCAAGTGGGCGTTAAATGCCAGAATAGATAGCATTCTGGGCGTTTAACGCCAGGATGACACAAGGGATGTAATTTTGTTTTCAATTCAATTTTTTTCAATTTTTCATTTTTTAATTGACAATTTTTTGCATCAAACATATTTTAAACGTTCATCTTTCAATTTCTATTTTCAAAAATTCATAATCCTTCCAATTCTTTTTTATTCTTTTTCAATTCTTTTCAATTCCTTCCAAAATGTTTTCAAAACTTACATATCTTTTCAAATTCTTTTCAACTCTTTTTAATTTTTCTAGTATACAGTAATAAGTTTTCAAAATTAATTGTATCATTCTTTTTCTACTCCCTTCTATCTTATTTTGCTCGAGGACGAGCAAAGCTTTTATGTTTGGTGTGGAAAAGCTTAGCTTTTTGCTTTCCATAACCACTAATGGCACCTAAGGCCGGAGGAACCTCTAGGAAGGGGAACAACAAAGGCAAGGAAGAGACATAAAGGAGCTCGAAAACTCCATTGGTTCTTCAAGAGGAAGAAGAAGCCACCATCACTAAGGTGGACCCGTTCCTTAATCTCCTTGTTTATTTTCTTTTCTGTTTTCGGTTTTTATGCTTTATGTTTTGACTATGTTTGTGTCTTCATTACATGATCATTAGTGTCTAGTGTCTATGTCTTAAAGCTATGAATGTCCATGACTCTTTCACCTTTCTTAAATGAAAAATGTTTTTATTTGCAAAAGAACAAGAAGTACATGAATTTTGAATTCTATCTTGAAAATAGTTTAACTATTTTGATGTGGTGGCAATACTTTTTGTTTTCTGAATGAATGCTTGAACAGTGCATATTTTTTATAGTGGAGTTTATGAATGTTAAAATTGTTGGCTCTTGAAAGAATAATGAAAAAGGAGACATGTTATTGATAATCTAAAAAATCATAAAATTGATTCTTGATGCAAGAAAAAGCAGTGAAAAAAAACACAAAGCTTGCGGAAAAAAAATGTGGCAAAAAATAAAAGAAAAAGAAAGAAAAAGAAAAAGCAAGCAGAAAAAGCCAGTAACCCTTTAAACTAAAAGGCAAGGGTAAAAGGGATCCAAGACTTTGAGCATAAATGGATAGGAGGGCCCAAAGGAATAAAATCCTGGCCTAAGCGGCTAAACCAAGCTGTCCCTAACCATGTGCTTGTGGCGTGAAGGTGTCAAGCGAAAAGTTTGAGACTGAGCGGTTAAAGTCGTGGTCCAAAGCAAAAAGAGTGTGCTTAAGAGCTCTGGGCACCTCTAACTGGGGACTCTAGCAAAGCCGAGTCACAATCTGAAAAGGTTCACCCAGTTATGTGTCTGTGATATTTATGTATCTGGTGGTAATACTGGAAAACAAAATGCTTAGGGTCACGGCCAAGACTCATAAAGTAGCTGTGTTCAAGAATCAACATACTGAACTAGGGGAATCAATAACACTATCTGAATTCTGAATTCCTATGGATACCAATCATTCTGAACTTCACAGGATAAAGTGAGATGCCAAAACTGTTCAGAAGCAAAAAGCCACTAGTCCCGCTCATCTAATTAAAACTAATCTTCATTGATGTTTTTGGAATTTATTGTATATTCTCTTCTTTTTTATCCTATTTTGTTTTTAGTTGCTTGGGGACAAGTAACAATTTAAGTTTGGTGTTGTGATGAGCGGATAATTTATACCCTTTTTGGCATTGTTTTTAGATAGCTTTTAGTATATTTTAGTTACTTTTTATTATATTCTTATTAGTTTTTATTTAAAAATCACATTTTTGGGCTTTACTATGAGTTTGTGTATTTTCTGTAATTTCAGGTATTTTCTGGCTGAAATTGAGGGACCTAAGCAAAAATCTGATTCAGAGGCTGAGAAAGGACTGCAGATGCTGTTGGATTCTGACCCTCCTGCACTCGAAATGGATTTTCTAGTGCTGTAGAAACCCAAATGGCGCGTTCTCAATTGCGTTGAAAAGTAGACATCTTGGGCTTTCCTGCAATATATAATAGTTCATATTTTGCCCGAGATTTGATGGCCCAAACTGGCGTTAAAAGCCAGCCAAAAACTTTCTGGCGTAAAACACCAGAACTGGCATACTTTTCGGCGTTAAACGCCCATTTTGGCACTCAGGGTGGCGTCTAACTCCAATATGAGGCATATGCACGTGGAAGCTTGAAAGCTCAGCCCAAACACTCACCAAGTGGGCCCCGAAAGTGGAATTCTGCACTATCTACACCTAGTTACTCATTTTCTGTAACCCTAAGTTACTAGTTTAGTATAAAAACTACTTTTAGAGATTCATTTAGCAACTCATGACAATTTTATTCCATATTGTATCTCTGACGGCATGAGTCTCTAAACCCCATTGGTGGGGGTGAGGAACTCTGTTGTGTTTCAATGGATTAATGCAATTGCTATTGTTTTCTATTCAATCACGCTTGATTCTATTCTAAGATACTCACTCGTACTTCAATATGGAGAAGATGATGATCCGTGACACTCATCATTATTCTCACATTTATGAACGCGTGCCTGACAACCACTCCCGTTCTATCTGAGCTCAACGTAGTCATTGGGCGACAGCTTGAGTGCGTATCTCTTGGGTCTCTGATTCACGGACCGAGTCCGTGGGATCAGAACCTTCATGGTAGAGGCTAGAACCAATTGGAAGCATTCCTGGGATCTGGAAAGTCTAAACCTTGTCTGTGGTATTCCGAGTTAGATCTGGGAAGGGATGACTGTGACGAGCTTCAAACCTGCGAATGTTGGCGCAGTGACAGTGTGCAAAAGGATAGAGAGATCCTATTCCGACGCTAGCAGGAACCGATAGATGATTAGCCGTGCGGTAGCTGTACATGGTATTTTTCATCCGAGACGAGAAATCCGATAGTTGATTAGCCGTGCAGAGATCGTACCTAGTATTTTTCATCCGAGAGGATCATACAACTTGCCATTGAAGGAAGCCATGCGTGTTTGGAGAAGAAGACAGTAGGAAAAAAGAGATTCAGATGACAGAGCATCTCCGAAATCTCAACCTGTTCCTCATTACTGAATCACAAGTACCACTTAATTCATGCTATTTAATTTTCATAACAAAACCATTTTTATTATTAATCTCCTGACTAAGATTTACAAGGTAACCATAGCTTTCTCTTTACCCTTCTTGGTGGCCATCCTGAAAAGGAAAGAAGAAAGTAACATGTAAAGCTAAGGGTTTGAGCAAGGAAGAGGACGGTACAAGTGATAATCCATGCACGGTAAAGAAGGATGTCGTTAACACATGGTCGCGACTACATGTGAAAAGTTCATCAATGGAAATATAGCAAGTGCATGTTATGGCAAATAGATGCAAGATGTTTATTGGCATGCTGGCAAAGGCATGAGTAGCATAGTTCAAGCATTAAATGCCCAATTTGATTATCAAGTCTGTGAAACTAACAATCTGTTTGTATTAACAATTATATTCAATTAATAATATATAAAAGGAGTTTTGTGAAAAACAGGCATTAGAGTAGTAGAATAGAATAATTTAAAAATAATGCACAATGCCATACGGGCTTTTTCACAAACACTTAGCATGCATGGTAAATATGTTGTTGAAAGTATTAAATTGAATATGCAAGCAATCCTTTAAGAAGTAATATTTAATTGTCAAACAATTTCTTAATAATCCACAAGCAAAATATAGAAGAAAACAATCACGCCATTAAATTTCTAACACCAATCAAAAGAATAAAAAGAAAAAGAAAGAAAAAGAAAACATATATAATGAAAGAAAAAGGAAAAGAAGAAGAAAACATAAATAAAAATAAAAATAATAATAGAAAAGTAAAGAGGGAAGAAGAAAAGAAAAGAACCTTGATGATGAATGTGAAAAAGAAAGAAGGGGGATAAAGTGAGAAGGAATAAAGAAGAAAGAAGGAAGAAGAAAAAGATAAGAAGGGAGAAGGAAAAATTAGGATTGGGGAAGAAAAGATAAGATTTCTGGCGCTGATCTGGATAAGCTGTGGGCGCAGGCGACGCGGACGCGTGGAGCACGCATTTGCGTGGTTGGCGCTATTTTCAAGTGACGCGGACGCGTGGGTCACGCGAACGCGTGACTTAATTTGTGCTAGTGGCGCGAGAGCAGCCTCACGTACGCACGAATTTCTGTTTCGTTTGCATATTGCCAAAATTTAGGGTGACGCATGAGCGTGGGTGATGCGCACGCGTGAATGGCCTTACTTTTAAAAATGACGCGGACGCGTGGGGGACGCGTACGCGTGGTAGGGCTTGTGCTTCTAGCACAATTCCAGCTCCACTCCATCATAACTCGCTGCCATACACCCATTTTCGTCAATTTTGAAGAGTCACGCGTACGCGTGGGTGACGCGCACGCGTGGGAGGCTGTTTTCTCAAGTGACGTAGACGCGTCAAGGACGCTCACGTGTGGGCGTGTGTGTGCCTTAGGCACACCTCCAGCCATGCTCCCGCGTGACTCTTTGCTTCTTTTCTTCCTTGTTTCGAATGCATGTATGACGTGGACGCGTCAGCAATACTTGCGCGTCGCATGCTCTCTTTTTTTTTTACATATGCAAAATGCAAATGCAAATGCAGACTATATGCAGAGATTATGAGAAGAGTCATTAACAAAAAAAATAGAATAAAGTAAAATAAAACTAAGACTGAAACGGAATGTTAAACAAAATAGAATAAAGTAAAATAAAACTAAGACTGAAACGAACGATCATACCATGGTGGGTTGTCTCCCACCTAACACTTTACTTTTACGTCCGTAAGTTGGACGGTCTTCAGGCTCATTATGCGTCTGTTGGTGGGTCTTCCAAGAGGAAGACCTCTAGCTCTTTGTGATCTTTCATCTTTTCACCATGATAAAGCTTTAGGCGATGTCCATTGACCTTAATGAATTTGGAGTTAGAAGGATGATGCAGGTGAAAAACTCCGTATGGCTCTGCCTTTTCTACTCAGTATGGACCTTCCCATCTTGATCTCAGTTTACCTGGCATGAGCCTCAGTCTGGAGTTATAAAGAAGAACTAACTCCCCTAGTCTGAATTCTCTCCTTTTTATGTGCTTGTCATGGACAGCCTTCATCTTTTCTTTGTATCGCCTGTAGTTGTCATATGCTTCTAGGCGAAGGTTCTCTAGTTCTGCTAGTTGCAGCTTCCTTTCAGCACCAGCTTCCTCAAAATTCATGTTGCACTCCCTCAAAGCCCAGAAAGCCTTGTGTCCCACCTCTATTGGAAGGTGGCAAGCCTTTCCGTATACTAAGCGGAAGGGGCTCATCCCAATGGGTGTCTTATATGCTGTTCTATATGCCCAGAGTGCATCTTATAGTCTAACGCTCCAGTCCTTCCTATGAGACTTTACTATCTTCTCTAGAATACGCTTAATCTCTCTGTTAGATACTTCTACTTGCCCATTGGTCTGGGGATGATAAGCTGTTGCTACTTTGTGAACTATCCCATGCTTCTTCAGTAATCCTATTAGTCTCCTGTTACAAAAGTGAGTGCCTTGATCGCTCACGATTGCTCGTGGTGATCCAAAGTGACAAATAATATGTTTCTAACAAAGGAAACAACAGTGTTAGCATCATCAGTACGGGTAGGAATTGCTTCCACCCATTTAGAAACATAATCTACAGCTAACAGTATATAAAGGTAACCATTAGAGTTTGGAAATGGACCCATGAAGTCAATGCCCCAAACATAAAAAATTTCACAGAAAAGCATAATCTGTTGAGGCATCTCATCCCTCTTGGATATATTACCAAACCTTTGGCAAGGGGAACAAGATTTACAAAAGGCAGCGGCGTCTTTAAAAAGAGTAGGCCACTAGAATCCATAGTCTAAGATTTTTCTAGCTGTTCTTTGAGGGCCAAAATGTCCTCCACTCTCAGATGAGTGGCAAGCCTCTAAAATGGACTGGAATTCTGATTGACGTACACACCATCTAATTACCTGGTCAGCACCACACTTCCATAAATATGGGTCATCCCATATATAATATTTGGACTCGCTTTTCAGCTTGTCTCTTTGATGCTTAGTAAAATTTGGAGGGAAAGTATGGCTAACTAGATAATTAGCTACAGGTGCATTCCAAGGAACGACTTCAGATACTGCATGCAAGCTATCAAATAGGAAAGTATCATTGATAGAAGTGGAGTCATCCTTAATGTGCTCAAGGCGACTCAAGTGGTCTGCAACTAAATTCTGGTTACCACTCCTATCCTTAATTTCTAAATCAAAAATTCTTGCAGCAGCAGTATCCAACGTATTAGCCTTGGTTTGGACTCTTTTTTAGCTAATAAATATTTTAGAGCTGCATGGTCTGAGTACACTACCACCTTATTACCAAGTAAATAGGCTCGGAATTTATCCAGAGCAAAAACAATAGCAAGAAGCTTTTTTTCAGTAGTAGTGTAATTAGACTGAGCAGCGTCTAAGGTCTTAGACGCGTAAGCAATTACAAAAGGATCCTTACCTTCGCGCTGAGCCAGTGCCGCTCCTACTGCATGGTTGGAGGCATCACACATAATCTGAAATGGCTGGCTCCAGTCTGGTCCTCTCACAATCGGAGCTTGAGTCAGGGCAATCTTCATCTTATCAAATGCTTGCATGCAGTCCTCACTGAACTCGAACTCAATATCTTTCTGCCGCAATCTGGATAAAGGAAATGCTACCTTACTGAAGTCCTTAATGAATCTCCTGTAAAAACCTACATGGCCAAGGAACGAACGGACTTCCCTCATGGAGGAGGGGTAAGGTAAACTAGAAATGACATCTACCTTTGCTGGATCTACAGAAATGCTGATATTAGATACAACATATCCTAGTACAATTCCTTGTTTTACCATAAAGTGACATTTTTCAAAATTCAGTACAAGGTTTGAACTAACACAACTGTCTAATACTCTAGATAAATTATCCAAGCAAAGGCTAAAGGAATCACCATATATGCTAAAATCATCCATGAAAACCTCCATACAATTTTCAATGAGATCTGAAAAGATACTCATCATGCATATTTAGAAAGTAGCCGGTGTATCACATAAGCCAAAAGGCATTCTTTTGAATGCATACGTTCCAAAGGGACATGTAAAAGTAGTCTTCTCCTGATCTTCAGAAGCTAAATGGATTTGAAAGTAACCTGTATAAGCATCTAAAAAATAGTAATGGGATTTACCTGACAGGCGATCAAGCATTTGATCAATAAATGGCAAGGGGTAATGATCGTTGCGAGTGGCTTGGTTGAGACGCCTATAGTCAATGCAAACCCTCCATGAATTCTGCACTCTAGTTGTCAGGAGCTCTCCATGCTCATTCTTTATTGTTGTGACTCCAAACTTCTTGGGCACCACTTGTACTGGACTGACCCATTCACTCTCTGAGATGGGGTAAATGATATCTGCTTCAAGTAGCCTGGTCACTTCTTTCTTGACAACTTCTAAGATGGTGGGATTTAATCTTCTTTGAGGCTGACGGACAGGCTTTGCTCCCTCTTCTAAGAATATTCTGTGTTCACAAATTTGAGGGCTGATGCCTACTATATCCGCCAAGCTCCACCCAATTGCTTTCTTATGTTTTCTCAGCACACTAAGTAGTTGTTCTTCCTGTTGGGAAATGAGTTCCCTTGCAATGATAACTGGGAACTTCTGATTATCCTCAAGATAAACATACTTGAGGTGTAGAGGAAGGGGCTTTAATTCCAATTTCTTCTCATGGCTAGGTTCTGAATCATCCAGGGCTAGTGATAATGGCAAAGTGTCCTCATTGTGTTCAGAGGGCGTCTCCACACTTGGACCTTGCTCCATGTGCTTATCTTCTATTTCTTCTTGGTGAACTTCAGCTACAGTTTCATCAATGATGTCGTACTGGAAGATAGAATGATCTTCCGGAGAGTGCTTCATAGCTTCATTTAAACTGAAACTCACTGCTCTGCCATCTATCTCAAAGGAGTAAGTTCCTGAGAATGCATCCAGCTTGAACTTCGAAGTCTTCAGGAATGGTCTTCCAAGCAGGATTGATGATGGTCTTCCTGAGTCATTAGGGGGCATTTCCAGGATATAGAAGTCAATGGGAAATGTGGGCCCCTTGATGCTCACTAATACATCTTCAGCAATTCCAACTACTGTAATAATGCCTTTATCTGCTAACACAAAACGAGTTGCCGACCTTTTTAAGGGAGGGAGCCTCAAAGCATCATATATAGATAATAGCATTATACTAACACACGCTCCTAAGTCACACATGCAGTCAGAAAATATTACACCCCCAATGGTACAATTAACCATGCATGGACCTGGGTCACTACATTTTTAAGGTATATCCCCCATTAAAGCATATATGAAACTACCTAAAGGAATAGTTGCTAATTCATTAATCTTATCCTTATGTATGCACAAATCTTTTAGGAATTTTGCATATTTAGGTACTTGCTGAATAACATAAAAAAAAGGGGAATAGTTACCTCAACCTTTTTGAATATTTCTACCATTTTGGGATCAAGTTCCATCTGCTTCCTGGTCTTCCTTGCAAGGTGTGGAAATGGGATAGGAATGGCATCTTTTACAGCTTCAGCTTCCTTTGGTTCTCCATTCTTTGGTTGAACTGCTTCTTCTTCAACCATGTTTTGTACTTCATCTTCCTCTTCAACGTCCTCCACTTCAACCATGTCCTCCACTGGGGCGTGTTCTTGTGAGCTTGGCTCCTCATGATTCCTCTCTTGCAGTGTGGTTCCAGACCTCAAAGTGATGGCATTGATGCCACCTTTTGGGTTGGGTAGGGGTTGAGAAGGAATTCCAGTGGAGCTTGAAGGCTGGTTGTTGGAATTATTCATTGATCCAATTTGTGAGGCAAGCGCTTGTACAGCAGAGGTCAGACCGTTTAAGGTAGAATTAAGTGAATTATGCATGTCTTGCTGTCCTTGTGCAAGAGAACGAAACATCTCATCAGTAGAAGGGGAAGGCGGTAAGTGATCTGAGGGGGCTGCTGTTGATTGTTCTGAGGTGCTTGGGACTGCCTTAGGTGAGGTGCTCTGTAGGGTTGGTTCTGATTCTGCTGTCTGTTGTTGTTGTTGCCCCACCTTAAATTTTCATTGTTGTCCCTGCCTCTTCTGTTGTCCCTCCAGCCTTGGTTATAGTTCCCACCTTGGTTGTAGTTACCGCCTTGTTGGTAGTATCCTGGAGTGGCTGCCAATGTATTGTCCTCTTGTTGGAGCTATGGACACTCATCAGTGTAATGACTATAGTCAGCACATATTCCGCATACTCTTTGAGGAACCAGTTATTGACTATGTTGTGGTGAGGGGGTTTGAGATTGTTGTTGGTTCAAATTTATCTACTTCAGTAGGCTGGTCATCTCACATATAGCCTGTGTGAAGGAAGTAGTCTCACTGCTAGAGGAAACTTCTGCAACAGCTTTGGGATGGTGACTCCTGTGTCTAGCATTCCGAGTGGACTCAGCTAAATCGGCAATCAGCTGCCATGCTTCTGTTGATGTCTTGTACTTCTTCATAGAGCCATTGCTTACAGCATCTAGTGTGGTCTTGTCCTAAGGCTTCATGCCCTGTGTGAAGTAGCTGATCAACACCATCTCATCTATCTTGTGGTGGGGACATGAATCTAAGAGGTTCCTGAAGCGTTCCCAGTACTCATAAAGGGTTTCTGACTCTCCTTGGATAATGCAGGAGATCTCTTTTCTCAGTCTGTCTGTAACTTCAGCTGGAAAGTATTTGTCTAGGAACTCTCTTCTAAGCGTATCCCAGTTAGTAACCACTGCCTCAGGTTGAGTGTAGTACCACTACCTCGTCTTTCCCTCCAGGGAAAATGGGAAGGCGATCAGCAAAATAGTAGTCTCATCTGCACCATGACGCCTAACAGTAGAACAGGTTGTCTGAAAATTCCTGAGGTGCTTTATGGGCTCCTGAGCAGGTAAGCCATGAAACTTAGGCATCAAGTTGATTAGCAATGTCTTCAGTTCGAAATCTGTAGCCAGATTTGGGTGACGCGCCTGATACGGTTGCAGGGTGAAGTCTGGGGCTCCAGCTTCTTGGAGAGTAATTCTCCTAGGTTCTGCCATGTTACCTGCACGTAGATCAACAGAATCAGTAGTAGAATAGCTTGTTTCTTCCTCAAATGGCGCTTCAGATTTGCCCTCAGATGAGATTGGTGAATTGATAGTAATCACTTCACCACCCTCAGAGGCCAACCGATGCCGAGCTCGCCTAATACGTGAAAGAGTTCTTTCAATCTCAGGATCAAATGCGGCTAAGCTCGGATCAGGCAGTGAACACGTCATTCAATGAAAGGAACATATAGCTCATGGTAATAAAATAAAATAAAATACGCGAAAATTAAAATATGTATACTAGTTAACAATTTAGCACACAATTGCAACTCCCTGGCAACGGCACCAAAAATTGATGCGAGGGTAGAAGTCGGCTAATTAAGAAATCAATATAGGGAATATATTGTGAGTATAGTTCTTAACCTGCTAAGATCTGCCTCATCAATTTAGAAAAGTTGTCACAAAAGTTTAGAATAAAAATACTGGGAGTATGAGTCCCAGGTCGTCTCCCAACGAGTTGCTAAAAAGGGTGCTAATTTATTAATCAGGAAATTTCGAGAGATTTTTGATAGTTGAATGACAGAAAATAATTAATTGTAATTAAAAGAAAATTATATATTCTAATTAAAAAGCCTTGATTGGGGAATGATTAATTGGAAGTTCTATCCTTGTTGGAATTTTCTCAAGTGTAGTATAAAGAGGTTGTTGTTTTCACTTAGTTAACCCTTACTAAATAAAGGAAAATCAAGTGATTGAGCTAACTCTTATTCGCAAATCCTAGTCCTCTCCCTTGGGAAGGTCTAGCATTAATAAATACAGAATTAGCCAACAACTTTCAATTTAACTAATCACTTGAGCATTCCAACTCAAGTGTCTCCTCTTAATCAACCCCCATGTCAAGTAGGAAATCTACTCCATTGACATGGATACCATCTTCATTGTTGGGAGTTTGGAATAGAAAAGAGACATAATAAATTAAATAAAATAGGGATTGAAAATTAATTAAAGGAAAAAGTAATTCTCTGTATTAATAAATCCAAAATGTAACATACCTATCTGAACAGGGTTAATAAGTAATTGAAAAAGTAAAGGAATAAGGAAACAAACTAGAATAGTAACTTCAACGCAGGTGATGACTCTTCAATATCCAAATCCAAAGCGAAAGCATAAAACTAATAAACTATGAATGTAAAGAAAACCTAGAGGAAGAGTATTTTCTCTCTAGATTCAAATCTAAAAACTAAAAACTATCCTAATGAGAATGTGTCTTGAGTCTCTGCATGTTCCCTAGCTTTAGTCTGTGTTTCTGGGCCGAAAACTGGGTCAAAACGTGGCCCAAAATCGTCCTCAGCATATTCTGTTAATTCTGCAGATCGCGCATGTCACGCGTACGCGTCGCTGGTCATTTTGGCGTGTCACGCGTTCACGTCAAGCACGCGCACGCGTCATCTTGCAGAACTCCAATCCATGCGTACGCGTCAGGCACACGCACGCGTCGCTGCAAATTTCTTCATATCGCGCGCACGTGTAAGCCATGCGTGTGTGTCGATGCTCGTTGGTCATCTCCTTAGTTTCTTGTATTCCTTCCATTTTTGCAAGCTTCTTTTCCATTCCCTAAGCCATTCCTGCCCTATGAAGCCTGAAACACTTAACACACAGATCACGGCATCGAATGGTATAAAGGAGAATTAAAATACACAAATGAAAGATCTCTAGGAAGCAAGTTTTCAACCATAGAACAAACTTAGGAAGGAATTGTAAAATCATGCAATTCATATGAATAAGTGGGTAAAGACTTGATGAAACCACTCAATTAAACACAAGATAAACCATAAAATAGTGGTTTATCAATAAGTCGTGCCATTTCACCAACGGAATACATAGTTGGTAACTGCCAACTACAAATACGTAGTTGATCGTGACAGTGGTTTTATCGAATTATCCTTCCCGTGTTTTTTCCATTCTCACGTCCATTCTCACATGTTCACATCTTATCTTTCACATATCTCTTTTGACTCGTTTTCCCCAACACTCGTTTCCTCCCAAAACTTAAATTCCGTCCATTCAATTTGTCTCCAAAAAATATATCCTATTTTTTTCTTCTCTACGAAAAACCTAGCTACGTCTACTATTTAGGATTCTCAACGCCACAACGAAATCGTGGCGCTACAACAAAATCGCAGAGCCACAATCCCATTTTTTATTTGAAATTAAAGTCAGTAATTAGTTATCTTATCTTTTCTTTCAAAAGATGAGATTAGAATAGTTTGAATTTGAATTCTAGAATTAGGATATAAATAAGTGAACATTTATCACAGAGAAGGACGTTCCATTCCTCAGCACAGTTTTCTTGTTTTTTCTTTCATTCCATGGGTGACTAATCCTCTGTCAAAGAGTTAGGAGCTCTGTTTATATTTTCTATAAATTACTAATCTAAGTTTATTTTATGTTAAAATCTTGCATTGATCTATTTCATGATTGAGTTATTCATTCTTCATCTAGATTACTAGCATCAGAAGATATGCTAATTCCTTTTGAATTCTTTTATTATAATTAAAAAAATTAATATTTGAATTAAAGCTTGAAAACTCTTTCACAAAACTCTTTGAATTCAGCTAGGAATAGTGATTCTATTTAATGCAAGACGTGACGCTCTGTCACGCGTACGCTTCAGTCACGCGTACGCTTCAGTCACGCGTATGCATCGTTGGAAAAATCCCTAGTCACGCATACGCATCATCCACGTATACGCGTCGCTTGACTGATGCGCTGGTCATGCGTACGCGTCGCCCACGCGTATGCGTCGCTGCCAGCTTCTCAAAACTCCAATTTCTTGTGTTCCTTCTACTTTTGCATGCTTCATTTCCATCCTCTAAGCCATTCCTGCCCTGAAAAACCTGAAAACACTTAACACACATATCACGGGATCGAATGGTAATAAGAGTGGATTAATAATTAGCAATTTTAAGGCCAAAGAAATATATTTTCAATCATAGTACAAATTTGGGAAGGAAAATATAAAATATGCAATTTATATGCATAAGTGTGAGAATAATGGATAAAATCCACTCAATTCAGCCTAAAATGTACCATGAAATAATGGTGCATCAAATCTCCCCACACTTAAACATTAGCATGTCCTCATGCTATGCTCAAGAGAACCAAAAGAGTGAACAAGAATGGTACAAATTATGAAATGCAACCTATCCATATGAATGCAACTAAATGCAAAATGCTTTTACGTACTTGGTTAAAAGTAAATCAAATTCTCCAAGAACAAATATGAATGGGATTCCACTAATTTAAATCACAAAATAAAGTGCAAGTAAACATGCAAGAAGAAAGCTCGTGAAAGCCGGGAACAAAGAATCGAGCATCGAACCCTCACCGGTAGTGTATACACTCTAATCACTCAAGTGTTTAAGGTTCAATTCTCTCAATTCTCTACTAACCTTGCTTTCTAAGACTTGCCCTTCTTCTACCAATCAACAAAAATTTAATGCATGAGCATATCAAGAGGTCTTTTAGGGGTTGTAATGGGGTTAGGACCAAGGTAGGATTGTATTTGGTCAAGTGGACTGAAATCTGAATCCCTGATTAACCTAAACTTCCCATCTAACCTAAGACAATTCATGTAATCAAAATACAAAACCTAACTATCTATTAACTATGTTTACCATATATTCATGCATGCCAATTTTTTAGTACAGTACATATGCATTGCTATCACCACTTACTTTTAGGCATTTTGTCCCCTTTTCATTATTTGATCTTTTTCTTCTCTTGTTTTTTTCTCTCTTTTTTTTATTTTTCTTTTCTTTTATTATTCTCAATGCATATGACCAAGGTATTGAATGCATGAACATGTCCTCAACATTTTTTTTTCACATTTTTACAAAAATATACAACACCCAATTCTCAAACCAAATATTGCCAAATCCAATTTCCCCACACTAAATTCATGGGCACTCTCACTAGTCTAAGCTAACCGAGGATTCAAATTAAGGACATTATTATTTTTCGCTTAAAGTTAATGATGTGCTAAAGTAAAGAACAAATGGGGTTAAAAAGGCTCAACATTGGTTTGCAAAGGATAATGACAAGGCTAAGGCCATATGGGTATGTAAGCTCAGTGAAACAAGGCCTCAATCATATAAGTGCATGCATACATCAGACAATAGAAATATAGATTTAAGCAAGATAGAGATCACAATTTTAGAGAGAACAACACACAACAAAACAAAATATATTGGTTGATAAAATGCAACCAATCAAATAGGCTCAAAATCTCACTGGTTTTGTGTGTTCGAGTCCTAAACCATGTTTCAATATAAATTTCTTCAAACAAGTTTAATAAAAATTTTAATTCAAATTAGTGAAATGCTATAAAATAGTATCTTGGAAAAGGATTCATCACTTCAACCAAGTAATACATAAATGCAAACAATTAACTACACATGCAATGCAATAACTAACTACAAGGAAAACTAATAATTGGTGTTGAAAAGAAGGTAACTAACCCACAGAAGTCGGTATCAACCTCCCCGCACTTAAAGATTGCACCGTCCTCGGTGCATGCAAAGATGTGCAAGTGGACGAGTGGCTACAACTGATGCTTTTCTCCAAAGATTGTGCAGATGAACTTCTCTATTGTCCCATTGAGAAGCTTTTCCTTTTCCTTCTCGGTAGCCATCCTGAAAGAAGAGAAAAAGGAAGAAGAATAACCCACAACAAAGGTATGCAAATAAATAAAATATGGGTGGGCTAATGCCAAATAATAATGAGGTTCTCTACTACATGGTAGCTACACATACAAGTGAGAAAGCAATATAGGCAAATAGCATATCAATAGTTCAAGAATTATAACAATGAGGGGGAGAGAGAGTGGGTCATGAAAGACAATACAAGGTCATATCAATGCGCAAGGAATACAAATGTCATAAAAAATTAGCACTGACCGATAAATAATATACCCAACAATAGAAAACAACTCACTAAGCACCAAAATAAGGCAAGAAAAGATGCAACAGTTGAAGAAGAACATTTAACACAATAGGAAAAATAATAAACTTAGAAAAGAAAATAAAAGCATGCATAAAGTTAAAATGCAATGAATTAAAGTACGGAAATGCAATAAGTAGAAGAAAAGATAGAGAATAAAAATGAGTAAAATTTTGAAAAGTGAGAAAAGAAGGAAGTAACAAAGGAAGAAGAAAAGGAAGAAGAAAGGAAAGAGGAAAGAATAAGAAAGGAGAGAAGAAAGAAGAAGAATGGAAAATAGGAAGCGGATGCAACGCGGGCGCATATATCACGCATACCCGTGAAAACTGAAACAGCCATGCGACGCGTAAGCATCATCCACGCGTACGTGTGGATGGCCCAAAATGAACACTGACACATGAGCATCGGTCACGCGTGCGCGTGACTACTCGCGTGCTAAAGGCACGCGTCTAGCACAGTGGCAGCCCAACTCTCTGTTCAATCACCAATTTACGCCAATTTTTATACCACGCGTACGCGTCGCTGACGCTTACGCGTGGATTGGTAAAATTGCAGGTGACGCGTACGCGTGGGTCACGCATATGCGTGGGGTGGCTTGTGCGCCAGGCACCCCTCCCACACAGTTCCCGCATAACTCTCTGTTCATTTCAATTGAGAGCGAACCTGCATATGACTCGTGCGCGTCATTGACGCTTACGCATTAGAGGCTTTATTTTTTTGAAAAAATATAACAACGCCAGAAATTATTAAACAACTAAACCATAAATTAAACGAAATAAACATAACTAAAATGAAAATTTAACTTAATACTAATATAAACAAAAAGGAAAATTGGAAAGAATTTACCATGGTGGGGTGTTTTCCACCTAGCACTCTTAGTTAAAGTTCTTAAGTTGGACATTTGGTGAGCTCCTTGTCATGGTGGCTTGTGCTTGAACTCATCTTGAAACTTTCACCAACGCTTGGTCTTCTAATAAGCTCCAACATGCCCAAGTGAATTCACCAAGCCTTGATAAAATTCTTCACAAGTTTTGAGCTCCCAAAATTGATCCTCTTGTATGCCGGGATCCCAAATCTTGTTTCTACACCGGTCTTTACGTTGATCATCATTGCTCCGACTGGGTGGCAAGTAATCCGAATTCTCAATGATGTAACAAACTCCTCTCTTAGATCCAACCAAATTATCACTAGTCTAACTCTTGAAATATCAACCTTAATGAGTCTTGATTTGCAACTCCAACCACTAAACATCATTCTCTTACGCTTAATTCCACAAAGCCTCCTAAGTTGGGCATCTGTTTCAAGAATACCATACTCAAGTGGGATAGTAAGGCGAATAGAGATAAGTTTTACCCACTCAAATGAAGGGGTAGATGGCCACCTAGGTAGAGAAGTCTCCAACAACCTTGACAAAGCATATTCAACTCCCTTCCAACCTTGCCGAAGGACTTCCACCTTTTGAAAAGATTCTTTACCTTCAACTTCCTCACCGGATTCATCCAACTCTTCTCTATCATTCAAATCATAGATATGAGGTTGAGAGAAATCTACCTCAATGTTGCTTTTAATTTCATCAGGAGAAGGTTCTTCAAACTCAAGGATTTCACTTGTGGATGTAGATTCATCACTAGGAAGACTTGGTTCATGATCATCCTCACCAAGGGAACTTGGCTCTTGATCTATCCCATCCAATTCTTCATATGGAATATGCATTGGAGGTTGTACAGTAGCCTCTTCAACATCGATTTCAAGCTTCTTGGAGGAATACTCTATAACTCCAGATTCCCACGGAGGTTCAGCATCTCCTAAGTCTTCAGCCACTTCTTCTTCTTCAACTATTATGGCTTCCCCCAATTGTTCCAATAGAAAGTCACATTTCTCACTTTCCACCAGAGTTTCTAGTGTCTCTTTCATGCTACGCTCTTCTATTGATTCTCCACATGTAGCCATGGGAGTACTTTGAGTGTCAAAGTGCAGAGAGGCTAAATTACCTACTACCTCAGTCAAGGTAGCTACAAACTCTAGTGTTGTCCTTTGTATCTCTCTTTGCTCTTGAAGAAGAACACTTAGAGTGTCATCCATTAGGGATTAGGGTGGATATGAGGGTTCATTGCTTTGGAGGAAAGGTTCATGATAAGATGGTGATTCATCATGAGAAGGATATGGCAGTTCAACACTCTCCATCTTTTTCACTTGTTGCATAACACACCTCAATCCCTTGTTCTCAAGTTGAGATATGTTAGCCATGAGAGCTTCGTGTTCTTTTCGGCTTTTCTCTCACTTCATTTGATGGATGGTTGCTTGAAGTCGATCTATTGCTTCTTTAAAATGATCCTATGGCTCTTATTCCGCTTGGCTAATGTAATTAGGATCATATTGTGGTTGAAAGCTCCCATACATTGGAGGTGGTGTATATGGAGGTGGTGGTTCTTGGGAGTAATTAGGTTAGAATTAGGGTGTCTCTATGTATCATTCATATGGCTCATAAGGTAGTTGGTGTAGTGGGTAAGGATTAGAATCATATGGAGGTGTTTGGTAAAACGGGGCTTGTGAATATAGTGGTTCAAAACTGTGTTGAGGAGCGGGTTCATAGGCATATGGTGGGGCTTGTTAGTAACTACAAGGGGTCCATGATGCCAGGACATTTTGGGCAGCTTCACTGACCTTTTCTTTACTATTTTAGGGTAGTTTCATGCATTTTCTTAGTTAATAAGCAAGTTTTGGGTAGATAATCACTTACATTTTCATTCAAGCAAACATTGTGAATTTTACATGATTTTATGAGAATTATGCATGAATTGAATGGTAAAATGGATGATGCATGATCTCATGAGTTAGAACCTAGCTTTGATGCACTTTACTAGCTTGATTTTAGGACAAAGGAAGCAAGGAAGATGCCACGTTAATAGCCAAGTTAGTCTAACTAACGTGACCATTAACGTGGAATGGAGGCTAGCTTGCAACGTTAATAAGAAAAGTGAACACCAATAACGCCTTCGTGAGCCATCATAGCCCACGTTAGTGTCCACGTTAACTACATTAACGTGGAAGCTAACGTGGAGAAAAAAGAAAGCCCCAACGTTAGTGGTAAAAGTGAACACCACTAACGTTCCAAAAGGTACAATTGGCCACGTTAAGAGTTACGTTAACTACATTAACGTGAACTCTAACGTGGGAGGAGCAAGGAAGAGCCAACGTTAGTGACACTCACCTTTGTTACTAACGTTGGACCAAGCCACTATTAGCCACGTTAGTTGCCACGTTAATTACATCAATGTGGAAGCTAACGTGGAAGAAAGAAATGATGAGCCAACGTTAGTGACACTCACCTTTGTCACTAACGTTGGAGATGGCAATCACTATCACGTTAGTGGCCACATTAATTATATTAACGTGAGGCACTAACGTGGAAAAGGGGCGTTTGGAGTGTTAGTAACAAAGGTAAGTGTCACTAATACTCTCGAAGTTGAGGCATGCCCATGTTAAAAGTCACGTTAGCTACACTAACGTGGACTCTAACGTAGGGAGGAAGGGCAACAAGCAAATGTTATTGAAAAAGGTGAATGGCAATAACGTTTGCGAAGGACCAAGAGGCAACGTTAGTGGTCACATTAGTGTCACTAACGTTGAATTTAATGTGGACCATTTTGGGTTAGGAACGTTAGTGAAAAAGGTAATCGTCACTAACATTCTCGAACCCACATTTTCACTTAACGTTAACACCACTAACGCCCTAACTAACGTCCATGCCTAACTCACACTTTTTCTGCAAGCAAAGCTAAGCCCACTGAAGATGATAACTACTTCAACTCAAAGATCCAAAGGCCCATATCCAAGACTTGAAGAGCCAACTAGAAGATCAGAAGAGTAGTATATATAGGAGTAGTTTTGAACTAGAGAGAGCTTTGGGCATTGAGAGAACTACTCTCTGTATAATTTTACTTTCTCTGCAATTTCTAGTTTTACTTTCAGAATATATTTTCCATCTTTGCTTTCCATTCCCAGAGCTATGAACAACTAAACCCCTTTCATTGGGTTAGGGAGCACTGTTGTAATTTGATGGATCAATAATAGTTTTCATTATTCTTCTTCTTTCTTTTCTCTTGATTTTACTAGAAAGCTTTCAATCTTCATCCAATTGGGTAGTTGTCTTGAAAAAGAAGCTACTCATACTTGGATCTCTTTAGAACCTTGGAAGAGGAATGAAGAGATCATGCTAGAAATGCTTTCTCATGTTGGACAAAATTGGGGTTTGGACGGATATAGTGATATATAATTCTCCCAATACTTTGATTTGGAAATATATGTGGTATAATCAGTGACCATACTTCATCTCTTCTCATGAGCAATTAGACCAAGGAATTGGTTATTGATCAAGATTTGAGAGATTGAATCACTAAGGAATTGGAATTCAATCACTTAAGATTGCCAAGGAGATCAATGAATGCATTGATTGAGGAAGAGATGAAAATGAACTTGATCCGGAGAATACAACACCTCCTGAGCCCAATGAACTCCCCATTTCTGATCTTACCCATTCTCTTTATCATTTGCCATTTACTTTTATGCTCATATTCCCAATTTCCCATTTACAATTCTGCAATTTACTTTCCGCCATTTACATTTTGCTCTTTATTTCCCGCATTTACATTTTCTGCTATTTACTTTCCCGCCATTTAATTTCCTGCAATTCTCAACTCAAATTCTGCTTAGCTCAACTAGAACATTTCTCTAATTAAAGTTGCTTGACCAATCAATCCCTGTGGGATTCGACCTCACTCTATTGTGAGTTTTTACTTGACGACAATTCGGTATACTTGCCGAGGGAGATTTGTTAAGAGACAAGTTTCCGTGCATCAAGTTTATGGCGCCGTTGCCGGAGATTGATTTTGTATCAACAATGATTAAATTGGTGGATAACTAGATTGAGCATTTTTCTTTTGTTTGATTTAATTTCTGTTTGAGTGATTTACTTTCAGTTTTAGTTATTTTCTTCCCTTTACCTCTTACCCGTTTGTGGTGTTATCTTTATTTTTTTTTAATTCAGTTCACTGAATCACTAACTGTTTGATATATTGCATCACTCACACTAACAGCAGTTTTAACAAGAGTACTTTCTGCATTTATTTTCTCTCTTGCTTTTGCTCTGTTGGTTGTATAACAGGTAGAAGAAGCGGGGCTTCAACTTCCTTTGATTCTGAACCTGAGAGGACCTTCCTTAGACTAAGGAGGGAAGCAAGAGGAAAGAGAGTCGTTGGTGCTGAGAAAGAAGAGGAGTATTTTGAACCAAACATGGATGAGAATATGGAAAACCATCATGAAGAAGAGGCTCACAACCATGGCAGAGAAGGTCCAGTACATCATGCGGGACAAGAGAGAAGAGTTCTGGGCTCTTACATAAATCTAAACCTAGGAAACTGTGGAAGTAGCATCCAAAAGCCAACCATACATGTCAATAACTTTGAACTAAAGCCACAGCTCATCACCCTTGTTCAGAACAACTGTTCATTCGGAGGAAGTGTCCAAGAAGATCCCAATCAACATCTAACCACCTTCCTGAGGATATGTGATACTGTGAAGTCTAATGGTGTTCATCCTGACACCTATAGACTGCTTCTGTTTCCTTTTTCACTCAAGGACAAAGCATTTAAATGGCTGGAATCCTTCCCGAAGGAGAGTTTAACAACCTGGAAAGATGTGGTGAACAAATTCTTGGCAAGATTCTATCCTCCTCAAAGGATCAACAGGTTAAGATCTGAGGTACAAACCTTCAGGCAACAAGATGGTGAAACTCTATATGAAGCATGGGAGAGGTTTAAGGACTTGACAAGAAGGTGCCCGCCAGATATGTTCAATGAATGGGTGCAGTTACACATCTTCTTTGAGGGTCTTTCTTACGAATCAAAAAAGGCAGTAGACCACTCATCTGGGGGATCTCTGAACAAGAAGAAGACCATTGAAGAAGCCATAGATGTCATTGAGACTGTAGCAGAGAATGACTACTTCTATGCTTCTGAAAGAGGCAACACTAGAGGAGTAATAGAGCTAAACAACGTGGATACATTGCTGGCTCAGAACAAGATGATCACCAAGCAGTTGGCTGACCTTACCAAGAAGATGGAGAGGAACCAAATAGTAGCAATCACCACCTCATCAGCAACCCAAGAAGGAGTGAATGCAGAGGCAGAGGGTGATCAGGAACAAGCCAACTACATTGGAAACTCACCTAGGCAAAACCATGATCCATACTCCAAAACTTATAATCCTAGTTGGAGGAACCACCCAAACTTTGGGTGGGGAAATCAACAAGATCAAGGCCAAGATCAGAGACGTCACAACCCCAACAACAATGCAGCTCACCAACATTCCACACAGAGATCATATCAGCACCCACCTAACAACACCTCTCAACATCCATATCAAAACTAAAATGGCCCTTCTCACCCCTCCAATCTCAACTCACCATCATCCGAAGATAGACTCTCAAGGATTGAGGCTCTACTTGAACGTATATACAAAGAAGTTCAAGACAGTAAAATGTTCTGAGAGGAAGTGCGGTCCAATATGCAGAATCAAGATGCTGCCATCAAGAAACTTGAGACACAAATTGGCTACCTATTTAAGCAAATTCCCAGCCATAACCTGTGCAGCAACACCGATCCAAACCCAAGGGAGGAATGTCAGGCTATCACCCTCAGAAGTGGGAAGAAATTGAAGGAAACTTCCAAGAAACCACAAGAGAAGAACTCAAATGAAGGGGAAGAGGAACGAGATGAAGTCCAAATTCCCACTCCCAGTTCACAGCAAAAAGGAGAAATCCTGAAGCCAGACGTCCCAAAAGCTCCATACCCTCAACAATTGAAAAAGAAGGGGGATGACAACCAATTCTTAAGGTTTTTGGACATCTTCAAAAAACTACAAATCAACATACCCTTTGCTGAAGCAATAGAGCAAATGCCGCTCTATGCCAAATTTTTAAAGGAATTAATGACCAAGAAGAGAAGCTGGAAGAACAACGAGACTGTGATACTAACTGAAGAATGTAGTGCCATCATTCAGCACAAACTACCCCAGAAATTGAAGGATCCTGGAAGCTTCCAGATTCCTTGCATTATAGGGGAAATCACAATGGAGAAGGCCCTATGTGATTTAGGAGCCAGCATAAATCTGATGTCAGTAGCTATGATGAGAAAAATGAGGATTGAGGAGGCCAAGCCAACAAAAATGGCCCTATAACTGGCAAACCGATCATTCAAGTTTCCTCACGGCATAGTAGAAGACTTGTTGGTGAAGGTAGGAGAGTTTATCTTCCCAGCAGACTTTGTAGTGTTGGACATGAAGGAAGAAGCCAAGGCCTCCATCATCCTGGGAAGACCATTTTTGGCCACTGTTAGAGCTATCATTGATATCCAAAAAGGTGAACTTACCCTGAGATTACACAATGAGAAGATGACATTCAATGTGTTCAAGGCCATGAGCTACCCACAAGAACCACTGGGAGAATGTATGAGGTTGGATTCACTGGAAGATGCAGTACAAGAGATTTTTGAAGAAGAAGAACTTGAAGGGTTAACAGAAGAGGAATCGGCATCTAGCAAAGAGGCTGCAATAGCGGAGATTCATGTTCAGGGTGCACCAGAGGAGGAGAATGAAAGAAAAGAAGCACCTAAACTCGAACTCAACGCACTGCCACCCACTCTCAAATATGCATATTTAGGAGAGAATGAAAGTTACCCAGTGATCATAAACTCAGCCCTTAGCCAAGATCAAGAGGATGAACTACTCCAAGTATTGCAAAAGCATAAGGATGCCATTGGATGGACCCTCGCTGACTTGAAGGGAATCAGTTCGGCCATATGCATGCATAAGATACTGCTGGAAGATGATGCCAAACCATCCATCCAGCCCAAAGGAGGCTAAATCCAGTCATGAAAGAAGTGGTACAGAAGGAAGTCATGAAGCTTTGGCAAGGAGGGGTAATCTACCCAATTTCGGATAGCCCATAGGTCAGCCCCGTCCAAATGGACCCCAAGAAAGGAGGAATCACTGTAGTACCCAATGAGAGGAACGAACTCATTCCTACAAGAACGGTCACAGGATGGAGGATGTGCATTGACTACAGAAAACTCAATGAAGCTATAAGAAAAGATCACTTCCCACTTTCCTTCATGGATCAGATGTTGGAAAGACTTGCAGGACACGCATATTACTATTTTCTAGATGATTACTTAGGATATAATCAAATAGTGGTTGATCCGAGAGACCAGGAGAAAACGTCATTTACTTGCCCATATGGAGTGTTTGCATACAGGCGCATGCCATTTGGGCTATGTAATGCTCCTGCAACGTTTCAACGCTGCATGCTTTCTATCTTCTCAGATATGATAGAAAAATTCATTAAAGTCTTTATGGATGACTTTTCAGTATTCGGGGATTCCTTTCCTAATTGCCTAAATCACCTCGCCCTGGTACTAAAAAGATGTCAAGAAACCAATCTGGTCTTGAATTGGGAAAAATGTCACTTTATGGTGACAGGAGGAATAGTTCTTGGCCATAAGGTTTCTAACCAAGGCATTGAGGTAGACAGAGCTAAGGTGGAACTCATTGAAAAACTACCCCCACCAAGTGATGTCAAGGCAATTAGGAGCTTTTTAGGGCATGCTGGTTTTTACAGAAGATTTATCAAAGATTTTTCAAAGATAGCCAAACCCTTAAGCAATCTCCTTGTATCTGATACACCATTTGTCTTTGATGAAAAATGCATGCTAGCATTCGAAAACTTGAAAAAGAGGCTGTCCTCTGCCCCTATCATTTCCCCACCTGATTGGAACTTACCATTTGAACTTATGTGTGATGCATCTGATTTTGCAGTTGGGGCAGTGTTAGGACAGAGGAAAGATAACTTGGTCCATGTGCTATACTATGCCAGCAAAGTCCTCAATGACACCCAGGAGCTTCGAAAAAGGACAGCAAGTACTCCTCTACAACTCCAAATTGAGACTTTTCCCAGGAAAACTCAAATCAAGATGGTCAGGACCCTTTCTTGTCACAAAGGTCTCGCCATATGGACACATAGAAATCATGGAGGAAAGTTCAAAGAGGACTTTCACTGTGAACGGACAAAGGCTCAAGCACTACATGGGCAACATGGGGGAAAACCCCAAAATGAAGTATCATCTCAATTAATGGAGGAATCGTTGAGCTAGGGACGCTAAAAGAGCACTTCATTGGGAGGCAACCCAACCTAAGGTAGTTTCCTTTTCATGATCATTTCAATAAAAGTTACAAGTAGTTTCCCCTGTATTGTGAGGAGCTAAGTTTGGTATTGCACACCAAAACAATCCAAAAGTGAATGTGTAATTCTAAGTTTGGTGTTCCACCAAAGATTTTAGTTAGAATCACACTACACTTCTTCAATGGCAAGTTGCTAGCCCCAACCAATCAAGGAAATCACTTAACCTTAGTTTAGTTTCTAGTTCATAGCCATTTTGTTAATAACAGCACATGAGGTTCTTTGCATGTATTCAATATGCGTATTAGGCAAGGAACTAAGTTTGGTGTTCACACACTAAATTAAGTTCAGAATTTCACAAGCATACATGCATGCTAACTATTTCTCAAGTGCTTTGGGAACAAGCAACTTCCAACAACTTTGCAGGAATTCAATCAATCTTCTGGAAAACAGTGCACCATCATCCAAGGAGGCGAAGAAGGATGCAGAAGCTATGGATGATGACAATGAAGGGATAGCTAGAAGTCACCACCAAAAGGTTGTATTGTTACTCGATTCCATATGCTTGGAGTGCTCAAATTGGAAGTCTGAATGTACCCTTGATTAATAGCTACTCTTCAGATTAATTCACTAGAATTTAATGATTGTTTTCTTTGCTTAGGTCTATGCTTGCTAGTCTAATGTCACTGCTGCATTTTCACCTTGCTCACTTGTATGCTTGTCCTTTAAGTCAAATAACAAGAGATGTTATGAAAGACCAGAGTGAGGTTTAATTTGTGGAGTAAGTTCTTAAGCTTGTGGTGTAGTAATTACTTAGCTAAGTTGGTTCACCAACAAGGTAGGAAGGTAACTATCTGTCCTGAATCATATGCTTGAAACAAACCCCATGAGACTAGCTAAATAACAAGATCCTAATAAGAAAAAGAGAAAGAAAAATGAAAGTTGAGAAACAAAGAAAAAGAGTAAGAAATAAGGCTAGGCACCAAGGGTTAAATCTTAAGGCATGTGTTTGTGGTGCTCCTGTGTAAAGGATATGCTTGGATGAATAAGCTCTCAGGGGTGCCTTATCACTTGGTAACTTGGGTTAACTAACCCGGGATTATCAGCTGAAAGTCTACTATCAAGAGTAACCTTTGCTACAGAACACTTAGTAACCCAAAGAGGTGCTGGACACCAAGGTCTCAAGTAAGAAAATAACAAACTATGTGCCTGTGGTGTGTATGTATGGGGGAAAGAGACTTGAGGGAGTAAGTCCTTAGGGGTGTCTTAACACCCAGCACCTTGGACCAACTGGTCCGAGAGTGCTGGCTGAAAGCTTATCTTAAAGAGTCACCCCCTCACAAAGCACCTAGTCTAAGAACACAATTACACCTTGAAAAGACACAGGGATCAATGAATAAAAGTCTCATAGGGTGCAATCAAGTGAGTATTCCAGGGCATGATAAAGGTCTGAAAGCCAGTGAAGGAATGAACCTAAGTTGCTATGCATGAAACCCTATAAAACCAAGGACATGACTTCCAAAATAATGACTCATTTCTCTTGTCATTTCATTCATCATTCTCATGTTTCAGTACTTGCATAGAGACAAGCAAGATTTAAGTTTGGTGTTGTGATGCTAGGGCATTTTGGCCAGTTTCACTAACCTTTTCTTTACTGTTTTAGGGTAGTTTCATGCATTTTCTTAGTTAATAAGCAAGTTTTGTGTAGATAATCACTTACATCTTGATTCAAGCAAACATTGTGAATTTTACATGATTTTATGAGAATTATGCATGAATTGAATGATAAAATGGATGATGCATGATCTCATGAGTTAGAACCTAGCTTTGATGCACTTTACTAGCTTGATTTCAGGACAAAGGAAGCAAGGAAGATGCCACGTTAATAGCCACATTAGTCTAACTAACGTGACCATTAACGTGGAATGGAGGCCAGCTTGCAACGTTAATAAGAAAAGTGAACACCAATAATGCCTTCGTGAGCCATCATAGCCCATGTTAGTGTCCACGTTAACTACATTAACGTGGAAGCTAACGTGGAGAAAAAAGAAAGCCCCAACGTTAGTGGTAAAAGTGAATACCACTAACGTTTCAAAAGGTACAATTGGCCACGTTAAGAGTTACGTTAACTACATTAACGTGAACTCTAACGTGGGAGGAGCAAGGAAGAGCCAACGTTAGTGACACTCACCTTTGTCACTAACGTTGGACCAAGCCACTATTAGCCACGTTAGTTGCCACGTTAATTACATTAACGTGAAAGCTAACATGGAAGAAAGAAATGATGAGCCAACGTTAGTGACACTCACCTTTGTCACTAACGTTGGAGATGGCAATCACCATCACGTTAGTGGCCACGTTAATTATATTAACGTGAGGCACTAACGTGGGAAAGGGGCGTTTGGAGCATTAGTGACAAAGGTAAGTGTCACTAACGCTCTCGAAACTGAGGCATGCCCACGTTAAAAGTCACGTTAGCTACACTAACGTGGACTCTAACGTAGGGAGGAAGGGCAACAAGCAAACGTTGTTGGAAAAGGTGAATGCCAATAACGTTTGCGAAGGACCAAGAGGCAACGTTAGTGGTCACGTTAGTGCCACTAACGTTGAAGTTAATGTGGACCATTTTGGGTTAGGAACGCTAGTGAAAAAGGTGATCGTCACTAACGTTCTCAAACCCACATTTTCACTTAACGTTAACACCACTAACGCCCTAACTAACGTCCATGCCTAACTCACACTTTTTATGCAAGCAAAGCTAAGCCCACTGAAGATGATAACTGCTTCAACTCAAAGATCCAAAGGCCCATATCCAAGACTTGAAGAGCCAACTAGAAGATTAGAAGAGTAGTATATATAGGAGTAGTTTTGAACTAGAGAGAGAGCTTTGGGCATTGAGAGAACTACTCTCTGTATAATTTTACTTTCTCTGCAACTTCTAGTTTTACTTTCAGAATGTATTTTCCATCTTTGCTTTCCATTCCCAGAGCTACGAACAACTAAACCCCTTTCATTGGGTTAGGGAGCTCTGTTGTAATTTGATGGATCAATAATAGTTTTCATTATTCTTCTTCTTTCTTTTCTCTTGATTTTAATAGAAAGCTTTCAATCTTCATCCAATTGGGTAGTTGTCTTGGAAAAGAAGCTACTTATATTTGGATCTCTTCAGAACCTTGGAAGAGGAATGAAGAGATCATGCTAGAAATGCTTTCTCATGTTGGACCAAATTGGGGTTTGGACGGATATAGTGACATATAATTCTCCCAATACTTTGATTTGAAAATACATGTGGTATAATCAATGACCATACTTCATCTCTTCTCATGAGCAATTAGACCAAGGAATTGGCTATTGATCAAGATTTGAGAGATTGAATCACCAAGGAATTGGAATTCAATCACTTAAGATTGCCAAGGAGATCAATGAATGCATTGATTGAGGAAGAGATGAAAATGAACTTGATCCGGAGAATACAACACCTCCTGAGCCCAATGAACTCCCCATTTCTGATCTTACCCATTCTCTTTATCATTTTCCATTTACTTTTATGCTCATATTCCCAATTCCCCATTTACGATTCTGCAATTTACTTTCCGCCATTTACATTTTGCTCTTTATTTCCAGCATTTATATTTTCTGCTATTTACTTTCCCGCCATTTAATTTCCTGCAATTCTCAACTCAAATTCTACTTAGATCAACTAGAACATTTCTCTAATTAAAGTTGCTTGACCAATCAATCCCTGTGGGATTCGACCTCACTCTATTGTGAGTTTTTACTTGACGACAATTCGGTATACTTGCCGAGGGAGATTTGTTGAGAGACAAGTTTCTGTGCATCAGTCCACCATATCCATTGTCTTGGTATGCACCTTGGAATGGCTCTTGCTCATAGTAAGTTGGAGGAGGTTGTTGCCAAGAGGGTTGATCAAATCCTTGTGGCTCCTCCCATCTTTGATTGTTCCAACCTTGGTGCATGCCTTCATTGTAATCTCCACTTTCTACAACATAATTGTAATCACACTCAGCCAAAGGGGGTGAGAATTCAAAGTAGCAAATAAAAATAAAAACAAATAAAAATAAGCAACAAAGTCCTAAAAACTAACAAAGACTAAGAAATAAGCAAAAAGGCAAATATGTACAATAACCAATAATAAGGCACACATTTGCAAGTCCCCGGCAACGGCGCAAAAAATTTGACGGAGGAAAAATGTCGGTAAAAATTTTTCATAAAAATATCAAGTTGCAAGTATAGTCTAAACCGACAATTAAACCTCAATCAAAATTTAAATTGTTCGTCACTTAAGCAACCCAATAAATTAACCGAAGTATTAAACCTCTGGTCGTCTCTCAAGAAATTGCAGGGAAGTGTAGTTATTATTGGTTATGGGAAAGTATATTTTTAGGTTTTGAAATAAGGAACGAGTAATGTTAATAACAAGGAAATGAAATAACAACTAAGAAAAGTCCTAGCAAGGATTGATAATTGGAATTCATATCCTCATTATCATTGTCAATTGTGATGGTAGCTGCCTTTTGCTTTCACTTAATTAACCTCTAACAATGAAGGAAAGTCAAGTGAGTAAAGTTAACTTAAGTTCACAAGTCCTAATCAAAGACTAGATTTACCGAAGCTTAAGCCAACTAGCAAGTCTCAATCACCAATCAATAAAAGACCTTTGATAATTCAAGAGTCTCTAATTAATCAATCCAAGCTAAGAATATAAAAATCTAATTTAAAATCCAACCAAGTATTTTATCAAACACTTGGAAGGCACAACATAAAAACATAGAACCAACAATATATAGCAAAATCTAAAACTAACCAAAGCAAGGAAATAAAAATAACACAAATGAAAGGAAGCATCAATAACATAAAGACATGAATTGCATTAATAAAGAGTAAGAGTAGCAAAAGTGCATAAACATAAAGGTACCAACGTGAAGGAAATGATAAGTAGAATTGAAGAACAAATGTGCTAGAACAATAAATTGCAAGGAATTGTAAATAAAAATAGAAATTCAATCTAAATCTAAGAAGAAATTGGAGTAGAAACCTAAAACCTAGAGAGAGGAGAGTGCCTCTCTCTCTAGAAAACTACATCTCAACCTAAAGTGTATGAAGTGTGAGTGATTGATTCCCCCCTTCCAGCTCCACTCTGCAGCCTCTAATCTTCATTTTTGGGCTTGAAACTGGGCCAAAAGGAGCCCAGAAATCACCCCCAGCATCGTCTGTTTAATGCAGCATGTGACACTCTATCATGCGTACGCGTCAGTCTCGCGTACGTGTCGCTGGAAAAATCCCCGGTCACACGTATGCGTCATCTACGTGTACGCGTCGCTTAACTGATGCGCTGGTCACGCGTACGCGTCACCCACGCATACGCGTCGCTGCCAGCTTCTCAAAACTCCAATTTCTTGTGTTTCTTCCACTTTTGCATGCTTCCTTTCCATCCTTTAAGCCATTCCTGCCCTGGAAACCTGAAAACACTTAACACATATATAACGGCATCGAATGATAATAAGAGAGGATTAATAATTAGCAATTTTAAGGCCAAAGAAGCATGTTTTCAATCATAGTACAAAATTGGGAAGGAAAATGTAAAACATGCAATTTATATGCATAAGTGTGAGAATACTAGATAAAAGCCACTCAATTCCGCCTAAAATGTACCACGAAATAGTGGTGCATCAACCGCATACACAGGAGTGCTGGACAGAGGCCACCATCCGCATATGAGGCATGGGTCTGCGTACGCATGTATATCAGAATCCAGAAAAGTTAAGTTGCAGAAATTTTAGTTTTAGACCCCAAATTTTAAACGTTCATAACTTCCTCTACGAAACTACATTTTTCTCAAATTTTATATCAATTTAAAGCTTTTTAAATCATCTTTAATTTAAAATAACTTTAAACTAATTTCAAAAATTAAGGCTCAAGTTATGATTCGCCAAAGTTCACCAAAAACATATTTTTACCAAAGGAGACAATTATCGAATTTTCCAAAACTTCCAAACCCAACCAACTCAAACATACTCAAAACGACCCCAAAATCATTATAGACACTCTCCAAACATTTATCAATCACCTAACTATCAAAACCTCTCAATACTCCACTCCTTTAACTTCAATTCCTCCTAAATTCACACAAAAATGCCTCAATCATCCATTCTCAACAAGAACCACAACAACCAATAATCCATATCATCATCAAGAATCATCTTTAACATCAACACCCAACATTATAACTTATCAAGGCATCATACTCATCAATAATCATCATCTACCAATATATATATATATATATATATATATATATATATATATATATATATATATATATATATATATATATATATATATATATATATATATTCTTATCATCATATTCAAACTCATACAACCTCTATCTAAACCATAATCAAACATAGTATTTATATACAATCAATCATACAACCATATTATTCAAACCTATCTTGAAGGTCACTAGCCTAAGTTTCACAAAATATTATATACTACATAAAGGAAACTAAAACCATACACTGGCCAATTATACTCCACACACAAAACTACTTTACTACAAGCATTCAAGCCTTCACCTAACACCAAACAACACCAAGAACACTCTATATCATGAAAAACAACAAGAATCAAAGCTAGAGTTTATGACATTCAACTAAACACAAGGGTTTAGTGATATCTTACCTTATTTAATGAGTTTTAGGGTAAAATCCACTATTTACCCAAGCTAGATTACACCTAAACAATAAGAACACAAAGAAACTCAACAACCCAAAGAGCCATTTTTAAAAATGACATAGGGCAGAAAAACTCGAAAGAAAAGAGTGATTTTCTCACCACTTTGTTTAGATAAAAACGAGGAGCTCAACAAGAGTTTCGCGTGGCCGCAAACGACTCGTCAATCAGAGCTTCGTAGCTCAAGATATGGCCAAAAGAAGGAGGAGATGAATAGTGCTCTTCTTCCTCTCTTCTCTCGAAAACCAGCGCCCATTTTCCCTCTATGTGCTAAAAATGAGCTTTCTTGGCTCATTTAAGGCTTTATGTATGCTGGACTTGAGCCCAACTTAGGTCCGGTCCAACCGCATAACATTTTTGGTTAGTTTGGCCCGACTTTGGGTCAAAACTTTTAGAATAAGTAACATTTTTTCACTCAGAAAAATCTATTGAATTCGAATCTTACATTTATATTTTTTTTTAAAAAAAATATTTTTATATTTTCGAACCTATTCCGGGCAATTAAATTATTGTATTCTACTTAAGCGATTTTTCGTGAAAACTCTAGTTCTTACAGTGCGGGTTAGGCGGGCTTTTAGTATTTGACGGTCTCAATTTTTCTGCCCGGCCTGCCTTTTTTGGCAGGTTACGCAGGTCGGCCCGACAGATTTAGGTCTGTTTGTCACCCCTACAGCTTGCGACCTTGTTTGATTTGTTTTAAAAGTATATCTAATCTAATCTATTAGTAAAAAAAAATTTAATCCAATTATCTTAAAAAATTTAAAAACTCAAATATCCAATTATGGAAGTTTTGTCATATGTTGACATTATTAATTAATGAATTATTTATATTTGTTTAATATTTGGGATAATAAATAATTATATCTATAAATTTAGGTGTCCAGTATTTTTTAAATTGAGTCTTCAATCAAGTCATTTAAGTATTTAATGCTTCTTTTTTTACATGTAAGTGTTGTTATTGCTGTTTTTTCTTCTTCTTCCTCTTTCTCCTCCTCCTTTGTTATCGTTGTCTTTTCCTATTCCTCATTTTTTCTATGCATTTCTTCATCAACGTCGTTATTTTGTCACTGCTGTCACCGCCATCATTGTCGTTGCTGCCTCCCCTCCTCCTTCTCCCACTCCTCTTTCATCACGTTTCTTTTTCAATGTCATCGTCATCGCTGTTGCTCCTATTGTTGTTGTCACTACCGCCGCCCCTTCTTCCTCCTCCTTTTTCTTCGCGTTTTTTTAATGGTGTCTTCATTGCTCTATCCTACTGTCATTGTCATTGCTACTGTTGTCGTCACATCTTTTTCTTTTTTCTTCTATATATGTTTAGTAGAGATAATGAGTATAGAAATTTTAGTGCACAACAGAAAAAAGTATTATATCAAATAAATATTTGTTTTATGTGTAAAAGTTAATGTGTTATATTTGTGAATTTATGAGTTTTATAACAATTTTTATATTATGTATAGAAATTTATGTAACTTTATAACAAAATTTCTATGTTTATGAAAATAAAAAATTATATAATAAATACGAGTACTTTTTTTGTTAAGCTCGTAGCCTGGTACGAATTTAATTGAATTTGATTATAAAAAATATTTGTAGATATAACACCACCACAAAACATTTTACAAAAATTCTAATACATAACTTAATGTTAGGCTACGGATTTCTTACTCCTATTTTTATATAGGAGTATGATTAACCATCTCTAAAATATTTACAAAATAAACCCCTTTTTATTTTTAAAAGAATTGATAACTAAACATTTGCCCTCTGATTTTTTTTTTGTTTTACACATTCTTCCTATTTCCTTTAATCTGAGTTTTAAAGAGAAGAGTCCAGAGCTCTGCTAAGGCTTTTTTGATCCTCTCTCTACTTTCCATCAATGTTGCTCGTTCCTTGTTCCTCCCTCTCCGTGGTAGCTCGCTCTCTGATCCTCTCCCTACTCCGTGGTCGTTCTCCCCTACATCGTGCTTGTTCTCTGATCCTCGATGCCGCAACACGCTACCACCGTCGCTGCTGCACTCGGGTCCACCACTTCATTATTTTCTGTTGCGTCTCTGTTCCTCTTCTTCACCAGTGACTTTGATCTCTATCCTTCTCCCTCCATCTCTGCCCCTGCGACCTACTCCTTTAAGGTTCCATTTTGTTTTTATTTTTATTGTACTTTATTTCTTTTCTATGAAAAATTTATGTGAATTTGAATGTTCTTCGTTTGCCAGAATATTGAATGTTATTTTGATTTCAAAAGAATTTGACAATAAACCAGTGAAAAGTTTCAAAATAGATTAGGAGTCCTTGATAATGCTTGAATGATTGAATTTGATTGTTGTGATTTGGTTGGTAGTAGCTCTTTTGATTTCTAATTGAATAAGGTTCCTACATTTTTGTGGAAGTAGAAAAATGATTGTGAAGAACTAAAATACATTTCATGGTGTCTTGTATGATGGGAACATTTGGGTTAGTATGAGTTAACCAAACATTTTCCCTTATCAGTTAGTTTCACTTTCTATACTCAAATATTTCAGGCTTCAAGTTCATGTTCTCTCTTTTCTTGTTTTGTAGTTATGTTGCATCGGAGTATGCATGCACTAGAATGCTGACTGAGAAGACTGATGTTTATAGCTTTGGAATACTTATTATGGAAATAATTACCGGAAGAAGTCTCGTTAATTATAGTAAACGCCAAGGAGAGGTTAGAGGCTATAACCAATAATAGTATACAGTTTTGGTTTTAATCTTCTTACACTGTTCTACGCTGATTATTTTCTCTCTTTTTCTGTTTTCCTAACTAGAATTTGGTATATTTAGAGGTTAATTTAATTGAGTGATTGAAAACTATGGTTGGCAATAGAAAATTAGAGGAACTCATCGATCCGAACCTTCTTGAAAAGCCATCTTCAAAGGCTCTTAAGTTTTTCTCTGTTAGTTGCTCTTAAATGTGTTGATCCAGATGCCACAAAGAGACCTAAAATCAGACACATAATCCACATGCTTATGGCTGACAAGATCCTATTCCGTGATGTATGTTCTTTCCCTTTTTTGAACTTTGCATTATACATAACCAGAGAGCAAAAGCAAGATGGTTCAACATTGCTATAATCTGATTCTCATTTATCACTGTTTTATCATTCTTTCTTGTAGGAACGGAGGACTGGAGGGGAATCGTTGTGATCCCATCACAATTATCATCATGAGCAAAAGGACTCTAGCAGAGATAGAAAGTGAATAGATGGAGAGATCACTGATCGAAGTGAAGATGATAATAGCAGTAAAAATCTTGTCCATCGCACTAGGTTGAGATGATAGTTGTTAAATGATAAATGTAGCTATGTATTTATTATTTTTGGTTTTAATAGTTCGCCTATATTAATTTCTACCTCAATCTGGACAACATGCAATGAGTGTATTTTTGCTGCATAATTTCCCCTCCCACCATAATTTGAGATTCATTGTATACTCATTCATTATTACTAAAAATCAAAATCTTGATGTCATCCTTCTGCTTTATAAGACAAAAGTAGCTCAAGTGTTTTATAAAAAGTAATAATATTTTCAAGTTGCTCAAACTGTAGTATCAAACTACCGTTGTCTCATTCTAGTCCCATCATAACTTATGGCCCTATCATAAATTAAGTACTTGTCATTTTGTGAGTGTAGTTGTTATGAGTATTAGACAACAGAACATCAAATTTTAACGTGAAAAAAAACTTACCAATGTGAGAGATAAAAAAAAATCCACAGCAAGGTAAAAATTTTCACTATTTTCCAAAACAAAGCTACAAACAAGGGGATAAATCTCAATTTGGCCCCGAAAATTTGGCTTGATGCTCAAAATGACCCCTATAATTTTGTTGGCCCCAATTAGAACCCCAAAATTTATAATTGTGGCTCCAACTTGCCCTTGCGATCATCTCCATCACCAAAATACTGATCTAGTGCAATTGCATGACATGGTGGACACTACTTAAACGATGACGCATTGGTTTCGTGCGCAAACCCTTTGGAAACCACGTAGTGTAAGGGTTTTCTTGATATTTGGCAACTTATGATCGTCGTAGTGGAAAGAAAGAGAGTTTTAACCCACAAAAAACTGAAACGACATGCTTTCCAAAGGGTTTGGGCGCGAAACTAATGCGTCGTCGTTTAAGTAGTGTCCACCGTGTCATGCAATTGCATCAAATCAGCATTCTCGTGACAGAGATGATCGCAGGGAAAAGTTGGAGCCACAATTGTAAATTTGGGGGTTCTAATTGGGGCCAATGAAATTGTAGGGGTCATTCTGAGTATCGGACTAAATTTCAAGAGCCAAATTGAGTTTTAACTCTACAAACAAGTCTCAAAACTTACAAGCACTAAGCATACATGCAGAACTCTTTTACAAGAACATAAACACATAAACTAAATGGTGAAATCAATGATACAATAGACGGCTGTTGCTATGATTAAATCAATGATACAACAGACGGCCGTTGCTTACAAACTTTTTGGCTAGAGATCTTGGATTGCAATCACACCTCAAAGTTGAAGGACTATGAGTGAAGAACTCCAGGTAAACCAGAAAAGAATTTAACCATTTGATCATTCATTTATTCAGGTTAATACACTAATTGTGATGTAGAGGGACTCTCCAAAAAGTGTTTGCTTGGGCCTCACACAAAGAAAAATTATCATAACCTGCTTGATAAATACACAATGATGTATTATTCCTTTTTAGCTTCAAAAACAGAACCGAAAGGGACAAATTTAGGTTGAGAAAAGATTGACACAATAATAATACCGCAATGCAAAATTTTACAAAAGTACTTACATGCTCACCAAGTTGCAACTGCTACAGAAACTGCCTAAATCACATTTTAATGGTTGAATCTAGAAAGAAAGTAGATCCTCGACCATAACAGTTATCTATTTCTTGATGCCCCTGAAAAATCTATTTGAGTTGGTATTCATAAGAAATGATATGAGATAGAGCAGTTTCAAAGGGAAAAAAAACTAAAAATCTATTTATAAGTGATTTGCAGGTTTTGAAAAGGATAATAACTTTCTAAGGGAAAAAACTAAAAATCTAACTAAACTTATAAATCATCAATCAGAGGCTTCAAAACTTAAGAAAGAGAGCAAATTGAGTTTATAGAACTTCTAAGATCATTCCTACTACCGAGTACCAATGCTATATCCTATGGTGCATGGAATATAAGTGATTGTTCAAAGAATTACTTACAGAATGTTGAATATAAATGATCATGATAGTAAGTACACTTCCTTCCTTCATCTTCTCTATAAGGAGGTGAAAGAATCTCTAACACAGCACAAGGTGTTATTGCTGTGAAACAATGCAGATTTTCACCATGTTTTGGATATAAAACCGATGTCTCGCATGGTGCAGTCATGACCTTATCAACAGCTAGCTTAGCCAGTCTAACTAAAACAAAAAAAATTACAACAAAATCATTTTAAAACATGGATGCAGAATAGCAAGTTTTATAAGTCACTAAATATGATATCATATTGTTTAATAATGTTGATAAAAAGATCTCATGAATGAGATATAGAATTATGCAATTTTAAATCCTCAACAGTAGTAGCAATTTCATAGGAAATTCTATAGAAAAATGATTAATCCCCTAATACTCTTACTAATAATTTTCCCTAACTAATAGATTTAGAATTAAACAAAAAACTTTTTCATTTACTAATAAGGCTTCCTCTTCCTTTTTATATTATCTACTTCTGATTTTGCTACTAATTGAAATCTTTATTCCTTTAATTGATTATATCACACAGGAGCAAGAAGAAAAAGAGAGGTCAACAGGTAGTTAGACCTAATAAAAGTGGAAGAGGGCTCTGTCAATTTAGTATGAAAGGTTTTTTATAATTGATTTGTTCTTCAACAAATTGATTCAAATTAATAATAACCTAGCAATTAAATAAAAATATTTCTGAAGTTTAAACTAACAAGTTTTACAAAATACACCATGAGGTAAAATCAATCAAATTCCTTCCTTCAATCATCCTTATTTTATTTTATTTTACCCAGTAAATCAATATAATTGGAAAAATCATTGACTTCCTAATGATACAATCTCTGAAATTTACTCCTAATCCAATGAGTTCCCTCATATAAGACACCATGTATTGTATTTTAGTTTGTCACAATCATTGCCCTACTTCGACAATAGAGGTTAAACTTCAAACAAGAAAAAAATAGAAATCTTATTCAATTAGAAATCAAAAGAGCAACTACCAACCAAATCACAACAATCAAATTCAATCATTCAAGCATAATCAAGGACTCATAATCCATTTTGAAACTTTTCATTGGTTTATTATCAAATTCTTTTGAAATCAAAACAACATTCAATATTCTAGCAAACGAAGAACATTCAAATTCACATAAATTTTTCATAGAAAAGAAAATAAAGTACAATAAAAATAAAAACAAAATAGAACTTAAAGGAGTAGGTCGCAGAGGCAGAGGTGGAGGAAGAAGGACAGAGATCAAAGTCACTAGTGAAGAAGAGGAACAGAGAGGCGACAGAAAATAATGAAGTGGTGGACCCGAGTGTAGCGGCGGCGGCGGCAGCGTGTTGCGGCGTCGAGGATCAGAGAACAAGCACGATGCAGGGGAGAACGAGCAATTTCGCGGATGGAGAAGATCAGAGAACGATCACAACGCAGGGAGAAGATCAGAGAGCGAGCTACTGCGGAGGGAGAGGAACAAAGAACAAGCAACGTTAATGGAAAGCAACAATAGCTCTAACAGAGCTCTGGACTCTTCTATTTGAAACTCAAATTAAAAGAAATAGAAAGAATGTATAAAATAAAAAAAATAAAAGACAAATATTTAATTATTAATTCTTTTAAAAATAGAAAAAATAAAATTTATTTTATAAATATTTTAGTAATAGTTAATCATGCTCTTATATAAAAATAGAAATAAAAAATCCGTGGCCGTTTATATAATATTTTTATGTTGTACTAACACACTGCAATTTACAGCTAACCTAACAAGGCAACAACTTAACTCCAATATTAGGTTATTATTTTGTTAATTGTTAGAGAAGAGGAAAAAAGGATTTGAACTATATGAATTAAGAATTATTGAAGTGTGTGAGCGCCTATTTATAACGCACACATCTCAAGTCTCAACACTTTCCGTTGGCCCTTTGCTTTCTCTTCTCTCTCAGATCTGCTTCGCTGGTAATTCTTTCGCTCTGTTTTCTCTCTTTTTCTTTTAGTTTTCTTCCCGTTTTCTCGTCAGAATTAGGGTTTTGTTTCTTCTTGCTTCAATTTTCATCGAAGAAATACCCTCTGTTTCTGTGATAATTCTTCATTTCTCTTCAGGATCTAAAACCCTCCATTTTTATACTTTCGTTTGATCTCTGCTCTTTTTTTTGTGGGATTTTTCTCTGTGCTTCATTCGTCCCTCGTGTTCAGATCCTTTATCAACATTTATTTACTTTTATCTTATTATTAAATTTAATATAGAATTATACAGTGTGGAGGTGTGGGTATATATATATGGGGTTTATGCTTTCAGGGTTAAGATTGATGTGATCTCATTTTAATTCTTTGTGTTTTGCTTATTCGTGTGCTTGTACTGTGAAGTATGCTGTTTTATTTGTGGTTCGTTTAGAAGCTGATTCCCTTGGGTACATTTGTTCCAAAGGAATGGGGGAGATTTATACGCAGACATTTTAATTGTATGTAATGTATTTAACCTATTAACCTATTTGCCAAAAATGATGACGATCATTGTAGTGTCATAAAAAGTCTGGTAATGAAGCTATTTATTTGAGACTTGGTTAATTTTTAAGTAAGCTAGTATGAAAGCAACCTCAATTAACTGTGGTTTTAATATTTATACACCCCAGCTAATTTTCTTCCTTCCGTATCCTCTTCGACTTCGTGTTCTAACATATGTAATCTTGTTAATCACATGTATTCATCTTATGGTTTTTTCCCCCCTTTCGGGAAAAAAAGTTGAAGAGTATGGGTCGTGGAGTTAGCAGTGGCGGCGGGCAAAGTTCATTAGGCTATCTTTTTGGTAGTGGAGAGGGAGAGGCCCTGAAACCAGCACCAAAAAATACCCAACCTGAAGCACAGACCGTAAATGATGTGCCTCCTCCTAAGCCAGCACCTCCTAAAATAACAATAGACCCAAACAAGCCTGCTGGTATCAATAGTAATTCTATAGATGGCCAGAATACGGGCAACTTCATCACGGTACTTCCTTTACTTTGATTGCATCTTTTTCAAGCTCTAATGCATCAAGTCATGAATGTTAAGTACACTATAATAGATTGAAGCTGGTTTACTACTGCTGACTGCTGAGCATACACTCTTAGAAAAGCAGCATCGTCTATAATGGAAAATGAAATTAGGAAAATTAAAATGATTATTTAAGTTCTTTTAGCTTCTACTTAGTTATGCAGTTAACCTTACACATGATCACTATATGTTCACACTTTAGAATAAAAGATTGAGCCTTAAGTATGCTTATATAAACTGTAGTGTATTTATGTTATGACAATTGGTTTTGTGAAATGTACTATGCTTAGTGGGATAAAGTGCATTAAGATGATGAGAAATAACAACATATATAAAAACTATATATCCGACTTTGTCTCGATGAACTTTCTAATTCTACTCAGCTTGAGTTTTCTTGCTAGTGGTTGTTCTGCTCATGGTTAGATTATATTTTTTGAGGAATTTTTTGTAATTGATGTCTTGTTCTATCTAATTTGACCACAGGACCGACCTTCGACCAAGGTCCATGCTGCCCCTGGCGGGGGCTCCTCTCTGGGTTACCTCTTTGGTGGACCAGGTGATGCAAAATGATATATTGCTTGCGAAGCTTTTGGCACGCTGAATGATTTTTTCCTTTTTGGGTGAAAACATGATGGAATGAATGAAATATATAATGTAATATAAGGTTGTGGTTGTGGGGATAAGTCAATCAAGAATGCTATAATACATGTGCTAAACATCTATTACAAACCTGTGCTTGTCAGAAACAAATATTTCTGTTTTTAAATGTCGATTTCTCTTGTAGTTTTGTATTTTATGTGTTCCTGGTAACCCTTTTCTGTTGTTATTACCACCACGTTGTTTGGTTGATAGGAATAACTCGTGCAATTAGTATTTTTACTCGTAATATTATTACGGAAATATAAAATTTTCAAAATTGTGGATTTTTTATTCGTAATAATATTTTTGGAATACAAATTTTTTAAAATTACGGTTCATTTTGTCGTGATAATATAGATTATGCATGACGATTTATAAAATCAAACTATTTTTACAAAAAAAAGTTATAAGTTAATAAAAGTCTTTGGTTAAGACTAAAGTCTCTCTAGATAAAAAACTAAATAATAAAATTTTTAATTATTATTTTTACATAAAAGTTTATTTTTTATTAATAATTAATTTTAATATTTGTTGTCTAAAATTTGAAACAATTTAATGCGAATATTTTTACGTTTAATTAGATATTAAGTTTGATACACAAATAGAAATAATTTTTATACTTGTTATCTAAAAGTAATTTTTTTATGTATATAAAAATATAATTAGATATTAGCATAAATAATTATATTGATAGTTATAAAATTAATTCAAAATAAATTTATTTTAAACAATTGAATCTTGATTCTAACTTTAAATTATAACATTAGTATTTTTTTTAAATTATATGTAGTAAAAAAATTATAACATTAGTATTTTTTTTAAAATTATATGTAGTAAAAAAAATCAAATGATATTATGATTTGTCAAATTACTAAGTGAAAATGCTAGAAAGAAATAAAAAAAATAGAGGTAGATGAGAGAATCTAGGAAGGAAATTTATTAATTTAGAAGAAAATATTTTCTCTTAATTTTAATAAGAGTGTCATGTAACACATTTAGTTATTAAATTAGATAGTAATATATAATATATGATATATATATATGTACATTTTAATTTCAATTTTAATATTTTAATTTTAATTTTAATTCAATTAAAAAATGTTATGTTGCACATTTTGATTGTCAAATTTGTAATTAGTTATTGATAATGATATATAAAGGAGATAGAGTGGTTGAAGGAATGACAGAAATAGAGAAAAGAAGAGGGAGGAAAGGGAAACTCTTTAATTTTGGAGATAAAGATTTGATTTTAATTGCAATGAAAAATTGACATGTGGCACATTTTTGTTGTAAAATTAGTAGGAAGGAAGGAAGAATTATTTAATTTTAAAGAAAAAAATTTGATTTCAACTACAATGAGAGAGTGACATGTGACACATTTTGGTTGTAAAATTAGTAAAGAGAAGAGGAGAATTTATTAATTTTAGAGAGAAAGATTTGATTTTAATTTTAATTACAATAAAAAAGTGATATGTGACATATTTTAATTACAAAATTAATAATAAATAATAGATCTTAAATATTGATAATGTTATGTTGCAACAATATAATTCAATAGAATATATATGACATAATTTTAAGTTAATAAATTTCTTCTAGATTTATATCGAGGAAAATCCTTAAGTTAAATTTGATGCGTCTAGTTCATTATTAAATCTCAATGAGAATTTATTGATAATCCTCATAGATTAAGGGTCTGTTTAAAAAATTTTAAAAGTAATTTTTTTGAGGTTTTGACTTATGAAAAATAGCAGCATTAATATTTGGTACAATTTTTAAAATCAAATTACAGCTTTTTAAGAAATTTATTTAGGAATTTATAGAGAAGTTAAAAAAAAAGACTTCTCTCATAATACTACTATTTTTTATCGTATTTCTATAAAATAAATACTTTTAGAATTAAAAATTCAAACACAAAATAACTTATTTATAAACTACTTTTAATATAATCATTTATTGTTTAAGCTATTTTTTCAAAAATAATTTAATTAAATTATTTACCCAAACTGAACTTAAATACTGAACTAGGTCTTTGTCTTTTTTTTTTTTTTTTTCTAGGGATTGAACACTTCCTACTAATAAAGACCACCCATTCCTAATTAGATTAGTTTTGCTGTACGACAGGTTGTTCCTTTAAGAGGAAATGGTAAAAGCTATCGGTTGGTTTGGTTTAGCGTTGAAAAAGAGAAGTATGTGGGAGTTTTTTGAAAGCTTGTTTTTATGTTTGATTTTTTTTTTATTCTAAATGCGAAAATGATTTCAGTTTGGGGTGTTAATGGATAGGGTATGATAGAATTTTGAGCCAATTCTAACTCTACTCACGAGTTGGAATTTTTATATAAACTCAACCCTATTTGTGGGTTGAAAATATTTCAATTTTAATCCTATTTGTTCTTAATCCACGAATATTCGATCTTATTCGCAGGTTACAAAAAAATGTAACATTATTATATAAGTTGATTTAATTTAAAATAGAACTGATTTTTATGTAAAAAAAAATTAAATTATCAAGTAATATTTTTTTTAATGACTAAGGATCTTTTGCATTTAGTGAGAGATCTTTGGTTTAGCATCCACTTGAAACATATTTTTATATAAGTATATAACATATACATATATATAGTGCGGGTTGGTCGGGTAGGGTTGAGACTCAACCCGTACTCTACTCGACCTGCACGAGAACCCTACTTGCACCTACTTTACCCGGTACAAATTGGGTTGAAAATCCTATCCGATTGGGTTGGGTCGATTTGGGTACCCGTGGGTAGGGTGCATGTTGCCACCCTTAGTTTCACCTCACGTTTATGTGAAGTTATAAGTGATAGCTTCTGCGTTTATGTTCATGTTAATTCGTTGCTATTAGAAAATTAGGTGAAAAATTTTATTTCAATTCTATGTTTTATTTTCTTGTATAAAAAAAATATATAAGTAACAATCTACCTTAGCTTGTAATTCTTAATATGAATTATGATCTCATTAGAAAAGACAAAGTAAATAAAAATACTAACAATAAGTAAGAATAGAGTCATAAATAATAAAAATTTATAGTCCAAAATAATATTAAATTAAAAAGTATTGAGAGCACTAAAATAATTATAGAACATTTTTTTGACATTATAAATTGAAAATAAAACAAAACGAAATTAAAGACAAACTAAAAAGTACCTGATGGTTGGGATACCTCCCAACAAGCACTTTTTTAATGTTACTAGCTTGATGGTTGGTTCTTGTTAAGGTGGGAGTTGATCATAATGCTTTAATCTGTTCTCTCTCACTGTGAATTTCCTCTCATTATCTTCATCTATGAGTTTAATGTGTTCCAATGAGAGAATCTTGTTTATTGTGTAAGGTCCATACCAAAAAAAAAAAAAAATATATCACTTGCTGTCTAGGTGAGAAATCACTTGTAGGGATCTTCTTATTCCTCCATCTCCTGAGCTTCTTTAGAGTTCTCTTCTCCCTTAGGTGATGGTGCACTCCCAACACTAAATTTAGGTTTGAGGTTAGGGGGTGTTTTGTTTATTTCAAAGGGAGGCTTGAGTTGCCAATTCTTATTAGTTTCATCAGAAGATTCTTGGAGGATTGGATGAATTGATTCAACCTTCATGCAGTTTTCCTTCTCACTTGAATGATGTATGATTTTAAAAATATGAAAAACTAAGTGCTCATTATGCACTCTCAACATTAATTCACCTTTTTCCACATTAATGAGAGCTCTTTTAGTGGCTATGAATGATCTCCCTAGAATGATAGAGGCATTCTCATATTCCTCCATGTCAAGAATAACAAAATCTGCTGGAGAGAAAAACTTTTCCACCTTAATCAAGACACCCATGTGTATTGTAAGAACCAGAATAACCGTTTTAATAAAATAATTATTTAATGGCCCGAAATTGGTTTGAAAACTTAGAAATAATAATTAGAAAATATAAAGGTAAAATTTGAATTTAATGAATTTTTCTGAGTGGAAAAAGTATCTTTTGCAAATTTTTTTTGTAAAAATGCATACTGGTGCTTAAGCTCGCAGTACCGGCTCTAGTCTATCCGATACCACGTATTGAGAAAAATAAGATTTTGAAAATTGAATTTATTGTTTTCAAAACACAAAGATAATTTAAAGTTGAAAACCGGGTGCTAATTTTAAAGGTTTCGGCTCAAAATGAATAAAAAATGCTAATGGGTTGGATCGGGCCCAAATTGGGCCCAAGACCCAATAAATATATGTTCTATTAATGAGCTTTTAGCTTATTTTAATGGAAAGAGAGAGAGAACTCGAGTAGATGAGAAGAAAGGAGAAGAAGATATTGTTACTATTCATCCTCTCCTTCTCAAGCTCATAACTTGAGCTACAGAGCTCTGATTGACGAGCCGTTTGCGGCCGCGCGAAGTTCTTGCCGAACTCGTCATTTTTAACTAAGTTTTGTTGGTAAAAAACTCTTTCTCTAACTCCAGTTTTCTTTCCTAGTCCAAAACTCGAAAATAGCTTTGGATATTTGAGTTTCTTTGTGTTTTTGTTATTTAGGTGTAATCTAACTTGGGTGAGTAGTGTGTTTTACCCCAAAACTCGTGAGACAAGGTAAGACATGACTAAATCCTTGTGTTTAGTTCTACGTCATAAACCCTAGCTTTGATTCTTGTTGTTCTTCATGTTATAGAGTGTTCTTGGTGTTATTTGGTGTTGACTGAAGGCTTGGAAAGCTTGTGGTGAGGGGGTTTTGTGCATCGAAGATAATCGGGCAAGGTATAATTTCGATTTCTTTTATGTAATATGTAATGTTTCTGAACACTTGGGCTACTGTCCTTTTAGATAGGTTTGAATGATGTGGTTGTATGAGTATTTGTATGTACATGTTATGCTTGATGGTAGTTTGGATGGAGGTTGAATGAGTTTGCATGTGATGATATATATATGTTGGTACATGATGATTATTGATGCGTATGATGACTTTGATGGGTTATGATGGTGGTTGTTGATGTTTGAAGATGAATGTTGATGATGATATTGATTATTGGTTATTATAATTCATGTTGAAAACAAATGATTGAGGAGGTTTAATGAATTGAATGAATTGATTGATGATAATAGAACTAATTGGATGAAAGATTTGATATATGTAGCATTGATGATTGTTGGAAATATTAAAACGTGGTATTGAGGAATTTTGATGTGAATTTAGCTTGAATTTAGAGTTGGATAAGGTGAGTATTAAATGAATTAGATGATTGAATGATTGATATGGTTGAGAAATTTTTGATATGGATTCTTTAGTGATTTTGGTATTGTTGGGTTATGAATAGTTTGGTTTTGAATTAAAAGTTTTGGTAAATTTGAGGTTTAATGGTTTTTGGTAAAAACTTGTTTTTAACCAACTTCAACGGATCATAACTTGAGCCTCCGATTTTGAAATGGAGTGATTTTTATTTCAAATTAAATATGATTTAAAGAGCTTTAAAATGACATAAAGTTTGAGGAAAAAGAAATTTTGTAGAGAAAGTTATAAATGTCGAAAGTTAGGATAAAAAATCTGATTTCTGTGATGTTTCATGCAGAAAATTTGGAAAATCTATCATGTGTGTCCACACACACCTCTATGCGTATGCATAGAATAGAGTGGGTGTTTCAAGTTGTGCATACTCACAACGTCATGCGTATGCACAGTTCGAAAAGGCCTTCTAGTGTGTGCGTACGCATACAACTTTATGCGTACAAACAAGCCCTGTTTTTCACCTAAAACCCTGTTTTTAACTGTTTTACTTTCCCGACAAGCTTGCAAACTTCTATAACAGTTGTTTAAAACCTTTTTGCTAGTATTTTAGGGTTTGAATCAAGGGAGAAAATAATAAGTGAATAAAAAGGATATTTTTGGTTTTGAGTTTAGAAGACGGTGATTTAAACTTGGGAAGTTCTGTGGATGGAATAGCTATAGTGTTTGGGCAGAGTGTTGAGGTGATCATGACTTGAGAAACATGAATGATTACGGTTAATGAGATGAGTATAAGCAGACTTGTGCTATGAGCAGTGACCTCTGAGATTGAGTATGTAATTGTGATATGCATTGTTCTCTGTCGTAGGGGCTGTGACACTCTCACGCCTACGTTTGGATGTGAGGGATGTGGCAGTCTCCCACTTGTCGAGGTAGCAGTGCCGGCGTATGGGCCGAGATAGTCTCCCGCCTACGTTGAGATATGAAGGCTGTGGCAGTCTCCCACTCGCATAACCTTTCTGCCGCCAGAGTGAACTCCAACACTATAACCCAAAAGAGTATGCCAGGCACTATAACTCGCGGGGCACAGGATAAAGAAAGTGTGAGCAGGGCACTATATCCTTAGTCGTGGCAGAAAGGTGACATCCTGGGGATGTGTCGGGTTGGCATTTTGAACCAACAAGTGATATCACGAGCCAAATAGGATGGACATTCATCATATGCATCTTTTACATGCATGCTTACTTTGATTACTTGAGTTATGCCTATTTGAATGATATGTCTAAATGCTAGTTGATTTACCTGTTACACATGAATACTATTTGTGCTTTTCTTATTTGCATTAAATGTATTTTATTGACCTTGTGAAGGATCCGAAGGCAGTGGCAATGTGATCGCACAGAGGTTAGATTGGCGAAGGTTGTGGGATACAACGGGGTGATTGGTATTAGTTAGAAATCTCCTAAGTTTAGATAACCCTGTTTATGGTTTATGATTTAATTTATTTATTTCGTTAAGCTTGAATATCTGTATTCGATGTGAAGTTCCAGGATTGCCTTTGGCATCCCAGAACCTTACATCTTATATATTGGGCACTGTTACCATACTGAGAACCTCCGGTTCTCATACCATATGTTGTTATTTTTTAGATGCAGGTCGTAACCCACCTTGGTGAGTTGCGAGATGGTGACGGAGTGGAGGATCTTATGCACTCTTTTGTATTTTGATTATTTATTGTAGTACTTTTTCTCACCTTTTTATTTTAGTCTTTATGGCCTTAGAGGCTTGATTTGAGAGATAAGTTGTATAAGTTGTTTTAAACTTCCAAAACTCTTTTATATTTCAGTTTGACTAGCTGGCCTAAACTCCATAGGCTGTGACTAGTCCTGTTTTTGATATATCATACTAATATATATATATATATATATATATATATATATATATATATATATATATATATATATATATATATATATCTTGTTAATTTAATTATCACCTTGTGTATCCTGGAGCTATCTACAAGGTTTTATATATACTATGTTTTATTCTGTCCGTGTCTACGCGTTTAGTTACAATCATAAAATTGAAGGTACCAGAAATTCCTAGAGGCATACCATCCGAAAAGCTTCCTTGACACCCTTACTGCCACTCTACAGAACCGTACATGAGATTTTCACCTCATACGGCTCCTCGTTCAATTCTCAGCAACAGTCGGACAAGTGGGGAATGTTGGGGTAAACCAGAAAACTTTGGGTAGAGTTGGATCTAAATGTTGGCTCCCCGAAAGATCCTACTTTTTTTGGAATTATAGATTGGCGAACGCTTCACGTTTCGTAATTCCATTTATGCGACTTTAAGCTTTACTAAAATTCTTGGATATATATTATATATTATAAGCTTTAGAACTGTCGTGGCACTTTGTTATTCTTTGCTTTATGGCTAGAGGTCAGGCTTAGAGTAACAGGGTGTTACATTTATGATATCAGAGCGGTTCGTCCTCGTAAGCCTGCGGAATGGACCGATTGTGCTTTGTTGCATACCATTGGTTGTTTTTCTTTTGTTCTATTTAGGATATCTGTTTGATATGCATAGCATGCTTGTTTCTGAGTGCCTTTCTAGGATAATTGAGGCACTAGGCTTGAGATGTTGAGATTGATCACCTCGATATCGATTGTTTGATTTAGACATGACCCCGAATGACAATTCACGGATGAGGTCAATCACGTTCACAGAGAGATAGTGAGGATGACTAACCTAGCCAATGCATGGCAAGCTCAACATATTTCGGAAAACTAGTTCGTGGAGTTTACGGCATATCAGTTATTGGGTGAAGCTCAGTGATGGTGGCCGGTAGAGTGTTGACAGATGCAACTACAGAATGAGAATGTATACTTTTGGGGTTTTTAATTAGGATTTTTAATTTCTAACCTGTATGGCCTTGAACTTTGCTGAAAAAGTTTTAAAGACTAGAATGATTTTGAAATTAGTTTGGAACTTTTGGTTTAAATTATTTGGTTTTGAAATTGGGTTGAGACTCTTAGTTTAAATGATACATTTTAAAAGAAAAGTGAGTTCTATGATTTTGTTAATTGTGAAATTTTTTATATTGAACTTGTTTTGAAGGTTTTAAAAAATGTTACAAAAACGGTATTTGTTTAAAAGGATGATGATTTAGGAAAAGAAATTTCTATTCGATTTAGTGGAGTAAGTCAGGTTCTGAATGGCAACGATCAGAGTGACGCAACGAAAGGCGTGTGGGAATTCGAATCAGAGATGAAGATGGTCTATCGTCATTGGTATACGAACGACTCGAATTTTGGGGACGAAATTCCTAATTAGGAGGGGAGAATGTAAGAACTGGAATAACCGCTTTAATAAAATAATAATTTAATAGCCTGAAATAGGTTTGGAAACTTAGAAATAATAATTAAAAAATATAAAGGTGAACTTTAAATTCAATGAATTTTTCTGAGTGAAAAAATGTATCTTTTGCGAAAATTTTTTTGTAAAAATGCATATCGGTGCTTAAGCCGATAGTAACGGCTCTAGTCTATCCCGGTATCACGTATTGAGAAAAATAAGATTTTAAAAATTGAATTTATTGTTTTCAAAAGACAAAGATAATTTTAAAGTTAAAAATCGGATGCTAATTTTAAAGGTTTCGGCCCAAAGTTGGGCCAAAACAGGCCAAAAATGCTAACGGGTTGGACCGGACACAAATTGGGCTCAAGGCCCAACATATATATGTTCTATTAATGAGCTTTCAGCTCATTTTAATAGAAAGAAAGAGAGGGAACTCGGGTAGATGAGAAGAGAGGAGAAGAAGACGTTGTTACTATTCATCCTCTCCTTCTCAAGCTTATAACTTGAGCTACGGAGCTCCGATTGACGAGTTGTTTGCGATCCCGCGAAGCTCTCACTGAGCCCGTCATTTATAACTAAGTTTTTTTTAGTAAAAAACTCTTTCTCTAGCTCTAGATTTCTTTCCTAGTTCAAAACTCAAAAATGGCTTTGGATTTTTGAGTTTCTTTGTATTTTTGTTGTTTAGGTGTAATCTAGCTTGGGTGAATAGTGGATTTTACCCCAAAACTCGTCAAGCAAGGTAATATATCACTAAACTCTTGTGTTTAGTTGTATATCATAAACCCTAGCTTTGATCCTTGTTGTTCTTCATGTTATAGAGTGTTCTTGGTGTTGTTTGGTGTTGAGTGGAAGATTGGAAAGCTTGTGGTGAAGTGGTTTTGTGCGTGGAGGATAATCAACCAAGGTAAGGTTTCGGTTTCCTTTATATAATATGTAATATTTCTAGACACTTAGGCTAGTGGCCTTTGAGATAGGTTTGAATGATGTGGTTGTATGATTATTTGTATGTACATGTTATGCTTGATGGTAGTTTGGATGGAGGTTGAATGTGTTTGCATGTGATCATATATATATATATATATGTTGGTAGATGATGATTATTGATGAGTATGATGAATTTGATGAGTTATGATGGTGTGTGTTGATGTTTGAAGATGAATGTTGATGATGATATTGATTGTTAGTTATTATGGTTCATATTGAAAACAAATGATTGAGTAGGTTTGATGAATTGAATGAATTGATTGATGATAATAGAACTAATTGGATGAAAGACTTGATATACATAGCATTGATGATTGTTGGAAATATTGAATGGTTGTATTGAGGAATTTTGATGTGAATTTAGGTTGAACTTAGAGTTCGATGTGGTGAGTATTAAATGGATTATATGATTGAATGATTGATATGGTTGAGGAATGTTTGGTATGGATTCTTGAGTGATTTTGGTATTGTTGGATTGTGAATAGTTTGGTTTTGAATTGAAAGTTTTGGTAAATTTGAGGTTCAAAGGTTTTTGGTAAAAACTTGTTTTTAACCAACTTTGACGGATCATAACTTGAGCCTCCAATTTTAAAATTGAGTGGTTTTTGTTTCAAATTAAATATGATTTAAAGAGCTTTACAATGATATAAAGTTTGAGGAAAAATAAATTTTGTAGAGAAAGTTATAAATGTTGAAAGTTAGGGTAAAAAATCTTATTTCTGTGATGTTGCAGAAAATTTGAAAAATCTGTCATGTATGCCCACGTACACCTCTGTGTGTACTCACTGAACAAAGTAGGTGTTTTAAGTTGTACGTACGCACACAACCCTGTGCATAAGCACAAGTCCTATTTTTTACATAAAACCCTGTTTTTAACTATTTTACCTTCCGAGCAAGCTTGCAAACTTCTGTAACATCTGTTTAAAACCTTTTTGCTAGTATTTTAGGCTTTGAATCAAGGTAGAAAATAATATGTGAATTAAAAGGGATATTTTTGGTTATGGTGATTTAGGCTTGGAAAGTTCTGTGGATGGAATAACTGGAGTGTTTAGATAGAGTGTTGAGGTGATCATGAATTGAGAAACATGAATGATTATGGTTAATGAGATGACTATAAGCAGACTTTTGCTATGAGCAGTGACCTCTAAGATTGAGTATGTGATTGTGATATGCATTGTTCTCTGTCGTAGGGACTGTGGTAGTCTCCCACCTACGTTTGAATGTGAGGGCTGTGGCAGTCTCCCGCTCACGTGACGTGCATTGTTTTGGTAAGTCGCTATACTCCTCGGGCAAGAACTGTGCCAGTCTCCCGCTTGTCGAGGTAGCGGTGCCAACGTATGGGCTGAGGCAGTCTCCAGCTCACATAACCTTTCTGCCGCCAGAGTAAAATCGGGCACTATAACCCCAAAAGAGTGTGCCGGGCACTATAACTCGTTGGGCGCAAGATATAGAAAGAGTGAGTAGGGCACTATATCCCTGGTCGTGGCAGAAAGGCGACATCCTGGGGATGTGTCGAGTTGGCATTTTGAACCAATAAGCGATATCATGAGCCAAATACGATAGACATTCATAGTATGCATCTTTTACATGCTTTCTTGCTTTATTACTTGAGTTATGCCTATTTGAATAATATGTCTAAATGCTAGTTGATTTACCTGTTATACATGAATATTATTTGTGCTTTCTTGTTTGCATTAAATGTGTTTTACTAGCATTGTGGAGGATCGGAAGGCGGTGGCGATGGGATCGCACGGAGGTTAGATTGGTGAAGGCTGTGGGATACAACGGTGTGGTTGGTATTAGTTAGAAATCTCCTAAGTTTAGATAACCCTGTTTATGGTTTATGGTTTAATTTATTTATTTCGTTAAGCTTGAATATCTGTATTCGATGTGAAGTTCTAGGATTTTCTTTGGCATCCTAAAACCTTACATCTTATATATTGGGCACTGTTACCATACTGAGAACTTTCAGTTTTCATACCATATGTTGTTGTTGTTTTTCAGATGCAGGTCGTAACCCATCTCGGTGAGTTGCGATATTGTGACGGAGTGGAGGATCTTATGCACTCTTTTGTATTTTGATTATTTGTTGTAGTACTTTTTTTCACCTTTTTATTTTAGATTTTATGGCCTTAGAGGCTCGATTTGAGAGATAAGTTGTATAAGTTGTTGTAAACTTCCAAAACTCTTTTGTATTTCTGTTTGACTTGCCGGCCTAAACTCCGCAAGCTGACTAGTCCTCTTTTTGGTATATCATACTTATATATATATCTTGTTAATTTAATTATTACCTTGTGTATCCTGGAGCTATCTACAAGGTTTTATATATACTATGTCTTGTTCTGTCTGTACCTACGCATGTAGTTATCCTGTGTGAACACTTTGCGTTTTGTAATTCCGTTTATGCAACTTTGAGCTTTACCTCTTTATCTGGCTTCTAACTATATAAATTCTTGGATATATATTATATATTATAAGCTTTAGAACTGTCGTGGCACTTTGTTATCCTTTGCTTTATGGCTAGAGGTAAGGCTTAGGGTAACGGGGTGTTACATGTATGCTTTATTGACTTGTCTGCCATTTGTAGAGCTATTCCTATGGACTTCATCTCTTGAATTTGTAGCTTCTTAATAGAGAGAGGCATGAAATTGATACTGACCTTTAATCACACAATGCTCTTTCAAAGGTTGTTTTTCTAATGATGCAAGGGATTTGGAAACTTCCAAGATGCTTCATTTTTCTAGGCAAATTTCTTTGAATTATTGCACTATATTCCTTGGTCATTACCATTGTTTCATCCCCCTTTAAAGTCCTCTTATTGGATAGCAACTCCTTCATGAATTTTGCATAAAGAGGCATTTGTTCCAAAGCTTCTATTAATGGAATATTGATGTGAAGCTTCTTGAACACTTCCATGAATTTGGAGTATTGCTTCTCTCGATTCTCCCCCTTGAACCTTTGAGGACAAGAAATTTTCGGTTGATAAAGAGCCACTGTTTCCTTTTCTGTTAGAACTTCCATTGTTAGTGCATGAAGAGTGCCCTCCTTCTCTTGCTTTTCCTCTTCCACATGGACTTTTGGTGCCTGTGTTTGAGCTTTATTTTCGGTGCTAACCACTTTTTCACTTCTCAAGCTAATGGCCATACATTCTTCTCTTAGGTTGGGAATTGTATCACTTGAAAAAATGTTGGATAGTTTCTCTGTGAATTGTCTGACAATTTTTTTTATTTGTACTTCCAAATTTCAAATGGATGCATCTTGATTTTAGAAGTTGGCTCTTGTTTTATCCATGAATCTTTGAGTTTTTTGCATAAATGTGGAGGTGGTTTGGGCTATTGTGGTAGTGGCTTGGGATATTTTTTCAATGGTGGTTTCAATGGAGGAAAATTTAGTTTCTAGAGAAGAGAATTTGGTTTCCAAAGAAGAAAGTCTTTGGTGAATTTGTGGTTGTATGGGTTGAGGTGGTTAGGTGTAGTGAAGTTCTTTGGCTCTTGATTGTCCTAATTAAAACTTTGGTGGTTCCTCCATCTGAGATTATAGGTTTTTGAGAAGGAGTCATTATGTGGTGGCTTTTGAAAATTTTCCATGTAATTTACTTGCTCCTCCTTGAACAATCCACATTCTTCATCCTTGTGAGGTCCTCAATACAAGTTACAGACAACAACTTGTGTTCCCATTGTAGATACTTGTATGTGCCTGATAAACTGCTGTTTTACAGTTTATTTTGTATTGAATTGAGCAGATTTTATCCATTATTCTCACACTTATGTATATAATTCGCATGTTTTACATTTTCCTTCCTAATTTTGTGCTATGATTGAAAACATGCTTCTTTGGCCTTAAATTTGCTAAGTTTTAATCCTCTTTTATTACCATTGATACCGTGATATGTGTGTTAAGTAATTTTAGGTTTTCTAGCACAGGAATGGCTTAGAGGATGGAAAGGAAGCATGCAAAAGTGGAAGGAACACAAGAAAATAGAGATTTTGAAAAGCTGATTCCGACATGCACACATCGTACACGCGTGCGTGTGATCGCGCCATACTTCGAGCGACGCGTACGCGTGGATGACATGCACGCGTGACCAGGATTTTATTCAGTGACGCGTACACGTGACAGAGCGTCACGTGCTGCAATTTACAGAAAATGCTGGGGGCGATTTCTGGGTTGATTTGGACCCAGATCCAAGCCCGAAAACACCGATTAGAGGCTACAGAGTGGAGTTGGAAGGGGGGAATCAATCATTCACACATTCATTCACATTGGTTAGGTTTTAGATGTATTTTTCTAGCTTCTCTCTCTAGGTTTTAGGGTTTTTAGTCTTGTTTCTTCTCAATTTCAGAATTCTACCTTGCTTTAATTTAGTTTTCTTCTACTCTTATTTGTTCTAGCACTTTAGTTATCTACCACTCTTATTGATTCCTTTATTTTGCTAATTTAGTTTATGAGTTCATGTGTTACTCTCAATTTTCATTAATACAATTCATGTTTCATGTTTCGTATTGTTCAATTGCTTTGTTATTGTTATTTCCTTGCTTTGGTTAGTTTTAGATTTTGCTATGTCTTGTTAGTTTTCTATGTTTTTATTTTATGCCTTCCAAGTGTTTGATAAAATGCTTGGTTGGATTTTAAATTAGATTTTCATGTTCTTAACTTGAATTGATCAATTAGGGACTCTTGTGTTATCAAAATTCTTTTGTTGATTGATGATTCAGACTTGCTGGTTGGCTTAGGCTTCACTAAATCTAATCTTTGATTAGAACTTGTGAACTTAAGTTAATTTTGCTCACTTGACTTTCCTTCATTGTTAGAGGTTAACTAAGTGAAAGCAAAAGGCAATTACCAGCACAATTGATGATGATAATGAGGATATGAATTCCAATTATCAATCCTTGCTAGGAATTTTCTTAGTTGTTATTTTATTTTCTTGTTATTTACATTACTTGTCTCTTATCACAAAAATCCTACAAATACTTTTTTATAACCAATTATAAGTACACTTTCCTGCAATTCTTTGAGAGACGACCCGAGGTTTAAATACTTGGGTTTATTTTTATTGGGTTTGTATTGTGAGAAACAAATTAAACGTTGATTGAGGTTTAATTGTCGGTTTAGAACTATACTTGCAACGCGATAATCTTTGTGAAAATCTTTACCGACATTTTTCCTCTGTCAAGTTTTTGGTGCCGTTGCCGGGGAATTACAAATGTGTGCCTTATTATTGGTTATTGTGAATATGTTTGCTTTTCGTTTCTTTGTTAGTTGTTTCTAGTTTTAGGAGTTTATTTTCATGATTTCTTATTAGTTTTTGTTTTTATTTTCTCTGGTTACTATGAATTCTCACCCATTTGGCTATGAGAGTGGATACAACTATGTTGTAGGGAATGGAAGCTACAATGAGAACATGCATCAAGGATGGGACAATCAAAGGTGGGAGGAGCATCAAGCTTATGGACAACCCTCTTGGCAACAACCTCCACCAACTTACTATGAGCAAGAGCCATTCTAGGATGCATATCAATCCAATGGATATGGTGGACCCCTTGTAGTTACCAACAAGCCCCACCATATGCCTATGAACCCCCTCCTCAACATAGTTTTGAACCACCATACTCACAAGCCACCTACAATCAAATACTTCCTTATGACCCTAACCCATATCCACTATACCAACCACCTTATGAGCCATATGAGCCATACATAGAGCCACCCAAATTTTAACTCAATTACTCCCAAGAACCACCACCTCAATATACACCACCTCCAATGTATGCAAACTTTCAACATACTATGATCCTAATTATGTTAGCTAAGCGGAACAAGAGCCATAGGATCATTTTAAGGAAGCAATGGATCGACTTCAAGCAACCATCCATCAAATGGAGCGAGAGGAAAGCCGAAAATCACACGAAGCTCTCATGGCTAACAAATCTCAACTTGAGAACAAGGGATTGAAGTGTGTTGTGCAACAAGTGAAAAAAATGGAGAGTGTTATACCGCCACATCTTTATCATGATAAACCACCCTCTTATCGTGAACCTTTCCTCCCAAGCAATGCACCCTCATATCCGCCCCAATCTCTAATGGATGACACTCTTGGTGTTCTTCTTCAAGGGCAAAGAGAGATGCAAAAGACGATACTAGAATTTATAGCTACCTTGACCGAGGTAGTAGATAATTTAGCTTCACTGCACTAGCATGAAAGAGAGATTAGGCACTCTGGTGGAAAGTGAGGAATGTGGCTTTGTATTGGAACAATTGGAGGAAGCCGTGATTGTTGAAGAAGAAGAATTGGTCGAAGACTTAGTAGATGCTAAACCTCCATGGAAATCTAGAGTTATAGAGCATTCCTCTAAGAAGCTTGAAATTGATGTTAAGGAGGGTAGTGCACAACCTCCAAGACATATTCCCTATGAAGAATTGGATGGAATAGATAAAGAAGAAAGTTCCCTTGGTGATGATGATCATGAATCAAGCCATCCTAGTAATGAATTTGCATCCACAAGTGAACCCCTTGAGTTTGAAGAACCTTCTCCCGATGAAATTGAAAGAAACATTGAGGTAGATTTCTCTCAACCTCATGGTTATGATGTGAGTGACGGAGAAGAGTTGGGTGAACTCGATGAGGAAGAGCTTGGAAGTGAATAATCTTTTCAAAAGGTGGAAGTCCTTCGATAAGGTTGGACGGGAGTTGAATATGCTTTGTCAAGATCGTTGGAGACTTCTCTACCTAGGTTGCCGTCTACTACTTCATTTGAGTGGGTAAAACTTATCTCTATTTGCTTTACTATCCCACTTGAGTATGGTATTCTTGAAACAGATGACCAACTTAGGCGGCTTTGTGGAATTAAGTGTAAGAGAAGGATGTTTAGTGGTTGGAGTTGCAAATCAAGACTCATCAAGGTTGCGATTTCAAGAGCTAGATGCAAGGGTTGTATGATAAACCGCTATTTTACGGTTTATCTTATACTTAATTTACTAAATTTTACCCATTATTCTCACACTTATTCATAGAAATCGCATGTTTTACATTTTCCTTTCTAATTTTGTGCTATGATTGAAAACATGCTTCTTTGACCTTAAATTTGCTATGTTTAATCCTTTCTTATTACCATTCGATGCTGTGATATGTTTGTTAAGTGCTTTCAGGGTTTATAGGGCAGGAATGGCTTAGAGGATGGAAAGAAAGCATGCAAAAGTGGAAGGAATACAAGAAATTGAAGGAATTGCAAAGCTGTCAAGCCTGACCTCTTCGTATTAAATCAATCATAACGTGAGCTATAGAGGTCCAAATGAGGCGGTTCTAGTTGCGTTGGAAAGCTAACATCCGGGGCTTTGAAATGATATGCAATTTGCCATAGTTGCCTAGCTGTTAGGTGACGTGTACGCGTGTATGACGTGTACGCGTGATGGAGCCACGTGCTGTACGTATCAGAAATCGCTGGGGGCGATTTCTGGGCTATTTTTGGCCCAGTTTCAAGCCCGAAAACATAGATTAGAGGTTGGGAGTAGAGTAGAATTATTGATTCACTTCTCATTCATTCATTTTACACATTAGTTAGGGTTTTAGATGTAGTTTTTTAGAGAGAGAGGCTCTCTCCTCTCTCTAGGTTCTTAGGTTTTTAGGTTTATTTCTTCTCAAATTTCAGGTTCAGTGTTCCTTTAATTTAGTTTTCTTCTATTTTTATTTATTCTATTACTTTAGTTTATTTTCTTCTCTTGTTAAATTCCCTTTTTCACCATTTTTATGTTTATGATCTCTTGTTACGTTTGGTTTCTTTTAATGATATTTATGTTCTCTATGTTTATGGTTACTCTCTTTAATTGTTAGTCATTTATGTTTGCAATTGGTTGTTTTGATTTTATTATCCCTTATTAATTCTCTATCTTTTTATTTTGCGTCTTCCAAGTGTTTGAGAAAATGCTTAGTTGGATTCTAGATTAGACTTATTTCCTTTTGGCTTTGGTTGAGTAATTGGTGACACTTGAGTTATCAAACTCCTTTGTTGATTGATAATTAAAAGTTGCTAATTGATTTGAATTCCCCTAAAGCTAGTCTTTCCTTAGGAGTTGACTAGGACTTGAGGAATCAAATTGATTCATCCACTTGACTTTCCACCATAGCTAGAGGTTAACTAAGTGGTAGCAATGGATAATTCTTTGTCACAATTGAGGATGATAACGAGGATAGGACTTCTAGTTCTCATTCCTTGCCAAAAGCTTTTCTAGTTGTTAGTTTAATTCTTGCAATTTACTTTCCTTGTTTCCTTATTCAAAAACCCCAAAATATACAACTCATAACCAATAACAAGAACACTTCCCTGCAATTCTTTTGAGAGACGACCCGAGGTTTGAATACTTCGGTTTATTTTTATAGGAGTTTGTTACTTGTGACAACCAAATTTTTGTATGAAAAGATTATTGTTGGTTTAGAAATTATACTTTCAACAAGATTTTATTTGTGAAATTCTATACCACCAAAAATCCGTTCATCATTGTACTAGTGATCATTTGGTTGGATCTAAGAGAAGAGTTTGGTATTTCATTGAGAATTCGGATTACTTGCCACCTGGTTGGAACAATGATGATCAACTTAAAGACGAGTGTAGAAACAAGATTTGGGATCCCGGCATACAAGAGGATCAACTTTGGGAGCTCAAAGCTTGTAAGGAACTTCATCAAGGTTTGGTGAATTTGTTTGGAAATGTTCGAGCTTATTGGAAGTCCAAGCGTTGGTGAAAGTTTCAAGATGAGTTTAAGAACAAGCCACCATGACAAGGAGCTCACCAAATGTCCAACTTAAGGACTTTAACTAAAAGTGCTAGGTGGGAGACACCCACCATGGTAAATTCTTTCTATTTTCTCTTTTATTTACATTGGTAATAAGTTAAATCTTCATTTTTAGTTAGGTTTATTTAGTTTACATTGTGATTTCGCTTGTTTATTAATTTTTGACATTGCCTTGGTAGCTTGTAAAATTAAAAAAAAGGTGCACATGACGCGCACACGTCATATGGAGGTTCATTCTCTAGCATAATGAATAGAGAGTTACGCTGGAACTGTGCGGGAGGGGTGCCTGGCGCACAACCCACCACACGCGTACGCGTGCTCCACGTGTACGCCTCACTAGCAATTTTGTCATTCCACACGTGTACGTCAGCGACGCGTACGCGTGGTATGCAAATTCGGCACACTTTGGTCCATTGAACAGAGAGTTGTGCTGGTGGAATGATGGAATCGCGCGTCTAGCACGCGAGTAGTCACGCGTACGCGTGACCGATACTCACGTGTCAGTTTTTGTTTTGGGGTATCCACGCGTACGCGTAGACAATGCTCACGCGTCGCGCGCCTATTTCTGTTTTCACGTGCACGTGTTGCCCATGCACGCACGTCGCGTTTGCGCTTTGTTTATGCCTTTCTTCTTCTTTCTTTCTCCTTTCTTCTTCTTTCTTCTTCCTTTCTTACATTCTTCTTCTCTCACTTTTCAAAAGTTCACTTATCATTTTTCTTATTCTTCATTCTCTTTTACAAATTGCATTTGTATACTATCATTCATTGCATTTTCACTTTGTGCATGTTTTTATTTTCTTTTCTAAGTTTGCTAATTTTCCATTGGTGTTAACTTTTCTTACTCAACTGTTGCATATTTCTTGCATTGTTTTGGGTGCTTCTTAACTTGTTTGGTATTTATTCCACTTGCCCGTTGCTTATATTGTTTTCTCACTTGCATGTTATAGCTACCATGTAGTTGAGAACCTCATTATTGTTTGGCATTTGCCCACCCATATTTTATTTGTTTACATATCTTTGTTTGTGGGTTATTCTTCTTCCTTTTTCTCTTCTTTCAGGATGGCCACCAAGAAGAGAAACGAAAAACTTCTAAATGAGGTAGACAAATAAGTTCCTTCGCACAATCTTTGGAGAAAGAGGATCAGTTGTAGCAACCCGTCCACTTGCACCTCTTTGCATGTACCGAGGACGGTGCAATCTTTAAGTGTGGGGAGGTCGACACCAGCTTCCGTGGTTTAGTTATTTTCTTTTCAACACCAATGTTTAGTTTTCTTTGTTACTGAGTTGTTGCATTGCATGATAGATTGCATGTGTAGTTAGTTGCTTGCATGTATGTACTACTTGGTTGAAGTGATGAATTCTTTTTCAAGAAATTATTTTAGAGCATTTCACCATTTGAATTAAAATTTTTTGTTAAACTTGCTTGAAAGAATTTATTTTGGAACATGGTTTTAGAGCTAGAACACAAAACCAGTGAGATTTTGAACCTATTTGATTGGTTGCATCTTATCAACCAATATTTTGTTTTGGTTTGTGTTGTTTTCTCTAAAATTGTGATCTTTATCTTGCTTAATTCTATATTTCCATTATTTGATGTATGCATACACTTACGTGATTGAGGCCTTTTGTTTCACTATAGCTCACATACCCATATGGCCTTACCCTTTCATTATCCTTTGCAAACCAACGTTGAGCCTATTTTACCCCATTTATTCTTTACTTTAGCTCATCACTAACTCTAAGCGCAAAATAATAATGTCCTTAATTTGAATCCTTGGTTAGCTTAGACTAGTGAGAGTGCTCATGATTTAAGTGTGGGAAAATTGGGTTTGGAAATATTTGGTTTGGGAATTAAGTATGTTAGACTTTTTTTTGGTGAAAATGTGAAAAGAATGTTGAGGACATGTTCATGCATTCAATACCTTAATCATATGCATTAAGAAAAACAAAATAAAAGAAAAATAAAAAAGAAAAAAAAGAGAAAATAATGAAAAAGGGGACAAAATGCCCTAAAGTAAATGGTGGTAGCAATGCATATTTGTTGTATTCAAATTTGGGATGCATGAATATATGGCAAAACATAGTTAATGGGTAGTTAGATTTTGTATTTTTATTACATGGATTGCCTTAAGTTAGGTGGGAAGTTTAGGTTAATCAAGGATTAGATTTTAGTCCACTTAACCAAAAAGAATCCTACCTTGACCCTAACCCCATTACAACCCTTAAAAGACCTCTTGATATGTGTATTTGTGCATTAAATTTTTGTTGATTGGTAGAAGAAAAGTAAGTCTTAGAAAGCAAGATTAGTAGAGAATTGAGAGAATTGAACCTTAAACATTTGAGCGATTAGAGTGTATACACTTCTAGTGAGGATTCGATGCTCGATTCTTTGTTCCTGGCTTTCACGAGATTTCTTCTTGCAAGTCAATTTGTACTTTATTTTATGATTTGAATTAGTGAGATCCAGTTTATATTTGTTCTTGAAAAATTTATTTACTTTTAACCAAGTACGTAAAAGTATTTTGCATTTAGTTGCATTCATATAGATAGGTTGCATTGCATAAATTCTACCGTTCCTCTTCACTCCTTTATAGCTTCTCTTGATCTTAGCATGAGGACATGCTAATGTTTAAATGTGGGGAGACTGATAAACTGCCATTTTACGGTTTATTTTGTATTGAATTGAGCGAATTTCATCCATTATTCTCACACCTATGCATATAATTCACATGTTTTACATTTTCCTTCCTAATTTTGTGCTATGATTGAAAACATGCTTCTTTGGCATTATATTTGCTAAGTTTTAATCTTCTTTTATTACCATCGATGACGTGATATGTGTGTTAAGTAATTTCAGGTTTTCTAGGGCAGGAATGGCTTAGAGGATGGAAAGGAAGCATGCAAAAGTGGAAGGAACACAAGAAAATAGAGATTTGAGAAGCTGATTCTGACGCGCACGCATGTACGACGTATGCGCATGATCGCGCCATACTTTGAGCGACACGTACGCGTGGATGACGCGCACGCGTGACCAAGATTTTGTTCAGTGACGCCTACGCATGGCTGACGCGTACGCGTGACAGAGCGTCACGTGCTACAATTTACAGAAAACACTAGGGGCGATTTCTGGATTGATTTGGACCCAGATCCAAGCCTGAAAACACTGATTAGAGGCTGTAGTGTGGAGCTGGAAGGGGGGAATCAATCATTCACACATTCATTCATATTGGTTAGGTTTTAGATGTAGTTTTCTAGCTCCTCTCTCTAGGTTTTAGGATTTTTAGTCTTGTTTCTTCTCAATTTCAGAATTCTATCTTGCTTTAATTTAGTTTTCTTCTACTCTTATTTATTCTAGCACTTTAGTTATCTACCTCTCTTATTGATTCCTTTATTTTGCTAATTTAGTTTATGAGTTCATATGTTACTCTCAATTTTCATTAATGCAATTCATGTTTCATGTTTCTTATTGTTCAATTGCTTTGTTATTGTTATTTCCTTGCTTTGGTTAGTTTTAGATTTTGCTATGTCTTGTTAGTTTTCTATGTTTTTATTCTATGCCTTCCAAGTGTTTGATAAAATATTTGGTTGGATTTTAAATTAGATTTTCATGTTCTTAACTTGGATTGATTAATTAGAGACTCTTGAGTTATCAAAATTCTTTTGGTGATTGGTGATTGAGACTTGCTGGTTGGCTTAGGCTTCACTAAATCTAATCTTTGATTAGCACTTGCGAACTTAAGTTGATTTTGTTCACTTGACTTTCCTTCATTGTTAGAGGTAACTAAGTGAAAGCAAAAGGAAATTACCATCACAATTGATGATGATAATGAGGATAGGAATTCCAATTATCAATCCTTGCTAGGACTTTTCTTAGTTGTTATTTTATTTCCTTGTTATTTACATTACTTGTCTCTTATCATAAAAATCCCAAAAATACTTTTTCATAACCAATTATAAGTACACTTCCCTGCAATTCCTTGAGAGACGACCCGAGGTTTAAATACTTCGGTTTATTTTTATTGGGTTTGTATTGTAACAAACAAATTAAACGTTGATTGAGGTTTAGTTTTCGGTTTAGAACTATACTTGCAACGCGATAATCTTTTTGAAAATCTTTACCGAAATTTTTTCTCCGTCAAGTTTTTGTGTTTTTTTTTTTTTATTTTTTTTCTCAATGCATATGATTAAGGTGTTGCCCCATTTGCTTTGTGAGTGAGGCAATTTGTTTAGACATAGCCTTGTTTTGTGCCAAAAAAGCATCCAGAGTATTTAACTCCATCACACCTTTCTTCATTATTTTTTTAGAGGTGTATAAATATTGACTGTTAGCCACAATCTTAATCAATTCCAAGGCTTCTTCAGTGGTCTTCATATGCATGGATCTTCTTGTTGAGGAATCTAATAAAGTTCTAGAAGCATAACTGAGCCCATCATAGAAGATTTGGATTTGCACCCAATCAACAAACATATCTTGGAGGCACTCTCTCAACATTTTTTGTACCTTTTTCAAGTTTCATAAAGGGATTTTTTATCTTTTTGTGTGAAGGTTTGGATATCATGTCTTAGCTTTGGCAAACTCTATGGTAGAAAGAATTTGATTAAGAACTTATTAACCAAATCATCCCATGTTACTATGCTCTCCTTTGGTTGAGTTTCAAGCCATTGCTTGGCTCAGTCCCTTCAGAGAATGGAAACAACATCAAACAATAAGTTTCAGCAGAGACGCCATTGAATTTGACTGTGCCACATATTTGTAGGAAGCTAGAGACGAATAAATTGGGATCTTCTTGAGGGCTCCCACTTAATTGGCAATTTTGATGCACCAAAGTAATGAGTTGATGCTTCAACTCAAAATTATTTGCCTCCATAGTGGGCGTCGCTATGCTACTCCCACAACTATTTCTGTGGGATGTAGCAAAGTCTCCAAGAGTTCTCCTTGCATTTGCATTGTTGTTTGCCTTGCTTTCTTGCTCAAGATCCTCTTGAATTTTCTCCTCCTAAATTTTAGATTTTTGTATTAATTGATGAAGAATTCTCTCAATTTGTAGATCAAATAAGAGAGGTTCTTTGTCTTTGTTTTTCTGCATGCAATAAGGAAAAACAAAGAGAAAAGATGGAATTCTTAACGTCACAGTAAAGAAAATTCCAGTGAGTAGCAAAAGAACATAAAAAGAAAGTCTAATTTATAGAATCGATTAATGTGGTAGTTGTTAATCTCAATTAATCTCCGACAACAACGCCAAAAACTTGATGCGGATTTTTCAAAACTACAACTTGGTAAGTGCACCGAATTGTATCAAGTAATATCACGGTGAGTGAGTTATCATTCCCACGAGGATTAAAGAACTAAGCAACAAGGATTAATTGATTGCTCTAATTAGACAAATCAAATAAACAGAGGAGTGACAGAGAGCAATAAAATAGCAAACAGTGAGTGAATGAAGACAACAATGGTGAGGATGTTAAGGTTTGAGAGATGTTCACTCTTTGGACAAATAATCCTTGTGTTCATTTATTTGAGGTATACAAAGATCAATCATGACAAATCACAACTAACCAAATCCTAATTCGTTGGTAATTTAGTTTTTCTTTAACCTAATTAATCGCTAATTCCTTAGTCAATTACTTAAGAAAAGTGGTGAAGTACAATTCTGATTCAATTTCAAATAAGATTCAAGATTAACCATAAACAATTAAAACTTACAAGAAATAATGATTCCCAAAAGTTTTCTAATCCAAATTTTATGTCACTTATTCAAACTAGAGCAATTGAAATTCAATATGTATCGCACACTCTTTAAAACACTATACCTAGTTAAATAAAAAAGTAGTGAGAAAGAGTTTTCAAGCTAATTCCAATATTACTTTTTCCAAAATAATATTTAGAATCCAAAACGGATTTAGAATATTTTCCAACAATTCTAAATCTTTAGGGATGAAGAACGAAAACTCAATCATGAAATAGATCAAAGCATAAACTTCAAATAAAGTAAAACACTTAGCTCAATAATCCATAAAAAGATGAACAGAGCTTCTAACCTTAATAGAGGAAATTAGTTGCTCATGATGCAAAGAAAAACCTAAATTCAAAACGGCTGCAAGAGGTGATGAGTCACTGATGAGTCCATATTTCCTGATATATTTTAGCTTGATTTGAGTGGATTTCATCACATAAACCTACACTTAAGCACCATAATAGCATACTTTTGTGTTTGATCCCTAAATTAGACCTAAATATGAAAACATGCATTTTTGTGCTTGAAATAAGCAATTTAATTTCACTTTTATTCCATTTGATGCCATGACATGTTTGTTAAGTGATTTCAGGTCAAAGAGGCAAGGATGGATAGGCAAAAGTGGAAGGAAGCATGTACAAAGGGAGAAAACATGAAGAAAACAAGGAGAAAGCACAGAGCCATGCTTGCGTGCGCACAAGGATGCGTGCGTACGCACAAAAAGGAAATCAACATGCATGCGTACGCACAACCCTTTGTGCATACACACAAGTAGAAATTCGGCGAAGTGTGCGGACGTACACATCTGTGCGTCCGCACAGGTACCAGCGCATGCCTCTATTAAAAAGTCACGTGCTGCGCAGTTTTGAGGGTCTCTAGGCCCATTTCTGAAGTGCTGAAAGCTGGATTGGAAGGCTATATGAAGGGTATATCAACATATAGCTTGGAGGAGCTCACATGTAGGGTAGAAAACACATAGTAGGAGTAGGAGTAGTGTAGATTAGAAAATTCTCTCTTAGGGTTTTGATTAGGGTTTGTAGAATTTTATACTTCAAGTTTGATTTTGGATTCTAGCAATTGCATTGTAAGTATTTCTTTAATTTCTCTGTTAATTACATTACTTGTTCTACACTTTCTTATATTTTCATGTCTCTTGTCAACATTTACATAGTCTTGCAATTTTGAGTTTTGGTTCATGAATTTAATGTTTGATGCTTATTTTATGTTTGTTGAGTTGCTTTGATTGCTTGTTATCATTTATGGTTCATAGCTTTCATTAATTTACCAATTTTACCATATTTTATGATTATGCATATTAGGTGTTTGATGAAATGCCAAGTTTGATTATGGGGTAATTTCCACCCCTTGGCTTGGAGAAAATGAGTTTATGGATTACTAGAGCCATAATGTCCAACATTTAGTGATAATTCTTGAGGAGTTGGTTGATTCTTGTTTCCATTAAAGCTAGCCTTTTACCAACTAGTTTGGTAAGTTGGTTAGGACTTATGGATTAAGATCAATTATGCTTGCTTGACTTACTCCTCGATGGTTGGGGTTAACTAAGCGAGATTAACTCATGATAATTACCATAGTTGTGGTTATGACAATGATAGGATTCCATAATTCTTCCCAAGTCAAGGTTTCATTTATGTTTTAAACCACTTTTCTATCACTTTATAGTTTTACTTGTCCATATTACATACATAGTTCTTTTGTTCTTTTATTACTTTATTAATTGCAATTTTGGATTGTTCTTTTATCTCTTTATTTGTTCACTTCAATCATTGAAACCCCTTGCTTTCCACAACCAAAATTGTATGCACTTGTTGTCACTAGTTCCTAGGGAGAATGACCCGGGAGTCTAAATACTCTCGGTAAATTTTGTATTGAATAGTGACATTATCTTGAATTAAATTTGATTGAGAGGATTCATTACCGGTTTAGACTATACTCACAATGGAAATCTATTTAATTCCGAATTGGTATAATTCTCTCTTATCAAGTTTTTGGCGCCGTTGCAGGGGAGCTAGCGCCATGAGTGCTATATTTTGGTTGTTGTAAATGTGTGAATAGTGTGAATAGATACTTTTTGGGTTGTTTGCTTGTTTTTGTTATAAATTAGGATTTTTGCTTATTTTGTTAATTGATGTATTTTGTTTTTATTTTCTATTTTCTCTATGAGTTATCACCCTCTTTGTTTGGAGTTTGGTTGTTATCATTTTGTAGGGATTGATAACTTCAATTTTGGATTGCATCATGGGATTGAAGCATCTATTTTGGAAGGAGCAACCTCCTCCATACTACAATGAGCCACACCCTCCCCAATATGCATACCCAAACCAAGGATATGGTGGATTTCACTATGACTATACACCTCCACCACCATATGCCTATGACCCATACCCCCAACATAACCCTCAATCACCATATTTTCAAACATCACACCAATACCAACATCCACCTTCTTACATACCACCTTTAAACACTTGCCAACATGAGTCACCTCCCACATATACAACCTTTCTCCCAAATTATGAATCTCAATTTTCACCCCAATGTGAAGCTTTCCCATCCTTAGCCCAAGACCAATAAGACCTTCAAGCTTTTCTCCAAGAGCAAGAAGGATTCCGAAGCACACAAGGGCAATTCATGGCTACCATAGCTGAAGCGTTGAATCGCTTGGTTCTACTACGCTCATCCGATCAAGGCACTCCTTTTGAAGAGTGTGAAGGAGCAATTGAAGGGTGTAGTTAAGAGGAGAGCATGGAGCCACAGGGGAAAGAAGAAGAGATAAAGCATGAATTGGAATAAGAGGGAGAAAGTGGAGTATTGGAATTAGAGGAGAGAAGGGGAGAGTTGAGGGAGAGTGATCAAGATGAGGATTCCATCATAAATGATTTTTTGTCCTCCTTGATCAATCCCCTTAATGATCCTAATGAGCCTCTTCCCATTGAGCTTGAGAAAGACATAAAGGTAGACTTTTCATAACCTCCATGTTACGATGTGAGTGATGGGGAAGAGGAGGAAGAGGAAGTTGGCGAGGAAGGAGTTGACAACCAAGAGCATATTGAGTAGGTGGTAATTTCACCTATGAGCTTCATTGGCCCCCACCAATATGCTATCTTGGAGACGGATTACCAACTCAAGATCCTTCTTAGGTTGGTACATGGTGGAGAAAGACGTGTGGGTTGCCAAGAGAATCCAAGGTTCTTCAAGAAAATCCATTCAAGATTTGGAGTTCAAGTGGTGTGTAGAGCACAATTGGGTGATTTTCGGAGAGTGTTGGGTTACTTCAAGGATCAATTAGGAGCTTATCCGTCTGGCTTGAAGCATAAAGGACAACAAAAAGGTGAACGGGAAACTCGAACATGGGATCCCGAAGGACCTATGAAGTGCAAGCTTGGATGGAGATTCAAGGAGGAGTGGAAACACAAGCCACCCTAGCTAGATCTCCTCAACAAGTCCAACTTAAGGACTATAAACTAAAGTGCTAGGTGGAAGACACCCCACCATGGTAACATCTTTCTTACCCTTCTCTTTGTTTATAGTCTTAGTTTATTGCATAATTGCTTGTCTTAGTTAGCCTAGGATTAGTTTAATTTTGAGTTTAGTAGGTTAATTTGCATATGGATCATGATTTTGTGATGTTTTGAATGCTTTGGGGTTGGAATGTTGATTGAGCTAAGGCATAGCACCTTAGAAATGAAAGAAAAATTTTTACAAAATAGGGCATCTGTGCGTATGCACGCTGCTGTGCATACGCACACAACTGTGAGTTTCACGACCTGTGCAAGCGCACAAGCCTGTGCGCCCGCACACTCTTTATATTGCTCCATGTTCGCAGCGCCAACACGGTCTGTGTGTGGGTGCTCCCCTGCTTTCCTTGGTCTGTGCGTGTGCACCATCTTGTACGTACGCAAGCATGTTCCTTATCGCGCTCTTTGTGCGGCCGCATAGACGTGTGCGTCCGCACGCGAGCTTGCACTTCCTCTGTTGAGAGCGTTGGCACAGCCTGTGCACGTGAACCCCTTTTCTTTTCGCTCTTGTAAGAGCGCACGGACCCGTGTGCACACACACACATGATCCTTCCTAAAAAAAAAAAGAAAAAAAGTGTTCTGTCCGTGCGCACACACTGGTGCGTACGCACAACTCTTACACCCCCTTCTGTCCAGAGCGTTTGCACGACTTGTGCGAGCGTATACCTCCCATGTCTCGCCTGGCGTGCGTATGCACACATACCTATGTGTACGCACAGGTGCTGTTATGGGCAAAATTTTTATTGCACATTGTATTAAGCCCTAAAGCACTTTCCCACCCCCTCCACCTCTCTCTTTTCTCTCTTTTACCTTATTTTCTACTTGTTTTACTTAGTTTTCATTGCATTGCATTTTGGTTTTAGTAATTATATTTGTTTGGCTTTAGTTGTGATGAGCGGATAATTTATACGCTTTTTGGCATTGTTTTTAGTATATTTTTAGTAGGATCTAGTTACTTTTAGGGATGTTTTTATTAGTTTTTATGTTAAATTCACATTTCTGGACTTTACTATGAGTTTGTGTGTTTTTCTATGATTTCAGGTATTTTCTGGCTGAAATTGAGGGACTTGAGCAAAAATCAGATTCAGAGGTAGAAGAAGGACTGCTGATGCTGTTGGATTCTGACCTCCCTGCACTCAAAGTGGATTTTTTGGAGCTACAGAACTCCAAATGGCGCGCTCTCAACGGCGTTGGAAAGTAGACATCCAGGGCTTTCCATCGATATATAATAGTCCATAGGTTGCCTGAGTTTAGATGATGCAAAAGGGCGTTGAACGCCAGTTCTACGCTGCAGTCTGGAGTTAAACGCCAGAAACACGTCACGAACCAGAGTTGAACGCCAAAAACACGTTACAACTTGGCGTTCAACTCCAAAAGAAACCTCTACACGTGTAAACTTCAAGCTCAGCCCAAGCACACACCAAGTCGGCCCCGGAAGTGGATTTATGCATCAATTACTTACTTCTGTAAACCCTAGTAACTAGTTTAGTATAAATAGGACTTTTTACTATTGTATTAGACATCTTGAGACGTTTAGTTCTTAGATCATGGGGGCTCGCCATTCGGCCATGCCTAGACCTTCATTACTTATGTATTTTCAACGGTAGAGTTTCTACACTCCATAGATTAAGGTGTGGAGCTCTGCTGTTCCTCATGAATTAATACAAAGTACTACTGTTTTTCTATTCAATTCAACTTATCCTGCTTCTAAGATATCCATTCGCACTTCAACATGAATGTGATGATCGTGACAGTCATTATCATTCCCTATGAACACGTGCCTGACAACCACTTCCGTTCTACCTTAGATTGAATGAGTATCTCTTGGATTCCTTAATTAGAATCTTCGTGGTATAAGTTAGAACCCATGGATGGCCATTCCTGAGATTCGAAAAGTCTAAACCTTGTCTGTGGTATTCCGAGTAGGATCTGGGAAGGGATGGCCGTGACGAGCTTCAAACTCGCGAGTGCTGGGCGTAGTGACAGACGCAAAAGGATCAATGGATCCTATTCTAGTATGATCGAGAACCGACAGATGATTAGCCATGCAGTGACAGCGCATTGGACCATTTTCACTAAGAGGACAGGATGTAGCCATTGACAACGGTGATGCCTAACATACAGCTTTCCATAGAAAGGAGTAAGATTGATTGGATGAAGACAGCAGGAAAGCAGAGGTTCAGATGAACGAAAGCATCTCTATACGCTTATCTGAAATTTTCACCAATGAATTACATAAGTATTTCTATCTTTATTTTTTGTTTATTTATTATTTTTATTTGAAAACTCCATAACCATTTGATATCCGCCTGACTGAGATTTACAAGATGACCATAGCTTGCTTCATACCAACAATCTCCGTGGGATCGACCCTTACTCACGTAAGGTTTTATTACTTGGACGACCCAGTGCACTTGCTGGTTAGTTGTATCGAAGTTGTGATAAATTATGAATTAAGATTAGAGCATCAAGTTTTTGGCGCCGTTGCCGGGGATTGTTCGAGTTTCTGGCAAGCTTTGGTCCGGTAACATCAGTGCCAAGTTGGTCCGGCAACAACACCAAGTTATTTCAGAATTTTTAAGAATGAATTCTAGAGTTTCATGAAGCATGTAGAAGCCTGGCTGGCTGTAGAGCCATGCCTAAATTCATTTGGACTGAGGCTTCCAAGTCATCATTACAAGAGAAAGCTAGTTGTTGCTAATCAAATTTGTTATTGTATGACTGATTTGTATCTTCTAAAGCTTGGCTGGCTATTAAGCCATGTCTAACCCTTGGATTGGAGCTTTAGGCTAACATTGAAAGATTCCTGGAATTCTTATTAAAAATTTTTGAATTTCTTATTTTCTTTTTTCTATATGCTTTTCGAAAAAAATATACAAAAATCCAAAAAAATTAATAAAATCATAAAATCAAAAATCTTTTTTTGTTTCTTGTTTGAGTCTTGAGTCAATTTTAAGTTTGGTGTCAATTGCATTTTTTCTAAAAATTTATGCATTTTTCGAAAATTCATGCATTCATAGTGTTCTTCGTGATCTTCAAGTTGTTCTTGGTAAGTCTTCTTGTTTGATCTTGATGTTTTCTTATTTTGTGTCTTTTGTTGTTTTTCATGTGCATCTTTGCATTCATAGTGTCTAAGCATTAAAGATTTCTAAGTTTGGTGTCTTGCATGTTTTCTTTGCATCAAAAATTTTTCAAAAAATATGTTCTTGATGTTCATCATGATCTTCAAAGTGTTCTTGGTGTTCATCTTGACATTCATAGTGTTCTTGAATGCATTCATTGTTTTGATCAAAAAATTCTCATGCATTGAGTCTTTTTCATGTTTTTCTCTTTCTTCATTAAAAATTCAAAAATAAAAAAATATCTTTTCCTTTTTCACTCATAAATTTTCGAAATTTGAGTTGACTTTTTCAAAACTTTTTAAAATTTAGTTATTTCTTATGAGTCAAATCAAATTTTCAATTTAAAAATCTTATCTTTTTCAAAAATCATATTTTTTCTTATTTTCGAAAATTTTAAAAATATTTTTTTCAAAAATATTTTTCTTAATTTTACATCATATTTTCGAAAATATCATCAACAATTAATGTTTTGATTCAAAAATTTCAAGTTTGTTACTTACTTGTTAAGAAAGATTCAAACTTCAAGATTCTAGAATCATATCTTGTGATTTCTTGTGAATCAAGTCATTAATTGTGATTTTAAAAATCAAATCTTTTTCAAAAACTAATTTCAATCATATCTTTTCAAAAATATCTTTTTATCTTATCTTTTTCAAAATCATATCTTTTTAATCATACCTTTTCATATCATATCTTTTTCAAATATCTTTTCTAACTTCTTATCTTCTTATCTTTTAAAAATTGATTTTCCAAATTTGTTTCAACTAACTAATTAACTTTTTGTTTGTTTCCTATCTCTTTCAAAACTACCTAACTAACTATCCCTTTCTAATTTTCGAAAATACCTCCCTCTTTTTCAAAAATTCTTCTTAATTAATTAATTGTTTTAAATTTTAATTTTAAATTTTTTCCCCTTTAATTTTCGAAAATCATCAACTCCTTTTCAAAAATTATTTTCGAAAACTTCTCTCTCATTTTCTTCTATTTATTTAATTACTTACTTACTAACACTGCTCTTCATCTCATATCTCTACTCCTATCCTCACCCTTGTGTTTGGATTATCCATTCTTCTTTACATTACATTCTTTTCTTCTTCTACTCACACAAAGGAATCTCTATACTGTGACATAGAGGATTCCATATTTTCTTTTTTATTCCCTTTTTTGTCATATGAGCAGGAGCAAGGACAAGAACATTCTTGTTGAAGCATATCCTGAACCTGAAAGGACTCTGAAAAGGAAACTAAGAGAAGTCAAAATACAACAATCCAGAGACAACCTTACAGGAATTTTCAAACAGGAAGAGGAGATGGCAGCTGAAAATAATAATAATGCAAGGAGGATGCTTGGTGACTTTATTACACCTAATTCCAATTTACATGGAAGAAGCATCTCCATCCCTGCCATTGGAGCAAACAACTTTGAGCTGAAACCTCAATTAGTTTCTCTAATGCAGCAAAACTGCAAGTTTTATGGACTTCCATCTGAAGATCCTTTTCAGTTCTTAACTGAATTCTTGCAGATATGTGATACTGTTAAGACTAATGGAGTAGATCCTGAAGTCTACAGGCTCATGCTTTTCCCGTTTGCTGTGAGAGACAGAGCTAGAGTGTGGTTGGACTCTCAACCCAAAGATAGCCTGAACTCTTGGGATAAGCTGGTCACAACTTTCTTAGCCAAGTTCTTTCCTCCTCAAAAGCTTAGCAAGCTTAGAGTGGATGTTCAAACCTTCAGACAGAAAGAAGGTGAATCCCTCTATGAAACTTGGGAGAGATATAAACAACTGACCAAAAAGTGTCCTTCTGACATGCTTTCAGAATGGACCATCCTGGATATATTCTATGATGGTCTGTCTGAATTAGCTAAGATGTCATTGGATACTTCTAAAGGTGGATCCATTCACCTAAAGAAAACGCCTGCAGAAGTTCAAGAACTCATTGACATGGTTGCTAATAACCAGTTCATGTACACTTCTGAAAGGAATCCTGTGAGTAATGGGACGCCTCAGAAGAAGGGAGTTCTTGAAATTGATACTCTGAATACCATATTGGCTCAGAACAAAATATTGACTCAACAAGTCAATATGATTTCTCAGAGTCTGAATGGAATGCAAGCGGCATCCAACAGTACTCAAGAGGCATCTTCTGAAGAAGAAGCTTATGATCCTGAGAACCCTGCAATAGCAGAGGTAAATTATATGGGTGAACCTTATGGAAATACCTATAACCCCTCATGGAGAAATCACCCAAATTTCTCATGGAAGGATCAACAAAAGCCTCAACAAGGCTTTAATAATGGTGGAAGAAACAGGTTTAACAATAGTAAACCTTTTCCATCATCCACTCAACAACAGACAGAGAATTCTGAGCAGAATCCATCTAGCTTGGCAAATTTAGTCTCTGATCTATCTAAGGCCACTTTGAGTTTCATGAATGAAACAAGGTCATCCATTAGAAATTTGGAGGCACAAGTGGGCCAGCTGAGTAAGAAGATCACTGAAACTCCTCCTAGTACTCTCCCAAGCAATACAGAAGAGAATCCAAAGAGAGAGTGCAAGGCCATTGATATAACAATCATGGCCGAATCCAAGGAGGAAGGGGAGGACGTGAATCCCAAGGAGGAAGACCTCCTGGGACGTCCAGTAATCAACAAGGAGTTTCCCTTTGAGGAACCAAAGGAATCTGAGGCTCAGCTAGAAACCATAGAGATTCCATTGAACCTCCTTATGCCCTTCATGAGCTCTGATGAGTATTCTTCTTCTGATGAGAATGAGGATGTTACTGAAGAGCAAGTTGCCAAGTACCTAGGTGCAATCATGAAGCTAAATGCCAAATTATTTGGTAATGAGACTTGGGAAGATGAACCTCTCTTGCTCACCAATGAACTGAGTGATCTGGATCAACTGAGATTGCCTCAGAAGAAACAGGATCCTGGAAAGTTCTTAATACCTTGCACCATAGGCACCATGACCTTTGAAAAGGCTCTATGTGACCTTGGGTCAGGGATAAACCTCATGCCACTCTCTGTAATGGAGAAACTGGGAATCTTTGAGGTGCAAGCTGCCAGAATCTCATTAGAAATGGCAGACAACTCCAGAAAACAAGCTTATGGACAAGTAGAAGACGTGATGGTAAAGGTTGTAGGCCTTTACATCTCTGCTGATTTCATAATCTTAGACACTGGGAAGGATGAGGATGAATCCATCATCCTTGAAAGACCCTTCCAAGCCACAGCAAGAGCTGTGATTGATGTACACAGAGGTAAATTAGTCCTTCAACTGAATTAGTCCTTCAATTGGTGAACACGTGCCTAACAACCGCTTCCGTTCTACCTTAGATTGAATGAGTATCTATTGAATTCCTTAATCAGAATCTTCGTGGTATAAGTTAGAACCCATGGATGGCCATTCCTGAGATCCGGAAAGTCTAAACCTTGTCTGTGGTATTCCGAATAGGATCTGGGAAGGGATGGCTGTGACGAGCTTCAAACTCGCGAGTGCTGGGCGTATTGACAGACGCAAAAGGATCAATGGATCCTATTCCAGTATGATTGAGAACCGACAGATGATTAGCCATGCAGTGACATCGCATTGGACCATTTTCACTGAGAGGACAGGATGTAGCCATTGACAACGGTGATGCCTAACATACAGCTTGCCATGGAAAGGAGTAAGATTGATTAGATGAAGACAGCAGAAAAGCAGAGGTTCAGAGGAACGAAAGCATCTCTATACGCTTATCTGAAATTCTCACCAATGAATTACATAAGTATTTCTATCTTTATTTTTTGTTTATTTATTATTATTATTCGAAAACTCAATAACCATTTGATATCTGCCTGACTGAGATTTACAAGATGACCATAGCTTGCTTCATACCAACAATCTCCGTGGGATCGACCCTTACTCACGTAAGGTTTTATTACTTGGACGACCCAGTGCACTTGCTGGTTAGTTGTATCGATGTTGTGACAAATTATGAATTAATATTAGAGCACCAAGTTTTTTGGAGCCATTACCAGAGATCACAATTTTGTGCACCAAGTTGTTTGTTAATTCAATAATTTGCAAGGGGTTGTTTGATGTTGATTGGGTTGCTTGTCACTTGAAGTTTAAACCAATGCACTTATACTCTGCCTTAATTTACTAGTACCTAGTGGGTTTGAATACCCATGTTTTGATTGTACCACTTGGACAAATTATATAAGTGCATTGAATTAAGTATTGAGTTGAAACTTACTTATTCATCATGATTTTCATATTAAATTCATCACATGACCAGTACTTGCTCCTTGTTAATGCTTTGCATTTGTCTGAGTGACTTAGCTTGATTCTTATCACGCTTATCACTTTTTGTAACAAGTATCTTTATCATGTGACTTGTTCTAAATGTTTCATGATGAATAAGTGGCTTTCTTTTCACCAATGGATTGGTTGTTGTTTATTATCTCATTTTATACCAATTTTGAGCCTTCACTTGCACAATTTCAATATCCAATATCAAGTACTCAACTTACTTTTGTGCTTATCTAGGGTTGCTTGTACCTTAAGTTTTGCTTATTCTTTACTTGCAACCTAGGCAATTTAATTGAGGAACGTATGCTATTTCTTTCGATTGTGTGGATACCGCTTTACCCGGCTAATGTGTCTGTTCTAAAGTGTGCGCACACTTAGAATATACATACTATCTTTTATCATACCACACTCATATGATCTTTTCCTCAATTGTTGTTTACTTGTGTATACAGCAACTCGGAACCCCCGCATCCGCCAACTAAAGGTGGAGGAACTTGAGAGACATTTTCCCTGGATTGTGTTCGTGCACGGAGGACCGTGCAAAGCTTAAGTGTGGGGGAGGATTCGTCATTTTGGGGCATAAACTCTCTTTTCCGAACACTTTGCACTTTATTTTTGTTTTCTTTTATTATCTTTCTTGTAGATATTTAGATTGCTTTTGATTGTTGCATTGCATTTTTCTTCTAGTATATATCTTAGCTTATGCATAGTTTATTTCTAGCTATTGCATGTTGCATTTTTGCATCTTTTTCTTAGTATATATTTTATAGATAGAAGTTGTGATTGGATGATGTAAATAGTATAGCACCTAGTTCAATTTTGATCCTAATTTCTTATGTTACTTTTTGCTTGTTGAAAATTAGGAAAAGAACTAAGAAATTTTGAAAAAAAATTTGCATCCATCACATCATACATACATATAGGAAATAATTTTGGTGAAAAATAAGATTTCCAAGAATTTTGTTTAAGGGCGTTCTATTGAATTGATTTGGAATATTGTTTTTACACTTGCTTGAATGATTTTTGTGGAACATAGAAGAGAGAAAGAACAAAATACCTTGTGAGTCTTTGAGCTTTATTGAGTGGTTACACATTTTAACCACTAATTTTGTTCATTGTGTGTTATATCTCCTTCTATGATTGTGATATTGGTTTTGCTTGATTCTTGATGAGCGGTTAATTTATACGCTTTTTGGCATTGTTTTTAGTATATTTTTAGTAGGATCTAGTTACCTTTAGGGATGTTTTTATTAGTTTTTATGCTAAATTCATATTTCCAAACTTTACTATGAGTTTGTGTATTTTTCTGTGATTTCAGGTATTTTCTGGCTGAAATTGAGGGACTTGAGCAAAAATCAGATTCAGAGGTTGAAGAAGGACTGCAGATGCTGTTGGATTCTGACTTTCCTGCACTCAAAGTGGATTTTCCAGAGCTACAGAACTCCAAATGGTACGCTCTCAATTGCATTGGAAAGTAGACATCCAGGGGTTTCCAAAAATATAGAATAGTCCATACTTTGATTAAGGATAGACGACGTAAACTGGCGTTGAACACCAGTTCCATGCTGCATTCTAGAGTCAAACGCCAGAAACATGTTACAAAGTGGAGTTAAACGCCAGAAACAGGTTACAAACTGGCGTTCAACTCCAAGAAAGACCTCTACACGTGTAAAGCTCAATGCTCAGCCCAAGCACACACCAAGTGGGCCCCGAAAGTAGATTTCTGCATCATTTACTCATTTCTGTAAACCCTAGTAACTAGTTTAGTATAAATAGGACTTTTTACTATTGTATTTACATCTTCGGATAAGATCTTTGATCAGTTTTATGCTATCTTAGACTTTTGTGAGGGCTGGCCATTTGGCCATGCCTGGACCTTATCAGTTATGTATTTTTCACGGTAGAGTTTCTACACTCCATAGATTAAGGTGTGGAGCTCTGCTGTTCCTCATGGATTAATACAAAGTACTACTGTTTTTCTATTCAATTCAACTTATTCCGCTTCTAAGATATCCATTCGCACCCAAGAACATGATGAATGTGATGATTATGTGACGCTCATCATCATTCTCAATTATGAACGCGTGCCTGACAAACACTTCCGTTCTACATGCAAACAAGCTAGAATGAATATCTCTTAGATATCTAATATAAGGGATCGAGTCCGAGATATTAGAATCTTCGTGGTATAAGTTAGAACCCATGGATGGCCATTCCTGAGATCCAGAAAGTCTAAACCTTTTCTGTGGTATTCCGAGTAGGATCTGGGAAGGGATGGCTGTGACGAGCTTCAAACTCGCGAGTGCTGGGCGTAATGACAGACGCAAAAGGATAGTAAATCCTATTCCAGTATGATCGAGAACCGACAGATGATTAGCCGTGCCGTGACAGAGCATTTGGACCTTTTTCACTGAGAGGATGGGATGTAGCCATTGACAACGGTGATGCCCTACATAAAGCTTGCCATGGAAAGGAGTAGGATTGATTGGATGAAGACAGCAGGAAAGCAGAGGTTCAGAGGAACGAAAACATCTCTATACGCTTATCTGAAATTCTCACCAATGAATTACATAAGTATCTCTATCTTTATTTTCTATTTATTTATTATTATTATTCGAAAACTCCGTAACCATTTAATATCCACCTGACTGAGATTAGCAAGATGACCATAGCTTGCTTCATACCGACAATCTCCGTGGGATCGACCCTTACTCACGTAAGGTTTTATTACTTGGACGACCCAGTGCACTTGTTGGTCAGTTGTATCGAAGTTGTGAATGAAAAAAAAGAATTTGAAATTAAGAACGTGCGTACCAAGTTATTGGCGCCGTTGCTAGAGATCACAATTTCGTGCACCAAGTTTTTGGCACCGTTGCCGGGGATTGTTCGAGTTTGGACAACTGACGGTTCATCTTGTTGCTCAGATTAGGTAATTTACTCTTTGTTTTATTTTCAAAAATTTTTTCAAAAATCTTTCAAAAATTTTTCCTTTTGTTTTCGAAAATCATTCTAAATTTTTAAGAATGAATTCTAAAGTTTCAATATGGTATGTTGAATCTTGGCTGGCCATCAAGCTTTAGACTAACCTGGTATGATTCCTGGAATCTTGATTGAGGACTTTGAATTCATTACTTCCTTTTTTCTATATGTTTTCGAAAAAAAAATAAAAAAAATTAATAATATACAAAAATCCAAAAAAATAATGAAATCATAAAAAATCAAAAATATTTTATGTTGTTTATTTGAGTCTTGAGTAAATTTTTTTAGTTTGGTGTCAATTGCATTTTTCGAAAATTCATGCATTCATAGTGTTCTTCATGATCTTCAAGTTGTTCTTGGTAAGTCTTCTTGTTTGATCTTGATGTTTTCTTGTTTTGTGTCTTTTCTTGTTTTTCATGTGCATTTTTGCATTCATAGTGTCTAAGCATTAAAGATTTCTAAGTTTGGTGTCTTGCATGTTTTCTTTGCATAAAAAATTTTTCAAAAATATGCTCTTGATGTTCATCATGATCTTCAAAGTGTTCTTGGTGTTCATCTTGACATTCATAGTGTTCTTGCATGCATCATTGGTTTTGATCCAAAATTTTCATGTTTTGGGTCATAATTGTGTTTTTCTCTCTCATCATTAAAAATTCAAAAATAAAAAAAATATCTTTTCTTTTTTATCTCAAAATTTCGAAAATTTGGATTGACGTTTTCAAAAATTTTTAAAATCTAGTTGTTTCTTATGAGTCAAATCAAAATTTCAATTTTAAAAATCTTATCTTTTTCAATACTTTTTCAAAAATCAAATCTTCTTCATTTTTTTTATGATTTTCGAAAATTTCAAAAAAATTATTTTCAAAATCTTTTTCTTAATTTTATTTCAAAATTTTTGAAACTTAACTAACAAGTAATGTGATTGGTTAAAAAATTTGAAGTTTGTTACTTTCTTGTTTTGAAAGGTTCAATCTTTAAATTCTAGAATCTTATCTTTTAGTTTCTTGTTAGTCAAGTAATCAATTTTAATCTTAAAAAATTAAATCTTTTTAATTATATCTTTTTATCATATCCTTTATATCATATCTTTTTTAAAATTTTATCTTTTTAAAAAATTTGATTTTAAAATATCTTTTCCAACTTCTTATCTTCTTATCTTTTCAAAATTGATTTTCAAATCTTTTTCAATCAACTAACTAATTGACTTTTTGTTTGTTTCTTATCTTTTTCAAAATCACCTAACTACTCTTCTCTCTCTAATTTTTGAAAATACCTCCCTCTTTTTCAAAAATTCTTTTTAATTAATTAATTATTTTAAATTTTAATTTTAATTTTATTTCCCCTTTAATTTTCGAAAATCATCAACTCCTTTTCAAAAATTATTTTCGAAAACTTCTCTCTCTCATCTCCTTCTATTTATTTAATTACTTACTAACACTTCTCTTCATCTCATATCTCTGCTCCTATCCTCACCCTTGTGTTTGGATTATCCATTCTTCTTCTACTAACAATAAGGAACCTCTTTACTGTAACATAGAGGATTCCTCTTCTTTTCTTGTTCTCTTCTCTTTCATATGAGCAGGAACAAGGAAAAGGGCATTCTTGTTGAAGCTGATCCAGAACCTGAAAGGACTCTGAAGAGAAAACTAAGAGAAGCTAAATTACAACAATCCAGAGACAAACTTACTGAAATTTTTGAACAAGAAAAGGAGATGGCAGACGCACCTAACAACAATAATGCAAGGAGGATGCTTGGTGATTATACTACACCTACTTCCAAGTTTGATGGAAGAAGCATCTCAATCCCCACCATTGGAGCAAACAATTTTGAGCTGAAACCTCAATTAGTTGCTCTAATGCAACAGAACTGCAAATTCCATGGACTTCCATCAGAAGATCCCTATCAGTTTTTAACTGAGTTCCTGCAGATCTGTGAGACTGTTAAGACTAATGGAGTAGATCCTGAAGTCTACAGGCTCATGCTTTTCCCTTTTGCTGTAAGAGACAGAGCTAGAACATGGTTGGACTCACAACCTAAAGATAGCCTGAACTCTTGAGATAAGCTGGTCACGGCCTTCTTGGCTAAGTTCTTTCCTCCTCAAAAGCTGAGCAAGCTTAGAGTGGATGTTCAGACCTTCAAGCAAAAAAATGGTGAATCCCTCCTGACATGCTTTCAGAATGGACCATTCTGAATATATTCTATTATGGTCTGTCTGAGTTCTCCAAGATGTCACTGGACCATTCTGCAGGTGCATCCATTCACCTAAAGAAAACGCCTGCAGAAGCTCAAGAACTTATTGACATGGTTGCAAATAATCAATTCATGTATACTTCTGAGAGAAATTCCGTGAATAATGGGACGCCTCAGAAGAAGGGAGTTCTTGAAATTGATACTCTGAATGCCATATTGGCTCAGAACAAAATGTTGACTCAGCAAGTCAACATGATTTTCCAGAGTCTGAATGGAATGCAAGCTGCATCCAACAGTACTCAAGAGGCATCTTCTGAGGAAGAAGCTTATGATCCTGAGAACCCTGCAATAGCAGAGGTGAATTACATGGGTGAACCCTATGGAAACACCTATAATCCCTCATGGAGAAATCACCCAAATCTCTCATGGAAGGATCAACAAAAGCCTCAACAAGTCTTTAATAATGGTGGAAGAAACAGGCTCAGCAATAGCAAGCCTTTTCCATCATCTTCTCAGCAACAGACAGAGAATTCTGAACAAAATACTTCTAATTTAGCAAACTTAGTCTCTGATCTGTCCAAGGCCACTTTAAATTTCATGAGTGAAACAAGGTCCTCCATAAGAAATTTGGAGGCAAAAGTGGGCCAGCTGAGTAAGAAAATCACTGAAACACCTCCTAGTACTCTCCCAAGCAATACAGAAGAGAATCCAAAGAGAGAGTGCAAGGCCATTGATATAACAATCATGGCCGAACCCACAAAAGAGGAAGAGGACGTGAATCCCAGTGAGGAAGACCTCCTGGGACGTCCAGTGATCAATAAGAAGTTTCTCTCTAAGGAACCAAAGGACTCTGAGGCTCATCTAGAAATCATAGAGATTCCAATGAACCTCCTTATGCCCTTCATGAGCTCTGATAAGTATTCTTATTCTGAAGAGAATGAAGATGTTACTAAAGATCAAGTTGCCAAGTACCTTGGTGCAATCATGAAGCTAAATGCCAATTTATTTGGTAATGAGACTTGGGAAGATGAACCTCCCTTGCTCATCAATGAACTAAGTGATCTGGACCAACTGACATTGTCTCAGAAGAAACAGGATCCTGGAAAGTTCTTAATACCTTGTACCATAGGCACCATGACCTTTGAGAAGGCTCTATGTGACCTTGGGTCAGGGATAAACCTCATGCCACTCTCTGTAATGGATAAACTAGGAATCTTTGAGGTACAGGTTGCCAAATTCTCATTAGAGATGGCAGACAAATCCATGAAACAGGCTTATGGACTCGTAGAGGACGTGCTAGTAAAGGTTGAAGGCCTTTACATCCCTGCTGATTTCATAATCCTAGACACTAGAAAGGATGAGGATGAATCCATCATCCTTGGAAGACCCTTCCTAGCCACAGCAAAAGCTGTGATTGATGTGGACAGAGAAGAATTGATCCTTCAACTTAATAAGGACTACCTTGTGTTCAAGACTCAAGGTTCTCCTTCTATAACAATGGTGAGGAAGCATGACAAGCTTCTCTCAGTACAGAGTCAAATAAAACCCCCACAATCAAACTCTAAGTTTGGTGTTGGGAGGCCCCAGCCAAACTCTAAGTTTGGTGTTGAATCCCCACATCCAAACTCTAAGTTTGGTGTTGGGAGTCTATAAAATTGACCTGATCACCTGTGTGGCTCTGTGAGAGCCCACTGTCAAGCTATTGACATTAAAGAAGCGCTTGTTGGGAGGCAACCCAATTTTTTTTATTTAATTCTCCTTTTATTTTTATTGTTCTTTTATATTTTATTAGGTTCATGATCATGTGGAGTCACAAAATAAATACAAAAATTAAAAACAGAATAAAAAACAGTAGAAGAAAAATCACACCCTGGAGGAAGGACTTATTGGCGTTTAAACGCCAGTAAGGAGCATCTGGCTGGTGTTCAACGCCAGAACAGAGCATGGATCTGGCGTTGAACGCCAAAAACAAGAAACATCCTGGCGTTTAAACGCCAGGAATACACCCTGAGAAGAGCTGGCGCTGAACGCCAGAAACAAGCAAGAAGCTGGCGTTCAACGCCAGAAACATGCTACACATGGGCGTTGAACGCCCAGAACAAGCATCACTTCGGCGTTTAAACGCCAGAAATGCATGCAAAGGCATTTTGCATGCCTAATTGGTGCAGGGATGTAAATCCTTGACACCTCAGGATCTGTGGGCCCCACAGGATCCCCACCTACCTCCACTCAAATTCTCCCCTCTTCTCATTCATCCTCTCTTCCCAATAAACACCCTTCCCCAAAACCCTTCACTAATCACCTCAATCTCTCTTCCCTATTACCACCTACCACCACTCACATCCATCCACTCTTCCCCATAAACCCCACCTACCTTCAAAATTCAAAATCACTTTCCCACCCAAACTCACCCACTATGGCCGAACCTACTCCCTTCCCTCTCACTATATAAACCCCTCCATCCCTCCTTCATTTTCACACAACACAACCCTATCTTCTATACCTTGGCCGAATACACCTCCCCTCACTCTCCTCCATATTTTCTATTCTTCTTCTTCTTTTCTTTCTTCTCTTGCTCGAGGGCGAGCAATATTCTAAGTTTGGTGTGGTAAAAGCATAAGCTTTTTGTTTTTCCATTACCATTGATGGCACCTAAGACCGGAGAAACCTCTAGAAAAGGGAAAGGGATGACAAAAGCTTCCACCTCCGAGTCATGGGAGATGGAAAGATTCATCTCCAAAGCCCATCAAGACCACTTCTATGATGTTGTGGCCAAGAAGAAGGTGATCCCCGAGGTCCCTTTCAAACTCAAGAAAAATGAGTATCCGGAGATCCGACATGAGATCCAAAGAAGAGATTGGGAAGTTCTAACCAAACCCATTCAACAAGTCAGAATCCTAATGGTTCAAGAGCTCTATGCAAACGCATGGATCACTAGGAACCATGATCAAAGTGTGAACCCGAATCCAAAGCATTGGCTCACCATGGTTCGGGGGAAATACTTAGATTTTAGTCCAAAAAACGTAAGGCTGGCGTTCAACTTGCCAATAATGGAAGAAAACGCACGCCCCTACAAAAGAAGAGTCAACTTTGATCAAAGGTTGGACCAAGTCCTCATGGACATATGTGTGGAAGGAGCTCAATGGAAGATTGACTCAAAAGGCAAACCAGTTCAACTGAGAAGATTGGAACTTAAGCCTGTAGCTAGAGGATGGTTGGAGTTCATTCAACACTCAATCATTTCCACTAGCAACCGGTCTGAAGTTACTATAGACCAGGCCATCATGATCCATAGTATCATGATTGGGGAGGAAGTGGAAGTTCATGAGATTATACCTCAAGAACTCTACAAGGTGGCTGACAAGTCTTCCACTATGGCAAGGATGGCCTTCCCTCACCTCATTTCCCATCTATGCAATTCGGCTGGGATTGACATAGAAGGAGATATCCTCATTGATGAGGACAAGCCCATCACTAAGAAAAGGATGGAGCAAACAAGAGAGCCTATTCATGGATCTCAAGAGACGCATGAAGAAGCTCATAACCAAGAAATCCCTGAGATGCCTCAAGGGATGCACTTTCCTCCACAGAATTTTTGGGAACACATCAACACCTCCCTAGGAGAATTAAGTTCCAACATGGGACAACTAAGGGTGGAACATCAAGAGCACTTCATCATCCTCCATGAAATTAGAGAAGATCAAAAAGCAATGAGGGAGGAGCAACAAAGACAAGAAAGAGACATAGAAGAGCTCAAGGACATCATTGGTTCCTCAAGAAGAAAATGCCACCATCACTAAGGTGGACTCATTCCTTGTTCTTAAATTTTCTGTTTTTCGTTTTTATGTTAAATGTTTATCTATATTTGTGTCTTATTACATGATCATTAGTATTTAAGTGTCTATGCCTTAGAGTAGTTAATATGAATCCATCACCTCTCTTGAATGAAAAATGTTTTAATTACAAAAGAACAAGAAGTACATGGTTTCGAATTCATCCTTGAAACTAGTTTAATTATTTTGATGTGGTGATAATACTTTTTGTTTTTTGAATGAATGCTTGAACAGTGCATATGTCTTTTGAAGTTGTTGTTTATGAATGTTAAATATGTTGGCTCTTGAAAGAATGATGAACAGGAGACATGTTATTTGATAATCTGAAAAATCATAAAAAAGATTTTTGAAGCAAGAAAAAGCAGTGAATACAAAGCTTACAGAAAAAAAAGTGGCAAAAAAAAAGAAAGAAAAAGCAAGCAGAAAAAGCCAGTAGCCCTTAAAACCAAAAGGAAAGGGTAAATAAAAAGAATCCAAGGCTTTGAGCATCAGTGGATAGGAGGGCCTAAAGGAATAAAATCCTGGCCTAAGCGGCTAAACCAAGCTGTCCCTAACCATGTGCTTGTGGTGTGAAGGTGTCAAGTGAAAACTTGAGACTGAGCGGTTAAAGTTAAGGTCCAAAGCAAAAATAAGAGTGTGCTTAAGAACCCTGGACACCTCTAATTGGGGACTCTAGCAAAGCTGAGTCACAATTTGAAAAGGTTCACCCAGTTATGTGTCTGTGGCATTTATGTATCCGGTGGTAATACTGGAAAATAAAGTGCTTAGGGCCACGACCAAGACTCATAAAGTAACTGTGTTCAAGAATCAACCTACTGAACTAGGAGAATCAATAACACTATCTGAATTCTAAGTTCCTATAGATGCCAATCATTCTGAACTTCAATGGATAAAGTGAGATGCCAAAACTATTCAAGAGGCAAAAAGCTACAAGTCCCGCTCATCAAATTGGAGCTAAGTTTCATTGATAGTTTGGAATTTATAGTATATTCTCTTCTTTTTATCCTATTTGATTTTCAGTTGCTTGGGGACAAGCAACAATTTAAGTTTGGTGTTGTGATGAGCGGTTAATTTATACGCTTTTTGGCATTGTTTTTAGTATATTTTTAGTAGGATCTAATTACCTTTAGGGATGTTTTTATTAGTTTTTATGCTAAATTCGCATTTCTGGACTTTACTATGAGTTTGTGTATTTTTCTGTGATTTCAAGTATTTTCTGGCTGAAATTGAGGGACTTGAGCAAAAATCAGATTCAGAGGTTGAAGAAGGACTGCAGATGCTGTTGGATTCTGACCTCCCTGCACTCAAAGTGGATTTTCTGGAGCTACAGAACTCCAAATGGCGCGCTCTTAATTGCGTTGGAAAGTAAACATCTAGGGCTTTCCAGCAATATATAATAGTCCATACTTTAATTAAGGATAAACGACGTAAACTGGCGTTGAACGCCAGTTTCATGCTGCATTCTGGAGTCAAACGCCAGAAACAGGTTGCAAAGTGGAGTTAAATGCCAGAAACAGGTTACAAACTGGCGTTCAACTCCAAGAAAGACCTCTACACGTGTAAAGCTCAATGCTCAGCCCAAGCACACACCAAGTGGGCCCCAGAAGTGGATTTCTGCATCATTTACTCATTTCTGTAAATCCTAGTAACTAGTTTAGTATAAATAGGACTTTTTACTATTGTATTTACATCTTCGGATAAGATCTTTGATCAGTTTTATGCTATCTTAGACTTTTGTGAGGGCTGGCCATTTGGCCATTCCTGGACCTTATCAGTTATGTATTTTCCACGGTAGAGTTTCTACACTCCATAGATTAAGGTGTGGAGCTCTGCTGTTCCTCATGGATTAATACAAAGTACTACTGTTTTTCTATTCAATTCAACTTATTCCGCTTCTAAGATATCCATTCGCACCCAAGAACATGATGAATGTGATGATTATGTGACGCTCATCATCATTCTCAATTATGAACGTGTGCCTGACAAACACTTCCGTTCTACATGCAAACAAGCTAGAATGAATATCTCTTAGATATCTAATATAGGGGATCGAGTCCGAGATATTAGAATCTTCGTGGTATAAGTTAGAACCCATGGATGGCCATTCCTGAGATCCAGAAAGTCTAAACCTTTTCTGTGGTATTCCGAGTAGGATCTGGGAAGGGATGGCTGTGACGAGCTTCAAACTCGCGAGTGCTGGGCGTAGTGACAGACGCAAAAGGATAGTAAATCCTATTCCAGTATGATCGAGAACCGACAGATGATTAGCCGTGCCGTGACAGAGCATTTGGACTTTTTTCACTGAGAGGATGGGATGTAGCCATTGACAACGGTGATGCCCTACATAAATCTTGCCATGGAAAGGAGTAGGATTGATTGGATGAAGACAGCAGGAAAGCAGAGGTTTAGAGGAACAAAAACATCTCTATACGCTTATCTGAAATTCTCACCAATGAATTACATAAGTATCTCTATCTTTATTTTCTATTTATTTATTATTATTATTCGAAAACTCCATAACCATTTAATATCCACCTGACTGAGATTAGCAAGATGACCATAGCTTGCTTCATACCGACAATCTCTGTGGGATCGAGCCTTACTCACGTAAGGTTTTATTACTTGGACGACCCAGTGCACTTGCTGGTCAGTTGTATCGAAGTTGTGAATGAAAAAAAGGAATTTGAAATTAAGAACGTGCGTACCAAGTTTTTGGCGCCCTTGCTAGAGATCACAATTTCGGGCACCAAGTTTTTGGCGCCGTTGCCGGGGATTGTTCGAGTTTGGACAATTGACGGTTCATCTTGTTGCTCAGATTAGGTAATTTACTCTTTGTTTTATTTTCAAAAATTTTTTCAAAAATCTTTCAAAAATTTTTCCTTTTGTTTTCGAAAACCATTCTAAATTTTTAAGAATGAATTCTAAAGTTTCAATATGGTATGTTGAATCTTGGCTGGCCATCAAGCTTTAGACTAACCTGGTATGATTCCTTGAATCTTGATTGAGGACTTTGAATTCATTACTTCCTTTTTTCTATATGTTTTTGAAAAAAAATAAAAAAAATTAATAATATACAAAAATCCAAAAAAATAATGAAATCATAAAAATTCAAAAATATTTTATGTTGTTTATTTGAGTCTTGAGTAAATTTTTTTTGTTTGGTGTCAATTGCATTTTTCGAAAATTCATGCATTCATAGTGTTCTTCATGATCTTCAAGTTGTTCTTGGTAAGTCTTCTTGTTTGATCTTGATGTTTTCTTGTTTTGTGTCTTTTCTTGTTTTTCATGTGCATTTTTGCATTCATAGTGTCTAAGCATTAAAGATTTCTAAGTTTGGTGTCTTGCATGTTTTCTTTGCATAAAAATTTTTTCAAAAATATGCTCTTGATGTTCATCATGATCTTCAAAGTGTTCTTGGTGTTCATCTTGACATTCATAGTGTTCTTGCATGCATCATTGGTTTTGATCCAAAATTTTCATGTTTTGGGTCATAATTGTGTTTTTCTCTCTCATCATTAAAAATTCAAAAATAAAAAAATATCTTTTCTTTTTTATCTCAAAATTTCGAAAATTTGGATTGACTTTTTCAAAAATTTTTAAAATCTAGTTGTTTCTTATGAGTCAAATCAAAATTTCAATTTTAAAAATCTTATCTTTTTCAACACTTTTTCAAAAATCAAATCTTCTTCATTTTTTTTATGATTTTCGAAAATTTCAAAAAAATTATTTTCAAAATCTTTTTCTTAATTTTATTTCAAAATTTTTGAAACTTAACTAACAAGTAATGTGATTGGTTCAAAAATTTGAAGTTTGTTACTTTCTTGTTAAGAAAGGTTCAATCTTTAAATTCTAGAATCTTATCTTTTAGTTTCTTGTTAGTCAAGTAATCAATTTTAATCTTAAAAAATTAAATCTTTTTAATTATATCTTTTTATCATATCCTTTATATCATATCTTTTTCAAAATTTTATCTTTTTCAAAAATTTGATTTTAAAATATCTTTTCCAACTTCTTATCTTCTTATCTTTTCAAAATTGATTTTCAAATCTTTTTCAATCAACTAACTAATTGACTTTTTGTTTGTTTCTTATCTTTTTCAAAACCACCTAACTACTCTTCTCTCTCTAATTTTTGAAAATACCTCCCTCTTTTTCAAAAATTTTTTTTAATTAATTAATTATTTTAAATTTTAATTTTAATTTTATTTCCCCTTTAATTTTCGAAAATCATCAACTCCTTTTCAAAAATTATTTTCGAAAACTTCTCTCTCTCATCTCCTTCTATTTATTTAATTACTTACTAACACTTCTCTTCATCTCATATCTCTGCTCCTATCCTCACCCTTGTGTTTGGATTATCCATTCTTCTTCTACTAACAATAAGGAACCACTTTACTGTAACATAGAGGATTCCTCTTCTTTTCTTGTTCTCTTCTCTTTCATATGAGCAGGAACAAGGAAAAGGGCATTCTTGTTGAAGCTGATCCAGAACCTGAAAGGACTCTGAAGAGAAAACTAAGAGAAGCTAAATTACAACAATCCAGAGACAACCTTACTGAAATTTTCGAACAAGAAAAGGAGATGGCAGATGAACCTAACAACAATAATGCAAGGAGGATGCTTGGTGATTATACTACACCTACTTCCAAGTTTGATGGAAGAAGCATCTCAATCCCCACCATTGGAGCAAACCATTTTGAGCTGAAACCTCAATTAGTTGCTCTAATGCAACAGAACTGCAAATTCCATGGACTTCCATCAGAAGATCCCTATCAGTTTTTAACTGAGTTCCTGCAGATCTGTGAGACTGTTAAGACTAATGGAGTAGATCCTGAAGTCTACAGGCTCATGCTTTTCCCTTTTGCTGTAAGAGACAGAGCTTGAACATGGTTGGACTCACAACCTAAAGATAGCCTGAACTCTTGAGATAAGCTGGTCACGGCCTTCTTGGCTAAGTTCTTTCCTCCTCAAAAGCTGAGCAAGCTTAGAGTGGATGTTCATACCTTCAAGCAAAAAGATGGTGAATCCCTCTATGAAGCTTGGGAAAGATACAAGTAGATGACCAAAAGGTGTTCTCCTGACATGCTTTCAGAATGGACCATTCTGGATATATTCTATTATGGTCTGTCTGAGTTCTCCAAGATGTCACTGGACCATTATGCAGATGGATCCATTCACCTAAAGAAAACGCCTGCAGAAGCTCAAGAACTTATTGACATGGTTGCAAATAATCAATTCATGTATACTTCCTAGAGAAATTCCGTGAATAATGGGACGCCTCAGAAGAAGGGAGTTCTTGAAATTGATACTCTGAATGCCATATTGGCTCAGAACAAAATGTTGACTCAGCAAGTCAACATGATTTCCCAGAGTCTGAATGGAATGCAAGCTGCATCCAACAGTACTCAAGAGGCATCTTCTGAGGAAGAAGCTTATGATCCTGAGAACCCTGCAATAGCAGAGGTGAATTACATGAGTGAACCCTATGGAAATACCTATAATCCCTTATAGAGAAATCACCCAAATCTCTCATGGAAGGATCAACAAAAGCCTCAACAAGGCTTTAATAATGGTGGAAGAAACAGGCTCAGCAATAGCAAGCCTTTTCCATCATCTTCTCAGCAACAGACAGAGAATTCTGAACAAAATACCTCTAATTTAGCAAACTTAGTCTCTGATCTGTCCAAGGCCACTTTAAGTTTCATGAGCGAAACAAGGTCCTCCATAAGAAATTTGGAGGCACAAGTGGGTTAGCAGAGTAAGAAAATCACTGAAACACCTCCTAGTACTCTCCCAAGCAATACATAAGAGAATCCAAAGAGAGAGTGCAAGGCCATTGATATAACAATCATGGCCGAACCCACAAAAGAGGAAGAGGACGTGAATCCCAGTGAGGAAGACCTCCTGGGACGTCCAGTGATCAATAAGGAGTTTCTCTCTGAGGAACCAAAGGACTCTGAGGCTCATCTAGAAACCATAGAGATTCCAATGAACCTCCTTATGCCCTTCATGAGCTCTGATGAGTATTCTTATTCTGAAGAGAATGAGGATGTTACTGAAGATCAAGTTGCCAAGTACCTTGGTGCAATCATGAAGCTAAATGCCAAATTATTTGGTAATGAGACTTGGGAAGATGAACCTCCCTTGCTCATCAATGAACTAAGTGATCTGGACCAACTGACATTGCCTCAGAAGAAATAGGATCCTGGAAAGTTCTTAATACCTTGTACCATAGGCACCATGACCTTTGAGAAGGCTCTATGTGACCTTAGGTCAGGGATAAACCTCATGCCACTCTCTGTAATGGAGAAACTGGGAATCTTTGAGGTACAGGCTGCTAAATTCTCATTAGAGATGGCAGACAAATCTATGAAACAGGCTTATAGACTCGTAGAGGACGTGCTAGTAAAGGTTGAAGGCCTTTACATCCCTGCTAATTTCATAATCCTAGACACTAGGAAGGATGAGGATCAATACATCATCCTTGGAAGACCCTTCCTAGCCACAGCAAAAGCTGTGATTGATGTGGACAGAGGAGAATTGATCCTTCAACTTAATAAGGACTACCTTGTGTTCAAGACTCAAGGTTCTCCTTCTGTAACAATGGAGAGGAAGCATGACAAGCTTCTCTCAGTACAGAGTCAAATAAAACCCCCACAATCAAACTCTAAGTTTGGTGTTGGGAGGCCCCAGCCAAACTCTAAGTTTGGTGTTGAATCCCCACATCCAAACTCTAAGTTTGGTGTTGGGAGTCTATAAAATTGACCTGATCACCTGTGTGGCTCTGTGAGAGCCCACTGTCAAGCTATTGACATTAAAGAATCACTTGTTGGGAGGCAACCCAATTCTTATTTATTTAATTCTCCTTTTATTTTTATTGTTCTTTTATATTTTATTAGGTTCATGATCATGTGGAGTCACAAAATAAATACAAAAATTAAAAACAGAATCAAAAACAGCAGAAGAAAAATCACACTCTGGAGAAAGGACTTACTGGCGTTTAAAGGCCAGTAAGGAGCATCTGGCTGGCGTCCAACGCCAGAACAGAGCATGGATCTGGCGTTGAACACCAGAAACAAGCAACATCCTGGCGTTTAAACGCTAGGAATACACCCTGAGAAGAGCTGGCGCTGAACGCCAGAAACATGCTGCACATGGGCATTGAACGCCCAGAACAAGCATCACTTCGGCGTTTAAACGCCAGAAAGGCATGCAAAGGCATTTTGCATGCCTAATTGGTGCAGGGATGTAAATTCTTGACACCTCAGGATCTGTGGACCCCACAGGATCACTTCAGGATTTGTGGACCCCACAGGATCCCCACCTACCTCCACTCAAATTCTCCCCTCTTCTCATTCATCCTCTCTTCCCAATAAACACCCTTCCCTAAAACCCTTCACCAATCACCTCAATCTCTCTTCCCTATTACCACCTACCACCACTCACATCCATCCACTCTTCCCCATAAACCTCACCTACTTTCAAAATTCAAAATCACTTTCCCACCCAAACTCACCCACTATGGCCGAACCTACTCCCTCCCCTCTCACTATATAAACCCTTCCATCCCTCCTTCATTTTCACACAACACAACCCTATCTTCTATACCTTGGCCAAATACACCTCCCCTCACTCTCCTCCATATTTTCTCTTCATCTTCTTCTTTTCTTTCTTCTCTTGCTCGAGGGCGAGCAATATTCAAAGTTTGGTGTGGTAAAAGCATAAGCTTTTTGTTTTTCCATTACTATTGATTGCACCTAAGACCAGAGAAACCTCTAGAAAAGGGAAAGGAAAGACAAAAGCTTCCACCTCCGAGTCATGGAAGATGGAAAGATTCATCTCCAAAGCCCATCAAGACCACTTCTATGATGTTATGGCCAAGAAGAAGGTGATCCCCGAGGTCCCTTTCAAACTCAAGAAAAATGAGTATCCGGAGATCCTACATGAGATCCAAAGAAGAGGTTGGGAAGTTCTAACCAAACCCATTCAACAAGTTAGAATCCTAATGGTTTAAGAGTTCTATGCAAACGCGTGGATCACTAGGAACCATGATCAAAGTGTGAACCCGAATCCAAAGCATTGGCTCACCATGGTTCGGGGGAAATACTTAGATTTTAGTCTGGAAAATGTAAGGCTGGCGTTCAACTTGCCAAAGATGGAAGAAAACGCACGCCCCTACACAAGAAGAGTCAACTTTGATCAAAGGTTGGACCAAGTCCTCATGGACATATGTGTGGAAGGAGCTCAATGGAAGATTGACTCAAAAGGCAAACCAGTTCAACTGAGAAGATTAGAGCTTAAGCCTGTAGCTAGAGGATGGTTGGAGTTCATTCAACGCTCAATCATTCCCACTAGCAACTAGTCTGAAGTTACCATAGACCAGGCCATCATGATCCATAGTATCATGATTGGGGAGGAAGTGGAAGTTCATGAGATTATACCTCAAGAACTTTACAAGGTGGCTGACAAGTCTTCCATTATGGCAAGGTTGGCCTTCCCTCACCTCATTTTCCATCTATGCAATTCGGCTGGGATTGACATAGAAGGAGATATTCTCATTGATGAGGACAAGCCCATCACTAAGAAAAGGATGGAGTAAACAAGAGAGCCTATTCATGGATCTCAAGAGATGCATGAAGAAGCTTATAACCAAGAAATCCCTGAGATGCCTCAAGGGATGCACTTTCCTCCACAGAATTTTTGGGAGCAAATCAACACCTCCCTAGGAGAATTAACTTCCAACATGGAACAACTAAGGGTGGAACATTAAGAGCACTCTATCATCCTCCATGAAATTAGAGAAGATCAAAGAGCAATGAGGGAGGAGCAACAAAGACAAGGAAGAGACATAGAAGAGCTCAAGGACATCATTGGTTCCTCAAGAAGAAAACACCACCATCACTAAGGTGGACTCATTGCTTGTTCTTAAATTTTCTGTTTTTCGTTTTTATGTTAAATGTTTATCTATATTTGTGTCTTATTACATGATCATTAGTATTTAAGTGTCTATGCCTTAGAGTAGTGAATATGAATCCATCACCTCTCTTGAATGAAAAATGTTTTAATTACAAAAGAACAAGAAGTACATGGTTTTGAATTCTTCCTTGAAACTAGTTTAATTATTTTGATGTGGTGATAATACTTTTTGTTTTCTGAATGAATACTTGAACAGTGTATATGTCTTTTGATGTTGTTGTTTATGAATGTTAAATATGTTGGCTCTTGAAAGAATGATGAACAGAAGACATGTTATTTGATAATTTGAAAAATCATAAAAATGATTCTTGAAGCAAGAAAAAGCAGTGAATACAAAGCTTGCAGAAAAAAAGGGGCGAAAAAAAAAAAAGAAAAAGCAAGCAGAAAAAGCCAGTAGCCCTTAAAACCAAAAGGCAAGGATAAATAAAAATGATCCAAGGCTTTGAGCATCAGTGGATAGGAGGGCCTAAAGGAATAAAATCCTGCCCTAAGCGGCTAAATCAAGCTGTCCCTAACTATGTGCTTGTGGCGTGAAGGTGTCAAGTGAAAACTTGAGACTGAGCGGTTAAAGTTAAGGTCCAAAGCAAAAATAAGAGTGTGCTTAAGAACCCTGGTGATGAGCGGATATTTTATACGCTTTTTGAGGATAATTTCATATAGTTTTGAGTATGTTCTAGTTAGTTTTTAGTTTATTTCCAGTAGTTTTTAGGAAAAATTCATATTTCTAGACTTTACTATGAGTTGTATGTTTTTCTGTAATTTCAGGTATTTTTCTGGCTGAAATTGAAGGAGCTGAGCAAAAATCTGATTCAGGCTGAAAAAGGACTGCTGATGCTGTTGGATTCTGACCTCCCTGCACTCAAATTGGATTTTCTGGAGCTACAGAACTCGAAATGGCATGCTTCCAATTGCATTGGAAATTAGACATCCAGGGCTTTCCAGCAATATATAATAGTCCATACTTTGCACAAGGATAGACGACGTAAACTGGCGTTCAACGCCAGTCCTCTGCCCAATTCTGGCGTCCAGCGCCAGAAAAGGATAAAAAACTGGAGTTGAACGCCCAAACTGGCACAAAAACTGGCGTTCAACTCCACAAATGGCCTCTGCACGTGAATTGCTTAAAGTCTCAGCCCCAGCACACCAAGTGGGCCCCAGAAGTGGATCTCTGCATCATCCATCATAGTCCACTCATATTTTGTAACCCTAGGCTACTGGTTTAGTATTTAAACAACTTTTAGAGACTTATTTTGTATCTCATGACATTTCAGATCTAAACTTTGTATTCTCTGACGGCATGAGTCTCTAAACCCCATTGTTGGGGGTGAGGAGCTCTGCTGTGTCTCGATGAATTAATGCAAGTATTTCTGTTTTCCATTCAAACACGCTTGTTCCTATCTAAGATGTTCATTCGCGCTTAACTGTGATGAAGGTGATGATCAGTGACATTCATCACCTTCCTCAACCATGAACGTGTGCCTGACAACCACCTCCGTTCTATATCCGATTGAATGAGTATCTCTGAGATCTCTTAATCAGAATCTCCGTGGTATAAGCTAGAACTGATGGCAGCATTCATGAGAATCCGGAAAGTCTAAACCTTGTCTGTGGTATTCCGAGTAGGATTCAAGGATTGAATGACTGTGACGAGCTTCAGACTCTTGAAGGCTGGGCGTTAGTGACCGACGCAAAAGGATAGTAAATCCTATTCCAACCGGATCGAGAACCAACCGGTGATTAGCCGTGCTGTGACAGAGCGCGTGAGCGTAGTTTTCACTGGGAGGACGGAAGGTAGCCATTGACAATGGTGATCCACCAACACACAGCTTGCCATAGGGGGACGTGCGTGCGTGAACAAGAAGACAGAGGAAAGCAGAGATTCAGAAGACAAAGCATCTCCAAAACTCCAACATATTCTCCATTACTGCACAACAAGTAACTTTTAATTTATGCTCTACTGGTTACTCACAATTCAATTGATAAACATAATTGACTTTCTGACTAAGATTTACAAGATAACCATAGATTGCTTCAAACCAACAATCTCTGTGGGATTCGACCCTTACTCACGTAAGGTATTACTTGGACGACCCAGTGCACTTGATGGTTAGTGGTACGAGTTGTGAAAAGTGTGATTCACAATTCGTGCACCAAGTTTTTGGCGCCGTTGCCGGGGATTGTTCGTGTTTGAACAACTGACGGATTATTTTGTTGCTTAGATTAGGAAAAATCTTTCCTTTTTTGGTTTAGAGTCTTTTATTATTTATCCCTTGTTAAAATACTTTAAACTTATAGCTCAGTTATTTAGAACGTGGTGTTTATGTTCATGATAATTGGCTATCATATTTTTTTTTAAAACCTTTTTCAAAAATAATTTTTCTATTAAATCCTGTGCCAAACTTTAAGTTTGGTGTTTTCAAAAATAATCTTTCTTAAAATTTTTGAAGGTCCCATAACTCATTTGGCTAGAGCGTTAATCTGTGTTCTTGGTAATTGGGTTAGAATCTTTTATACTCTTTTCAAAACCTTCTTTTTCAAAAATATTTTTTCTATTAAATCTTGTGCCAAACTTTAAGTTTGGTGTTTTCTTGTTGATTTCCCTTTGATTTTCGAAAATTTTGGTTTGGTTTTCTAAAAATTTTAAGTTTGGTGTTCTTCCTTCATGTTCTTGTGTTCTTGTGAGTCTTCAAAGTGTTCTTGAGTTTCCTTGTGTCTTGATCTTAAAATTTTTAAGTTTGGTGTTCCTTGGTGTTTTCCCTCCAAATTTTTCGAAAACAAGGAGCATTAGATCTAAAAATTTTAAATCTTGTACTATCTTATTGTTTTTCTCTCTCCTCACTAAATTCAAAAAAATATCTTTTCAAAATATCTCTTCTAACTTCCTAACTTCTTATCTTTTAAAAATTTGTTTCAACTAACTAACTAACTTTTTGTTTGTTTCTTAACTTTTTCAAAACTACCTAACTAACTCTCCCTCTCTCTAATTTTCGAAAATATCTTCCCTCTTTTTCAAACATTTCTTTTTTTATTAACTAATTAATTTCTTTTTTTTATAAACGAAAAAAAAAATTTTTCAAAATTCAAATTCTTTTTAGTTATTTTATTTTATTTAAGTATTTACTTTTTATAAAATAAAATAAATAAAAATGTAAATCAGTCCAAGTTATATCCATAGATCCATCATGGACATAAGTGGAAATGAACAGTCCAGGAGGACTCTGGGGTCATATTCTAGCCCCTCTACTGCTTTATATGGAAGTAGCATCTGCATACCCTCCATTGGAGTCAGTAGCTTTGAGTTGAATCCTCAGCTCATTATCATGGTGCAGCAAAGTTGCCAGTATTCCGGTCTTCCACAGGAAGAACCTACAGAGTTTCTGGCACAATTTTTACAAATTGCTGACACAGTACATGATAAGAAAATAGATCAGGATGTCTACAGACTATTACTGTTTCCATTTGCTGTAAAAGACCAAGCCAAGAGGTGGTTAAATAACCAACCTAAGGCCAGCATAAGAACATGGAAACAGCTGACAGAAAAATTCCTGAATCAATATTTCCCTCCAAAAAGGATGACACAGCTAAGGCTGGACATCCAAGGCTTTAAACAAGGAGATAATGAATCTCTTTATGATGCCTGGGAGAGATACAGAGAGATGCTACGAAAATGCCCCTCTGAAATGTTTTCAGAGTGGGTTCAGTTAGACATCTTCTACTATGGGCTTGCAGAAGGAGCTCAGATGTCTTTAGATTACTCAGCTGGTGGATCTATCCATATGAGAAAGACAATTGAAGAAGCTCAAGAGCTCATTGATACAGTTGCCAGGAATCAGCATCTGTATCTAAGCAGCAACCCTTCCATGAATGAAGAGGTTAAAACAGTAACTGCTGAATTCAGTACTGTAGAACAAGCTGCTAAATTCAATCAGCAATTAGATTTTTTAACAAAACAGCTAGCTGAATTCAAAGACAGGTTACAGGAGACAAGGATAGCTAATATACATATGGACGAACAGTTTAAGCAAACAAAGCAGCAGCTATCAAAGCAAATAGCAGAAGAGTGCCAAGAAGTTCAATTAAGAAGTGGGAAAACATTAAATACCCCACCTCAAGGCATCAAAAATTCAAGAAATGAGCGACCCACCAAAGATTCCCCTGAGGACAGTAAGAGCCCAGGGAAAAATAATTCTGGCACTAAAACGCCAGAAAATGGGTGGAAGGCTGGCGCTGAACGCCCAGACCATGCCCAAAACTGGCGTTCAGCGCCAGAAACAAGGCAGGATTGGCGTTCAACGCCAGAAATGGGCAAGAATCTGGCGTTGAACGCCCAACAGGGGCACATTTCTGGCGTTCAGGCGCCAGGAACAGACAGTGAGCTGGCGTCTAACGTCACTCCAGCTTCTGACTCTGGCATTCAATTGCCAGTGAGGGATCAGACACACACAAGTGCTGACAACAATCCCTCTAAAAAGGCTTCTTTAACCACTAAGGTTGAGGAATATAAAGCCAAGATACCTTATCCTCAAAAACTCCGGAAAGAGGAGCAGGATAAGCAATTTGCTCGCTTTGCAGATTATCTAAGGACTCTTGAAATAAAGATTCCATTTGCAGAGGCACTTGAGCAAATACCTTCTTATGCCAAGTTCATGAAAGAGATCTTGAGTCATAAAAAGGAGTGGAGAGAAACAGAAAGAGTTCTCCTCACTGAAGAATGCAGTGCAGTCATTCTGAAAAGCTTTCCTGAAAAGCTTAAAGACCCTGGGAGTTTTCTGATACCATGCATATTAGAAGGTGATTGCACCAAGACAGCTTTATGCGATCTTGGGGCAAGCATCAACCTGATACCTGCATCCACTATCAGAAAGCTTGGCTTAACTGAAGAAGTTAAACCAACCCGGATATGTCTCCAACTTGCTGATGGTTCCACTAAATACCCATCAGGCGTGATTGAGGACATGATTGTCAGAGTTGGGCCATTCGCCTTTCCCACTGACTTTGTTGTGCTGGAAATGGAGGAGCACAAGAGTGCTACTCTCATTCTAGGAAGACCCTTCCTAGCAACTGGACGATCCCTCATTGACGTCCAACAGGGGAAATAACCCTGAGAGTCAACGATGATACGTTCAAGTTGAACGCTGTCAAAGCCATGCAGCATCCAGACACATCAACAGACTGCATGAAAGTTGATCTCATTGACTCTTTGGTAGAAGAGATCAACATGGCTGAGAGTCTCGAATCAGAGTTGGAAGACATCTTTAAAGATGTTCAGCCTGATTTGGAGGATTCAGGGGACATGAAAGAGCCTCTGAACTTTCTTCTGAAAGAGGAAAAACCTCCTAAACCAGAGCTCAAGCCACTGCCACCATCCTTGAAATATGCATTTCTAGGAGAAGGTGACACCTTTCCAGTGATCATAAGCTCTGCTTTAAATTCACAGGAAGAGGAAGCACTTATTCAAGTGCTAAGGACACACAAGACAGCTCTTGGGTGGTCCATAGGTGACCTTAAGGGCATAAGCCCAGCTAGATGCATGCACAAAATCCTACTGGAGGATAATGCCAAACTAGTGGTTCAACTACAGAGGCGGCTAAATCCAGCCATGAAGGAAGTGGTGCAGAAAGAGGTCACCAAATTACTGGAGGCTGGGATTATTTATCCCATTTCTGATAGCCCCTGGGTGAGCCCTGTTCAAGTCGTCCCAAAAATGGGAGGCATGACAGTGATTCATAATGAAAAAAATGAACTGGTTCCTACAAGAACAGTTACAGGGTGGCGCATGTGTATTGACTACAGAAGGCTCAATACAGCCACCAGAAAGGATCATTTTCCTTTACCATTCATAGACCAGATGCTAGAGAGACTAGCAGGTCATGATTACTACTGCTTTTTGGATGGCTACTCAGGCTATAACCAGATTGCAGTAGATCCCCAGGATCAAGAGAAAACAGCATTCACATGTCCATCCGGAGTGTTTGCTTATAGAAGGATGCCCTTTGGGCTATGCAATGCACCTGCAACCTTCCAGAGATGCATGCTCTCTATTTTCTCTGATATGGTGGAAAAATTTCTGGAAGTCTTCATGGATGACTTCTCAGTATATGGAGACTCATTCAGCTCCTGTCTTGATCACCTGAAACTTGTTCTCAAAAGATGCCAAGAAACCAACCTAGTTTTAAACTGGGAAAAGTGTCACTTCATGGTGACTGAAGGAATTGTTCTTGGGCATAAAATCTCAAACAAGGAATAGAGGTGGATCAAGCAAAAATAGAGGTAATTGAAAAATTACCACCACCTGCCAATGTTAAGGCAATCAGAAGCTTTCTGGGGCATGCAGGATTCTATAGGAGGTTTATAAAGGATTTTTCAAAAATCGCAAAACCTCTAAGCAATCTGCTAGCTGCTGACACGCCATTTGTGTTTGACACAGCATGCCTGCAGGCGTTTGAAACACTGAAAGCTAAGCTGGTCACAGCACCAGTCATTTCTGCACCAGACTGGACATTGCCACTTGAGTTAATGTGTGATGCCAGTAATCATGCCATTGGTGCAGTATTGGGACAGAGGCATGACAAGCTTCTGCATGTCATTTATTATGCCAGTCGCGTTCTAAATGATGCCCAGAAAAATTACACAACCACAGAAAAAGAACTACTTGCAGTGGTTTACGCCATTGACAAGTTCAGATCATACTTAGTAGGATCAAAGGTGATTGTGTACACTGACCATTCTGCTCTTAAGTATCTACTCACAAAGCAGGATTCAAAACCCAGGCTCATCAGATGGGTATTGCTTCTGCAAGAGTTTGATATAGAAATAAGAGACAGAAAAGGGACAGAGAACCAAGTGGCTGATCATCTGTCCCGGATAGAGCCAGTGGAAGGGACGTCCCTCCCCTTTCTTGAGATCTCTGAGACGTTCCCTGATGAGCATCTATTTGCCATTCAGGAAGCACCATGGTTTGCCGATATTGCAAACTATAAAGCTGCAAGGTTCATACCCAAGGAGTACAATAGAATACAAAAAAAGAAACTAATTACTGATGCAAAGTACTACTTGTGGGATGAGCCCTATCTCTTTAAGAGATGTGCAGACGGAATCATCCGTAGGTGTGTCCCCAGAGAGGAAGCACAGAGAATCCTATGGCATTGCCATGGATCTCAATATGGAGGCCATTTCGGAGGTGAGCGAACAGCCACCAAGGTTCTCCAATGTGGCTTCTATTGGCCCACACTCTATAAAGATTCCCGAGAGTTTGTACGTAATTGTGACAGTTGCCAAAGAGCTGGTAATCTGCCTCATGGTTACGCCATGCCTCAACAAGGAATCTTGGAAATAGAGTTGTTTGATGTATGGGGAATTGACTTCATGGGACCCTTCCCACCATCATACTCAAACACTTACATTCTGGTGGCAGTTGACTATGTATCAAAATGGGTTGAGGCTATTGCCACGCCCACCAATGATACTAAAACAGTGCTGAAGTTCCTCCAGAAACATATCTTTAGCAGGTTTGGTGTCCCTAGAGTGTTAATCAGTGATGGGGGCACTCACTTCTGCAATAAACAGCTTTACTCTGCCATGGTTCGGTATGGAATTCGCCACAAGGTGGCCACTCCATATCATCCACAAACCAATGGGCAGGCTGAAGTCTCTAACAGAGAATTAAAGAGAACCCTGGAATGGACAGTAAATACCCGTAGAAAGGATTGGGCAAGGAGCTTGGATGATTCTCTGTGGGCTTACAGAACAGCATTCAAGACCCCTATAGGGACCTCTCCATACCAACTCGTGTATGGTAAGGCATGCCACTTGCCCGTGGAACTGGAACATAAGGCCTACTGGGCAACCAGATTCCTAAACTTAGATGCCAAATTAGCAGGAGAAAAATGATTGCTCCAGCTAAATGAGCTAGAGGAATTCAGATTCACAGCTTTCGAAAATGCCAAGCTTTATAAAGAAAAATCAAAAAAATGGCATGACAGAAAGCTGTCATCTAGAATCTTTGAACCAGGACAGAAGGTCCTGTTGTTTAACTCTAGACTCAGGCTATTCCCCGGGAAACTGAAATCCCGGTGGAGGGGACCATACGTGATTACAAGTGTGTCACCATATGGTTACGTGGAGCTTCAAGATATTGATTCTGATAAGAAGTTCATTGTCAATGGACAAAGAATCAAGCATTAACTTGAAGGCAACATCGAGCAAGAATGCTCAAGGCTGAAGCTAGATTAAAAGCTCAGCAAGGTCCAGCTAAAGACAATAAAGAAGCGCTTTCTGGGAGGCAACCCAGCCATGGGGCATTAATCCTCTAAGCATTTTGTCCTATTTTTCTTTTTTATTTGTTTATATAAAGTTTACTGACACTAAGGTAAAGGATCAATTGCATAAGTTTACAGGGTTACAGAAGGAATTTGCACACAAAACAGAGATTGGAAGCTCAATGGCAAGAAAACGCCAGTAATGGCAGCAATTGGGCGTTGAACGCCAGGAATGGCAGCAACTGGGCGCTGAACGCCCAGGAGATCAGCATTTGGGTGCTGAACGCCCAAAACAGGCAGTGTTTGGGCGTTCAAACGCCAGGAGGACAGGGAGGAGCCAAATCCATTTATCCCACACGTATTTCCATTCTAATTTATAAATTTATGGTTCAATACATGATTTTATTTACATAAACATGTCAAAGAACCCTGATTTCTAAAAATCCTACTTTCAAAATATCAAATGTATCTTAATTCATAAGCACACACCCTCTTTGCAAATTCAATCCAACTCTTTTCAAATCTTTTCCAAAAACAAATCTATCTTTTTCACTCTAAAAATCTTATCAATATCTTTTTCAAATCCTCATATTATCTTTTTCAAAATCCAAATTTATCTTTTTCAAAAATCTATCCTATCTTTTCAAAATCAAACTATATCTTCTATCTTATCTTTTTCAACTCAATCTTTTTATCTTATCTTTGACAATTTTTCGAAAACCCACCCCCCACCCCTTTAAAATTGGGTTCGGCCTCCCCCCTCCTCCATCAACAAGTGCACCTCGATCTCCTTCTATCCCTCTCCTTTCTTTTCTTTTGCTTGAGGACAAGCAAACCTCTAAGTTTGGTGTGTTTTTCCGAGATCACTGAGATCATGGCTCCCAAAGGAAAACAACAGAAGGAACACAGTCAAATGCTGACCCATATGCTTAAAGAACAAGAGGAGCAGGGACGTGACTTAAGGGAACTGAAGCGCCAAAAGTCTTCTGTGATACCAAGCCTCCCAAGGATCAGAGGAACTCCCATACCCCCAGAATAAAGGTTGTTAATTTCCAATTTCTGCCTTAACTCTGTGACAGTGTCCTTATAAAAAGTTTACCTTAGAAGTCATATAATAGTAATTAGTATCTATTTGATTTTATCTCCAATTAAGCTATAGTTTATTTTTCTCATCATCATTAAACATGAATAAAATAGTAGATCTTTTGAATAAGAAGCAATAAAATTTCGAGTTTAATAAAAGAAATTCTAATTGGTTAAATGTGGTGGCAATGCTTTCTGTCTTCTGAATGAATGCTTGAACAGTGCACATGTCTTTTGAATTTGTTGTTTAAGACTGTTAAATATGTTGGCTCTTGAAAGAATGATGAACATGAGACATGTTATTGATAATCTGAAAATCATCAAAATGATTCTTGAAGCAAGAAAAAGCAGCAAAGAACAAAGCTTGCAGAAAAAAAAAAAAAAAGAGAAAAGCAAGCAGAAAAAGCCAAAAGCTCTTAAAACCAAAAGGCAAGGGCAAATAAAAAGGATCCCAAGGCTTTGAGCATCAGTGGATAGGAGGGCCTAAAGGACTAAAATCCTGGTCTAAGCGGCTAAACCAAGCTGTCCCTAACCATGTGCTTGTGGCGTGAAGGTGTCAAGTGAAAACTTGAGACTGAGCGGTTAAAGTCAAGGTCCAAAGCAAAAAGAAGAGTGTGCTTAAGAACTCTGGACACCTCTAATTGGGGACTTTAGCAAAGCTGAGTCACAATCTGAAAAGGTTCACCCAGTTATGTGTCTGTGGCATTTATGTATCCGGTAGCAATACTGGAAAACAAGGTGCTTAGGGCCACGGCCAAGACTCATAAAGAAGCTGTGTTCAAGAACCATCACACTGAACTAAGAGAATCAATAACACTATCTGAATTCTGAGTTCCTATAGATGCCAATCACTCTGAGCTTCAATGGATAAAGTGAGATGCCGATACTGTTCAGAAGCAAAAAGCTACTAGTCCCGCTCATCTAATTAGGATCTGAGCTTCAATCAAAAAACTCTGAGATATTATTGCTTCTCAACCTATTAGTCTTCTATTTTATTTGTCTAGTTGCTTGAGGACAAGCAACAGTTTAAGTTTGGTGTTGTGATGAGCGGATATTTTATACGCTTTTTGGGGATAATTTCATATAGTTTTGAGTATGTTCTAGTTAGTTTTTAGTTTATTTCCAGTAGTTTTTAGGAAAAATTCATATTTCTGGACTTTACTATGAGTTGTGTGTTTTTCTGTAATTTCAGGTATTTTTCTGGCTGAAATTGAAGGAGCTGAGCAAAAATCTGATTCAGGCTGAAAAAGGACTGCTGATGCTGTTGGATTCTGACCTCCCTGCACTTAAATTGGATTTTCTGGAGCTACAGAACTCGAAATGGCATGCTTCCAATTGCATTGGAAAGTAGACATCCAGGGCTTTCCAGAAATATATAATAGTCCATACTTTTCACAAGGATAGATGACGTAAACTGGCGTTCAACGCCAGTCCTCTGCCTAATTCTGGCGTCCAGCGCCAGAAAAGGATAAAAAACTGGAGTTGAACGCCCAAACTGGCACAAAAACTGGCGTTCAACTCCACAAATGGCCTCTGCACGTGAATTGCTTAAAGTCTCAGCCCCAGCACACACCAAGTGGGCCCCAGCACACCAAGTGAGCCCCAGAAGTGGATCTCTGCATCATCCATCATAGTCCACTCATATTTTGTAACCCTAGGCTACTGGTTTAGTATTTAAACAACTTTTAGAGACTTATTTTGTATCTCATGACATTTCAGATCTAAACTTTGTATTCTCTGACGGCATGAGTCTCTAAACCCCATTGTTGGGGGTGAGGAGCTCTGCTGTGTCTCGATGAATTAATGCAAGTATTTCTGTTTTCCATTCAAACACGCTTGTTCCTATCTAAGATGTTCATTCGCGCTTAACTGTGATGAAGGTGATGATCAGTGACATTCATCACCTTCCTCAACCATGAACGTGTGCCTGACAACCACCTCCGTTCTATATCCGATTGAATGAGTATCTCTGAGATCTCTTAATCAGAATCTCCGTGGTATAAGCTAGAACTGATGGCAGCATTCATGAGAATCCGGAAAGTCTAAACCTTGTCTGTGGTATTCCGAGTAGGATTCAAGGATTGAATGACTGTGACGAGCTTCAGACTCTTGAAGGCTGGGCGTTAGTGACAGACGCAAAAGGATAGTAAATCCTATTCCAACCGGATCGAGAACCAACCGGTGATTAGCCGTGCTGTGACAAAGCGCGTGAGCGTAGTTTTCACTGGGAGGACGGAAGGTAGCCATTGACAACGATGATCCACCAACACACAGCTTGCCATAGGGGGACGTGCGTGCGTGAACAAGAAGACAGAGGAAAGCAGAGATTCAGAAGACAAAGCATCTCCAAAACTCCAACATATTCTCCATTACTGCACAACAAGTAACTTTTAATTTATGCTCTACTGGTTACTCACAATTCAATTGATAAACATAATTGACTTCCTGACTAAGATTTACAAGATAACCATAGATTGCTTCAAACCAACAATCTCCGTGGGATTCGACCCTTACTCACGTAAGGTATTACTTGGACGACCCAGTGCACTTGCTGGTTAGTGGTACGAGTTGTGAAAAGTGTGATTCACAATTCGTGCACCACCTGGACACCTCTAATTGGGGACTCTAGCAAAGCTGAGTCACAATCTGAAAAGGTTCACCCAGTTATGTGTCTGTGGCATTTATGTATTCGGTGGTAATACTGGAAAACAAAGTGCTTAGGGCCACGGCCAATACTCATAAAGTAACTGTGTTCAAGAATCAACATACTGAACTAGGAGAATCAATAACACTATCTGAATTCTAAGTTCCTATAGATGCCAATCATTCTGAACTTCAATGGATAAAGTGAGATGCCAAAACTATTCTAGAGGCAAAAAGCTACAAGTCCTGCTCATCTGATTGGAGCTAAGTTTTATTGATAGTTTAGAATTTATAGTATATTCTCTTCTTTTTATCCTATTTGATTTTCAGTTGCTTGGGGACAAGCAACAATTTAAGTTTGGTGTTGTGATGAGCGGTTAATTTATACACTTTTTGGCATTATTTTTAGTATATTTTTAGTAGGATCTAGTTACCTTTAGGGATGCTTTTATTAGTTTTTATGCTAAATTCATATTTCTGGACTTTACTATGAGTTTGTGTGTTTTTCTGTGATTTCAGGTATTTTCTGGCTGAAATTGAGGGACTTGAGCAAAAATCAGATTCAGAGGTTGAAGAAGGACTACAGATGCTGTTGGATTCTGACCTCCCTGTACTCAAAGTGGATTTTCCGGAGCTACAGAACTCCAAATGGTGCGCTCTCAATTGCGTTGGAAAGTAGACATCTAGGGCTTTCCAGCAATATATAATAGTCCATACTTTGATTAAGAATAGACGACGTAAACTGGCGTTGAACGCCAGTTCCATGCTGTATTCTGGAGTCAAACGCCAGAAACAGGTTGCAAAGTGGAGTTAAACGCCAGAAACAGGTTACAAACTGGCGTTCAACTCCAAGAAAGACCTCTACATGTGTAAAGCTCAATGCTCAGCCCAAGCACACACCAAGTGGGCCCCGGAAGTGGATTTCTGCATCATTTATTCATTTCTGTAAACCCTAGTAACTAGTTTAGTATAAATATGGCTTTTTACTATTGTATTTACATCTTCGGATCAGATCTTTGATCAGTTTTATGCTATCTTAGAATTTTGTGAGGGCTGGCCATTCGGCCATGCCTGGACTTTATCACTTATGTATTTTCCACGGTAGAGTTTCTACACTCCATAAATTAAGGTGTGGAGCTCTGTTGTTCCTCATGGATTAATGCAAAGTACTACTGTTTTTCTATTCAATTCAACTTATTCCACTTCTAAGATATCCATTCGCACCCAAGAACATGATGAATGTGATGATTATGTGATGCTCATCATCATTCTCACTTATGAACGCGTGCCTGACAAACACTTCCGTTCTACATGCAAACAAGCTAGAATGAATATCTCTTAGATATCTAATACAGGGGACCGAGTCCAAGATATTAGAATCTTCGTGGTATAAGTTAGAACCCATGGATGGCCATTCCTGAGATCCGGAAAGTCTAAACCTTGTCTGTGGTTTTCCGAGTAGGATCTGGGAAGGGATGGCTGTGACGAGCTTCAAACTCGCGAGTGCTGGGCGTAGTGACAGACGCAAAAGGATAGTAAATCCTATTCCAGTATGATCGAGAACCGACAGATGATTAGCCGTGCCGTGACAGAGCATTTGGACCTTTTTCACTGAGAGGATGGGATGTAGCCATTGACAACGGTGATGCCCTACATAAAGCTTGCCATGGAAAGGAGTAGGATTGATTGGATGAAGACAGCAGGAAAGCAGAGGTTCAGAGGAACGAAAACATCTCTATACGCTTATCTGAAATTCTCACCAATGAATTACATAAGTATCTCTATCTTTATTTTCTATTTATTTATTATTATTATTCGAAAACTCCATAACCATTTAATATCCACCTGACTGAGATTAGCAAAATGACCATAGCTTGCTTCATACCGACAATCTCCGTGGGATCGACCCTTAGTCACGTAAGATTTTATTACTTGGACGACCCAGTGCACTTGCTGGTCAGTTGTATCGAAGTTGTGAATGAAAAAAAGGAATTTGAAATTAAGAGCGTGCGTACCAAGTTTTTGGCGCCGTTGCTAGAGATCACAATTTCGTGCACCAATTCTTTATTTTCGATGTTTGATGTCTTGAATGCATTTAGCATGATTGAGGCCATGTTTGAATTAAACTCACTTACCCATATGGCCAACCCTCACATCTACCTTTGTTAACCCCTCTTGAGCTTTTTAATCCCCTTTGTTCTAATTGTTACCACATCACAACTCTAAGCGAAAAACCATAAATTACCTTGAATTGCATCTTTGATTAGCTTAGGTTGAGGAGTGTGTGTGTCATTTAAGTGTGGGGGAAATTTTGGAAGCATTGGTAGAGAAAAATTTTGTTTTAGGCAATTATTGAAAAAAATTTGAAAAAAAAAGGGTGCACATTCATATATCAAATTGCCTTAACCTTATACATTTGTCATAGAAAAAAGAAAAAGAATAGAAAAATAAAAAAATGAAATGAAAAAAAAAATATAAGAGGGGACAAAGGTTGCCCCAAAGGAAAGAAAAAAAAATGAACAAAAAATGCATATATGTTTTGAATAGAACTAAGGCATGAATGTGTGTGTGTGAAAAGAAGTAATTGGTGGCTAGAATGCATTTTTGTGATTTGATTGATATAGGTTGAGTTGGATACTTGAGCTAATCAAAGATTCAATCCTTTAGTCCACTTAGCCATATACTCATCCTACCCTTACCCCAACCCCATTACAACTTTCTAAAAGACCTCATGATACTTGCATACATGCATCAAATACTTGTTAATTGTTAGATGAAAAGCAAATCCTTGAAAGCATGATTAGGAGGAGACTTGAGTGATTAAACCCTAAAACACCGAGTGATTAGAGTGTATACACACCTAGTGAGGGTTCGATCACTCAACTCTATGTTTTCATACTTCTTATCATGCATTCTTGCAAGTTGCTTCTTTTTAATGAGTTAAATCAATTCTTTAGATTTTGATTGCATTGAGCTATTTCTTTGCTCAGCCCTATATGTCTATACACTTGCTTGGAAATTTGTTTGTTTGTTTCCACCAATTTCATAGGACATTATATATATATATATATATATATATATATATATATATATATATATATATATATATATAGTATATTTGCATACATATAGATAGTTGCATTCAATAAGTTGGTTACACCCTTAATTTTTCTCCTTGTTGGTTTAGCATGAGGACATGCTATTGTTTAAGTGTGGGAGAATTGATGAGTCCATATTTCCTGATATATTTTAGCTTGATTTGAGTGGATTTCATCACATAAACCTACACTTAAGCACCATAATAGCTTACTTTTGTGTTTGATCCCTAAATTGGACCTAAATGTGAAAACATGCATTTTTGTGCTTGAAATAAGAAATTTAATTCCACTTTTATTTCATTTGATGCCATGACATATTTGATGAGTGATTTCAGGTCAAAGAGGCAAGGATGGATAGGCAAAAGTGGAAGGAAGCATGTACAAAGGGAGAAAACATAAAGAAAACAAGGAGAAAGCACAGAGCCATGCGTGCGTGCGCACAAGGATGCGTGCGTACGCACAAGTGGAAATTCGGCGAAGTGTGCGGACGCACACATCTGTGCATCCGCACAGGTACCAGCGCATGCCTCCATTAAAAAGTCACGTGCTGCGCGGTTTTGTAGGTCTCTAGGCCCATTTCTGAAGTGCTGAAGGCTGGATTGGAAGGTTATATGAAGGGTATATCAACACATAGCTTGGAAGAGCTCACTTGTAGGGTAGAAAACACATAGTAGGAGTAGGAGTAGTGTAGATTAGAAAATTCTCTTTTAGGGTTTTGATTAGGGTTTGTAGAAATTTATACTTCAAGTTTGATTTTGGATTCTAGCAATTGCATTGTAAGTATTTCTTTAATTTCTCTTTTAATTACATTACTTGTTCTACACTTTCTTATATTTTCATGTCTCTTGTCAACATTTACATAATCTTGCAATATTGAGTTTTGGTTCATGAATTTAATGTTTGATGCTTATTTTATGTTTGTTGAGTTGCTTTGGTTACTTGTTATCATTTATGGTTCATAGCTTTCATTAATTTACCGATTTTGCCATATTTTTTTATTATGCATATTAGGTGTTTGATGAAATGCCAAGTTTGATTATGGGGTAATTTCCACTCTTTGGCTTGGGAAAATGAGTTTATGGATTACTAGAGTCATAATGTCCAACATTTAGTGATAATTCTTGGGGAGTTAGTTGATTCTTGTTTCCATTAAAGCTAGTCTTTTACCAACTAGTTTGGTAAGTTGGTTAGGACTTATGGATTAAGGTCAATTATGCTTGCTTGACTTACTCCTCAATGGTTGGGGTTAATTAAGCGAGATTAACTCATGATAATTACCATAGTTGTGGTTATGGCAATGATAGGATTCCATAATTCATCCCAAGTCAAGGTTTCATTTATGTTTTAAACCACTTTTTCATCACTTTATAGTTTTACTTGTCCATATTACATACATAGTTCTTTTGTTCTTTTATTACTTTATTAATTGCGATTTTGGATTGTTCTTTCATCTCTTTATTTGTTCACTTCAATCATTGAAACCCCTTGCTTTCCACAACCAAAATTGTATGCACTTGTTGTCACTAGTTCCTAGGGAGAACGATCCGGGAGTCTAAATACTCTCAGTAAATTTTGTATTGAATAGTGACATTATCTTGAATTGAATTTGATTGAGAGGATTCATTACCGGTTTGGACTATACTCACAACGGAAATCTATTTAATTCCGAATTGGTATAATTCTCTCTTATCAGTCACCTGTGTCTTTCTCCTTTTTTCATACTAACTCTAAACCTAATTATTTTAAAATTCAAATCAAATCAAATTAAAACAAAATCAAATCTAAACTAATTAATGATCCTTCAATAGTTATCAATCAATGTTTTAAATCATAGGCCTTGTGCTTAAACTTTAATAATTAATTTAAGTGATTTAAAAGATTGGAGATTAGTGAGAGATTCAAAAAGAGATCACAAGCCCCTGGGAGTAGCCCAACTTGGTGCGTGAAGTGCATGGAAGGAGGACAATCCCTAGAAGTGAGAATTGCCCACATTTGAAGAGCATGGAGTTGCATGTGAAGCATATGAGCTTGTATGTGAAGCATATGAAGTTACATGTAAAGCACATGGAAGGAGATGTGAGGTGCATGGAAGGACGACTTGATATGGGCCTGCATTTAACTCAGGAGGAGGCTGCCTGTGACATATATCTACTATAGACTATTATGTATCATTGGAAAGATATATAATTTAGCTTTCTAATGTTACTAGAACTGCTTCATTTGCACTTCTCAAGTTCAAGTTATGCTCGTTGGAGTGCAGAGAGGTCATGGTTATAAATTCTCTTTGAACTTCCTTGGGCTTGTTTTCAATTTTTGATTCCCTAAGAGTTGGTTCTTTTTGCATGCCACCTCTCTTTGGTTGTCCAAGGGGGCGAAGGGGCTTCTTTGGTTGCCTCTCCCTTCCTTAGTCCTAATGTTTCTTTTGCTTGCTCTTTTTTCTTCTTATCTTTGCTTGATTTTAATAATTTTCTACACATACCAAAGTTCAAAATAACTTCTAGAAATATTAATTAAAACACTAAAAATATTAACTAAGAATAAAATATTATTAACATGTTGTATTAACTATAAAAAAAAATATCACATATTGTAGGCATACCATATGCATGTGCTGCAATTCCAAGTATAAACAAAAATTGAGAACTTCTATCATACTTTTGTATAATTGTATGCATTTTTTAAATTCAATCCTTGGCCAAGCTCTATGGAAGAAATCTGAGTTCAATAGTCCTTAAACACCAAAATATAGGAGGACATAACTCGAAAAAAATTGAAGAAGAATAAGAGAATAAATGATGCAAATAAAAAACTACTTGAAAGTAAGAAGCTCAAGAAGGCAACCAAATTAAAAAAGGTATATAAGAAGTTCACTTGCACTTACTATTGAAAAAAATGCCACACTAGAAGAAGCTGCCACCACAGAAAAGTTGTTGTAGTTACTCAATTGTACAACAGTTGTTGCTGCTAAGTCCGAAGGTGGGAGAACTTATCCTGGATCTGGTGCTATTGTCAATGATAGAGCTCATCCAATGCATCCTTTGATGTTGCTGCTGCTACTATAGAAACTGATAGTATCCCACAAGCTTCAAAGATTGACCTCATTCAGCAGCCCTTATTCTCAACTAGAAGTTATAGAACAACTAATGTTGTGCAAATCCTTAAGTCGAAGCTCATTTTCAATTTTTTTCCTTTTACTTTCTTTTGTCTTAGCAAGTAAATAATTCGAATTATATATAAGATCCTCCAACCGATCTACTTCTAGCAACAAGGCTTAAGAAGTTGCATCTAAAAGAAGAGCTTCTGGATCTCCAAATTTTTTTAAATGTGGATCCAAATTGAGTATTTATTCAAAAAAAAAAAGATAAATAAATAAAAAAAATTACCGTTAAACTTTTGAAATCTTAGAAAAAATTAATTTGTTTATTAAATAATTCAGAGGATAAGTGATTTAACTTTACCAACACATGCACACTTCACATAGAAATGCTACGTGCAAAATATAGTTTTCTCCTTAAAAATATATCCATCTCAATATTTAAATGTTAATGAAAATAAAATGGTAGAATAAATTAAGATTGGGTTCTTTTACATGCAAACATCCAGGGATTTAACATGTTGGTAGCAAAGACCTTTATTGAATTGGACTTTTTATCTACCTCTAGATAACTTAAAAGGAATTTTTCAGCTCTGTCGCTAGCAGAAGAACTCACACAAACAAGGCCTATATACATTAGATAGATCATGCATTACAATCATCACCTGATAGCCTCAAAAACTCACATCAACATAAACTTATTAACGGAACCTGCTAATAATACAATCAATTATATCACTCAACATTCTGGTGAGCGAGTTGAATGGTCCTTGCTCTCTTCCATACTCTGAATTGAAAAATTTGGATCCTTTTCTAGTTTATATATCTTCTCCGCTATTATTGCTTCTTCATGCACATGGAACAGCTTCAATAAGGCCTTAATCCACACAAACATGGAGCTTCCCATACTGACCCAAGATATAGCTTTTCCAACCTCATAGCTGTAAAGCTGTCCAGAAAAACACCAACTCAGGAGCAATATATTTCCATTGTAGAAGAATATAATAATCAATTCAAACAGCTTGAAGATTATATTCTTGACAGAAACAGAACTTAGTAGTAAAGCATATTCACAAAATGCTGAAGATTCCAACTTTGAAATCATCACGGGCAAAATGCATGAACACGGTGATGACCCTTTATTTAACTTGTGGTCATGCACCCACTCAATTATGTAATGGACCAGCTTTGAGACTAACAAGTGTAACAATCCAATGATGAGGTTACACATGCCGGTTTTCATGATCTCAATGTTAAACTTCAACACAGCGTCCCAGTACCAATCGATGTTGTTGCGCGTGGCACCCCAGTAAACTAGGGAAGGTAGACCAATCCCAACGCAGATTCCCAGATGAGAATGAATCTCAAGTGCAAATTTTAGGTACAAACTAACAGGAACGCTTAGACCCCATGACCATGGCTCTTCTGTAAAGGCACAAGAAAGTGTGGAAGTGCCTTCATTGATGAATGCTAGGATGCATATAGAGAGGAAATGAAGGATCTTTGAAATGTCAGGGCCATGCATATTACTCATTGATAATTGTAATTAGAAAAGTAAGGGCGGAATGGAAGATTTTGTAACAAAGCAGTGTTTTCTGATGGTGGATCATTTGAAGAACTTCGGCTGAAAAGGGTCATTTATAGAACGTAGCGAAACTTCCTAGAAATTTCTAACAACATTAACATTTAGAAACTGTTGTGAGCATAACTACACTCAAGTACTTCATGTTCTTCTACTGTGGCAGAAACTTCAGCGAACTTTCTTGATTGATGCTTATTTTGTGTCGATTAAAAGTAGTTGTAATGTTTGTGTCTTGTATTGAATGCTCAATTTTCCAATGGATGTTTGTTTGTTTGTTTGCATGTAGGAAATTGTGCGTGCTAAAGTTCATAACTTGGATCTTTCGAGGTATAATCTAAATTGGATTTTTTTTTTATTTTATAACGATTAATTATATTGACATATTCAATAGCTTATGAAAAATGTGTTTGGAGTGTCAGAAGAGGAAGGGCAAAAAGAGGAATGTGATTATGCTTTGAGGCAATAAGCACATTTTGCATTTTTAATTGTATTTTGCTATATTTCCTGAAAGCTTCAAAACTAGAACGTGAAGAGCACGGTAAAACACATTGGGTTGCTGCTTCGCAAAACTAGATTCATGTTCAGAGGGACGACACACGACGAATGAACAATAATTTTTGTTAGCGAAGGAAATCTCATCTTCAGTTTCTCTGTTTTCCAAAATATCTATTGATAAGGATTTATGTTAGGCATTAAAGGTTTAATACATTCAAAGTAATAAAATCTTAATGGAAGGGGATAAGAAAAGAATGACATCAAGAAGAGGAATTTATTGGCATAAAGAGACACAGCGGAAACATAAAGAAAAACAAAAGGATAGATACAGTTTTCGTACTAGACCTCTAAGAAACATGTTCTTAGCAACCTAGGTCACCGGAAGGGGCTCCCTACTAGACCTTCAAAGAACCTGTCCTTGACAACCTAGATCAGAAGGATGAAAATTGAATCACTCAATCTTCTCCATACAACCAGCGAAGCAAATCACTCACCTCACTCAATCACACTTAAAAAAACGTGCATAAAGCACTAAGGAAATTTTATTCATCAAAGTTATTCCAAATGGTCTCACAAGAGGTGTTTAAATAGGATCCTAACAAACTAACTAAAAGATAAGATAACTAATTTAAATCAGATTTGATCTTATTAGATTAGATCATATTTGATTTAAATTTTAAAATCCTAAAGATATGATAACTAATTTAAATCAGATTTGATCTTATTAGATTAGATCAGATTTGATTTAAATTTAAAATCCCTAAAAATACTACTAAGCAAATCAGGAGTAATTCAAATCTTTCAACAAACTCTAACAACAAAACAAACTAACATAAATGCCTAAAAATTCGAAAATTAATAATAAATTATGTCTCTAATTGAATTTGAAAAGCATTATTGGGCTTCTTGCTGACTTAGCCCAATGGGCTTTATGAGTTGTCGCCCTTTCAGCACCACTGTTTTTGAGACGGACTCTTAGTCTTCTAGATGTCCAAGACTGGCATGGCACAATTCTTCTAGAATTCAGATCCTTAAATATGACAAGATTATTATTCCGTCCCTTAACTCTAAGATTACGAAAATGTCCTCCTGACCACATATCATCTATATATCTATCTATGGTTTTTTTAATCTAAATAAAAAAAATTATTATTTACCCAAATAAAACAGCCTACAGAAATCTATCAATATACATATTTAGTTATATTTTCACATGCTAAAACTAAGAAAATCAAAATTACATGGTTTTCGCTAATATTGACACTTTGACAGCAGAAACGAAGTAAAACAAACTGGTTATTTTTGCATGTACTACTAACGAAAATAAAATATTTTTTTTCTCCACATTGTGAAACACAGTGCAGAAACACGGTATCTCTTTTGGGATCAAGTGCTTCTTTGGAAAATAGCAAATAGGGTCTAAACTCTTGCACATGACAACTAAAATATCGTATATTTTAATATGTATTATCTTTTAAGTTATTCATGGTATTATTCACACTTTATCTTATATCTTAGTAGCCTTCTTAGTCTAATATAATTTATCTTACTTCATTTTACTTTCCTTCTTACATTTATATTTTAATTTAATTATTTGTGAAATTATTTATATATGAAATTTAATTATAAACAATTAATTATCAAGATACTTATTTCTTTTCTTATACTATTTATTTTTTTATTTTGATCTTTTTTGTAATTCATTTCAAAATTTAATTGTGACCATCAAAAACCTTTGTTTAAGAGAGTCTCTATCCAGATGCTAATAAAGTCGCCTTATCCATAGAAATATTTTTATTGTGCTAGTAAAAAATAAATGTAGGAATTTTATAATTCGCTGAATTTTTTCAATCTTTTAACTCTTTAATTTTCTACAAAATAGTCATTTAATTTAATTAATATCACTAATAAATTAACAATAACATATACTAACCGTGAAAAGAATTCCAGTTCAAGTGAAGTCGAATGAATTCCATTTCCCAAAAAAACTCTCTTTCCTTATCACAAAGCCTCCATTTCCGCATTCAGTTTCACCGACAAAATGTGGGAAAAAATTGTTTCATTTTCTCATAGTATGTACAAAAATGATCAATTCATTTTATCTCGTTTCCCTGGTCAATACAGGGCGGACTTAGATAAAATATTAGAGGGATACTAAAGTCATCTATCTATACATTTTTTATTTTACTTTTACATGTATAAAGAAGAATCGAATGTACGATTTTTTATTTTTAATTTTATTTTTAAAATATTTTATTTGATATTTATTAAATATTTTTTATTTAACTAATATTTTTAATTAATCTTTAGATTAGTCTGCATATATTTATTAAGCTAAATAACAAATTACCATAAATTAAAAATATAAGTTATAATGCGAAGGTAGCTGGGACGAGATTTAGCGCCTGACTGACATAAAGACATTACTGAAAGTCGAGATTTTTAATGCTGAACATCGTGTTGAAGAGGCTAGAAAAAGAGCGAAGGTTGTCGAGGATGCGGCTAGTGGTTTAAGGAAGAGGAACAAAGAGATCGTGAGGAATGCGAAGGAGACTATTTCTGCTATCGAAGAAGCCTTGAAGTCGCAAGTCTCCTTCCTTTCTCCCGATTTAAATGTTTCTCGAATTGGCGCCTTTAAGGTTGTTTGACCTCGATGTTGGAAAGAAAGCTTAGGTTTTATCTTATTATGCTTTCCATTTGTATATTTGGTGCCACATCGATGGACCGGATTTGTTGGTTCTCTTAATTCTTTCCTTGTGGGCCGATGACTTTGTTAATATTGTTTGAATTAAGTCTTTATGAAACTTAAACCGTATTATGCTTTTGTTGGATATCCACTTTAGAAGTAGGTTATTTTCATTCTGACTCCCGAGTTTATCATTTCTCGGAATGCCGTTGAGAAAACTTGTAAGAAAAAAAAATTAAGAAAAGTAGTTTGTTCAAAGGAAAGGCAAATGCTTTATAAAAATTTATAAAATGAACACCAAATTTACTTGAAAAAGAGGGTTAGGCCTCATTAAAACCTTCCTTTGCCCATTGTGGGCTCATCAGGAGAGGAAAGAGGATCCTTGCCTTTGCAAATAAATATAAAGACTCTGTAACATACTAACATTGTATCCCGAATTTGTGTTAATCTTATGAGTAGAATCTTTTGAGGTTGATGGTGTTCTAGATTCACAGTATCACGGAGCCGTCGAGCCTTTCCAGTTGGTAGGCGCCTTTTCCACACGCTTCTTGAATGCAGTATGGGGCTTCCCAATTTGGTGAGAATTTCTTCTCCCTTCTTGTAGATCTAGATGTCATTTTGTTGGAGCACCAAATCCCCTTTCTCGAAAGTCCATTTTGTCACGCCTTGATTGTATCAAAGGAAGACATTTGTTTAAGGGATGCTTCTTTCAGATGGGCCATATCTCGAACCTCATCAACTAGGTCTTTCTCAGTCTCTTGGTTGAAGGCTCTGAGAAGGAATCTTGGGCTTGGTTCACCTATTTTGATCAATATTATGGCTTCTGTGCCATAGGTTAGGCAAAATAGCTTTTTTCTAGTTGCCAACTATGGCTGGTGCAATATAACCAGAAAACAGAGCCAAGTTTGTATGCCCAATTGCCCTTCTTTTGTTCTAATCCTTTCTTGATTCCTTTTAGGATGACTTTGTTGGCGGCCTTCACCTATCCATTGTCTTTGGAATGCTCTACTGAAGAGAAGTATTGCCGTATTTCCAATCCCTTGAGGAAGTCCCAGAACTTCTTATCGGCAAAATGGGTGCCGTTGTTTGAGATGACGACCTGCAGTATGCCAAACACATTGAACAATTGCCTCCAGAAGAATTTTCGGGATTGGGTTACTGTGATGCTGGCTAGGCTTTGGCCTCTATCTATTTGGTAAAGTAATCAATAACCACTATGAGATACTTGAGTTTTCTCGGGGCCATTGGATAGGACCCATGAGGTCGATTCCCCACATTGCAAAAGGTCAGGAAGTTGTGATGGAGGAAAACTCTTCGGCTAGGACTTTGTGAAAGTTATTATTTTTTTGGCATTTCACGCACGACTTTAGCATGAGGTCGATTCCCATGAGGTCGATTCCCCACATTGCATCAAGTCGTGAATTATGGTTGGCCAGTAACAGTCAGGCTTGATTAGCATTTTGGCTAAGGCTTCTCTGCCTTTGTGGTGTCCGCAGCAACCCTCATATACTTCCCTCCTGACATATTGCGCTTGGTCAAGGCGAAGACATTTTAGGAGTGGCTGTGAAATGCCTCTCTGGTATAATATTGCTTGGATTATTATGTACTTGGTCTCTTTCTTTTTCAGTCTCTTTTGCTCAGCCAGATCGCTTAGGAGCTCGCTTTCTTTGATGAACCTTTTGATTGGGGTTGTCCAGTCTGGCTTCTCTAGTTGACTTAGAACTAAGGTGATGGAGGGTTCTTTGATTGCTGATGAGGGAAAAACGATTTCACACAATCTCACCGGCAAGTGTACCGGGTCGCATCAAGTAGTAATAACTCACAAGAGTGAGGTCGATCCCACAGAGATTGATGGATTGAGAAACTTTGGTATGGTGATGAATTTAGTTAAGCTAATATTTGATGATTTGGGTGAAATTTGATTAACAGAAGTAAAATTGCAAGGAAACTAAAGTGCAGAATTGAAATTGGCCAAATCTTAAAGTGCAGAAGAAGTAGATTGCAGAAACTTAAAGTACAAGAAATTTAAAAGAGCTTAAACTTAAATTGCAAGAAAGGTAAATAACTGAAGCTTAAAGTGCAAGGAATTTAAATTGCTGAATCTAAATTGACAGGAAAATTTAAATGGCATGAAGAGTAAAGGGATTTGGGTGCTGGGATTCAAAATAGAATTGAAAAATGTAAATTGCAGAGAACTAAAGAACTCTCAGATGACACAATTTGAAAATAGATCAATTCAGTACCAAAACAGAAATGGAAAAGTGCAGAAGAATCAAAACAGAATGAAAGCTTAGATCCACTTTAAATTCCTAAAAGAGAAATTGACAATTGTAGTAGAATAACAAAATAGAAAGATAATTTAAATCTCAATTGCTCTCTTGACAAAAACAAAAAAGAAGAAATTACAGAAGAAAGGTAAACAGAAAGAAAACTATGATCAGATCTTCAATTCATAAAGCTATCAAAGGAAAAATGAAAGAGAACTCCAAGATGAAGAAATTCAGAAAATTCTTCAATCTGAAGTCGAAAAACCCAAAATAGAAAGTAACAATTACAGAAAAGAGAAAGCAAAACAGAAAGAAAAATTCAGATCTGATCTCAATTCTAAAACTCTAAAATGAAAACTAAAAGAGAGCCCCCCAATAAAATCAAATTTCTATCTATTTATACACTTTCCAATTCTGGCTTTCTGTCCTTGGAGTGGGCTTTTGGGCCTTGTATGAAGTGGATCAGAATGACCATTTGTTGCAGCTTCCAGGGGAACATTGCGTTCTCTAAGTGTGCACAGTGTTCATTTATCCACGTGTGCGTGTCTCTGACGCGTGCGCGTCCTTTTGCTCTTTTCGCCCATCGACGTGTACGCGTCATGTACGCGTACGCGCCACTATCAGTCTTCAGCCCAAAACATGCTTGCGCGCCCTTTTCACGCGTACACGTCGTTGATAGCGTTAACTTAGTGAGCGCTACATTGGCTTAGTGAGCGCTGCCCACGCGTGCACGTCCTCTATGCGTGCGCGTGGGTAGCAAAATATCCATTCCATGCTTCGGCGCCAGTCACGTGTGCGCGTGCTTCATCACAGCTATTCCATCGACGTGTGCACGTCAAGCACGCGTGCACGTCGATTGCAGAACTTTGCTTCCACTTTTAAATCTTACCCAAAAACGTTGAGTAAATGAACGTAGTTCTCTTTTTGGAAACGAGCGCCAAACATACCCACATGCGTACGTGTGGATCTTCGAAATTGCCTCCTGACGCATAAGCGTCCCGTACGCGTGCGCGTCGCCTATTGAGCGTGGCATTCTTCATTTGAACGCTACGTTATACTGCAATGCTCTTCTTTTTCTTCACTTTTTCACCTAAAATCAACCAAACAAGAAATCAAAGTCTCACCAAAATCATAAGATTCATAATCATCAACTAAATTGTGCATAATTCTCATGATTTTGTACAAAATAAATGATGTTTGATTGAATGAAAATAATCATGAAATTCCACTCCAACCACTTACTTATTGTGCAAGAAAGTGCATAAAACCTAATGAAACAAATGAAAAATGCTTGTGAAACTAGCATAAGATGACTTGTCATCACAACACCAAACTTAAATCTTGCTTGTCCCTAAGCAAGCACTAAAGCATGAGAAGGAATGGAAGAAAACAGAAAAGTATATATGTCCTTATTTAGCAGGTAATTGCATTTGGTCCATGGGGTTTTATGTAGATGTAATTGAAGCTCTGCTTTTATTAGAATTCAGGATTGAAATGTCCTTTTAAATGATGACTAAAGTTGCTGCTGTGAACCTTGTTATTCATCCATCCTTGGTGTTTTGATTTTCTTTTGTTTTTTTGCTGAGAAGCTTACACTTTTATTCTACAGCTAAGTGTTATGTGTTGCAGCGGCTTTTTAGCTTCGTTTTTCAATCAACACATCTCCACCACAGACACTTGGCTCACAATTCATCCTAAGACATTGATGCCCAACACCTCTTTGGGTCACTAAATGCTTTGTAGTTTGGTTGCTTTTGATGGTGGATTTTCGGTTGGTAATCCCGAATTAGTTAATCCAAGTTACCAAGTTTTAAAATACTTCTCAGAACCTAATAATCCAAGCAGATCCTAATACAATAGCATCACAGGCATGTGTCCTAAGGCCAAAGCTATTGGTGTCTAGCCTTATTATTTGCTTCTTTGCCAATTCTTGGCTTTTCCTTCTTTCCTTCTCACTTCTTCTTTTTCCATGTATAATTATTAATCAAGAGTTCACAAGCAGCAGCCTAGTTCATACTATAAAAGAACATTCTAACCTTTTATCCTTTATTAGTGAGCTTACTTTAACAATCAAACATATATGCCACCACTGAACTTTATTATCATTCCTACCACATTGGACATTCACTTCCTATTTCAACATTTTTCTCTTATTCATGCAGAAGGGACAAAGCATACATTCAAGTAGGATGAAAATGTAACAAACACTTAGACTAGCATACTTAGTTGACAATTAAAAAGACAATAAACAAACAAATTGCAGACAAGTTAAACTAATCAACAAGGGTACACTTAGACTTCCAACTAGAGCACGTCAAATCAGAGGGAATTAAGTAACAATACAACCTCTTAGTGATGTCTTCTGATTTCTCCTTCGTCCTCATCATCCATAGCTTTTGTATCCTTCTTTGTGTCTTTGGATGATGCATAATTTTTTCAAGAGGTTGATTGAGTTTCTGCAGAGTTATTGGAAGTTGCTTGTCCCCCAAGCACTTGAAAAACAGTTAGCATGCATGTATGCTTGTGATTTTCTGAATTTAAGTTGGTGTGGGGACACCAAACTTAGTTCCTTGCCTACTTCTATATGCAGCAGAGTTAATACATGCATGAAACCTCAAGTACTTTTATTAAGAAAGTAAACTATAAACTGGAAAAACCTGTTGAGTAGTTTCCCTGATTATTTGGAGCTGTCAACTAGTCATGCTGAGGGTGCAATGTGTTCTTAATGAAATCTGTGGTGGAATACCAAACTTAGAATCATACATTCACCCTTAAATTCCTTTGGTGTGCAACACCAAACTTAGCTCATTGCAATGCAGAGAAATCTACTAAACTTTCTTATTGAAACAGTAAAGGAAAAGAAAACTACTTTTGGTTGGGTTGCCTCCCAAGAAGCGCTCGTTTAGTATCATTAGCTTGACATCTTGTCCTTTGGTCATGGAGGCTGAAAATCATAGTGCCTTAGTTTTTCTCCTCTTACTGTGAACTTCCTTCTGGTCTCCTCTTTGATGATCTCTAGGTGTTCAAGTGAAAGGATCTAGTTCACAGTATAGTACTCAGACAATTGTGGAGACACCTTCATTGGTTGGGTGTTTAGCATCACTTTATCCCCTGGTGAGAAGCCTTCAGTGGGAATTTTCTTGTTTCTCCACCCTTTTGGCCTCTTCTTCTTTTCTTTCTCAGAAGATAATTCATGCCTTGGTGGTTCTTTATCTAGGGGTTCTGGATCTAGTTCCTCCTTGACTTCTTTGGTCTATTGCCCCATCTCTATTTCTTTCAAGCATGGCTTTAGAAACCTTGGAGTTAACTCCTTAATTATCTCCTTTGAGCTATGATCTCTGGCCTTATCCTTCTTGCATTCTTCTTCTTGAGTGGACTCATGAAAAGTCTTGAAGACATGAAATGCTAGGTGCTCATCATGCACTCTTAGCAACAATTTCCCTTTTTTAACATCTATCAATACTCTGCCTGTAGCTAGGAAAGGTCTCCCCAGGATGATGGGAGTGTTAGGGTCCTCTTCCATATCTAAGATAACAAAGTCAGCAGGGAGAAAGAATTTTTCCACTTTTACCAGCACATTCTCCACAACTCCCAGTGCTTGCTTAATGGATTTGTCAGCTATTTGGAGAGCTATTCGAGTAGATTTCAGCTCAAGAATTTGAAGTTTCCTCATAAGAAATAGAGGCATCAAGTTTATGCTTATACCAAGGTCACATAATGATTTCTCAATAGTTATGTTTCCTATGGTACAAGGTATATAAAACCTTTCAGGGTCATCCTTCTTCTCTGGTAAACCTCTTTAGAGAATAGCACTACACTCCATTGTCATCTCAACAATTTGTCCTTCTTTCAAGGATCTTTTCTTTTTTAGCACTTCTTTCATAAATTTGGCATATAATGGCATCTGCTCAAGTGCTTCTAAGAAAGGAATATTGATGTTGAGTGTTTTGAATATGTCCAGGAATTTTGAGTATTGCTTATCCTCGTTTTCTTTCTTGAACCTTTGAGGGTATGGAAGTTTGGGGACATATGGATTCACCTCTTCCTTCTTCTCTTGCAGCTGTGGTTCGATGATGTTCTTGTTTCCTTCTGAGCTTTGTGCATTCTTGGTCTTCTGATCCTCTTTACTTCTCTCCTCTGTCTCTTCTTGTGGAATTTCTCTGTGGTGTTCCCTCTGAATGATAGCTTCTTTGTCCCTAGTCTTCTCACTTCCTGCTATGATTGCTTTGCACTCCTCCCATTTTGTAGCTTTTCCTTTATCTCTTGAGCCTTCAGTAGCACGAGGGGAGGCTTTTGCTTGCTTCTCACCCATCTCAGCAATTTGTTTATCCATTTGTCCCATGTGTCTCTCAAAATTTTTTATTGAAGCTTCTTGATCTTGTTTGGCCATCTCTTGAGTTTTGATGAGTTTTTCCATCAACATTTCTAAGTTAGAGATCCTTTGAGATTCTGGATGGGGCTGTGTGGGTTGTGCTGGTTGTTGGTGAAAATTGTTTGAAAAATTGGGGGAGTTGTTTTGTGGATTAAATGGTGGTATGGAGAAGTTGTTTTGGGGGATTTGTGAAGTGCGATGAGGTTGGGTATGTGTGTCTTGTGGTTGTGTGTAGTGGTTGTTGTTAGTAAGGGATTGATTGTGCTTATTTGTGTTGCCAAAACTGTTGGAGTTGAAGTCCCTTTGTCTTTGATTCTGATGCTCACCTAACCTCAAGTTAGAATGAGTTCTCCAGGATGGATTGTGTGCATCACCATGGAAGTCATGTTGGAATGAACTTGAGGTGTTATTCATGTATTGTACCTGTTCAGAGCCTTGTTGCTCATAGTTGAGTTTCCTAAGACCTCCTTCAGATTGATTCCATCCATGTGAGATTTGAGATTGGCTTTGTGTATTCACTGCAGCAAGTTGCAGTCCATCAATTCTTTTGGTCATCATCTCCATTTGTTGCTGAAGTTGTTGATGCATCTGCTTGTTTTGAGTCAGGATTGCATTTACTCCTTCAAGTTCCATCACTCCCCTCTTTGGATTTGTGTCATGGTGCCTCTCAGATGAGTAAAAATATTGATTGTTGGCCACCATATCAATGAGATCTTGTGCTTCTTGGGCGGTTTTCATCATCTGGAGTGAACCTCCAGAGGAGTAATCTAATGCTTTTCTTGATTTCAGGGTCAATCCTTCATAAAAGTTTTGAAGTTTCACCCACTCACTGAACATATCTGGTAGACATTTCCTTATTAGGGCCTTATATCTTTTTCATGCATCATAGAGTGATTCTCCCTCCTTTTGTATGAAGGTTTGCACCTCTGTTTTCAGCTTGATGATCCTCTGAGGTGGGTAGAACTTGGCTAAGAATTTACTCACCAAATCATCCAAATTGTTGATGCTTGATAAACCACTATTTTATGGTTTATCTTGTGCTCAATTGAGTGAATTTTATCAATCTTTCATACACTTATTCATATGATTTGCATGAGTTTACGTTTTCCTTCCTGGTTTTGTGCTATGATTGAAAACATGCTTCTTTGGCCTTATATTTGCTAATATTAATCCTCTCTCATTACCATTAGATGCCTTGATATGTGTGTTAAGTGATTTCAGAGTTTATAGGGCAGGAATGACTTAGAGGATGGAAAGGAAGCATGCAAAAGTGGAAGGAATACAAGAATCTGAAGGAACTGCTAAAGCTGTCTAGCCTAACCTCTTGGTACTAAATCGACCATAACTTGAGCTACAGAGGTCCAAATGACGCGGTTTCAGTTGCATTGGAAAGATAACATCCGGAGCTTCGCAACGATATATAATTTACTATAACTGTCCCGAAGCCAGGCGACACAAACGCGTGGATCACACAGACGCGTGACCTGGCGAAAACCCAATCCGCGCGAACGCGTGGACAACGCCTCCGCGTCACTTTCCCGCGACCTGTACGTACCAGAAATTACTGGGGGTGATTTCTGGCCTGTTTTTGACCCAGTTTTTGGCCCAAAAAACACAGATTAGAGGCTATAAAGTTGGAAAATGCATCCATTCATTGAGAAGTCTTCCATTATTCACTTTTCATAATTTAGATGTAGTTTTTAGAGGGAGAGGTTCTCTCCTCTCTATTAGGTTTTAGGATTAGGATTCCTCTTAAAGGATTTAGGATTTCAACTTCTTTTTAGGTTCAATATTCCTTTTACTTTATATTTCTCTTTTACTTTCAGATACTTTAATGCTTTTCTTTAATTACTTATGTTGCCAAATTGGCTTATGAACCATTCATGTTAGGATTTTTTTATTTAATATAAATTGAGGTATTTCAGATTTATGATTCTTATTTAGCTTTTTATATTCTTGGCTTTAATTGATTAACTGGATATTCTTGAGTTATCAAACTTATCGTGATTGTTAATTGTTATTTTTGCTAATTGAATTGAATTCCCCTAACTCTAGTCCTTTCTTAGGAGTTGGCTAGGACTTGAGGATCTAACTAATTAGTCCACTTGACTTTCCCTTGCTTTAGTAAAGGTTAACTAAGTGGGATTAAAACTCAATTCTCATCACCATCGATAAGGATAACTAGGATAGGACTTCCGAATTTTCATACCCTGCCAAGAGATTTTATTATTATTAATTTATTTTACTTGTAATTTAAATTACTTGTTCCTTACTTTCAAAACCCCCAATTTACTAAACTCATAACCAATAATAAGAACATACCTCCCTGCGGTTTCTTGAGAAGACGACCCGAGGTTTGAATACTTCGGTTATAAAATTTAAAGGGGCTTGTTACTTGTGACAACCAAAATGTTTGTACGAAAGGATTTTCTGTTGGTTTAGAAGCTATACTTGCAACGCGATCACTTTTATTCTTTGCCGACATTAAATCACCTTCGTCAAAATGGTGCCGTCGTCGGGGAATTGCAAACGTGTGCCTTATTATTGGTTATTGTAAATATTTTTCTTTTACTTGTTTATTTGTTTTTGTTTTTCCCTTTTATTTCTATTAGCCACTATGAATTCTCACCCCTCTCGCTTTGAGTTTGGTTCTAAATTTGTTGAAAGGAATGGAAGCTATAACAGGAATATGCATCAAGGTCTAAGCAATCAAAGATGGATGGAGCCAAGAGGATCTGATCAACCCTTTAGGCAACAACACCCTCCAAGATATCATGGGCAAGGACCACTCTACAATGCATACCAAGCTGATAGATATGGTGGACCACCTTGTAGTTACCAACAAGTTCCACCTTGTGCTTATGAACCACCCTCTCAACATAGCTTTGAACCACCACACTCACAAGTTCCTTTTTGCCATTCACCACCGTATGACCCTTATCCACCACAATCCCAATCCAATTACTCCCAAGAACCACCACATTCTTATTATGAACCTTCTCTCCCAACCAATGAACTCTCATATCCACCCTAATCTCCAATGGATGACCACCTTCATGTTCTTCTTCAAGGGCAAGTGAAGATGCAAAGGGACATACTGGAACTCACTACTGCCTTAACCGAGGTAGTAAATATAATAGCTTCCCGACATCTGAGCACTCAAAGTACTCCGATGGCTACATGTGGAGAATCAAAAGAAGAGCGTAGCATAAAGGAGACACTAGAAACTTCGGTGGATAATGAGGAACATGGCTTTGTATTGGAACAAGTGGAGGAAGCCATAATAGTTGCAGAGGAAGAAGTGGTTGAAGATTTAGGAGATGCAGAACCTCCATGGAAAAGTCAAGTTATAGAGCCTCCTTCAAGGACGTTTGAAATTGATGTTGAGGAGGGTGTACAACTTCCAAGGCATATCATGGCTAAAGACTTTGAAGAGGTTGATGATAAACCCATATTTTATGATATATTTTGTGCTTAATCTGAGTGATTTATTCAATCCTTCACCCACTTATTCATATTAATTACATGTTTTTACTTTCCCTTCCTTATTATGTGATGTATGTGAAAACATGTTTCCTATGCTTTAAAATTAATTATTTTAATTACCTTTATTTCCATTCGATGCCGTGATTAGTGTGTTGAGTAGTTTCAGATCTTCTAAGGAAGGAATGACTCAAAGGATGGAAAGGAAACACACAAAAATGGAGGGAAAGCATAAAACGGAGTTTGTCAAGAAACTAGCAGCCACGCGATCGCATGGGCGACGCGGCCGCATGCCAGTGCGAAGAGAGCGCGACGCGAACGCGTGCCAAGGAAAACTCCGAATGACGCGACCGCGTGACCCACGCGGACGCGTGACAGAGGCCATGCACCAGAAATTGCAGAAAACGCTCCCAGCGAATTCTGAAGCCCTTTTTGGCCCAAATCCAAGTCCAGAAGGCATAGACCAGAGGTTATGAAGTGGGAAAATGCATCCATTCAAAGAGAGTCTCCACTTTAGTTAGTTTTCATGATTTAGATTTAGTTTAGAGAGAGGTTCTCTCCTCTCTCTTCTCTCTTTAGGATTAGGATTTAGGATTTTTCTTAGTTTTAGGAGTGACTCTCAATCCCAGATTCAATGTTCCTTTACTTTAAGCTTCCCTTTCACTTTTTATTCATTCCATTACTTTAGTTGATTATTTGATGTTGCAATTTAATTTATGAATTCTTCCATGTTACAGATTATTATTTTGAATTAATGTTATTTGAGGTATTTCAGTTTATTATTGCTTTTCTTTTATTTACATTATTGTTATTCCCATCTGAAGGCATTTTTATTCCAGTAGATTTACTTTTCTCCTTTTGGTCTTGGTTAAGAAATCAGTAACTCAGGAGTTATCAAACTCAAACATGATTGATAATTGTTATCTTTGTTAATTAAATTGAACTTCAATAATCCCAATCTTTTCTTAGGAAATAAATAGGATTTGAAAAGATCAAACCAATTAATCCCTTGACCTTCCTTTATCTTAGTAAAGGTTAACAAAGTGGAATTAAGATTCAATTCTCATCATCATTGATAAGGATAACTAGGATAGGACCTCTAATTTCTCACACCTTGCCAAAAGTTTATTTTACAGTTATTTATTTATTTTACTTGCCATTTAAATTACCTGTTCTTTATTTACTTTAATTGCTGATTAAACCATTCCCTCCTCATTCTCAAAACCCCAATTTACAATCTCCATAACCAATAATAAGAACATACTTCCCTGCAGTTCCTTGAGAAGACGACCCGAGGTTTGAATACTTTGGTTATCAATTTATTTAGGGGTTTGTTACTTGTGACAACCAAAACGTTTGTACGAAGGGATTTCTGTTGGTTTAGAGACTATATCTACAACGCGACTGTTTTTATAAAATTCTTTACCACCATAAAATCCTAACGTCAAAATGGCGCCGTTGCCGGGGAACTGCAATCGTGTGCCTTATTATTGGTTATTGTAAAAATTTTTCTTTTACTTGTTTATTTGTCTTTATTTTTACCCTCTTTATTTCTTTTTAGCTACTATGAATTCTCACCCTGTCCGCTTTGAGTTTGGTTTTAATGTTATTGAAAGGAATGGAAGTTATAACAGGAACATGCATCAAGGTCAGAACAATCAAAGATGGATGGAGTCAAGAGGATCTGATCAACCATTTAGGCAACAACACCCTCCAAGATATCATGGACAAAGACCATTCTACAATGCATACCAAGCAAATAGACATGGTGAACAACCTTGTAATTACCAACAAGCCCCACCCTGTGCTTATAGGCCATCCTCTCAACGTAACTTCGAACCACCACACTCACAAGCTCCTTTTCACCATTCACCACCGTATGATCCTCATTTACCCCAGTTCCAATCCAATCACTCCCAAACACCACCACTTCCCCCTGTACCATATCCAAATCTATTACCTCGAGAATCAGAGGTTCGCCTCAAGAAAACAGTAGATCAACTTCAAACAACCCTTCATCAACTGGAGCAAGCAGTAAGACAATTATCTGCTAGACGTTCGAACATTCAAGGACATCCCACATCCCCATGTGGACAATCTAATGAAGAGCGTAGCATGAAGGAAATACTAGAAACTCCAGTAGACAAGACAGAGCATTATTTTCATTCTATTTAACTTCCCATCCCTCTTCACTTCCATTCTTCTTCATCTCTTTAACTTCCCATCCCTCTTCACTTTCATTCTATTTCATTTAATTTATTTTTATACATTCATTCATTGCATTATTTTCATTGGTGTTAGAAATTTATTTGGGTCATTATTTTCTATATTTTTGTGGATTATTAAAGGAATTGTTTGACAATTATATATTACCTTTTAAAGGGTTGCTTGCATGTTCAATTTAATACTTTCAATAGCTTATTTACCATGCTTGCTATGTGTTTATGAAAAAGCCTGTATGGCATTGTGCACTATTTTTCGATTTCTTTCTATCTACTACTCTAAATGCTTGCTTTTCACAAAACCCTTTTTATATTTTATTACTTAAATATAATTGTTATTACAAACATGTTATTAGTTTGAAAGACTTGGTAATCTAACTTGGACATTGAATGCTTGATCTATGCTACTCATGCCTTTGCCAGCATGCCAATAAACATCTTGCATTTAATTGTCATTACATGCACTTGCTATATTTCCATTGATGAACTTTTCACATGTAGTCATGACCATGTGTTAACGTCATTCTTCTTTATTGTGCATTGATTACCACCTTTCCCGCTCTCTTCCTTGCTCTAACCCTTAGCTTTAAAAGTTACTTTCTTTTTCCCTTTTTAGGATGGCCACCAAGAAGGGTAAAGAGAAAGCTACTCCCAAACCACCGGCAAGGAAAGGAACAAAAAGAGCCCCAGCTGAGGAACCACAACCCCCATCCACTTGCACATCTTAGCATGCACCGAGGACGGTGCAATCTTTAAGTGTGGGGAGGTCGATACCGACTTCCAGGGGTTAGTTACCTTCTTTTCAACACCAATACTCTATTTTCTTTGTCTGTTCATTGTTGCATTTGCATATTTGATTGTATGTTTGTTTGATTTTATGCATTTAGTTACTACTTGGTTGAAGTAATATTTTCTTTTTCAAGAAATTTTTATAGTATTTCACTAATTTAAATTGAAAAATTTGTGTTAAACTTGTTTGGAAGTTGTATTTGAAACATGGTTTTTGAGCCAAAGAACACACAACTTGTGAGATTTTGAGCTTATTTATATGGTTACATTATTTAACCATAAATTTTTATTCTTGTGTATTTTCTTCTCTATGATTGCAATCTTTACTTTGTTCCACTCTATATGTCCATTATTTAGTGTATTTACATGCTTGCATATGATTGAGGCCATTACTTGTTTTCACTCACTTATCCCAAATAAGCCTACCCTTTTATGTCACCCTTGTTAGCCACTTTGAGCTTTTTAATCCCCTTCTGTTTTATAACCACATTACTAGCCTTAAGCAGAAAAATAAATTAAGAATTCCAAGTTGAATCCTTGATTGGCTTAAGATAGATATTGTGTAAGTATGGGGAATTTTATGGGAACATGGGATGATAGAAAAAAAAAGGAAATTAAATTGAATAAGTTATTTGAAAATTTGGGAAGCATGCTCATGTGAAATCAAAATAATTAAATTATCATGTACATTGAAAAAAAAATTATGTAATTAAATAAGGGGATACAAAAAAAATATATATGAATTACCCCAAATGCAAAATAAAAAGGATCAATGCACATGGGACAAAATTCAAAAATAAGTTTGATACATGAGCATGTAATACAAAAGTGGAAAAAATTTGGGTAGCTAGGTAAAGCATTTTAAATTATATAAAGTATGTATATGTTAGGTGAGATCTTAGACTAATCAAGGATTCACTTTGTTAGCTCACTTAGCCTTATATATATATATATATATATATATATATATATATATATATCCTTACCTTTACCTCAGCCCCATTACAACCCTGAAAAGACCTCATGATGTTTGCATTGGTTTATCTTGTGCTCAATTGAGTGGATTTTATCAATCTTTCATACACTTATTCATATGATTTGCATGAGTTTACGTTTTCCTTCCTGATTTTGTGCTATGATTGAAAACATGCTTCTTTGGCCTTATATTTGCTAATATTAATCCTCTCTCATTACCATTAGATGCCTTGATATGTATGTTAAGTGATTTCAGAGTTTATAGGGCAGGAATGACTTAGAGGATGGAAAGGAAGCATGCAAAAGTGGAAGGAATACAAGCATCTGAAGGAACTGCTAAAGCTGTCCAGCCTGACCTCTTGGTACTAAATCGACCATAACTTGAGCTACAGAGGTCCAAATGACGCGGTTCCAGTTGCGTTGGAAAGCTAACATCTGGGGCTTCGCAACGATATATATTTTGTCATAGCTCCCTGATAAAACACTATTTTATGGTTTATCTTATGCTTAATTGAGTGGTTTTTATCAACTCTTTACCCATTTATTCATACTAATCACATGCTTTATGTTTTCCTTCCTGATTTCGTGCTATGATTGAAAACATGCTTCTTTGGCCTTTATATTGCTAATATTAATCCTCTCTTATCACTATTAGATGCCTTGATATGTGTGTTAAGTATTTTCAGAGATTGCAGGGCAGGAATGGCTTAGAGGATGGAAAGGAAGCATGCAAAAGTGGAAGGAATACAAGAAACTGAAGGAACTGCTAAAGCTGTCCAGCCTGACCTCTCTGCACTCAAACGGTCATAACTTGAGCTACATAGGTCCAAATGATGCGGTTTTAGATTGCGTTGGAAAGCTAACGTTCGGGGCTTCGATTTGATATATAATTTGCCATAGATACCCTGACGTTAGGCGACGCGAACGTGTGAATGACGCGCCCGCGTCGTATCTGCGAATTGCAATCCGCGCAAACGCGTGGACGACGCCTCTGCGTCACTTTCCCGCAACCTGAACATAACAGAAACTGCTAGGAGTGATTTCTAGGCTGTTTTTGACCCAGTTTTCAGCCCAAAACACACAGATTAGAGGCTATAAAGTGGGGAAATGCATCCATTCATAATCATGCTTTTCATAATTCACAATTCATAATTTTAGGATTTAGATGTAGTTTTTAGAGAGAGAGGTTCTCTCCTCTCTCTTAGGATTAGGATTCCTCTTAAAGGAATTAGGATTTCAACTTTATTATTTCAACTTACAACTTCAATCACAGGTTCAATGTTTCTTTTATTTAATTTTCCAATTTAATTTATGAAGTTTTCCACGTTAAGATTTGAATATTTTATTTAATATAATTGAGGTATTTCAGATTTATCACTTCTTCTATTGTTTGTTATTAATTGATGTTCTAAGTTAGATCCTAACTTGATTTTAGAGTTGATTAATATTCGGAGACCCTTGAGTTGAATTACTCAAGAGTTAAATTGTAATTGGGTTTATTGTTGGTTGGCTCTCTAGTCACTAACGCTAATCCTTCCCAAGGGAGAGGATTAGAACTTGTGAATAGAAGTAGACTTCCAACTTACTTGACTTTCTTTTACTTTACTTGGTAAAGGATAACTAAGTAGAAGCAACCTTCAATTATCAATTGATCTTGAGAAAAATCCAACAAGGATAGAACTTCCGATTAATCTTGTCCGGGTCAAGGCTTTTAAATTAATTACATAAAATCTCTTATTTATTTTTATTGCTTTAATTTATAAATATACATGTGCCCATTGCGCAAACTTCAAAATCCCCAATTTACAAAACTCATAACCAATAATGAGAACATACCTCCCTGCAATTCCTTGAGAAGACGACCCGAGGTTTAAATACTCGGTTATCAATTTTAAAGGGGTTTGTTACTTGTGACAACCAAAACTTTTGTAAGAAAGGTTGATTGCTTGGTTTAGTAACTATACTTGCAACGAGAGTTTACTATAACTTCTAAACCATCAATCTTCAGTTCTTCAAAATGGCGCCGTTGCCGGGGAATTGCAAACGTGTGCCTTAATATTGGTTATTGTAAATATTTACTTTTTGCTTGTTTATTTGTTTTTATTTTTTGTTTTTGTTTTTGCTTTTTCATAAATTAAGAGGTTATTGGTTTTTATTTAGTTATTAAAAATTTTTCAAAAATTTGTTCTTCGTGTTCATCTTGACCTTCAAGTTGTTCTTAGTTGTTTTCTTCGTTTTGATCTAAAAATTTTAAGTTTGGTGTCATTTTATTGTTTTTCTCTTTCCTCATTTAATTCAAAAATATCTTTTCTCTTTATTTTTATTGAATTTTTGAATTTTCCATAAAAAAAATTTTGATTTTAAAATTTTTATCTTATCTTATCTTAGTTTTAAATTTCAAAATTCAAATATTTTTCAAAAATCATATCTTTTTCAAAATCTTATCTTATCTTATTTCAAAAATCAAATTTCAAATTTCAATATTTAATTTCCAAAATTCAAAATTCAAAATTTAATTTTTCAAATTCAAAAATTTTAATTTCAATAACCTTTTAATTTAAATTTATTTTTATTTTCGTTTTTAATTTTTATTAGCTACCATGAGTTCTCACCCCTCTCGGTTTGAGTTTGGTTCTAAATCTGTTGAAAGGAGTGGAAGCTATAACAAGAATATGCATCAAGGTCTAAGCAATCAAAGATGGATGGAGCCAAGAAGATCTGATCAACCCTTTAGGCAACAACACCCTCCAAGATATCATGGGCAAGGACCACTCTACAATGCATACCAAGCTGATAGATATGGTGGACTCCTTGTAATTACCAATAAGCCCCACCCTGTGCTTATGAACCACCTCCCCAACATACCTTTGAACCACCAAACTCACAAGCCCCTTTACACCATTTACCTCCATATGACCCTAACCCACATCCACCATACCAACCACCCTATGAACCGAATGAGCCATACATAGATCCACCCCAACCTCCATTGGATAACAATACACTCATCTCTAACATCATTGGTCTCACCTCTACACTCCAAAATCTTATATCCCGCATGAACCAACCCTCTACCTCCAATATTCAACCCTCAAGTTCTAGTGCACTTCCTTTTCAACCACATAATGATCTTTTCATCCCATCACCACCCTCCATGGAAGAGTACCCACATCCATCAATCCAAGAGCAAGATGATCCCAATTATGCTATTGATAGGGAACAGGAAAGAAGAAATCATCTTCGCGAATCCATACTTCATAAAGAGTTAGAGGAGGCCCTACGGGTAAAGGTAGGAGAGACCCCTTAAAGATGAAAGAGTAGTTGAAAGGAGTTGTCATGGAAAGAAAATCATCGAGGATGAGTATGATTTTATACTTAAACAACTGGACAAAGCAGCAATTATTAAAAAGGAAGAAGTGGTTGTAGACTTAGGAGATGCTGAACCTCCATGGGAAAGTCAGGTTATAGAATCTCCTTCCAAGGCGATTGAAATTGATGCTTAGGAGGGTGTACAACCTCCAAGGCATATCATGATTAAGGACTTGGAAGAGGCCGATCAAGAGATGGAGATTAAAGAAGAAGAAACACAGCCTCCCATGCCCTCGGTAAGCAATGAAGAAGAGATTGAATTGGAAAAAAGCTACAAGAGGAAAAGGTTGAAATTGAAGAAGCTTGCAAAGAGGTGGAAGTTGTCAAAGAGCACAAGGGAGTGGAGCTTGGAATCACCTTGCCAAAGTTATTGGAGACCCCTCCCCCTAAGTTGCCATCATCTTTCACAACATTCAAGTGGGTAAAATTCATATCCCTTAGCTTTCTAATTCCACTTGAATATGGGCTACTGGAGACGGATGGTCAACTTAGAGCTCTCTGTGACATGAAGAGTAAGAAGAAGATGGTCAGTGGTAAAAATTGTCCTGCAAGGTTCATTATGGTTGGAAGCTTTAAGTTTAAACGCAAAGGTTGGTGCAGAGCTCAATTGAATGGGTCTAGGAAGCTGTTTGGATGCTTCAATGAGAATTCTAAAGCTGAACCACCCGGATGGAACAATATTGCTCAACAAGATGACGGGTGCAAAAGCAAGATTTGGGACCCCGGAATTCATTCTGGCAATCAACACTCTTGGGTCCTTGTCACTTGCTTTAACTTACTTGAAGGCTTTCTACGCCTAGTTTGGGATCCCGGAGGTTACTGGAAGTACAAACACTGGTGGGAATTCCTGGATGAATACAAGTATAAGCCACCATAACAGGGAGCTCACCAAATGTCCAACTTAAGGACTCTAACTAAAAGTGCTAGATGGGAGACAACCCACCATGGTATAATCGTTCCTTTCTCAATTTTAATTTTATTTCTTTGTGTTTGTTTTTCGTTTTATTTTATTCTATTTTTATTGAACCTGGATTTATTCATACCATCCACATCTGCATTTTACATTCTGCATACTGCATATTGCAGATTTAAAAAAATAAAAAAAAAAGCACGCACGCGACGCGGCAGCATCGCTGACGCGTCCGCGTCACCAGTGCATTGGAAAGAAAAGAAATCAAACAGAAAGTCACGCGAGAGCGTGGCTGGAGGCGCGCCTTTAGCATAATTTGACCCCACGCGACCGCGTTGCTGACGCGACCGCGTCGTGTGGGAAAAGAGCCTCCCACGCGTCCGCGTCCCGCACGTGACCGCATGGCTCTGTGGAATCAACGTAAATGGGTGTATGGCAGTAAGTTGGGCTGGAATGGGGCTGGAATGGTGCTAGACGCACAAGCCCTACGACGCGACCGCGTGCCCCACGCGTCCGCGTCGCCCTCCGATCTTGGCCATCCACGCGATCGCGTCAACCACACGACTGCGTCACCCAATATTTTAGTCAAAAGAGTTTCGAACAGAGAGTTGTGCGAGCGCGAGGCTGCCCTCGCGCCACTCGCACGGATCATGTCACGCATCCGCGTGACCGACGCGACCGCGTCGAATCATTTAAGCGCTGCTCGCGCGAACGCGTATCCCACGCGTCCGCGTCACTCGCGCCGCACAGCTCATCCAACTCTGCCAAAAATATCTTATTTTTTTCCTTCCCAAATCCTAATTTTTCTTCTATCTTTCCTTTTTTCTTTTTTCTTTCTTACTTTATCTCTTTAACTTCTTATTCTTGTTCACCTTCATTCTATTTTTTCTTAATTTATTTGCATACTTTCATTCATTGCATTTTAATTTTGTGCATATTTTTACTTTCTTTTCTAAATTTATTACTTTTCTGTTGGTGTTGAAATTTCTTATTTAACTGTTGCATCTTCTCTTGAATTATTTTGGGTGCTTAGTGACATGTTTTATTCTGGTTAGGTAATATTATTTAATTCAATGCCAATCTTTTATACCTGTATTACTTTTGCATTGGCATGAATTTATATTACCTCTCTTTACCCACACTCTCCCTCATTGTTGCAAATTTTGCACTATTGATATGCCATGTGCTTATACTGTTTCCTCACTTGCATGTTGAAGCTTCCATGTAATTGAGACCCTCATTATTTGGCATTAACCCAAGCATATTTTATTTGTTTTCTTATTTTTTTTTCTAGGATACTGTTCTTCTTTTTCTCTTCTTTCAGGCTGGCCATCGAAGATGGAAAAAGGGAGAAACTTCTAACAGGGGAGACAAACAAGTCCATCTGCACTATCCTTAAAGAAAAGCATCAGTTGGAGCAGCCCGTCCACTTGCACATCTTAGCATGCACCGAGGACGGTGCAATCTTTAAGTGTGGGGAGGTCGATACCGACTTCTAGGGGTTAGCTACCTTCTTTTCAAACACCATTATTTTATTTTCTTTGTTTGTTCATTGTTACATTTGCATGTTTGTTTGATTTTATGCATATTTTACCACTTGGTTAAAGTAATATTTTCTTTTTCAAGAAACTTTTTATAGCATTTCACTAATTTGAATAAAATTTTTTGTTACACTTGTTTGAAGAAATATTATTTTGGAACATGGGTTAGAGCTCGAACACATAAAACCTGTAAGATTTTGAGCTTATTTGAATTGGTTGCATTTTATCAACCAATATTTTATTTTGGTGTGTGTTTTTCTCTCTAAAATTGTAATCTTTATCTTGCTTAAATCTATATTTCCATGGTTTGATCTATGCATGCACTTATATGATTGAGGCCTTTGTTTCACTGAGCTTACATACCCATATGGCCTTACCTTTCATTATCCTTTGCAAACCAATTTGAGCCTATTTTACCCCTTTGTTCTTTACTTTAGCACATGATTAACTCTCAGCGGAAAACAATAATATCCTTAATTTGAATCCTTGGTTAGCTTAGACTAGTGAAAGTGCTCATGAATTAAGTGTGGGGAAAAGTGGGTTTGGAAACGTTTGGTTTAAGAATTGGGTGTTATATATCTTTATTAAAATGTGAAAAAAAATTATTTAGGACATATTCATGCATTCAATAATTTAATCATATGCATTGAAAAAAATATTAAAATAAAAAAAAAACAAAAAAAGAGAGAAAAAGAAAAAGAAAAAGAGTAAATAATAAAAAGGGGACAAAATGCCCCAAAGTAAATGGTGAAAGCAATGCATACGTACTGTACTTGAAATTAGGATGCATGAATATGTGGAAAACATGGTTAATGGATAGTTAGATGTGGTATTATGATTACATGGATTGTCTAAAGTTAGGTGAAAAGTTTAAGTTAATTAAGGATTCAGATTTTAGTCCACTTGGCCAAATACAATCCTACCTTGACCCTAACCCCATTACAACCCTTAAAAGACCTCTTGATATGTGTATCTGTGCATTAAATTTATGTTGATTGTTAGATGAAGAGCAAGCCTTAAAAAGCAAGGTTAGTAGAGAATTGAGAGAGTCGGACCTTAAACACTTGAGTGATTAGAGTGTATACACTTCCTGTGAGGGTTCGACGCTCGATTCCTTGTTCCCGGCTTTCATGAGCTATTTTCTTCTTGCAAGTCTATTTGTACTCTATTTTGTAATTTTAATTAGTGAAATCCAATTCATATTTGTTCTTGGAGGATTTATTTACTTTTAACCAAGTAGGTAGAAACATTTTTCATGTAGTTGCATTCATATAAGATAGGTTGCATTTCATACATTCTACCATTCCTCTTCACTTCTTTTATAGCTTCTCTTGAGCTTAGCATGAGGACATGCTAATGTTTAAGTGTGGGAAGGTTGATAAACCACTATTTTATGGTTTATCTTATGCTTAATTGAGTGGTTTTTATCAACTCTTTACCCATTTATTCATACTAATCGCATGCTTTATGTTTTCCTTCCTGATTTTGTGCTATCATTGAAAACATGCTTCTTTGGCCTTTATATTGCTAATATTAATCCTCTCTTATCACCATTAGATGCCTTGATATGTGTGTTAAGTGTTTTCAGAGATTACAGGGCAGGAATGGCTTAGAGGATGGAAAGGAAGCATGCAAAAGTGGACGGAATACAAGAAACTGAAGGAACTGCTAAAGCTGTCCAGCCTGACCTCTCTACACTCAAACGGTCATAACTTGAGCTACAGAGGTCCAAATGATGTAGTTTCAGTTGCATTGGAAAGCTAACATCTGGGGCTTCGATTTAATATATAAATTGCAATAGCTACCCCGACGATAGGTGATGCGAACGCGTGAATGACGCGCCCGCATCGTATCTGTGAATTGCAATCCGCGCGAACGCGTGGACGACGCCTCCGCGTCACTTTCCCGCGACCTGAACGTAACAGAAACCACTGGGAGTGATTTCTGGGCTATTTTTGACCCAGTTTTTAGTCCAGAACACACAGATTAGAGGCTATAAAGTGGGGAAATGCATCCATTCATAATCTTGCTTTTCATAATTCATAATTCATAATTTTAGGATTTAGATGTAGTTTTTAGAGAGAGAGGTTCTCTCCTCTCTCTTAGGATTAGGATTCCTCTTAAAAGAATTAGGATTTCAACTTTATTATTTCAACTTACAACTTCAATCACATGTTCAATGTTTCTTTTATTTAATTTTCCAATTTAATTTATGAACTTTTCCATGTTAAGATTTGAATATTTTATTTAATATAATTGAGGTATTTCAGATTTATTACTTCTTCTATTGTTTGTTATTAATTGATGTTCTAAGTTAGATCCTAACTTGATTTTAGAGTTGATTAATATTCGGAGACCCTTGAGTTGAATTACTCAAGAGTTAAATTGTAATTGGGTTTATTGTTGGCTGGCTCTCTAGTCACTAACGCTAATCCTTCCCAAGGGAGAGGATTAGAACTTGTGAATAGAAGTAGACTTCCAACTTACTTGACTTTCTTTTACTTTACTTGGTAAAGGATAACTAAGTAGAAGCAACCTTCAATTATCAATTGATCTTGAGAAAAATCCAACAAGGATAGAACTTCCGATTAATCTTCTCCGGGTCAAGGCTTTTAAATTAATTACATAAAATCTCTTATTTATTTTTATTGCTTTAATTTATAAATATACTTGTGCCCATTGCCCAAACTTCAAAACCCCCAATTTACAAAACTCATAACCAATAATAAGAACATACCTCCCTGCAATTCCTTGAGAAGACGACCCGAGGTTTAAATACTCGGTTATCAATTTTAAAGGGGTTTGTTACTTGTGACAACCAAAACTTTTGTAAGAAAGGTTGATTGCTTGGTTTAGTAACTATACTTGCAACGAGAGTTTACTATAACTTTTAAACCATCAAACTTTAGTTCTTCACTGCCCCGAAGCCAGGTGACGCAAACGCGTGGATCACGCGGACGCGTGACCTAGCGAAAACCCAATCCGTGCGAACGCGTGGACGACGTCTCCGCGTCACTTTCCCGCGACCTGTACATACCAGAAATCACTGGGGGCGATTTTTGGCCTGTTTTTGACCCAGTTTTCGGCCCAGAAAACACAAATTAGAGGCTATAAAGTGGGGGAATGCATCCATTCATTGAGAAGTCTTCCATTATTCACTTTTCATAATTTAGATGTAGTTTTTAGAGGGAGAGGTTCTTTCCTCTCTCTTAGATTTTAGGATTAGGATTCCTCTTAAAGGATTTCGGATTTCAACTTCTTCTCAGGTTTAATATTCCTTTTACTTTATATTTCTCTTTTACTTTCAGATACTTTAATGCTTTTCTTTAATTACTTATGTTGCCAAATTGGCTTATGAACCATTCATGTTAGGATTTTCTTTATTTAACATAAATTGAGGTATTTCAGATTTATGATTCTTATTTAGCTTTTTATATTCTTGGCTTTAATTGATTAACTGGATATTCTTGAGTTATCAAACTTATCGTGATTGTTAATTGTTATTTTTGCTAATTGAATTGAATTCCCCTAACTCTAGTCCTTTCTTAGGAGTTGGCTAGGACTTGAGGATCTAACTAATTAGTCCACTTGACTTTCCCTTGCTTTAGTAAAGGTTAACTAAGTGGGATTAAAACTCAATTCTCATCACCATCGATAAGGATAACTAGGATAGGACTTCCGAATTTTTATACCCTGCCAAGAGATTTTATTATTATTAATTTATTTTACTTGTCATTTAAATTATTTGTTCCTTACTTTCAAAACCACCAATTTACTAAACTCATAACCAATAATAAGAACATACCTCCCTGCAGTTCCTTGAGAAGACGACCCGAGGTTTGAATACTTCGGTTATAAAATTTAAAGGGGTTTGTTACTTGTGACAACCAAAACGTTTATATGAAAGGATTTTCTATTGGTTTAGAAGCTATACTTGCAACGCGATCACTTTTATTCTTTGCCGACATTAAATCACCTTCGTCAATGCTCTCCTTGGGAAAGGTTTCCAGCTATTGAGCAGCATTGCCCCTCAAAGAAAATGCGAATAGAAGTAATTTGTAGATGTTAGGATGTACCCCATTTGTCCTGACAGTTTCACAAATCCTCAAAAAAATAGACAAATGTTGGTTGGGGTCTTCAAGAGGGCCACCTTCATAAGCACAATTGTTCTGCACCAAAGTGATTAGTTGAGGCTTTAACTCAAAGTAATTTGCATGAACATTTGGGGTGAGGATACTGATCCCATAGTGTTTGGGATTGGGGATAGTGTAAGAGGCCAACACCCTTCTTGCAGGTTGAGCATTATTGCTCACTCCCTCTTCACGCACCTCAGCCTCCATGACTTGCAAAATCACAAACAAACCAAATAAAACCTGGACATTCTAATGCTAGAATGTGGTTGGGTTAGGTGACACATTGTGTCAGATAGTTAATATGCTTAAAAGGAAAACTAAAGAAAATTGCTTAATCTAGATTATCACCTATGTAATCATTGTCGATCTAAATCAATCCCCGGCAATGGTGCCATAAACTTGATGTGGAAAAAACGATTCCACACAACCTCATCGGCAAGTGTACCGGGTCGCATCAAGTAGTAATAACTCACAAGAGTGAGGTCGATCCCACAGGGATTGATGGATTGAGCAACTTTGGTATGGTGATGAATTTAGTTAAGCGAATATTTGATGAATTGGGTGAAATTTGATTAACAAAAGTAAAATTGCAAGGAAACTAAAGTGCAGAATTGAAATTGGCCAAATCTTAAAGTGCAGAAGAAGTAGATTGCAGAAACTTAAAGTACAAGAAATTTAGAAGAGCTAAAACTTAAATTGCAAGAAAGATAAATAACTGAAGCTTAAAGTGCAAGGAATTTAAATTGTTGAATCTAAATTGACAGGAAAATTTAAATGGCATGAAGAGTAAAGGGATTTGGGTGCTGAGATTCAAAATAGAACTAAAAATTGTAAACTGCAGAGAACTAAAGAACTCTCAGATGACAAAATTTGAAAATAGATCAATTTAGTACCAAAACAAAAATGGAAAAGTGCAGAAGAATCAAAACAGAATGAAAGCTTAGATCCACTTTAAATTCCTAAAAGAGAACTTAACAATTGTAGTAGAATAACAAAACAGAAAGAGAATTTAAATCTCAATTCCTCTCTTGACAAAAACAGAAAAGAAGAAATTGCAGAAGAAAGGTAAACAGAAAGAAAACTATGATTAGATATTCAATTCATAAAGCTATCAAAGGAAAAATGAAAGAGAACTCCAAGATGAAGAAATTCAGAACAATTCTTCAATCTGAAGTCGAAAAACCCAAAATAGAAAGTAACAATTGCAGAAAAGAGAAAGCAAAATAGAAAGGATAATTCAGATCTGATCTCAATTCTAAAACTCTAAAATGAAAACTAAAAGAGAGCCCCCCAATGAAATCAAATTTCTATCTATTTATACACTATCCAATTCTGGCTTTCTGTCCTTGGAGTGGGCTTTTTGGCCTTGTATGAAGTGGATCAGAATGACCATTTGTCTCAACTTCCAGGGGAACGTTGCGTTCTCTAAGTTAGCGCAACATTCATTTATCCACGCGTGCGCGTCTCTGACGCATGCGCATCCTTTTGCTCTTTTCACCCATTGACGTGTACGCGTCATGTACGCGTACGCGTCACTATTGGTCTGCAGCCCAAAACATGCCCGCGCGCCCTTTTTAGGCGTACACGTCGTTGATAGCATTAACTTAGTGAGCGCTACGTTGGCTTAGTAAGCGCTGCCCACGCGTGCGCGTCCTCTGCGCGTGCGCGTGGGTAGCAAAATATCCATTCCATGCTTCGGCGCCAGTCACGCGTGCGCGTGCTTCATCACAACTGTTCCATCGACGTGTGCATGTCAAGCACGCGTGCGCGTTGATTGCAGAACTTTGCTTCCACTTTTGAATCTTGCCTGAAAATGCTGAGTGAATGAATGTAGCGCTCTTTTTGAAAACGAGCGCCAAACATACCCACGTGTACGCGTCATGCACGCGTACGCGTCATGCACGTGTACGCGTGGATCTTTGAAAATTGCCTCCTGACGAGTAAGCTTCCCATATGTGTGCGCGTCGCCTATTGAGCGTGGCGTTCTTCATTTGAACACTACGTTATACTGCAATGCTCTTCTTTTTCTTCAATTTTTCACCTAAAATCAACCAAAGAAGAAATCAAAGTCTCACCAAAATCATAAGATTCATAATCATCAACTAAATTGTGCATAATTCTCATGATTTTCTACAAAATAAATGATGTTTGATTGAATCAAAATAATCATGAAATTCCACTACTCCTAAGAATCGGGAGAGAGCGGTAAGTCATCCTGTCAACCTCTAGACATCTTTTATGGATCACGGGTTGAGCATTTGAATAATCACATCACATTTATCTGGATTTGTCTTGACTCCTCATTATGTTATCATGAAAGCTAGGAACTTTCCGACCTCCAATGCAAAGGCGCATTTCATGGATTTAACCTCATTCTATGTTTGCAGAAGGCTTTAAACACTAGCTTCAAATATTCAATTAAGGATTTCGTGCTTATGATTTTGACTAGCATGTCATCAATGTAAACCTCTACTAACTTCCCAATTTGACCCTGAAGAATCTTCATCATGAGCTAGTGTGTGTTTCCGACATTTTTTAAGACAAAGGGCATGATCATGTAACAGTGTATGCCGTCTGGTGTGATGAATGCCATTTTTTCTTTGTCAGGTCGGTGCATCGGTTTCTGATTTTACCTAGAGTAAGTGTTCATGAAACTTAGGAATTTGATCCCAGATGCTAGGTCCACCAGGTTATCAATACTTGGCAACGAGAAAGAGTCCTTGGGACAGACTTTTTTGAGGTCTGAATAGTCCATGCACATTTTTCATTTTCTGTTGGATTTGTTAACGAGCATCACATTTGACAGCCAGGTTGAGTAGGTGAGCTATCGAATGAATCCAGCCTACAAGAGGCTGGTGGTCTATTTCTTGATCTCGGTTGCGCTGTCAGCCGACATATTTCACCTTTTTTGCACTTTAGCTTCCAGTTTTATTGATAATCTGTGGGACATAAATGCAAGGTCTAATCTTGGCATGTTGGCAGGAGTCTATGCAGATAAGTCTCTGTTTTCTTTTAGGGTGGCCATGAGTGGTCCCTTGACCTTGTAAGGTAAGTTTCAGTTCAGGAAGGTGTACTTCTCCTCCATGTCCCCGATCTGTACTTTCTCAAGGTCCCCTTTTGGTTCTAAGTGGGGGCTTTCTTCGAGCTTCGCATCTAGGTCAGCTACAAAGATTCTTGCCACGTCTCGAGATTTTTTCTTCAGGGACAGTCTACGTTATTGCATGCTATTGCTAGTTCAACATTGCTGTGAATAGTTCCAATGGTCCCATCGTTAGCCCAATACTTCATCGTCAAAAACTTGGTGAAGACCACCGCATATAAGTCATTTATGGTTTTTCCCCAAAATGACATTATATGCTCTAGAGTCCTTGAGGATGACAAAATTGGCCATAATCGACAGTTTTTTGCTCCCAACTCTGACGTAAATTGGTAGCCTGATAACCCTCTTTGGTTTAATAAAGAAGTCTCCCAAACCCACTATCCTGGGTTAGTGGGTCTGGAGGTCTACGTCTTTCAATCCAAGGGCGTTCAAAGCATTTTGATGCACCACTATTTCATGGTGCATTCTATGCTGAATTTAGGGGATTTTATCACCCTTTTCTCACACTTATTCACTAAAATAGCATGGTTTTGTATATTCTTCCTAATTTGTGCTTAAGAGTGAAAACATACTTTTTAAGCCCTTAATTGGTTAATTTTAATTCACTTTTGATTCCACTAGATGCCTTGATGTGTGTGTTAGTGATTTCAGGTTGAAAAGGCTAGGAATGGATCAAAGGAGTGAAGAGAAAAGCATGCAAAGTGGAGAAATCATAGAAAATCAAGGATTGGGAGAATATTCATCGACGTGCATGCGTGAAATGATGCGCACACGTGAATATGAAGTCGCATGGCGACGCGTACGCGTGACATGACGCGTACGCGTGGATAGCAAAAAGCCAAGCGACGTGTACGCGTGACCCATGCGTACGCGTCGATGCTCGCACGTGACTTTATTAAAGTGAAAATGCTGGGGGCGATTTCTGGGATTCCCAGGCCCAAATCTAACTCATTTTCTGAGCCTATTACATGCAGAAATCAAGAGGAGTGAATGGAGGGGAAACACATAGTTTAGTTTTCATCATGCTTTAGTTAGTTTCTAGAGAGAGAAGCTCTCTCTTCTCTCTAGAATTAGGTTAGATGTAGATTAGGAATTCTTAGATGTAGGTTTAATTCATGCTTTGATTTACTTTTTCTCTTTAATTTCTTGTTCTTCTACCTTCAATTTCTTAGTTTTGTACTTTACTCTTTGTACTTTTTTACTTTGTTGTTGATGCAATTTTGTTTCTTCTATTTTCCTTTAATGCAATTTATGTTTGATTTCTTCTATTGTTGATTTGAGTTTTTGTTGTTAAATTCCTTGCAATTCATACTTGTAGATTTACATTTCTTGCAATCTTATTTTACTTTCCTTTTGTGCCTTCCAAGTGTTTGATTAAATGCTTGGAAGGATGTTAGAGTAGATTTTTGTGTTCTTGGCTTGGGATGGTAACTTAGGTGAAATTGAGTTGCCAATGTCCAAGTCTTGATAATTGGTGTCCATTGACTCTAGCTTCCACTAAGTTAATTAGTGAGAAAGTTAGGACTTATGGATTAGGATTGGTGTAGCTCATTTGACTTTCCTTCACTTGTTAGAGGATGACTTAATGAGATTGATCCTTATAATTATCATATTGTAGTTAGTAACAAGGATAAATATCCTTAACCATCAACCCTTGCCAAGACCTTTTTGTCATTTGAGTTTCATTTACTTTTTTGTCATTATTTTTCATGTCTCTTATCAAAACCCTAAAATACTTGTCCCATAACCAATAACAAGAATACTTCCCTGCAATTCCTTTGAGAGACGACCCGAGGTTTGAATACTTTGGTTATTTTTATTGGGGTTTGTACTTGTGACAAATAAATTTTTGCATGAGAGGATTGTTTGTTGGTTTAGAACTATACTTGTAACGAGAATTTATTGTGAAACTCTAAACCAACCAATTTTCCATTCATCACATTTCAAAATAGTATATTAGAGTCGGCGCCTGTATCTACTAGGATTCTCTTTACAAGACCCATCCTGATGGCCGTAATAACCATAGGTGGGTCATCCGCTAGGTCTCTGAACTTGCAGTTCTGTGGCTAAAATTATTGCTAAGGAATGTGGGTGGCTTCCCAGGTTCGACGAAGTTTCCGCGAGAATCATCAGCTCTTTCTTTTGTAAGGATTTGGACTTTTCGTAGGACTTCCTGGTCAGGACATTAACAATGATTGTGGGTCGGGGTCATTTTCTTCCCTTAATGCTTCCCTGACGGTTCTAGGGTTCCGTCCTTCTCTAGCTTTAGGTGATCGATCACGGGAAAGCCTCCTCGGTTCATGTATGATTTTCGTTAACTCAAGTAGCTTTCCGTCTTTGAGGGTATATTCCATGGTGTCCTTGAGATCCATGAAATCTTAAGTTTTGTGCCCATAGCCCTGATGATAGTTGTAGTACAGGGACTTGTTTCCTCCAATCCTCTCCTTTAGTGGTCCTATGGTATCATGCCTCAGTTTGCTATTTGTTGATACATCTCTACTATCAGGGCTGTTAAGGGTGTGTAGTTTGTGAACTTCCTAATCCGTGGTGGTCGGGGAGCTTGTTTTATTGGACTTTGGTCCCTTCCCTAGCCATGTTTTAGATCTCATGCATGATCCAAAAGGGCTTTGTGGTGAGATATTTTCGAAAGTCTTTGTTCATCAGCCCGTTGGTTAGGCAGAGACTGGCGACCGAGTCTGTGAGAAACTTCTATTTCCAAGCCTTTGTCATTAAGTTAGTCCAAGAACTTCCTAGTTGACTCGTCATTTCTCTGAGTTACTCTCAGTAGGTTGATGGGGGAACTTTCCTTAGCAATTCGTATTGTGAATTAGGCCAAGAAATTTTGCGAGGTGTCTAAGAAGTATACAGTGGATTCTTGTGGTAGGGAGTTGAACCACTTGATCGTAGGGCCTGCAAAAGTTACGAGAAAAGCTCAATAGTGGACTGCATCGAGAACCCTTCCAGGTTCATCCATGCTTCGAAAGCAGTTAGATGCTCCTAGGGATCCTTGGTTCTGTCATAACGCATGTCTGTTGGTTTGTCAAAATGCTTTAGAAGACAGACTCAGAAGACCCTTTCTTACTACGAATCCCCACAAATAGAGCCAATGTTCGTGAGTTACTCAGAATATTGGGATCCAAAGTTCTCTGGGTCGACAGGTGATGACTTGCATCATCTACCCTTCTTTCTTGCATAAAGAAGATCATAAAAGAGCATAAATCTCATTTGATCAGTAGAATTCATGCATTATTTGATGAATATTATGGTACACTACTTTGAGATGAGTTGTGCTGAATTTTTGTATCAAAAATGGCGTAGAAGACAAATAAGAAGCTGGGCGTGTGAAACTGGCGTGACACTTGAAGCAAACGCCACAAAAACGCACTGGCGTGGCACGCCAGTACTAAATACCAAAGAAGAGATTCAAAGCATGCATATGGGCGTGGCACGCCAGAGACTGGGCGTGGCACGCTGATACAAAATTCTAGAGAGCTACAATGGAGGACACAAAAGGGACGTGGCATGCCAAGCTGGGCGTGACACGCCTGACTCATCAACCACTATAGGCGTGCCACTTGAGCAAAGGGGCGTGGCACGCCAACTCTCCATCCCAAGAAGAATCTTCACTATGGCGTGCCACTTGGTATCGAAGGCGTGGCACGCCAGCCCAAAGAAGTCATTTGGGCGTGCCACTTGAGAACCCAGGCGTGGCACGCCAAGCTTGAAGAGTTTACAAATCTATGGGCGTGCCACTTGAGCAGCATGGTGTGGCACGCTGGTACAACAATCCAGAGAAGGGGCTGAATGCAATTGAAGACTGGGCGTGCCACTTGAGCAACCAGGCATGGCACGCCAATGCACAAAGGACCAAAAGCAAGGACTGGGCGTGCCACTTGGTATCGAAGGCGTGGCACGCCAACCTTGGCATTTTACTATGGCGTGCCACTTGAAGACTGAGGCGTGGCACGCCAACCACTGGAACCAAGACAAAATCATGGGCGTGGCACGCCAGCCTTTAGGCGTGGCACACTGGTATAAGTTTCCAGAGAGGATGAAGGAGGCCAATTACATGGGGCGTGCCACTTGGTATCGAAGGCGTGGCACGCCATTTACTATTCTTCATTTAGGCGTGCCACTTGAGCAACTAGGCGTGGCACGCCAGTGTCATTCAAGAGAGAAGCATAGGGGTGTGCCACTTGAGTTCGTGGCATGGCACGCCAAACAGAGCAACCACTCACTCACAAGAGGAGCGTGGCACGCTAGACCCTGGGCGTGCCACGCTAGTTCAACTTTCCAGAGAAGCCTAGCCAAGCATAAAGCAAGGGCGTGGCATGCTAGACCTTGGGCGTGGCACGCCAATACAAGTTTCCAGAGGCAAACAGAAGTGAGAAAGGCAAGGGGCGTGCCACTTGAGTTCGAAGGCGTGGCACGCCAACACAAGAAATCCACTATGGCGTGCCACTTGAGCTCGAAGGCGTGGCACGCCAAGGTTGAAAGAGGGACGAGCATGCCACTTGAAGGATTAGGCGTGGCACGCCAGGCTGGAAATGAAGAGCACGTGACACGCCAGAGGCATGCCAGCCACACGCCAGCTGAGAAGTCATGCTTATTGAGTGTTTTTTTTCCCTCCAAAATGTAATTTTCTTTTTTCACTTTTGTAATTCTTTTCTTTTACTAGGAGTAGTATAAATACCCCCAAGGAGTACTGAAGAAGGGGGTTAAGCAGTCAGTTTTAGATCCACTTTTACACTTCACTTTTGAGTACCTTTTGAGCTATGAGTAGCTAACTTCCCTCTCATTGAGAGAGGGAGCTCTGTTGTACTTGATGGATGAATGATAGTGAAATTCTTCTTCTCTTCATCTTCTCTTTGATTTGCTAGAAGGAATTTCGTTCTTAATGCTGAGTGTTCAATTATCTTGGGAAAGAGATTGAATGTAATTGGGTTTCATGGGAACCTTGGGAAAGGAAACATAAAACCTTGCTTGAAATCCCTTCTCACACTAGAGTAGAATCTGGGTTTTGGTGTTTGGATATGTGACATATAATCCTCCCTCTACTTGGACCTATGATGGTGTGTGGTATAATCAGGGACCAAGCATATCTCTCTTCATGAGCAATTAGACCAAGGAATTGGCTATTGATCAAGATCTGAGAGATTGAGTCACCAAGGGATTGGGGCTCAATTAATCATGATTGCCAAGAGGTCAATGAGTTGCATGATTGAAGAGGATATAAGCTAGACTTGATCCAAAGAGACAATATCTCCCAATCTCAATGAATTTCCCCATTCTTATCTATCCATTTCTTTATAGCTTAATTTTACATTCAGCAATTTCCCATTCCCATTTACATTCAAGTCATTTATGATTCTGCACTTTACTTTCTGCCATTTATATTTCTGCACTTTATTGCTTTTCTTTATATTCTAGTCATTTATATTTATGTCATTTACAATTCTGCACTCTACAATCCTATTGATCTGCTTGACTAATTCATCAATCGATTAAAACTACTCGAATTTGCCAATCTCTGTGGATATGATCCCGCTCCACTGTGGGTTATTACTTGACGATAATTTTGGTGCACTTGCCAAAAGGACTAATTCACCAATTTTGAATGGGGTGTGAATTTTTTGTCATCAAGTTTTATGGCGCCGTTACCGGGGATTGGCTTAAATTTGACAGTGATAAAATTAATTAGAGAGCTAGATTAAGCAATTTAAATTTCTTGTTATTTTATTTTATTTAGCACCTTTTATTTTCTTTTATTTTGAGTTCTATTTCTTTCTTCTTTGAGTATTTTTTTTTATACATACTTCCACTCTTCTAACTGTTTGATTAATTACACCACTCACACTAACATCCACTTTAACAAGAGTAATTTCTTCATTCTTTTTCTTTCTTGCTTTTTGCCTTGTTGGTTGTATGACAGGTAGAAGAAGCAGTGCTTTTTCTTCCTTTGATTCTGAACCTGAGAGGACCTTCCTTAGATTAAGGAGGGAAGCAAGAGGGAAAAGAGTTGTTGGTGCTGAGGAAGAGGAAGAGTATTTTGAAACAAACATGGAGGAGAACTTGGAGAACTATCATGAAGAAGAAGCTCACAACCATGCCAGAGAAGGTCTAGTAAATCATGAAGGGCAAGAGAGGAGAGTCTTAGGCTCCTACATCAACCCAAGCCCAGAAAATTATGGCAGCAGCATCCTAAAGCCAACAATTCATGCCAATAATTTTGAGCTGAAACCTCAACTCATCACACTTGTTCAGAACAATTGCTCATATGGAGGAAGTGCCCAAGAAGACCCTAATCAACATCTCAGCACATTCTTGAAGATATGTGATACTGTAAAGTCCAACGGGGTACACCCCGACATCTACAAACTACTCTTGTTCCCTTTCTCACTCAGAGATAAGGCAGCAAAGTGGTTGGAATCATTCCCCAAGGATAGCCTAACTACATGGGAGGAGGTAGTGAATAGATTCCTTGCAAGTTTTTACCCTCCACAAAGAATCATTAGGCTGAAAGCTGAGGTACAAACTTTCAAACAACAAGATGGAGAAACACTCAATGAGGCCTGGGAGAGATTCAAAGATCTGACAAGAAGATGCCCACCAGAAATGTTCAATGAATGGGTACAACTACACATCTTTTATGAGGGACTATCCTATGAAGCAAAAAAGGCTGTGGATCATTCTTCAGGAGGCTCACTCAACAAGAAGAAAACCATTGAAGAGGCCATAGATGTCATTGAAACTGTAGCTGAAAATGAGTATTTCTATGCTTCAGAAAGGACTCAGAAAAAGGGAGTGCTAGAGCTCAACTCTGTAGACACTTTGTTAGCTCAGAACAAAGCAATTGCAGCTCAAATAGCAGCTCTAACAAAAAGGATGGAGGCCAACCAAGCCTCAGCAATTCAGGACCAAACTCCTCAACAAGAAGGGAATGCACCAGGATCTGAAGGTGACTGGAAACAAGCTAATTATGTGAACAATTCATCTAGACCTCCATATAACCCACACTCTAAGACATACAACCCAGGTTGGAAGAACCACCCAAACTTTGGGTGGAAAAATCAACAGAACCACAACCAGGACCACAACAAGCCTTATTCATCAAATAAGCATTTCAACCACAACCCCAACTATCAAACAGGGAACCATAGACCCTACCACAACTCACAAAACACATCATACCATAGTAACCAACCCACACACAAAAACCTTAATCAAGATGCACCATCCTCAACTATGCAACCATGTGAGATCAAGAGCAACTTTGAGAGAATGGAAGTTGCAATAGCACAACTGTCCTCACAAATTACAGGAGCAGTCTCCACCCTCATGGACAGACAAGCACAAACTGACAGAAGGATAGATGCTAATCAAGAGGAATACATGTCAAATCTGAAAAATCAAGGCGCAGCAATCTCAAAGTTGGAAGCACAAGTGGGGATTTTATCGAAGCAAATCCCACTTCCCACACACATTTCCTAGTGATACTATGGCCAACCCAAGAGCGGAATGCAAAGCCATTACTCTAAGAAGTGGAAAGGTTGTAGAAGAAGGAACCCCAAGCAAAGACAAGCATGAAGAAGTTGCAGCAAAGCATGGGAACAAAGATGAAGAAGAAATCCCTGCTCCACCTCCACCAAAACCAGTCTTGAAGCCTTATGTGCCAAAGGCACCATACCCACAAAGACTGGGAAAAGATGGGAAGGATGGCTAGTTTTATAAGTTTTTAGAGATCTTCAAGAGGCTCCAAATCAACATACCATTTGCTGAGGCATTAGAACAAATGCCATTCTATGCTAAATTTTTGAAGGAGCTTATAACCAAAAAGAGGAACTGGGAAGCAAAAGAAACCATAATATTGACTGAAGAATACAGCGCCATCATACAGAAGAAGCTGCCTCAAAAGCTGAAGGACCCAGGGAGTTTCCAAATTCCCTGCATCATAGGAGATATCACCATTGAGAAGGCTTTGTGTGATTTGGGAGCTAGCATAAATCTTATGTCCATAACCATGATGAGAAGGATGAAGATTGAGGAAGCCAAGTGATAAACCACTATTTTATAGTTTATAATGTGTTTAATTGTGTGGTTTTATCATGATCTTTACCCACTTATTCATATAATTAGCATGTATTTATATTTCCTTCCTAAAATTATTACATGATTGAAAACTTGCTTCCTAGAGACTTTTAATTATGTATTTTAATTCTCCTTTATTCCATTCGATGCCGTGATCTGTGTGTTAAGTGTTTCAGGATTTATAGGGCATGAATGAATTGGAGATTGGGAAGGAAGCTTGCAAAAAATGGAAGGAACACAAGAAATTGAGGAGATGACCAGCGAGAAGTGACGCGGCCGCATGGCTCACGCGACCGCGCGAAAGAGAGGAAATCGCAGTGACGCGGCCGCATGGCTCACGCAACCGTGCGGATTGGAATAGCACAAGTGACGCGGAGGCGTGGACGACGCGCCCGCGTGGCAAAGCAAAACGCCGAATGACGCGTCCGCATGAATGACGCGATCGTGTGACGTGCGCGATCTGCATAATCTGCAGAATTCGCTGGGGGAGATTTTAGGCCCTGTTTTGACCCAGTTTTCGGCCCAGAAAAGTAGACTAGAGCCAGAGAACATGTAGAAACCAACAACGACATTCATTCTACACAATTTTAGTTTTTAGATCTAGTTTTACTCCTCCTCTAGGTTTTCTCTCTACACATTCATAGTTCATAGGATTTTATTTCTATTGCTCTTTGCATTGGGATATTGAGAAGAGTTATTACTTCATCAAGACTTCGTCATTCTAGTTCGTTTTATTTACTTGGCTTTACTCTTCCATGTTCTTTAATTTACTCAATTTTACTATTGGATTATTTTAGAATTTATTAATACAAGAGTTACTTTTATTTTTAATTAATTCCTTTGAGTTTTATTTATCATGTCTTTCTTTAATTCCCTTTCATATGTTATGAATTCTACATTCACAATGAGCGAGTAGTTCCCTAACTTGATGGGGAGTTGATTGAAAGGAACCCTTGAGTTGGGGTGCTTAAAAGAAAAATTGTAATTGGGTTTATTGTTGGAATGTTCTCTAGTCACTGACACTAATCCTTTTTAATTGAGCGGATTGGGACTTGTGAATAGAAACAGCATTCCAACTTGTTTGACTTTCCCTTACCTAGTAAGGGATAACTAAACAGAACAACCTTCAATTATCAATTAATCTTGAGAGTACTGCAACAAGAATAGGGCTTCCAACTAATCTACTCCCAGTCAAGGCTTTTATTTAAATTACTTAATTTCTCCAATTTAATTTCCTGTTTATTCAACTCAAACTCTTTTTGAAAATATCTGATTAATAAAATAGCACACCTTTCTGCAACTCGTTGGGAGACGACCTGGGATTCATACTCCCAGTATTTTAATTTTAATTCTTGTGACAACCTTCTAAATTGATAAGTGGAATTCTGGTTGGTTAAGAACTATACTTGCAACGCATATCTTATAACAATTCTTGACTCACCAATTTCCGCCACGTCACCAAGCCAACAAGAATGGCACTCCAATTGGCTGACAGAACATTTAAGTTTCCACATGGAGTGGTGGAAGACTTGCTAGTGAAAGTAGGAGAGTTCATCTTTCCTGCTGATTTTGTTGTGCTGGACATGGAAGAAGAGGTCAACACCTAGATTATCCTAGGAAGACCATTCCTATCTACTGTTGGAGCCATCATCCATGTGCAAAAAGGGAAACTAGTCTTGAGGTTGTATGAAGAGAAAATGGTCTTCAATGTCTTCAAGCAATGAGTTACCCTAAGGAATCCATAGGAGAATGCATGCTGGTAGACACCATGGAACAAATAGTTCAAGAAGTCTTGGAAGAAGAACAATGTGGAGAAACCATTGAGCTGGAACAAGCACCAGATGGAGAATCACCACAAGCAACCATGAGAAACTCAATCATGCCAACCATTACAAGCAACAAAGATGCAGAGCCACCAAAACTAGAACTGAAAGCACTATCACCCAACTTGAAGTATGCATATCTGGATGCTAACAACACCCAACCAGTGATCATAAATTCAAGTCTGTGTAAGGAACAAGAAGAGGAGCTCATCCAAGTGCTGAGACAACACAAGGATGCCATAGGCTGGACACTTGCAGATTTAAAAGGGATCAGTCCTTCAATATGTATTCATAAGATCTTTCTTGAAGAAGATGCCAAACCTTCAAGACAACAACAAAGGAGGCTGAACCCAACTATGAATGAAGTGGTTCAGAAAGAAGTGTTGAAACTATGGCAAGCAGGGGTGATATACCCTATCTCAGATAGCCCTTGGGTAAGCCCGGTGCAAGTAGTCCCTAAGAAGGGAGGGATCACTATTGTGGCAAATGGGAAGAATGAATTGATACCCACAAGAACAATGACCGGATGGCGTATGTGCATTGACTACCGGAAACTTAATGAAGCCACCTGGAAGGACCACTTTCCCTTACCTTTCATGGACCAGATGCTTGAAAGATTGGCAGGACATGAGTACTATTGCTTCCTTGATGGGTATTCGGGCTACAACTAAATTATTGTAGACCCCAAGGACCAGAAAAAAACTTCATTTACTTGTCCATATGGTGTTTTTGCCTATAGGAGAATGCCCTTTGGATTGTGCAATGCACCTGCAACATTCCAAAGGTGCATGCTCTCCATTTTTCAGACATAATTGAGAAGTTCATAGAAGTATTCATGGATGACTTCTCTGTATTCGGGAACTCATATTCTGATTGCCTATACCATCTTGCTCTTGTGCTAAAAAGGTGTCAAGAAACCAACCTAGTTTTAAACTGGGAGAAGTGCTATTTTATGGTGACTGAAGGGGTGGTTCTTGGTCACAAGATTTCAAAAGATGGTATAGAAGTGGACAAGGCAAAAGTGGAAGTAATTGAAAAATTACCTCCACCTTGCAATGTCAAAGCAATCAGAAGCTTTTTGGGACACGCTGGGTACTACAGGAGATTTATCAAAGATTTTTCAACAATTGCAAAACTCCTTAGTAACCTACTTGTCTCAAATACTCCCTTTGTTTTTGATAGAGAATGCATGATAACCTTTGATGAACTTAAGAAGAAACTCTCCTCTGCACCTATTATAGCACCACCAAGCTGGGATCTTTCCTTTGAACTAATGTGTGATGCATCTGATTTTGCTGTTAGTGCTGTTCTAGGATAGAGGAAAGACAAGCTAGTACATGTTGTTTACTATGCTAGCAAGGTTCTCAATGAGAATCAAAGGAACTATACCACCACGGAAAAAGAACTTTTAGCTATAGTTTTTGCTTTTGACAAGTTTAGATCATATCTTGTTGGCTCAAAAGTAATTGTGTTCACTGATCATGCAGCACTCAAATACTTGCTTACCAAACAAGTCTAAGCCCAGACTAATAAGGTGGATCTTGTTGCTCCAAGAATTTGATATTGAGATTAAAGATAGGAGCGGAGCAGAGAAAAAAGTAGCTGACCACCTCTCAAGGATCCCACAAGAAGAGAAGATGCAGCAGGTAGCAGTCAATGAAAGCTTTCTTGATGAACAATTGATAATGATTCGAGTAGCTCCTTGGTTTGCAGACATAGCCAACTTCAAGGCTATTGGGAAGCTACCAACTAACATCAATAGGCACATGAGGAGGAAGCTAATCAAGGATGCCAAACACTACATCTGGGATGATCCTTATTTGTTCAAAAAGTGTGCTGATGGAATCCTAAGAAGGTGTATACCCCATGAGGAAGGGCAGGAAGTATTATGGCAGTGCCATGGATCTGCATATGGAGGTCACTTTAGTGGAGAAAGGACAGCAGCAAAAGTGCTTCAATCTGGATTTTACTGGCCAACAATGTTTAAGGATGCTAAGGAAATGGTGTCAAGATGTGATGAATGCCAAAGAGCTGGTAATCAAACCAAGAGAAATGAGATGCCACAGCAATTCATACTAGAGTTGGAGCTGTTTGATGTATGGGGGATGGATTTCATGGGACCCTTCCCAACCTCCTACTCTAATAGCTACATATTGGTGGCTGTTGATTATGTCTCAAGATGGGTGGAAGCGATAGCCACTGCAACAAATGACAACAAGGTTGTGATAAGCTTCTTGAGAAGGAACATTTTCAGTAGATTTGGAGTCCCCAGAGCTCTCATTAGTGATGGAGGGATACACTTCTGCAACAAACAACTCGAAGCACTCCTTCTTAGATATGGAGTGAAGCACAAAGTTACAACTCCATACCACCCACAGACCAATGGGCAAGCTGAAATCTCCAACAGAGAGCTAAAAAGAATCCTTGAAAAAACTGTTGGAAGCTCAAGAAAGGATTGGTCTAAGAAGCTGGATGATACACTATGGGCCTATAGGACAGCCTATAAGACTCCCATTGGGATGTCTCCATACCAACTGGTATATGGCAAGGCTTGTCACTTGCCAGTTGAACATGAACATAGAGCCTTTTGGGCTCTAAAGATGTTAAACTATGATGAGCAAGCTGCTGGAGAAAAGAGATTAATGTAACTCAATGAACTGGAGGAGTTTAGGAATCAAGCATATGAGAATGCAAAAATCTACAAAGAGAACACAAAAAGGTGGCATGACCGAAAGATAGCAAAAAGGGAGTTCACTGAAGGACAGAAAGTGTTACTCTACAACTCAAGACTCAAGTTCTTCCCTGGAAAACTAAAGTCTAGATGGTCAGGATCTTTCACCATACTCAAGGTGTTTCCCTATGGTCATGTGGAGCTCATGGAGGACAAGAATCAGAGAACTTTTACTATCAATGGCCATAGACTCAAACACTACTTGGGAGGCTCCTTAGAGGAGTAGGGAGTGAGCTACAAGCTCAGCTAAAAATGAAGGAATGTCAAGCTAATGACAATAAAGAAGCGCTAGTTGGGAGGCACCCCAACACTTTATCCTTTTTTATTTAGTTACTTTTCTTAGAAGTAGTTTAAAAATTCGTTGCACTAGGTAGTTTAATTTTTAGTCTCTCATTTATCTTACATTACCAATATTAGGATTAGTTTACAATTGCAGATTAGAATGTTGATTTTAGCTTTGGTAGCTAGATTTTCTTTACATTTTTTTCTATTTCGGAATTGCAACTTGATGAAGGCATTCATCATGATGAGTGATTGGGCTGAGGACTAGCTAAAGTGCTAAGTTTGGTGTGGCCTCTCACAAACTTAATCTAGGCTTACAGACAATTTATATCTTGATTTGAAGAGTAAGTCCAAAGATTAAGTTTGGTGTGGCCACCACCAAGAATCATCTAGCAGCTCAAATCACCCAATTTGAAAGCACTTAATGCTTTGGGTAAAAACATGAATGTGGTTTAATGAATTCAGAGGAATTGGAATCAAAAGAGAATGAAAAGATTTATGTTATTCCACTCTTATGAACATATTAAATACACAATGATAAAACCAATTTATTGAGATACCAAAAAATTAAGTTTGGTGTCCCAGGGGACACCCATCAGTTGCAATCCAATTTATTCTTGATGAGAAGGAATGTGAAAGGGTTCTTTTGTCATTACTAATGGGGTTAGTTTCATTTCAGGAGAGAAGATGGGGTCCACATGGTAAACAACTCACAAAGCAAGGAAGTCAAAGTGTACTTACACTTTGGAACTCAACACACGCAGAAGACACAGTAAGAAAAGAGTTGGCGCCTCTTCCCACGCTAGGCGCCACTTCCTAAGTGGGAAAACATTTACCCTTTTCATTTCCCACCCTTCCCACCACAACATTCACCCATTATAAAAACCTCACTTCACCATCTCCTATTCCACTTCAAACAACCCCATTCACACACGAAGAGCATACGGCCCTCACCTTCCTTCGTCTTTTCATCTTTTACCATCTCTTTCCCTACTTTCTTTCTTTCTTTTTCTTCTTGATTGGGACAATCAAGTCCTAAGTTTGGTGTTAGAGCAAAACCTTATTTTGCTTGTTCTTTCTTGCAACTCCATTTCACTTTCAAACACACTCTCTCAAACTCATGGCACTACCAAAAAGCTCAGCCTCAAAGAAAAGAAAAGTCAAGGAACCAACCTCTGGGTCCTCAAGCTCCTTCAATGACTATAAGTTCCTCTCCGTATTCAACCAAAACCAATTCTATGGTTGGGTGAGTGAGAGGGAGATCATTCCAGAAGTTAGGTTCCAATTAGGGAGGAACGAGCACATTGAAATCAACATTGAGATCAATAATAGAGGTTGGTCACTTCTATGCAACCCACCAAGGAAAGTGGTAGAGAGCTTGGTGAGGAAATTCTATGCCAACGCTGTGCCTCAACCAGGGCAACACTATGACTACATTAGCTATGTAAGGGGGAAGTCCATTGACTACAGTCCCTCTAGCATAGAAAGGATGCTAATGGTGAAGAGGACAAGCTCCACTCGGAGCTATGAAGAAAGAATGAAGCAGCAAGACCCTGGGTTTGATGAGATCCTAAATGAGATTTGTGTGATGCATGTACGTTGGATCAATGACAAGGATGGGGTACCTAATCAATTGAGGAGAAGAGATTTGAGCCCCCAAGCTAGAGGGTGGCTAGAATTTGTGAGGAGGTCCCTAATTCCCACATCCAACACTTCAGAGGTGACCAAGGAGAGAGCTGTACTCATTTACAGCATCATGAAAGGAGAGAACATCAATGTGGGGGAGATGATTGCCAACAACATCAACAAAGTGCTGAAGAGCACCAGTGACAACACAAGGTTGGCATTCCCCAGCATTATACAGAGGCTATGTGATGAGGTTGGAGTTGAAAAGATTATTGATGAAGTGCTTGTGAAGCAAGACAAGTTCATAACTTCCAAAATGATGGCCAAGGTGGTAGTTGTGCACCCACTCCACAGGGCCAGAGAACAAAGAGCTCAGGCCCATGAACAACAACAACAACAAGAAGAAGAGGAGGCAGAAGAGCAACCTCAATTCCTGGCACTACAACCACTACCAGAATATCAATATCAACAATTTCCAAAGGGATTCAACTAGGAGCAACTGCAAGGAGATGTACACCAAATGAAGGGAGATCTACACCACTTGAGGGAAGATGTCAATCAACTCAAGAAAACTCAACAACAATAATGGAGCCAACTTAACCACAACATCCAACAACTCCAAGGGAATTGGGAGCATATGAGGAGGGAGCAGCAAGAACAATTTGACTGGGGAGAGGTGCGAAGTGCACTAGACAAAATAGTGGAGCAAGGCAAATGGCAACAGAGGAACCTGGCTGAATTCAGACATCTCTTTGATGCCAGAACCATATCCAGGAGGCAGTATGACATTAACACACAAGCGAAGCTGAATTACTTGTGTAACACCGTGGCCGCTCTGAACCCAGGATACCCAACCTTCATGCAAGGAATGGAAGAACTAAGTGCAAGACAAGAAGAAATCCTAGCCAAACATAAGGAGGATGAAAGGAATTACATGAGGAGGGCAGGATTTTGGAAACCCAAGGACATCAAAGCACAAGAAAGTTCCTCCAAACCAGATGAAGGTGGTTCTTCCCCCTCTAAGAAGAAGGACAAAGGGAAGGGGCCAATGAACTAAAGATGAAGCTGCTCAAGGTTGTTAAGTCCGATGATTGACACTTTCCAATTTCTGAATTCTTGTTTAAGTTTTTGCTTTATTTACTTTTTGAATAAATAATCATTCAATGATAGTTTATGTTTTATGCATAGTTTTTAATTCTTGTTTGAAGTCTTTATGAGTTCTTCTTTTCAAGAAAGAAAATGCCATGTATTTCAAGTCTTCATTCCAACAAAAATAAAAGTAGAGTTTGTCTTCATAAGAGTCACTGTGAGTTGTGCAAAAACAATGAAAAAGACCAAGGCCAAGATGGATCATGAAACAAACTAAGATATAAGTGACCAAGTGTAAGACCTTGAATGAATAAAAAAAATAAAAATGAGTCATGGAAAAGCAACTAGTCCTAGAAGGTATAACTAGGGGAAGGCTAAGGGGTGTTCCTTGAATATCCATAGAACCAAGAGGTAGTAGGCAATAAAGACCCAAGGCTCTGAGCATCAACTACTGAGATAGAAAAAAAAGAAACATTAAAAAGCTCAAAAAAGAATAAAAAAAATCTTAGTAGATGCTTGTGGTGAAGATGTGTCAAGAAGAGAGCTGGGCAAGTAAATTCTTAGGGGTGTCTCAACACTTAGTACCCTAAAACCAACTGGTTTGAGAGTGCTAATTGAAAGCTTAATTAAAGGGTTGTCTTGAGACAAAACACCTAGAGTCGTGGTCAAGAAAGCAAAACAACCCTTACTACCTCAAGGTGATAATCAATAGAAAGGACCCCTAAAGCCTATACATGAAAGAACCCTCAAGGATCCAAGAGTTTTTCATGACATTAAAACATTCATGCATGTGTTGAACACTTAGCATTACTCTTAGTTGTATTGCAATCACTCAAAGCCAAGGCCTCAAGTTATAAAGGTTTACTCACATTGATTTGCTTGGGACAAGCAAAACTTAAGTTTGGTGTTGTGATGACTTACATCATCTACCCTTCTTTCTTGCATAAAGAAGACCACAAAAGAGCATAAATCTCATTTGATCAGTACAATTCATGCATTATTTGATGAATATTATGGTACACTACTTTGAGATGAGTTGTGCTGAATTTCGGGTGAAAAAAGCATCAAAAATGGGGTAGAAGACAAACAAGAAGCTGGGCATGTGAAACTGGCGTGACACTTGAAGCAAACGCCACAAAAACGCACTGGCGTGGCACGCCAGGAGCTGGGCATGGCACGCCAGTACTAAAGACCAGAGAAGAGATTCAAAGCATGCATATGGGCATGGCACGCCAGAGACTGGGCGTGGCACGCTGATACAAAATTCCAGAGAGCTACAATGGAGGACACAAAAGGGGCGTGGCACGCCAAGCTGGGCGTGGCACGCCTGACTCATCAACCACTATGGGCGTGCCACTTGAGCAAAGGGGCGTGGCATGCCAACTCTCCATCCCAAGAAGAATCTTCACTATGGTGTGCCACTTGGTATCGAAGGCGTGGCACGCCAGCCCAAGGATGTCACTTGGGCGTGCCACTTGAGAACCCAGGCGTGGCACGCCAAGCTTGAAGAGTTCACAAATCTATGGGCGTGCCACTTGAGCAGCATGGCATGGCACGCAGGTACAACAATCCAGAGAAGGGGCTAAAGGCAATTGAAGACTGGGCGTGCCACTTGAGCAACCAGGCGTGGCACGCCAATGCACAAAGGACCAAAAGCAAGGACTGGGTGTGCCACTTGGTATCGAAGGCGTGGCACGCCAACCTTGGTATTTCACTATGGCGTGCCACTTGAAGACTGAGGTGTGGCACGCCAACCACTAGAACCAAGACAAGATCATGGGCGTGGCACGCCAGCCTTTAGGCGTGGCACGCTGGTATAAGTTTCCAGAGAGGATGAAGGAGGTCAATTACATGGGGCGTGCCACTTGGTATCGACACGCTATTTACTATTTTTCATTTAGGCGTGCCACTTGAGCAACCAGACGTTGCACACCAGTGTCATTCAAGAGAAAAGCGTAGGGGCGTGCTACTTGAGTTCGTGGCGTGGCACGCCAAACAGAGCAACCACTCACTCACAAGAGGGGCGTGGCACGCCAGACCCTGGGCGTGCCATGCTAGTTCAACTTTCCAGAGAAACCTAGCCAAGCATAAAGCAAGGGCGTGGCACGCCAGACCTTGGGCGTGGCACGCCAGTACAAGTTTCCAGAGGCAAAGAAAAGTGAGAAAGGCAAGGGGCGTGCCACTTGAGTTCGAAGGCGTGGCACGCCAACACAAGAAATCCACTATGGCGTGCCACTTGAGCTCAAAGGCGTGGCACGCCAAGGTTGAAAGAGGGACGAGCGTGCCACTTGAAGGATCTGGAAGTGAAGAGCACGTGACACGCCAGAGGCATGCCAACCACACGCCAGCTGAGAAGTCATGCTTATTGAGTGTTTTCTTTTCCTTCCAAAATGTAATTTTCCTTTATCACTTTTGTAATTCTTTTATTTTACTAGGAGTAGTATAAATACCCCTAAGGAGTATTGAAGAAGGGGGTTAAACAGTCAGTTTTAGATCCATTTTTACACATCACTTTTGAGTACCTTTTGAGCTATGAGTAGCTAACTTCCCTCTCATTGAGAGAGGGAGCTCTGTTGTACTTGATGGATGAATGATAGTGAAATCCTTCTTCTCTTCATTTTCTCTTTGATTTTCTAGAAGGAATTTCGTTCTTAATGCTTAGTGTTCAATTATCTTGGGAAAGAGATTGAATGCAATTGGGTTTCATGGGAACCTTGGGAAAGGAAACATGAAACCATGCTTGAAATCCCTTCTCACACTAGAGTAGAATCTGGGTTTTGGTGTTTGGATATGTGACATATAATCCTCCCTCTACTTGGACCTATGATGTGTGTGGTATAATCCGGGACCAAGCATATCTCTCTTCATGAGCAATTAGACCAAGAAATTGGCTATTGATCAAGATCTGAAAGATTGAGTCACCAAGGGATTGGGGCTCAATCAATCATGATTGCCAAGAGGTTAATGAGTTGCATGATTGAAGAGGATATAAGCTAGACTTGATCCAAAGAGACAACATCTCCCAATCTCAATGAATTTTTCCATTCTTATCTATCCATTTCTTTATAGCTTAATTTTACATTCAGCAATTCCCCATTCCCATTTACATTCAAGTCATTTATGATTCTGCACTTTACTTTCTACCATTTATATTTCTGCACTTTATTGCTTTTCTTTATATTCTAGTCATTTACATTTATGTCATTTACAATTCTGCACTCTACAATCTTATTGATCCGCTTGACTAATTCATCAATCGATTAAAACTGCTCGAATTTGCTAATCTCTGTGGATACGATCCCACTCCACTGTGGATTATTACTTGACGATAATTTTGGTGCGCTTGCCAAAAGGACTAATTCACCAATTTTAAATGGGGTGTGAATTCCAGTCATCAACAGGCTCCACAGTTTCCGATCTAGTCTGGTGGATGGTGGAAGATGACCTGTAAAAATATTTCGACGCTCAAATCAAAATAAATCTTAGACGTAAGGTTCTTAGAAATATGTGTGTAACGTACTAGGGAGAGCTTGCGACTCCCCCTTTATATTAATTTGGGCATTTGGCCATCTTATTTTATCTTTTGATTAGTTTGGATGTGGCCGATATTTAAATCTAAAATTAGTTAGTAATATGTCAATTTGATAGGTATTGAAATTTTGGCCCTATAAAGGATGATTCAGGTTTTTGGGCTGGATCATCGTAGGACCGTTGAGGTTGAGGTTCGGATTCGTAGCAGGAAGAAAAACTTTGGTTTTATTAATTAGGAATTGAAAACCACTAATATTGTGATCAATCATATAAGGAGCATTTCTGTAGTCTAAACGCTTAACCTTCTTATATTTTCATTCAATATGCTACTTTTGGTGATCGAATTGTCTTCGAGAGATATAGCACTCATATAGCGCATTAATTAATTTCATATAGAGATGTATCCAAAACTTTTAACAAATTTTCAAATCAACCCAAAATTAAACTTAATTTTGATAGAATAACAATAATTATAAAATGTGCCTCTTGACTATTTCATCTTTCTATACCCTTATTTTACAATATTAAATTGCAAATTATCCGATTTAATAATCTATAAAAACAATCCTTATTAAGATTTTTAAAAGAAGTCCGAGCTCTTTAAATATTAGTTACATATTTCATTATCTGCATATATTTTATTTAACGCCCCAAATTCATATGTGCTGGTACTTTATAAATCTATACTTGTCCTAAATGTGATATTTTTAGACATTTATTCTATTATATAAAAATTAATTTTTTATTTTTAATAATAGAACTAATGAAACATATTTTTGAAAATATTTTTTAATTTATTTTTTTAATTTATTGAATATAATCTATTACAGTAAATTAGTTATATTAACTAATTAATTGTTTAGATATTTAAATATTATATATATTCAATGAAAAAGCCATATAGCTTAGTAGAGGATGTCTTGGTAAAAGTTGAAGACCACTACATTCCTACAAATTTCGTAGTCTTGGATATAAGAGAAGATGAGGATGATTCTATCATCTTAGGAAGACCTTTCCTAACTACTGCAAATGCCATGATTAATGTGGCAAAGGGAAAATGGTTTTCCAACTAGGAGAGGACTACATCTTGTTCAAGATGTCCAATCCCAATTCTCCCTCTGAAAAGAAAGAGATCATGGTGCAACACCTAGTGTTCCAACCCTCTCTTTTTGTGCAGAGCTTTACTGAGCCCCCAAACATCAATTCTACATTTGGTGTTCGGCAGCCATTAACAAGCACTGAAAACAAAAGTACTCAGAAGAAAGTACCTAAAGGCTGGAGGGATAAGAAAGTACCAACTGAAGGCCTCTCACCTGGCATGAGAGTTTTCTTCACTAAGAAGCCAGTCACACCACATACAATGAGTCGTATCCTGTCTTTAGAGCATGTGGAGCTCATTCATGAAAAGACAGGAAGAAAATTCACTGTAAAGAGCGAAATTCTGAGCCCATACTCACCTCCATAAGGAGGTAACCGTCAAGCTAATGATGTTAAAGAAGCGCTTGTTGGGAGGCAACCCAGCCTTAATTAATTATTTTTATTTTCTTTCATTTTGTTTTTCTTTAAGTTATTTTTTTTAGGTTCATGATCATGTGCAGCAGTCATAACAGAGACAGAAATGTTCAGCAGTGAAAACAGAACACTCTGGATGGAGTGTTGCTGGCGTTGAACGCCAGTCAGGAAGCAGAACTTGAGCGTTCAACACCCCCAATAGGCAGCATAGCTGGCGTTGAACGCCAGCCAGGGAGCAAACCCTGGGCATTCAAACGCTAGTGCAGAGGACAGGAAATCTGAATTCCCTAGCCTCTCAGGACCAGTGGGTCTCACAGCATCTTTACCTACCCCACTTCTTCCTTCTTACTTTCACACTTCCCTATACACTCTTCCCTATAAACCCTAACCCAATTACATCCATATCACTTCCCCAAAATCATCATAAATCCCATCAACCCCCACCCACTTCAAAATCAAATTTCTCTCCCAATTACCCACCCATGGCCGTACCCAACCCTGACCCCTCCTATAAATACCCCTCCTTCTAAGCCTTCATACACACACTTTATACACTCACAAGCCCCATTCGGCCGAGCCCTCTCTCTCCCTCTATCTCCTTCTATTTTCTTCTTCTTCTACTCCATTCTTCTCTTTTTTTTTTAATTTTTTCTCGTGGACGAGCAAAGCGTTTAAGTTTAGTGTGGGAAAAGCGTTGCCATTTGCTTTCCATTACCACTTATGGCACCCAAGGTTGGAGAATCCTTTAGAAATAGGAAAGAAAAAGCAGTAGCCGCGACCTCTGAATCTTGGGAGATGGAGAGATTCATCACCAACCAAGACCACTTCTATGAAGTAGTGGCAGAGAAGAAGGTGATCCCTAAGGTCTCTTTCAGGCTCAAAAAGAATGAGTATCCGGAAATCCGAAGAGAGATCCAGAGAAGAGGTTGGAAAGTCCTAACCAATCCCATCCAAGAGGTTGGGATCTTAATGGTGCAAGAGTTCTATGCTAATGCATGGGTCACGAAAAACCATGACATTAGTGTGAACCCAAATCCCAAGAATTAGAGCACCATAGTTCGAGGGAGAATCTTAGATTTTAGCCCGAAAAGTGTGAGGTTGGCGTTCAACTTGCCCTTGATGTAAGGAGATCCACATCCTTGCACTAGGAGAGTTAATTTTGATCAGACACTGGATCAATTGCTCTTAGACATCTGTGTGGAAGGAGCACAGTGGAAGAGGGATTCTGAAGGCAAGCCCATTCAACTAAGAAGGCTTGACCTAAAGCCCATAGCTATAGGATGGTTGGTATTCATCCTACGCTCTATCATCCCTACTAGCAATCAGTCAGAAGTGACTATTGAAAGAGCCATCATGATCCATTGCATCATGATTGGAAGTGAGGTGGAAGTACATGAGGTGATTCCTCAAGAATTATACAAGATAGCTGAGAAGCCGTCCACCAAAGCAAGGTTGGCATTCCCACACCTCATCTGTCATCTATGCACTTCAGCTGGAATTGTCATAGAAGGAGACATCCTTGGGGAAGACAAGCCCATCACTAAGAAGAGGATGGAGCAAACTAGAGAGCATGCACAAGAGCCTGTGCAGCCGCCTCAGCATGAAATCCCTGAGATGCCTCGAGGGATGTATTTTCCTCCTCAAAGCTATTGGGATCAATAGCATACTTCCATGGGAGAATTGAGCTCTAACATGAATTAGTTAAGGATGGAGCATCAAGAGCATTCCACCATCCTCAATGAAATTAGAGAAGACCAAAGGGCTATGAGGGAAGAACAACAAAGGCAAATGAGTGACATAGAAGAGATCAAGCACCACATTGGATCCTCAAGGAGGAGTACTAGCCGCCACCATTAAAGGTGGATTCATTCTCTTCATCTCCTTTTCTTTTGTTATTTTTCTGTTTTCTGTTATGTTGTATGTAACAACCTGGTTTTTCGAGTACGCGAGATCTTTCTGAAGGCACGGATTTCTCTGGAAGATCAGTAAAGGGAACACCTCTTCTATATCAACAAGTATCTCGACCCTCATTATTATTATGTCATCTTCAAGCCAGGACCTCATTTTAGGCATGCTCGACAACGCAGTCACGAAGGACCTAGTTTTTAAACTGTAACGGTTAGTAGTTTTGATTCTGGTTTCCGTAAATAGTCTCTGTTTGACGAACCTGACTTGATTCTTGAGAGAAGAGAGATAATAGTATAATATTATCATTATATTAGTATTAGAAGCTACTTGAATGATATTATAATGTTCTCTGGCCTGTTTGAATTAAAAACAGGAGATCGGTTTAACCGGGTTCAGAGTTTACTGGTGCAGCTTAGCGCCAGCACTCTCTGATGATTTTAGCAACACTAATGCCTCATCATATATCTTCTATTCTCATATTAAATATGTTACTAGTGTCATTTATGCTAGTAGCTCAAAAAAGAATTTTTAGAGATGTTTTTATGAGTGTTTCGATACATCTAGTTTTAGTAGTTATACACCTGAGATATTTTAATATTATTTTAATCCACCTCCAAGCCAACCAATCACAACTCACCTTACACCCCCAAGACCTCCAAGGCTGTCTCATTTGCTCCTTGTGGCCGAAAATAGTCAAAGAGAAAAGGAGAGAAAAGTTCTTAGTTCCAACTCTTCAAAGCTTGATTTTTTCTGAACTAAAACTGAAATCAAAACTCCGATTACACCAAAATGATCCTCTCTTCTTCCTATACATAACCATATAACTTATCAAGGCTGGAAATAAGGTGAGATGGCTGTTCCTTTCCCCTTTGAATTCGATTTTCAAGGAAACATGCATGAACATGTGTTTTCTTGATGTTCTTCCTTATATCTCTTGCTTAGCTTGACTTGTGGGCCAAATATCTTCAATTTCCAGCAAGTTTAAGGTGGGGAATCCCTTTCTAACATGTTGATTAAGGTTTTATCAGTTGAGGTTTTATGGATTCAAAGTTGTTCTTGATGTATTTTAGGAGGAAAAAGTGCTTAAAGACCACATAAGAGCATAACCGAATTTGGAGCAGCAAATCAACGTAAGGTTTGGTAAAATTAATCTTGATTAATTGTGTTTGAGTTGTGTGATTATGATATGGTTTGGTTATGCTTGAAATTGATTGTTTGTAAGAGTGATTCTTGTTGAAATTTTGTTGAAATTTTTATGAAATTTGATGATATTCAAGCTATGAAACATGTTCTTGAGTGCATCTAGAAAAACGAAGCCTAGACCTCAAATTGGGGTTGAATTTGTGTTGTAATCAAGGGGAAAATATGGGGCTTTAGTGGCTGCAATTTTATTTTGAATTATGGTAAAAATCGGTTGTTGAAAAGATTGAAAAACAGGTGAAAACAAAGAAAGAATCTGAAAAATTTATGAAGAACACGAAGAACACTTTGAGTGTGATGAAAAATATTGAAGAACACCTTTTAGATATTAAAAAGGATAAGGTTGTAAATATTTTGGTGTTTGGGGGGTTATTTTGTAATTTTCAAAAGTTAGGGTGGTTAAAGTAAAAATATTAAAAGTTACAGGTGGTAAAAAGTGAATTTTAAAGGTTAAAAGGTAAAGGTAAGGTAATTTTCGAAAATTCAATAATATAATAATAAAAAATAATAAAATATTAACTAATATTATTTAATTAAAAAAAATAATATTTTAATAAAAAAATAAAATAATGTGGAAAAAAGCAGTTTTTCGTAAAAGTTTTAGAAAGACAACTTTAAATTCAGAATCTCATAATTACCTTCATAAAACACTTAGGGAGTGGTAATAACATATTAGTGAGGCAAAGACAAAGGAAAGATAAAAGGTTGAAGAAAAGATAAAAATCGAAGAAAAAGTCTGTAAAGTTTTAATCACAGAAACAAATAGATATTAGTGAAAAAACTAGGAGCAACATAGTTAGTTCTTGAGTTGCGCCTAGGGTTAGGTATAATATGAAAAGTTAAACTGTTTCAGTATAGACTTAATGAACTTATACTTAGGATAGGCTAACTATTCATACCGAAATTTACATAAGCTTTAAATACATACGTTAAACAGAAAAAAGAGTAACTAGAGCAGAAAAAAGGGATATAGAGAAAAGAGTAATCAGAGCAGAGTAAAAAGACAAAGAGAAAAGAGTAATATGATAAAGAGAATAGAGAACAAATAGAGGGCTTGTTAAAAGGGTCATTTGTTGCATTAAGGCAACTCTAGAGATATTTGTGTGTTCATTTGCTGCATTGAGGCAGTCGGATAGAGGTGGTGTGACCATTGAGACCGCTTTCCTGGAATACTTAGCTATAATGCTATTCTGTAAGTTAGAAGACTCTTACAGAGGTATCGAGAAAACACATAACTAGCATATGCTCCTATAAGTCAAAGGACTTTTACAGTGAGTGTGTTGGGCAGACTAGCTCCGCCCTGCAAGTCAAAGGACTCTTGTAGTGGGTTGCTAGTACCGCTCTGCAAGTCAAAGGACTCTTGCAGTGATTTGCCCCGCAAGTCAAAGGACTCTTGCAATGGGTATTGCCAACACGGAAGCCTTACCTGGTCAAAAGACTCCGGGTAACGTCAGGAGCGGGCATGTAACCGACAAATGAGCTCATTACCTACATTAGAGCTAGACATGCATCATACTTAGTTGTGCATTTTCTCTGTTATGACTGTTGTATGAATGATGTTTTCTCTGTTCTTATTATATTCTTTGTCTTTACGTTTTATTTTCTTGTATTCTTTTGTTTGTGTTCTTCTTTCTGTTTTCCCTATTTTCTCTATTTATCTGTATCCTCTATTTACTGCTTCTCTGTACTCTGCTATTTATTGGCTAAACAACACAGAATTAATGAACTTAACTAATAACCCTGGCCCTACTAAGAACTCCCCAGTTCTAACCCTTTCTCTCTCCCTTCCCCTTTTAGATGGAAGCAGGAGTACCCTTCCGTAATCTACTGATGACCGTTTCACAAAGAGGATTCTGCTCTAGGTAGTCTTCTGAGTCTAGGGTGAATCTCGTTCTCTTTTTATATGTATATACTGTGAAACCAGCCAACGTCTGCACCCCATTCGTATGTACACTTTAGCCTAAATCCTGTGTACGAGACTCCTGTTATGTGGCTACTTGATGGAGTACCAGTGGGACGTCATGTTGCAATGTAAGATCATGCAGAGGAGTAGTAGACGACCTTCCACCTTTTGATAACATTCGACCTGACTCGAGTTTTGAAGACCTAGAACGTACCTTCCCTCTTTTTAGTAGTTTAGAGGGACTAGGTGAGTATAGAGTCTAGGCTAGCCTGGGCGCCAGCTTAGGGACTTCTTGAATAGGTCATGGCCTGGGATGTTGTACGTATATATATGTATATAGTTATTATCTAGCTATATCTAGGGGTGTTCTAACTAAAGATCTTTACTCTAATACAGGCTGGATAACTGAATGCTGTTAACTGTTTGAGATGTATATAAGTGTGGTTGTTTATAACTGTTTTATCTGTTATTATTTGTGAACTGATTATGAATGATTCTGTTTATTAATCCAAACATTTTCAAAAAAAAAGTACTTCGCAAAATAACTATGCTTTTAACAATGAATCAGGCTCATATAATAACTAATAGGTAACAATTAGGAGGATAAGTTGGTAGCGCTCAGTTTTCGGTATGATCTAGACATACTGAAAATTGTATCGTTACAATTTGGTATCAGAGCAGTTCGTTCCTGGTAGAGCCTGGGGAGTGGACTGACTATGCTTCATTGCATACTCTGCTTGTGTGTCTCATGCTGTTAGGGTATCTTTAAGATACATTTGGCATGAATGTCTATGAGTGCTGATTTTGGGAATGTTCGTGCCTAACTTGAGATATTAAGATTGATCACCTTAATATTGATTGTTTGGTGCAGATAAGACCTCAATGACTGTGAATAGGCATAGTTTAATCGAGTTTCAAATGACAAATCGATGCGAGACACAGCTTCCCTTATAGCTGTTATGATCTCCATGGCTATGACTATGTGAGATTTGGATGCTATAAGGAACGGACTGATCTCTTCGTCAGGATGGCTTGAAGGAAATAGATCGCTTGAAGATGGATTCTGCATGTGGCTGAAATTTTGAGGGCAAAATTTTCTTTTAGGAGGGTATAATGTAACAACCCGATTTTTCGAGTACGCGAGATCTTTTCTGAAGGCACGGATTTTTCTAGAAGATCAGTAAAGGGAACACCTCTTCTATATCAACAAGTATCTCGATCCTCATTGTTATTATGTCATCTTTAAGTCAGGACCTCATTTTAGGCATGCTCGACAATGCAATCATGTAGGACCTAGTTTTTAAACCGTAATGGTTAGGAGTTTTGATTATCGTTTCTGTAAATAGTCTCTGTTTGATGAACCGGACTCGATTCATGAGAGAATAGAGATAATAGTATAATATTATCATTATATTAGTATTAAAAGTTGCTTGAATGATATTATAATGTTACCTGGCCTGTTTGAGTTAAAAACAGGAGATCGGTTTAATCGGGTTCACAGTTTAGTAGTGCAGCTTAGCACTAGCACTCTCTGATGACTTTAGCAACGCTAATGCCTCATCATATACCTTCTATTCTCATATTAAAATATTACTAGTGTCATTTATCCTAGTAGCTCAAAAAAGAATTTTTAGAGATGTTTTTACGAGTGTTCCGATACATCTAGTTTTAGTAGTTATACACCTGAGATATTTTCATATTATTTTAATCCGCCTCCAAGCCAACCAATCACAACTCACCTTACACCCCCAAGACCTCCAAGGCTATCTCATTTTCTCGTTGTGGCCGAAAATAGTCAGAGAGAAAAAGAGAGAAAAGTTCTTAGTTCCAAATCTTCAAAGCTTAATTTCTTTTGAACTAAAACTCAAATCAAAACTCCGATTACACCAAAATGATCCTCTCTTATTCCTTTACATAATCATGTAACTTATCAAGGCTGGAAATAAGGTGAGATGGCTGTTCCTTTCCCCTTTGAATTCGGTTTTTAAGGAAACATGCATGAACATGTGTTTTCTTGATGTTCTTTCTTAGATCTCTTGCTTAGCTTGACTTGTGGGCCAAATATCTTCAATTTCCAGCACGTTTAAGGTGAGAAAACCCTTCCCAACATGTTGATTAAGGTTTGGTCAGTTGAGGTTTTATGGATTCAAAGTTGTTCTTGATGTGTTTTAGGAGGAAAAAGTGCTTAAAGACCACCTAAGAGCATAACCAAATTTGGAGCAGCAAATCAAGTTAGGGTTTGGTAAAATTAATATTGATTAATTGTGTTTGAGTTGTGTGATTATGATATGGTTTGGTTATGGTTGAAATTGATTTTTTATATGAGTGATTCTTGTTGAAATTTTGATGAAATTTGATGATATTCAAGCTATGAAACATGTTCTTGAGTGCAGCTGGAAAAACAAACCCTAGACCTTAAATTAGGGTTAAATTTGTGTTGTAATGAAGGGGAAAATATGGGGCTTTAGCGGCTGCAATTTTATTTTGAATTATGGTAAAAATCGGTTGCTGAAAAGATTGAAAAACTGGTGAAAACAAAGAAAGAATCTGAAAAATTTATGAAGAACACGAAGAACACTTTGAGTGTGATGAAGAACATTGAAGAACACCTTTTAGATCTCAAAAAGGGCAAGGTTGTAAATATTTTGGTGTTTGGGGGGTTATTTTGTAATTTCTAAAAGTTAGGGTGGTTAAAGTAGAAATATTAAAAGTTATGGGTGGTAAAAAGTAAATTTTAAAGGTTAAAAGGTAAAGGTAAGGTAATTTTAGAAAATTTAATAATATAATAATAAAAAATAATAAAATATTAAATAATATTATTTAATTAAAAAATAAAAAATAATGCGGAAAAGGCAGTTTTTTGTAAAATCTTTAGAAAGACAATTTTAAATTCAAAATCTCATAATTACCTTCATAAAATACTTAGGAAGTGGTAATAACATATTAGTGAGGCAAAGACAAAGGAAAGATAAAAGGTTGAAGAAAAGATAAAAATCGAAGAAAAAGTCTGTAAAGTTTTAATGACAGAAACAAACAGAGATTAGTGAACAAACTAGGAGCAACATAGTTAGTTCTTGAGTTGCGCCTAGGGTTAGGTATAATATGAAAGTTAAACTGTTTCAGTATAGACTTAATGAACCTATACTTGGGACAGGCTAACTATTCATACTGAAATTTACATAAACTTTAAATACATACGTTAAACAGAAAAAAGAGTAACCAGAGCAGAAAAAAGGGATACAGAGAAAAGAGTAATCACAGCAGAGTAAAAAGACAAAGAGAAAAGAGTAATATGATAATAAGGAGAATAGAGAACAAATAGAGGGCTTGTTGAAAGGGTCATTTGTTGCATTAAGGCAATTCCAGAGAAATTTGTGTGTTCATCTGCTGCATTGAGGTAGTCGGATAGATGGTGGTGTCCCCATTGAGAGCGCTTTCCTAGGATACTTAGCTATAATACTATTCTATAAGTTAGAAGACTCTTAGATAGGTATCGAGAAATCACTTAACTAGCATATGTTTCTGTAAGTCAAAGGACTCTTACAGTGAGTATGTTGGACAGACCAGCTCCGCCCTCCAAGTCAAAGGACTCTTGTGATGGGTATTGCCAACAGGGAAGCCTTACCTGGTCAAAAGACTCCGGGTAACGTTGGGAGCAGGTATGTAACCGACAAATGAGCTCATTACCTGCATTAGGGCTAGACATGCATCATACTTGATTGTGCATTTCCTATGTTGTGACTGTTGTATGAATGTATGTTTTCTCTATTTGTATTCTATTCTTTGTATTTGTGTTTATTTTCTTGTATTCTTTTATTTGTGTTCTACTTTCTGTTTTATCTATTTTCAATATTTTTCTGTATCTTCTATTTACTGCTTCTCTGTATTCTGCTATTTATTTGCTAAACAACACAGAATTAATGAACTAAACTAATAACCCCGGCCCTACTAAGAACTCCCCAGTTCTTACCCCTTCTCTCTCCCTTCCCCCTTCAGATGGAAGCTGGAGTACCCTTCCGTAATCTACTGATGACCGTTTCGCAAAGAGGATTTTGCTCTAGGTAGTCTTCTGAGTCTAGGGTGAATCTCGTTCTCTTTTTATATGTATATACTGTAAAACCAGCCAACGTCTGCACCCCGTTCATATGCGCACTTTAGCCTAAATCCTGTGTACGAGACTCCTGTTATGTGGCTACTTGATGGAGTACCAGTGGGACGTCATGTTGCAATGTAAGATTGTGCAGAGGAGTAGTAGACGACCGTCCACCTTTTGATGACATTCGACCTGACTCGAGTTTTGAAGACCTAGAATGTACCTTCCCTCTTTTTAGTAGTTTAGAGGGACTAGGTGACTATAGAGTCTAGGCTAGCCTGGGTGCCAGCTTAGGGACTTCTTGAATAGGTCAGGGCCTAGGATGTTGTATGTATATATATATGTATATAGTTATTATCTAGCAATATCTAGGGGTGTTCTAACTAAAGATCTTTTCTCTAATAAAGGCTGGATAACTGAATGTTGTTAACTGTTTGAGATGTATATAAATGTAGTTGTTTATAACTATTTTATCTGTTATTATTTGTGAATTGATTATGAATGATTCTGATTATTAATCCAAACGTTTTCAAAAAAAAAGTACCTCGCAAAATAACCACGCTTTTAACAATGAATCAGGCTCATATAATAAATAATAGGTAACAATTAGGAGGACAAGTTGGTAGCGCTCAGTTTCTGGTATGATCTAGGCATACTGAAAATTGGGTGTTACATTGTATTTTCTGTTCTCTTGTTCTTATTGCATGATCATTTCCATCTATGTCTTAAAGTTATAAAATGTTCCATATGTGTCTCACCTTGTTTAAAAGAAAATTTTAATTGAAAAGAATTGAGAGATACATAAATTTCAAGTTATATAATAAGAATAGTTCAATTATTTTAATGTGGTGGCGTTTCTTTTGTTTTCTGAATGTATGAATAAACAGTGCATATTTGAAGTTGGAATTTTAGAATGTTGGCTCTTGAAAGAATGATGAAAAAGGAAAAGTATTATTGGTAATCTAAAAAAATCCAAAAATTGATTCTTAAAGCAAGAAAAATCAGCAAAAAGAAAAAGAAAAGCATGTTGCAAAAGAAAAAAAAATAATATATATATGCATGCGAAAAAAAATATATAGCGAAAAAGAACAATAATAAATAAAAAGTAGAAAAAGCCAATAGCTCTTTAAACCAAAAGGCAAGGGTAAAAGGATCCAAATATCCTAAGAGTGTGCTTAAGAACTCTAAACACCTCTATCTGGGGATTCTAGCAATGCTTAATCATAATCTGAAAGGGTTCACCCAGTTAAAGTGTCTGTGGCATTTATGTATCCGGTGGTAATACTGGAAAACAAAGTTGTTAGGGTCATGGCCAAGACTCTAAAAGCTGTGTTCAAGAATAAAAAAGAACTGAACTAGGAGAGTCAATAATACGATTTGGATTCTAAGTTTCTAAAGAGACCAACATTTCTGAGTTTCAATGGATAGTGAGATGCCAAAACTATTCAGAAGCAAAAAGCTATTAAGTCCCGCTCATCTAATTGAAACTGAGCTTCATTGAAAACTCTGATATTTATTATATCTTACTCTTCTTTTTATCCTCCTGTGTTTTAGTTGCTTGGGGACAAGCAACAGTTTAAGTTTGGTGTTGTGATGAGCGGATATTTTATACGCTTTTTGGCATCATTTTCATATAATTTTTAGCATGTTTTGTTTAGTTTTTATTATATTTTCATAGGTTTTAGTGTAAAATTCATATTTTTAGATTCTACTTTGATTTTGTGTGTTTTTGTGCAATTTCAGGTATTTTCTAGCTGAAATTGAGCAGCTGGAGCAAAAGTTAGCAAAAGACTGATTCAGAGACAAAGAAAACACTGCAGATGCTGTCCGAATCTGACCTCCTTGCACTCAGAAGACCTTTTTTGGAGCTACAGAAGTCTCAATTGGGCGTTCTCAACAATAGTGGAAAGCTGACTTCAGAGCTTTCCAGAAATGTATAATAGTACATACTTTGCTTCAGATTAGAAGGCCTAAAACTGGCGTCCAACACTAGCCTCTTGCCCCATTCCAGGCGTCCAGCGCCCCCAAGGAGGAGACCAGCGTCCAAATGCCCAGAGAGGACCCCCTAGCTAGCGTTCAACGCCCAAGAGGCCTCCTAGCATGTGGATCTCATCAAAGCTTAGCCCAAACACTCACCAAGTGGGCCCCAAAAGTGGATTTTAGCACTAAAAGACTGTTTTACCCTTTCTTATGTAATCCTTAGTCATTAGTTTAGTATTTAAGGGATATTTTACATACTCATACAAGACCTTTATGCCATATTTTCGTTTACCACTATATTTTCTATCAGTATGAGTTTCTAAACCTCTTAGGTTGAGGGGAGAAGCCCTGCTGAGTTCTATGACTTAATAAAAGTATTACTGTTTCTTTTCAATCCGTGTTTGATTCAATTCTAAGATGTATATTCGCTCTTCAACTTGATGAATGGGATGATCCGTGACAATCAGCTCCGTTCTTCATACTAAGACCGCGTGCCTGACAACCACCCATGTTCTTCTTGGGTTCGTATGAATACAGATAAACCCCATTTTTAGGGTTTATCTTGTGTTGAATTTAGAATATTTTATCAACCTTTTCTCATATTTATTCAATGAAATAGCATGGTTTTGTGATTCTCCCTTGAATTTTGCTTAAATGTGAAAACATGCTTTTAGATCTTTAATTTGATGATTTTTATTCACCTTTGATTCCACTAGATGCCTTGATTTGTTTGTTAAGTGATTTCAGGTAGAAAGGGCTAGGAATGGATCAAAGGAGTGAAGAGGAAAGCATGCGAAATGGAGAACACATGAAAAAGCCAAAGATTTGGATATATTTATCCATGCGCACGCGCAATGTATGCGCAAGCGTGGATCGCGAAAATCTCAAGGGACGCGCATGCGTGCTGTACGCGTATGCGTCGGTGGCCGCACGTGATTTTTAAATAGAAAACATGCCCAACGAATTCTGAGGAACTGTGGGGCCCAGTTTGCAACCAACTTTGGCGCTAAAATGCATAAAAAGACCAAGGATTGAAGGGAATGGGAACCTTGCATCATTTTTTGCTCATTTTTACACATTAGGATTAGGATTAGTTAGTTTTAGAGAGAGAAGCTCTCACTTCTCTCTAGGATTAGAATTAGGATTAGGTTTAGGTCCATAATCTTAGATCTAGGTTTTGATCATGCTTTCATCTTCTTCTACCTCTCAATTCTTTGTTGTTGCAATCATCATTCTTCTATTCTTTTATTGTAATTTCCTTTATGTTGTTTCTATGCTTTGTTGTAGATCTACTATTGTTCCTTCTATTTTCTTCCAATTCAATTTGAGGTAATTTATAATAATTGTGTTCCTTTTGATTGTTGTTGTTAATCCTTTGTAATAATTGTTGTTAGATTCTATTCTTGTTGTCAATTTACTATGTTTTCCTTTTATGCCTTCTAAGTGTTTAATAAAATGCTTGGTTGGATTTTAGTATAGATTTTTCTCCTCTTGCCTTTGGTAGAGTAATTAGTGACTCTTGAGTTATCCAACTCCTTTGTTGATTGATAATTAGAAGTTGCTAATTGATTTGAATGCCTCTAAAGCTAGTCTTTCCTTTAGGAGTTGATTAGGACTTGAGAAATCAAATTGATTCATCCACTTGACTTTCTTCCATGGTTAGAGGTTAACTAAGTGGGAGAGTAATGGATAATTGTTGTCACAATTGAGGAAGATAACTAGGATAGGACTTCTAGTTCTCATACCTTGTCAAGAGCTTTATTAGTTGTTAGTTTATTTTCATTGTCATTTACTTTTCTTGTGTCTCATTCAAAACCCCAAAACATATCTCAACCAATAACAAGAACACTTTATTGTAATTCCTAGGGAGAACGACCCGAGGTTTGAATACTTCGGTTTATAAATTTAGAGGTTTGTTACTTGTGACAAACAATCTTTTGTATGAAAGGATTATTTGTTGGTTTAGAAACTATACTTGCAACGAGAATTCAATAGTGAAATTCTAAACCATCAAAAATCCAATCATCAAAATGGCACCGTTGCCGGGGAATTGCAATGGCGTTATGTTATTGGTTATTGTATATATGTGAATATTGTGAATAGGTTTGTCTTTTGCTTGTTTTCTAGTTTTTGATTAGTTTTATTTTGCTTTTCCACTATGAATTCTCACTTTGGCTATGAGTTTGGTTCTCACTATGTTGTAGAAAATGTGGACTTTAATCACAACATGTATCAAGGATGGAACACTTCAAGATGGGAGGAGCCTCAAGAAATTGATCACTCCTATTAGCAACAACCTTCGGATACTCATAGGTATAATCACCATCCTAATGCATGTCAATTCAATGGCTATCACTACAAGAAAATAGAATATTTGTAACAAAAACTTTGTAACAAATTTAAAATTGTTACAAAAAATTATTTTTTTGTAACAAAAATTAGTAATTGTTACATAATAATAATGTTTTGTAATAACAATACAATTTGTTACAAAACGTTTGATATTTTGTAACGACTTGATTTTTTTGTTACAAATTATATTGGTTTTTGTAACGAACCAGTGTTTTGTTGCAAAATTTTAAAATATTTTGTAACAAAAGATGAAGTTGTTGCAAAAGTTTAAAATATTTTTGTAACAAAATATCCATTTGTTTCTAAAATTCCAATTATTTTGTAACAAAAAATTAATTTGTTACAAAATTCAATATTGTTTCTAACAAGTTATTTGTTTGTTACAAAATACAAGAATTTTTGTAACTAAAAAAAATTATTTTAAAATGTTAAAATCTTTAAGATAATTTTATTTTATTTTAAAAATTTTATTTTTTAAAATATTATTTGTGTTAATTAATTATTTTTATAAAAAAAATTAAAGATTAAATGATTTATTTTTAAAAATGGTATATATTATTTTATATTTTTTTATAAAATTAATATATAATTTTACTAATAATTAAGTCTTAAATTTTGATTAAAAATTAAACTTTTAAATTAAAAAAATTAATTATTAAACATAAATAAAAAGGTAATTAAAATAAAGTTATGAGATTTTGAGTTTAAAATTAATTATAACTCATATAAATTTTATAAATATTTAGATATTTTTCACTTAGAATTTAAAACTTTAATAATTTGATTACTCCTAATTTTATTAAAAATACTTACTCTATACCCTAATTTTATTAAAATTCTCAAATAATAAATTTATTTTTTGAAAAACCCGAAACGGCCTCATTTTAGGTAGGGGTGTATATGGCCCAGTCTGATCTGAAGATTTGGCCCCGACTTGAAGGATTTTGAGGCATATTTGCCCGGACTCAAAGTGGTCCGAGACCAATCCAAAAAAAAATAATGAAACTAAAAGGAAGCATGAAACCGGGACCGGGCCATAGCTCGGGTCGCCCGGCCCGGCCTGGCCCGGTGAGCATCATTATGTGAACTTTTCATGCTAGCCTAGGGCACGCATTCAGTTCACGAAATACACATGCGGCATGCCTCAGTGCCTCATTGCCGCTGACCCTCTGTGCCTCACAAGCCTTCTCCATGACCCTGCCACAATCCCACCCTCAGAGCTCAGTCTCCTCTCATCCCTTCCCCGCAGGCCCTGACGACGGCACCATCAGTCTGTCCGGCGCATCCCTCTTTGTGCCTCTCACCAACCGTAGCACTCTTTCTCTCTCACCCCTCTCTCTGTCTCTCAACAGCACCATGATGGTGCCAGTCACCGCTCCCTATCCTCGGAGTCACGATGGTGGTGCATTGCTTCTCGGCTCCCAGTAACGACGTCTCTCTCGACGACGACAACTGCAAACAGCGACGAAGCTTCTCTGACCCTCAAGTCCTGAACGACGACGGCGACAACGACTGCTTCTGCCTCTGATCTTCTTCTCTTCTTTAACCCCTGCTCAAGTTGAGTTCAGGTAAATTATATGTTTTGAATTTCTAATTAGGGATTTGGTTATTAGAATTTCTGATTAGGGATTTGAATATTAGAATTTATGATTAGGGATTTAGGATTTTGATTATTGGAAATTTGAAATTTCTGATCAAGATTGCTTCTCTTCTGAAATTTGGGATATGGTTATTAGAAGTTCAGATTAGGTAAATTTGAAATTTGCTCTCTTTTCTTTCTGTTAGTGAATGGTTCTGAGTTTGTTCTTCCTGAGTTCCTGTTAATGTTTTGATTAAGGCTTTAGAATATTGATTGATTTTGTTCTTCCTGAGTTCCTATTAGTGTCAATCATTCAAACCCCCCTTTCATATATATAAAAAAATGTTAAGTCATTTCCTAGACCAGACTTAGATGATGGTTAATCTGATGGATGGAATGATATATTGATTTATTATATATATGGAATTAAAATTGATGAGATGATGTGTAAATACTAATATTTAAAGCCATTTGCATCCAAGTTATGTAGCTGAATTGATAGCAAGAAGAATATACATGTAAAAAAAATGTGAATATTCCTGTAAAGAGATTTTCAAAGAAAAAATACTATGAATTGTTAAATTGTACTGATTATAAATTTTGATTATTGATCTGTGGTTTATCACTAAAAATAAAGCTGTTTATTTTCATAATGTAATTGAAATAGGAAAAACTTAGAGATGGTAATATGAAGAGGAGAACTATTTAGCCAATTCATAATGTTTATTTTCAAAATGTTACTAGGTGTGAATAGTGTAAGAACTAAAGGATATAGAATGCTAATTGTTACCAAATTTGGATGAAAGTGAAATTATGTGTGTGATTTGTAATGTAGAGGGGTTATAGAAGGGTTATCCTCTAACTCCATATCTACTTGGTTTGTGTGTTTGAGGTGGGGTTATAGAAGGGTAAGGAAGCATGCACTGATTTTTTCTGCATTAATGTAGATAGTATATTTCTTGCTTGAGTCTGGAGTTGATATCAGTCTTAGGAACTATCGCTGTCAGGTACATGAAAAATCACAATTCAATCTAGTCCATATTTACTTAAGTTGAATTCATATGTGAGAAAATGGTTATTAAATTGGACTACAGATTTATAAAGCAGACTATCTAATCGGAGGTACCACACTCCACTTGGCTGCCTTGAATGGTCATACCAGATGCATTCGCCTCCTCCTTGCGGATTATATACCAAGCATCTCTGACACTTGAAAATTATTGAAGTCAGACGATTGTAAGTTGACATTAGAATTTGATTACAGGTACCTGCCTTTTTTGTCTGCATATGGCAGCATTGAATGGGCATGTTTAAAATGTGCGCTCTTAGAATTGGGACCTTCTGTCTCTGAGGTTACCATGGAAGATAGAACTACGATTGACTTAATTGGTAATTGTTTTAAGTTTTCGAATTAATGTGATAAAGTGATTTCAAATCTTTGCTTCGGAAAGTCAGCAACTCAGAATAGTGGATTAAATTTACTAGTACTACTCTTTGTTGATTGTTTCTATATTCCTGCGTCACTCATCTTTGTTTCTAAAATTCAATCAGGTTAACCTTGATATTCCTAATTGTGCTATAGTAATGTAGCCTAAAAGATGTTTAGAAAGTTGTATGATATATTGGCTTTGCCACTGATGAGCGGATAATTTATACGCTTTTTGGCATTGTTTTTAGTATGTTTTTAGTATATTTAAGCTAGTTTTTATTATGTTTTTATTAGTTTTTAAATAAAAATCACATTTCTGGACTTTACTATGAGTTTGTGTGTTTTTCTGTGATTTTAGGTATTTTCTGGCTGAAATTGAGGGACCTGAGCAAAAATCTGATTTAGAGGCTGAAAAAGGACTGCAGATGTTGTTGGATTCTGACCTCCCTACACTCGAAGTGGATTTTCTGGAGCTATAGAAGCCCAATTGGCACTCTCTCAATTGTGTTCGAAAGTAGACATTCTGGACTTTCCAGAAATATATAATAGTCCATACTTTGCCCAAGATTTGATGGCCCAAACTGGCGTTCAAAGTCAGCATAGAAATTCTGGCGTCAAAACGCCAGAACTGGCATAAAAGCTGGAGTTAAACGCCCAAATTGGCACAAAAGCTGGCGTTTAACTCTAAGAAAAGTCTCTACACGTGAAAGCTTCAATGCTCAGCCCAAACACACACCAAGTGGGCCCGGAAGTGGATTCTGCATCATTTACTCATTTCTGTAAACCCTAGGTTACTAGTTCTCTATAAGTAGGACCTTTTGCTATTGTATTTACAGACTTTTGATCTTTGATTAGTCTTATGCTATCTTAGACCTTTATGAGGGCTGGCCATTCGGCCATGCCTCGACCTTGTTCTTATGTATTTTCAACGGTGGAGTTTCTACACACCATAGATTAAGGTGTGGAGCTCTGCTATTCTTCATGAATTAATGCAAAGTACTACTGTTTTTCTATTCAATTCACGCCTACTTCTTCTCTAAGATATACACTTGTTCTTCAATATGATGAATGTGATGATTCGTGACACTCATCACCATTCTCACCTATGAACGCGTGCCTGACAACCACTTCCGTTCTATATGCAATCAAGCTTGAATGTGTATCTCTTAGGTTTCTAATCTAAGATTAGAACCTTCGTGGTATATGCTAGAATTATTGGCGGCCATTCCTGAGATCCGAAAAGTCTAAACCTTGTCTGTGGTATTCTGAGTAGGATCTGGGAAGGGATGACTGTGACGAGTTTCAAACTCGCGAGTGTTGGGCGTGTGACAGACGCAAAAGGATCAATGGATCCTATTCCAACATGATCGAGAACCGACAGATGATTAGCCGTGCGGTGACAGCGCATTTGGAATATTTTCACTGAGAGGACGGGAAGTAGCCATTGACAACGGTGATGCCCAACATAAAGCTTGCCATGGAAAGGAGTATGCATGATTGGAAGAAGGCAATAGGAAAGTAGAGGTTCAGAAGGAACAAAGCATCTTTATACGCCTATCTGAAATTCCTACCAATGAATTACATAAGTATCTCTATCTTTATTTTATGTTTTATTCATATTTTAATTATCAATTCTCCATAACCATTTGAATCCGCCTGACTGAGATTTACAAGGTGACCATAGCTTGCTTCAAGCCGACAGTCTCCGTTGGATCGACCCTTTCTCACGTAAGGCTTATTACTTGGACGACCCAGTGCACTTGCTGGTTAGTTGTGCGGAGTTCTGATAAAGAGTTGAGATTACAATTGTGCGTACCAAGTTGTTGGCGCCATTGATGATCACAATTTCGTGCACCAAGTTTTTGGCGTCGTTGTCGGAGATTGAACGAACAACAATTTCGCATTTGTTTCCGGCAATAAAAGTGCCAAGTTTTTGGTCCGGCAACAACACCAAGTTTTTGGCGCCGTTGACGGGGATTGTTCGAGTTTGGACAACTGATGGTTCATCTTGTTGCTTAGATTAGGTAATTTTATTTTATGTTTAAGCTTTTTACTTCTTATTTTCGAAAAAAAAATTTTCAAAAATACAAAAAAAATTTTCTATTCTGTTCTTCAGAGTTTTTAAGAATGAATTCTAGAGTTTCATGATGATTTGTTGAAGTCTGGCTGGTTGTGAAGCCATGTCTAATCTTTTGGACTGAGGTTTCAACTTATCATCACAAGAGCTTGTTGATTTCTATCAATTTTGCTGTTGAAAGTAATGATCTGCTAAAGCTTGGCTGGCCATTGGCCATGTCTAGTATTTTGGACCAAAGCTTTCACTGAAAGCTTGGCTGGCTAGTAAGCCATGTCTAATTCCTGGACCGGAGTTTTAGACTAACATTGCAATAATTCTCATTAAAAAGTTTGAATCCCTTTATTTTCCTTTCCATATAATTTTTGAAAAATCACAAAAAAATTTTATAAAATCATAAAAATAAAAAATATTTTATGTATCTTAGTGTCAATTTTTAAGTTTGGTGTCAATTGCATGTCTTTCTTCTTCTTGCATTTTTTCGAATATATGTAATATGTTCTTCATTGATCTTCAAGCTGTTCTTGATGATTCCATAGCTCTGATCTTTCTCTTATTTTGTGTCTTTTGTTATTTCTCATATGCATTTTCAATTTGTTATGGTCCTTAGTATACAAACTTCTAAGTTTGGTGTCTTGCATGCATTGTTTATTTGATCTTAGTTGCATCCTTTTTATTATTGTGTCTCGTCATTAGAAATTCAAAATTTTTTTTTAAAATGGTGTCTTTTCAAGTCAATAACACAGAGAATTGAAGATTCAGAATATTCAGCAGAGGAATTACACAGAAAAAGCTGGGCACTCAAAACGCCCAATGAAGAAGGAAAATTGGCGTTTAAACACCAGCCAGGGTACCTGGCTGGGCGTTAAACGCCCAAAAAGGTAGCATTTTGGGCGTTAAACGCCAGAATGGATGCCATTCTGGGCGTTTAACGCCAGGAGGACACTAGAGGGAAGATTTTGTTTTTAATTCAAATCTTTTTCAAATTTTCATAATTTTTCAAAATCAAATTTTTTTCAAATCATATCTTTTCAATCATATCTTTTCAAAATCAATTTCTTTTCAATTTTTTTATTTATTACTATTTTCGAAAATCCTTGCTACAATTAGTGATTTAATTCAAAATTTTCAAGTTGTTACTTGCCTATTAAGAAAGGATCAAAAGTTTTAATTCTAGAATCACATCTTTTAATTTCTTGTTGGTCAAGTAATCAACTTTAATTTTAAAAACTTTCTTCTTTTAAATTTGATTCTCAATCATATCTTCTTAATCATGTCTTTTCAATCACATTTTTTTCAAAATTAAGTTTCAATCATATCTTTTTGATTTCTAGTTTCAAAATCTTTTCCAAAAATCACTTAATTTCTCTCCCAATCTTAGTTTTCAAAAATCATTTACCAAATTTTCAAAATTTCTTTTAATTATTTCAAAATCTTTTACTGTATTTTCAAAAATTCTTCCCCTCTTCTCACATCCTTCTATTTAAAGGACTAGCACCTCTCCATTATCAACAATTCGAACTCTATCCCTCTTGATAAGTTCGAATTCTTTCTTCTCTACCTCATCCTTCTATTTTTATTTTCCTCTGACACCTCAAGGAATCTCTATACTGTGACATAGAGGATTCCATATTTTCTTCTCCTCCCTTTTCATATGAGCAGGAGCAAGGACAAAGGCATTCTTGTTGAAGCTGATCTTGAACCTGAAAGGACCTTGAAGAGAAAGCTAAGAGAAGCTAAAGTACAAATCTCTATAGAGGACCTAACAGAACTTTTCAAACAAGAAGAAGCCATGGCAGCCGAAAACAACAACAATGCCAACAATGCAAGGAAGGTGCTTGGTGACTTTACTGCACCTACTCCTAACTTTTATGGGAGAAGCATCTCAATCCCTGCCATTGGAGCAAACAACTTTGAGCTTAAGCCTCAATTAGTTTCTCTGATGCAATAGAATTGCAAGTTTCATGGACTTCCATTGGAAGATCCTCATCAGTTCTTAGCTGAATTTTTGCAAATCTGTGACACTGTCAAGACCAATGGGGTTGATCCCGAGGTCTACAAGCTTATGCTCTTTCCCTTTGCTGTAAGAGACAGAGCTAGAACATGGTTGGATTCAAAACCTAAAGAAAGCCTGAACTCTTGGGAAAAGCTATTCAATGCCTTCTTGGCAAAGTTCTTTCCACCTCAAAAATTGAGCAAGCTTAGAGAGGAAGTTCAAACCTTCAGATAGAAGGAAGGTGAATCCCTCTATGAAGCTTGGGAAAGATACAAACAATTGATCAGAAGGTGTCCTTCTGACATGCTTTCAGAATGGAGCATCATCGGTATCTTCTATGATGGTCTATCTGAACTGTCCAAGATGTCATTGGACAGCTCTGCTGGAGGATCTCTTCATCTGAAGAAGACGCCTACAGAAGCTCAAAAACTTATTGAAATGGTTGCAAATAACCAATTCATGTACACTTCTGAAAGGAATCCTGTGAATAATGGGACAAATCAGAAGAAAGGAGTTCTTGAGATTAATACTCTGAATGCCATATTGGCTCAGAACAAAATATTGACTCAACAAGTCAATATGATTTCTCAGAGTCTGTCTGGAATGCAAGCAGCAACAGTCAGTACCAAAGAAGCTTCATCTGAAGAAGAAGCTTATGATCCTGAGAACCCAGCAATGGAAGAGGTGAATTACATGGGAGAACCCTATGGAAACACCTATAATCCTTCATGGAGAAATCATCCAAACCTCTCATGGAAGGATCAACAGAGGCCTCAACAAGGCTTCAACAACAATAATGGTAGAAGAAATAGGTTTAGCAATGGCAAACCTTTTCCATCATCTTCTCAGCAACAAACAGAGAATTCTAAGCAGAACCATTCTGACTTAGCAACTGTAGTCTCTGATCTAATTAAAACCACTCAAAGTTTCATGACTGAAACAAGGTCCTCCATTAGAAATTTGGAGGCACAAGTAGGTTAGCTGAGTAAGAAAATTACTGAACTCCCTCCTAGTACTCTCCCAAGTAATACAGAAGAGAATCCAAAAAGAGAGTGCAAGGCCATCAACGTTACCCACTCGGCCGAACTTGGAAAAGAAGAAGAGGCAGTGATTTCCACTGAGGAAGACCTCAATGGACGTCCATTGGCCTCCAAGGAGTTCCCTAATGAGGAACCATGGGAATCTGAGGCTCACACTGAGACCATAGAGATTCCATTGAATTTACTTTTGCCATTCATGAGCTCTGATGAGTATTCTTCCTCTGGAGAGGATGAAGATGTTACTGAAGAACAAGTTGCTAAGTACCTTGGAGCAATCATGAAGCTAAATGCCAATCTATTTGGTAATGAGACTTGGGAGGATGAACCCCCCCTTTCTCACCAAAGAACTGGATGACTTGACTAGGCAGAAATTACCTCTGAAGAGACAAAATCCTGGAAAGTTTTCAATACCTTGTACCATAGGCATCATGACCTTTGAGAAGGCTCTGTGTGACCTAGGGTCAAGCATAAACCTCATACCTCTCTCTATAATGGAGAAGCTAGGAATCCTTGAGGTACAAGTTGCAAGAATCTCACTAGAGATGGCAGACAATTTAAGAAAACAGGCTTATGGACAAGTAGAGGATGTCTTGGTAAAGGTTGAAGGCCACTACATCCCTACTGATTTCATAATCCTAGATACTGGAAAATGTATGGATGAATCCATCATCCTTGGCAGACCCTTCCTAGCCACAGCAAGAGCTGTGATTGATGTTGACAGAGAAAAATTGGTCCTTCAAGTGAATGAGGACTCCCTTGTGTTTAAAGCTCAAGGATCTCCCTCTGTAACCATGGAGAGGAAGCATGAAAAGCTTCTCTCAATACAGAGTCAAACAAAATTCCCACATTAAAACTCTAAGTTTGGTGTTGGGAGGCCACAACCAAACTCTAAGTTTGGTGTTAAGAGGCCATCATCATGCTCTGAGTATCTATGAGGCTCCATGAGAGCCCACTGTCAAGCTACTGACATTAAAGAAGCGCTTGTTGGGAGGCAACCCAATTTTACTTATCTATGTTAAATTTCTATTTTCCATTGTTATTTTATGTTTTCTATAGGTTGATGATCATGTGAAGTCACAAAAACAATTGAAAAAGCAAAAACAAACTGAAAAATATAATGAAAAATAGCACACCCTGGAGGAGAAGCCTATTGGCGTTTAACGCCAGAAAAGGGCAAGAAGTTGGCGTTAAACGCCAGAAATGGGCAGCAGCCTGGCGTTTAACGCCAGGATTGGCAGCAGAAGGCGTTTTGCACGCCTAATTGGTGCAGGGATGAGAAATCCTTGACACCTCAGGATCTGTGGACCTCACAGAATCGCCACCAACCTCAACTCACTCTCTCTCTTTTTCACTCCTTTTCATAATACTCTTCCCCAAATACCCTTCACCAATCACCTCAATACCTCTTCCCCAAAAACCCCTCACCTATCAAATCCTACCCTCTTCTCCATAAACCCTTCACCAATCCACATCCATCCATCATAAACCCCACCTACCTCACCATTCAAATTCAAACCACTTTTCCTCCCAAACCCACCCATACATGGCCGAACCTTACCCTCTCTCCACTCCTATATAAACCCATCTTCACCCTTTCATTTTCACACATCTTCAACACTACTTCACCCCCTTGGCCGAAACACTACCCCCCTCCATCTCCTTTATTTCTTCTCCCTCTACTCTCTTCATTCTTCTTTTGCTCGAGGACGAGCAAACCTTCTAAGTTTGGTGTGGTAAAAGCGTTGCTTTTTGTTGTTTCATAACTATTTATGGCACCTAAGGCCGGAGAAATCTCTAGAAAGAGGAAAGTGAAGGCAAAAGCTTCCACCTCTGAGTTATGGAAAATGGAGAGATTCATCTCAAGAGTGCATCAAGACCACTTCTATGAAGTCGTGGCCAAGAAGAAAGTGATCCCCGAGGTCCCTTTCAAGCTCAAAAAGGGTGAATATCTGGAGATCCGACATGAGATTCGAAGAAGAGGTTGGGAAGTTCTCACCAACCCCATTCAACAAGTCGGAATCTTAATGGTTCAGGAGTTCTATGCCTATGCATGGATCACCAAGAACCATGATCAAAGTGTGAACCCGGACCCAAAGAATTGGCTTACAATGGTTCGGGGGAAATACTTAGATTTCAGTCTGGAAAATGTAAGGTTGGCATTCAACTTGCCCATGATGCAAGGAGATGCACACCCCTATACTAGAAGGGTCAACTTTGATCAAAGGTTGGACCAAGTCCTCATAGACATTTGTGAAGAGGGCACTCAATGAAAGAGAGATTCAAGAGGAAAGCCGGTTCAACTAAGAAGGCATGACCTCAAGCCCGTGGCTAGGGGGTGGTTGGAGTTCATCCAACGCTCAATCATTCCCACTAGCAACCGGTCTAAAGTTACTATAGACCAGGCTATCATGATCCATAGCATCATGATTGGAGAGGAAGTAGAAGTTCATGAGGTTATATCCCTAGAACTCTACAAGGTGGCGGACAAGTCCTCTACTTTGTCAAGGTTAGCCTTCCTTCATCTTATTTGTCACCTTTGCAATTCAGCTGGAATTGACATAGAGGAAGACATCCTCATTGATGAGGACAAGCCCATCACTAAAAAAAGGATTGAGCAAACAAGAGATCCCACTCATGGACAAGAGCATGAGGAAATTCCTCATTATGAAATCCCTGAGATACCTCAAAGGATGCATTTTTCTCCACAAAACTATTGGGAGCAAATCAACACTACCCTAGGAGAATTAAGTTCCCACATGGGACAACTAAGGGTGGAGCACCACGAGCATTCTATCCTCCTCCATGAAATTAGAGAAGACCAAAGAGTTATGAGAGAGGAGCAACAAAGGCAAAGAAGAGATATCGAAGAGCTCAAGCACTCCATAAGATCTTCAAGAGGAAGAACAAGCCGCCATCACTAAGGTGGACCCGTTCTTTAATTTCCTTGTTCTTTATTTTCTGTTCTTCGAATTTTTATGCTTTATGTTTATTTATGTTTGTGTCTTTATTACATGATCACTAGTGTCTAAGTGTCTATGCCTGAAAGCTATGAAAATGAATCCATCACCTTTCTTAAAGGGAAAATGTTTTTAATTGAAAAAGAAAAAGAAATACATGAATTTCAAATTTTAAATAAGTTTAATTATTTTGATGTGGTGGCAATACTTTTGTTTTTCTGAATGAATGCTTGAACAGTGCATATTTTTTTGAATTTGTTGTTCATGAATGTTAAAATTGTTGGCTCTTGAAAGAATGATGGAAAAGGAGAAATGTTATTCTATAATCTAAAAAATCATAAAATTGATTCTTGAAGCAAGAAAAAGCAGTGAAAAGCTTGCAGAAAAAATATATATGCAAAAAAAAAGAAAAAAAAAAGAGAGAAAGAAAGAAAAAGAAAAAGCAAGCAGAAAAAGCCAATAGCCCAAAGGCAAGGGTAAAATAAAAAGGATACAAGGCTTTGAGCATCAGTGGATAGGAGGGCCCACAGGAATAAAATCCTGGCCTAAGCGGCTAAACCAAGCTGTCCCTAACCATGTGCTTGTGGCGTGAAGGTATCAAGTGAAAACTTGAGACTGAGCGGTTAAAGTCGTGGTCCAAAGCAAAAAGAGTGTGCTTAAGAGCTCTGGACACCTCTAATTGGGGACTCTAGCAAAGCTAAGTCACAATCTGAAAAGGTTCACCCAGTTATGTGTTTGTGGCATTTATGTATCCGGTGGTAATACTGGAAGAACAAAATGTTTAGGGTCACGGCCAAGACTCATAAAGTAGCTGTGTTCAAGAATCAACATACTGAACTAGGAGAATCAATAACACCATCTGAATTCTGAGTTCCTATAGATGCCAATCATTCTGAACTTCGAAGGATAAAGTGAGATGCCAAAACTGTTCGGAAGCAAAAAAGCTAAAAGCCCTGTTCATCTAATTAAAACTGATCTTCATAGATGTTTTTGGAATTCATTGTGTATTCTATTCTTTTTATCCTATTTGATTTTTATTTCCTTGGGGACAAGCAACAATTTAAGTTTGGTGTTGTGATGAGCGGATAATTTATATGCTTTTTGGCATTGTTTTTAGTATGTTTTTAGTATATTTTAGCTAGTTTTTATTATGTTTTTATTAGTTTTTAAATAAAAATCACATTTCTGGACTTTACTATGAGTTTGTGGGTTTTTCTGTGATTTTAGGTATTTTCTGGCTGAAATTGAGGGACCTGAGCAAAAATCTGATTCAGAGGCTGAAAAAGGCCTGTAGATGTTGTTGGATTCTGACCTCCCTGCACTCGAAGTAGATTTTCTGGAGCTACAAAAGACCAATTGGCACGCTCTCAATTGCGTTGGAAAGTAGACATCTCGGGCTTTCCAGAAATATATAATGGTTTATACTTTGCCCTAGATTTGATGGCCCAAACCGGCGTTCAAAGTCAGCATAGAAATTCTGGCGTCAAAATGCCAGAACTAGCATAAAAGCTGGAGTTAAACGCCCTAACTGGCACAAAAGCTGGCGTTTAACTCTAAGAAAAGTCTCTACATGTGAAAGCTTTAATGCTCAGCCCAAGCACACACCAAGTGGGTCCGGAAGTGGATTCTGCATCATTTACTCATTTCTGTAAACCCTAGGTTACTAGTTCTCTATAAATAGGACCTTTTGCTTTTGTATTTACAGACTTTTGATCTTTGATTAGTCTTATGCTATCTTAGACCTTTATGAGGGCTGGCCATTCGGCCATGCCTAGACCTTGTTCTTATGTATTTTCAACGGTGGAGTTTCTACACACCATAGATTAAGGTGTGGAGCTCTGCTGTTCCTCATGAATTAATGCAAAGTACTACTGTTTTTCTATTCAATTCACGCGTACTTCTTCTCTAAGATATACACTCATTCTTCAATATGATGAATGTGATGATCCGTGACACTCATCACCATTCTCACCTATGAACGTGTGCCTGACAACCACTTCCGTTCTACATGCAATCAAGCTTGAATGTGTATCTTTTGGGTTTCTAATCTAAGATTAGAACCTTCGTGGTATAGGCTAGAATTATTGGCGGCCATTCCTGAGATCTGGAAAGTCTAAACCTTGTCTATGGTATTCCGAGTAGGATCTGGGAAGGGATGACTGTGACGAGCTTCAAACTCGCGAGTGTTGGGCATGTGACAGACGCAAAATGATCAATGGATCCTATTCCAACATGATCGAGAACCGACAGATGATTAGCCGTACGGTGACAGCGCATTTGGAACATTTTCACTGAGAGGACGGGAAGTAGCCATTGACAACGGTGATGCCCAACATAAAGCTTGCCATTGAAAGGAGTATGCATGATTGGAAGAAGGCAATAGGAAAGCAGAGGTTCAGAAGGAACAAAGCATCTTCATACGCTTATCTAAAATTCCTACCAATGAATTACATAAGTATCTCTATCTTTGTTTTATGTTTTATTCATATTTTAATTATTAATTCTCCATAACCATTTGAATCCGCCTGACTGAGATTTACAAGGTGACCATAGCTTGCTTCAAGCGGACAGTCTCCGTGGGATCAACCCTTACTCACGTAAGGCTTATTACTTGGACGACCTAGTGCACTTGCTGGTTAGTTGTGCGGAGTTGTGATAAAGAGTTGAGATTACAATTGTGTGTATCAAGTTGTTGGCGCCATTGATGATCACAATTTCGTGCACCAGCCACCATTAATTTTTGTTTCCTTACTATTAGATTCTGGGAGCACTCCCCTCCGTTATGTTGCATGTGTTGAAAATGCACAATGCTATCAAGTGTGTTTCTATTTGCTTTTAATTGAAAGATTTCTAGTATAAATCAGTTGAACCTGTCTCTAATTTCTTGCGCCAATTTTTTGATAGATGGACCCCCTTAATGATTGCTCGTTCATGGAATAGAAACTGGCTTGAGGACATCTTAAAAGAACCTCCATCAGAGAACTTAGAAGTTCTTCCTTCACCGTATCTCTCTCTTCCACTTATGAGCATTGTCAAAATTGCTAGGTTATTCTTGTCATGGTGATACATGTAAGTAATGAACTCTAATACTATTTAATCTGTATTTAGTGGCAATTTTGAACATAAACCTTATAAGAATTTTAGAGTTTGTATTCATTGTTGAATAATACGAGTATAGTTTTTTGTTTTTCCTGTGCATTTTTAAAGGAAAAATAAATCTTGTTTCTTAAGCTACTGTTTTTTGGTTGGTGGTCTTTTCAGGTATGTGGCACTTATTAGAAGCTTCTCCATGAGAAAGGAGTTGTATGAACATGATGGAGTTTGTAATTTGTAGTTTATATTTTGGAGATTTATAATTCTTTGTTTTTCTTGTCCTATGTATCTATCTAGTTCATTAGGGTTCTTCAATGTGTCTTATTAGTTTGTACTTTAAAGTTTATATGTTGAAGATTTATAAAATAATCTTAGTTAAATAAAAGATATTTGAACTATCTATGTTATTATATATTATATAAATGTTGACTTGTTGAGTAAATTAGTTAATATATTAATTAATTAAAAAATAATATAATTTGACAAATTATGCGTGTAATTTGTATTAAAAAATTATTACAAAATAAATAGTGTTTTGTAACTAAAGAAAAAAATGTTACAAAATCAGATTACATTTTGTAACAAAACTTTATGATAGAAAAAAATATATTGTCACCAAAAATATTGTGAAGATCAAAATTTGTTATCACTTTTGTAACGACTTTTGGTTTTTTTTATCACTAATTTGTTACAAAATATTACTTGAATTGTAACAGTTTTATTTTTTGTTACAAAATTTTTTTGTAACGGGACATACTGCAACAGCTCCTTTTTTTGTTACAAAATCCTTTTGTTTCAAAATGTTAATTTTTTGTAAAAATTTTTTTTGTTACAAATATTACTTTTTCTTGTAGTGTATGGTGAAACTTTTTGTGACATTCAATTACCAACATCATGTGCCTATGAATCCTATCCTCAACATGAACCTCAACCATTTTCACAAGCCTTTCTTCACCAAGCACCTTCCTATGATCCATATTCATCATATGACCAATCACCCATACCATATTCTCATAACCATTATGAGCGAGAACCTCTAGAACCACCACAACCCTATCATGATTATTACCACGAACCACCTCAATACACATCATCTCCGTACCATCACCAAGAAGAACCACCTTCCTACCATGAACACTTTCTCCAAAATAATGAACCATCTTATCCACCCCAAGCCCCAATAGATGATTCTCTCACCTTGCTACTTCAAGGACAAGCGGATATGCAAAGAAACACCTTAGAGTTTGTGACTAACTTGACCAAGGTAGTACATGCTTTAGCCTACCAATGCTTGAATACTCAAGGTGCTTCCATAGCCACATGTGAAGAATCCATTGAAGATCATAGCATGAAGGAGAGATTGAAAACTCCGGTGGGAAATGAGGGATGTTATTTTGTATTGGAGCAACTAGAGGAAGCCATAATTGTTGAAGAAAAGGAAGAAGTGGTTGAAGATTTAGGAGATGTTGAAAGCCCATGGGAATGTAGCATCATAGAGCACTCTTCCAAGAAGCTTGATATTGATGTTGAGGAGGGTGCGCAACCTCCAAGGCATATCATCGTTGGAGACTTGGAAGAGGTTTATCAAGAGATAGATTCAATCATGGAGGAATTTCTATCTACAATTGAATCCTCTCCCATTGGACATGAAGTTAAAATTTAGAAGAACGTGCACAACCTCCCATACTCTTGGTGAGCAATGAAGAAGAGATTGAATCAGAAGAGAGCTACCAAAGGAAAAAGGTTGAAATTGAAGGAACTTGCAAAGAGGTGGAGATAGTCAAGGAAGAGCACAAAGGAGTGGAGCTTGCAAGATTATTAGGACCACCCCTTCCTAGGTCACCATCCTACACGATATTCAAGTGGGTAAAATTATTATCCCTAAGCTTTACTTTCTCACTTGAATATGGTTTGATTGAAAATGATGGTTGGTGTGCGAAATCGTGATCATTCCATTCCTTGGTAACGACGCTAAAAACACAATACGCACGTTCATGATCTTATATCTGTTTCACAACTTCGTACAACTAACCAGCAAGTGTACTGGGTCGTCCAAGTAATAAACCTTACGTGAGTAAGGGTCGATCCCACGGAGATTGTCGGCTTGAAGCAAGCTATGGTCACCTTGTAAATCCCAGTCAGGCGGATTAAATTGTATTAAGAAATTATAGTGGATGAAAATAAATAAAATATAAAATAGGATAGTGGTACTTATGTAATTTATTGGTGAGAATTTCAGATAAGCGTATAGAGATGCTTTCGTTCCTCTGATCTCTGCTTTCCTGCAGTCTTCATCCAATCAATCCTACTCCTTTCCATGGCAAGCTTTGTATAGGGCATCACCGTTGTCAATGGCTACTTCCCATCCTCTCTGTGAAAATGGTCCGATGCGCTGTCACTGCTGATGTGCGGAAAATGATCCGACACAAAACTCACCGGCAAGTGTACCGGGTCGCATCAAGTAATAAAACTCACGGGAGTGAGGTCGATCCCACAAGGATTGAAGGATTGAGCAACTTTAGTTTAGTGGTTGAATTAGTCAAGCAAACAAGTGTTGATTGTGTGAAATTGTGTTGACAGGAATTAAATTGCATAGAATGTAAAGGGGAGTGGGTGATTTGCAGGAAATTAAAGGGAACAAAAAGAAAAAGAGCTGAATATTAAAGTGCAAGTAATGTAAATTGCAGAAACTTAAAGTGCAAGAAATATAAATGACTTGAAAAATAAAAGGGGAATGGGAATTGGATCTGCAGGAATTAAACAGGGAAAAGCAAAACTTAACAGAATGAAGAGTAGTTGATGTAATTAGTTGAACCGGATCTCAAAACTAAAAGGAAAATAAACTTGGTGTAGTAATTAAACAAGGAAATTAAAATGGAAACCAATAGATCTCAGGACCCAAGAGACTAGATAACTAAGTCTAGATCTCAATGCCTTCTTAGATCCAAATTTAGAGAGCAAATGCCAAATTAAAGAAGAGAGCAATGTAGAAATGTAAATTCAAGTTCAATTTTCCAGAAGCTGCAGTAAGAAAAACAGAGAGATCTCAAGGTGAGATTGAGACAGAATTTCCTCAATTCTTCAACACCCAAGACTCAAGACAAGTGTAGATGAAATTGAAAAACAAGAAAACTAAGAGGAAGAGAATTCAATTCTCCTTCCCCAAGACTCAGAATCTCCAAACAGCTCAAAACCCAAAAGCTCTCTACTATGAATACTATGAAAATTCTTAAAGAAAACTCTAAAAAGAAAAGCCTTTCTAAAACTTCAAATCCTAAGCTATTTATACACTTTCTTCAAATGATCATTAAGCCTTGAATTGGGCCTTTAGTCTTGATGGAATTGGGTTGATAATAGCCTCCGTTGATTGTTCTTGGTGTTGGGAAGAAATCCATTTGTGAACCGGGCCATGAACCATTCACGTTTGAGTCAACGTTTGAGGCAAACGTTGACTCAAACGTCCCTTGTGTGAGGCATTATGCAGATAGCCCATTTGCTGTCATCCACGTTTGAGCCAACGTTTGAGGTCAAACGTGAGCTCAAACGTGGGTCTTCCCAGGCTCCCTTTTTGGCCAACGTTTGGCCCAATGTTTGAGGCAAACGTTGGCGCAAACGTAGCTCATCTAACCCATCAATCAAGGGTGCTCTTCCATGCTCTTTCTTGCCAAAATGTAGCCAACGTTTGACCTCACGTTTGAGGCAAACGTTGGCTCAAACGTTGCTGTGCCCAGGAGTGCTATTTCTCTTCTTTTTGGCGCCAACGTTTGACCTCACGTTTGAGGCAAACGTTGGCGCAAACGTTGGCTCCTTCCCCTGTTTCTTCTTCAGCCAACGTTTGCCTCAACGTTTGAGGCAAACGTTGGCGCAAACGTTGGCGACATCCAGGGGTGTTCTTCAGCTGCTTCTCACGTTTGAGTTAACATTTAAGGCAAACGTCAGCTCAAACGTTGATCCCTCTTTTCAAGCCCATTCTTGCAACCTTCTTTCAAGCTTTATTCCACCTATCATCAATCAACAATTGTATCAAAGCTATGCCATAATCATGAGAGTTGTTCTTCTTCTTGTCACATGAGCAATTATGGCACAAAAACTCATGAAAATGCATCAATTTATCCCTGGTTGATTGAATCAAAGGAAACATGAAATTCAACCGAATTGGCTTACTTATGGCATAAGAAAGTGCATAAAACTAAATGAAAACAAAGGAAAAAGACTAGTGAAACTAGGCTAAGATGACTTGTCATCACAACACCAAACTTAAAACTTGCTTGTCCCCAAGCAAGAACAGAATTATTAAGAAGAAAGAATGAAAACAAAAGAGAATGCTCATGTTAGCAGAGTATTATTGGTAGCTCATGGGGTTTTATGCAGATATGTAACTACTCACTTCTTATTGACAAGTAGGCCTAGAAAGTTTCCTCTAAGCATCAAGCAACACACTGCTATGACCTCTCATTATTCCTTTGTCCTTGTTTACTGAATTTTTTTTTCTTTATAAACTTTAGTTCAGTGTCATGTGTAACAAGCTCTTTTCTTTATTTATGCTTGACACATTATTCACTTTAGACACTTGGCTCACATGCCTTCTTAGAACATTGATGCCCAGCACCTCTTTGGGTTACTAAATGTCTTGTAGCCAGGTTGCTCTTGATAGTGGACTTTCAGTTGATAATCCCGGGTTAGTTAACCCAAGTTACCAAGTGTTGATGCACTCCAAAGAACTTAATAATCCAAGCAGATCCTAGTACAAAGACACCACAGGCATATATTCTAAGGTTCAAGCTATTGGTGTCTAGCTTTGTTTCTTTTTTTTTTTTGTTCTGTTGCCACTTTTGGCTTTTTCTTTTCTCTTTTTGTTTTTCTTTTCACCCAAGGACTTTTATTTTGTTGAGATTCATAGACACTGAACTACTTTTTTCTTAAAAAGAGAACAGTCTATTCCTTTTATTCACTAATAGTGAGTTGCCACACAATCACACATACATGCCACCACTTACTATTATTTGACTTCTAGCTAGCAATGAACCATCTTACTTCATGTTTCAAACATTTCTTTTATTGAATTGAAAAGACTTAGGGGACAAAGCATGCATTAGTTAAGTGAAAGTAAACACACAAGTACACTTAGACTAGCATTCTTATTTCAAGAAAGATAAACATAATGCAAAGATTACTAATTAAAACAACCACTAAAGATGTAAAGACTTCTTAAACAGATAATGATGCATGCTTCTTTTTTTTTTTTTTAGAGTGATGATCAAGGAGCAAGTCCACCTTTCATTTATCATGCTTTTTCTTCCTTCTTTCATTTGCTTGAGCGCTGGTGTTCCCTGTGTTCATGTCTGTTGTTTGTTGACCCGCCAGAACCCAGCTCTATTCATCGTCTCCTCTACTCTATCTTCAAGTCTCATAGCCTTGCTTACTTCTATCTCACTTTTCCCTTTGAAGAATTCATCGAAAGTTGGAAATTCTGGATCCATGTTGTGCAGATGCTCTCCAATATAGTTCAATTTGATTTGACTATTTATGTTGTAGTCAGCTTGGACTTCATATCTTGCATCTTGAAGGGTTGTGAATTCTTTGAGAGCCCTCATATTTTCAGCTTGCATTTGTGCCAACTTCCCAAATGATTCGTGAGATTGAAAAGCATGCTCCTCTTGCATCACGAAGAATTTTGACTCAAACTAACTTTGTTGGTTCATCATTTTTAGCTGCCATTCCTCTTGCTCTTGTTGGTGTTTCATGTATTGTGAATGGTATTCTTCTTGCCTTTCTTGAATTCTCATGTACTGTTGTGATAATCTTCCAATTGCTTCCTGCATCTGAGTCATATCCAGAGTGTTATGTGGTGGAATGTATTGCTGTTCCTCTTCCTCTTGTGGCTCTTCTTCCTCCATTGGTTCATTTCTTTGCCTTCTTCTTGGTGGTCTTTGGCTCTGCTGTGCTTCAGTAACAATCATCATTCTTTCAATTGTTATAGGCATGCCCGGGTTCAACCATGTTGGGTTTTCCTCCTCTATTGTCACTTTGGCTTTCATGCATAAACGCATAATGGTGCTTGGGTAGTGTAGCCACCCTTCGGCTGAATTCTTCTCTCCTATCCTTTGAATGTCACTTGCAATGATCTCATGAACCTTCACTTCTCCTCCCATTATTATGCAATATAACATGATAGCTCTCTTCTTATTAACCTCCGAGTTGTTTACTGTGCCTAAGATTGATCTCTTCAGTAGCTCATACCAACCTTTTGCTTCAGGGGTGAGATCTCCTCTTCTCAAGTACTTGTACTTGTTTTTAGTAGTTCCTACCCACTTCGTATTGACCACACTAATTTCACTGGAAATCTCATCATAGTTTTGCTCTTCATTTAGCCTTTGATGGTATCCTGGCTTATCAAAATGGGCTGCCCTCAGCTTCAATACTTTCATGATAGTATTTGGGCTAAAATCTACTTCAGTCCCCCGCACATAACTCTTGTAAGTTGGAGCTTGATTCATCTCGATCCTTGGGGTATTAGCATAGAATTCCCATATGATGTTCGCATTGATCCTGGTGATTGGTGAAATGAGCTCTTCCCACCTCCTCTTCCTAATCTTGGCTTTCATTTCTTGGCACTCATCGTCCGGCAATAGAAGTGGAACTTTCGGGTATAATTTTTTATCTCTCATTCATCCCCATTGTGTTTGATGATACCATGTTCTGAATTTCCACTGATCAAATTCAGGGGTGCTTTCTTCAACCATGGGCTCCTTTCCTCTCCTTCGTTTGGTTCTTGAGGAAGAGGCCATACTTGATCTTTTTGAGGTTAAGGTTGTGTGTGGAAGGTTCAGGGTTTTGGTATACTTTTGGAAGAAGAGATTTGTGAGTTTGAGATTATATGATGAGTAATGATGAAGGGAATGGAGTTTGAATGGTTGGAATGCAAGGAGTGTATGACTTCTTCGTTCATGTGCATGGTTTGAGGGTGGTGCTTTATAATAACTTATTTGAACAATAGAGGATTGGGATGCAATTGGACATCTTACAAATCAACGGTGTGCATGCAAGTTGAATAAGGACAAAGCTTGCCTCCTTAACGGTTTTCAACGTTCTCTTTCCAAGAGTGTGCAGAGTCACCCCTTGAAGCATGTGATGCATCTTTGTCTTCATTCTATGCCCCTCCTTGTCTTGTCCCTTTCATTGAATATTCCTTTGACCACCTAACCATCATCACAAGAAAACAAATATAACTATGTTTAAGTAATGGCAAGAGAGTTTCTAAAAAAATATATGTAAACTATCATTCCTTCTGCTTAATTAACCGTGACTTCTTTATGCATGGCTACGGACGACACCAAACTTAATGTTTGGTCATATGGTCCAAAATATCACTTCTTCAAACCATTGTTCTTTGAAGTTCCTACTTTAATTAATATATATATATATATATATATATATATATATATAATTTTAAGGAATGCTTTATCAAATTTCCTCCTAACAATTATAACCATTGTTAGACCTCCATGATATTCAAAACTTAAAAGACCATTGACTTTCATGACTTGTTCCCATAATTTGTTTAGTGTGCCCCGTGGGCACACCAAACTTAGAATTCGATCTTATGCTCTCCAATGTCATGAATAGTTGTCAATTTTGTCCACAAAGAGTTGAATTCATATTGGTGCAACAATTATTATTCATATTGAAATATTAAAGACAAGAAAATTAAATCATGGGTTGCCTCCCATGGAGCGCTCGTTTATTGTCACTAGCTTGACATTGATCCTCTTAGGGTGGTTGATGGTTAAAATGTCGCAGCTTATCCCCCCTCACTGTGAGCCTTCTTTGTGTGCCTTGGTGCTCAATTTTAACGTGCTCAAGAGAGAGTACTTGGTTAACAGTGTAGTGATCTTTTGCTCCCAGCTGTTGATATACTAATTGCACCTTGTCACCTTCGGAGAATCCTTCAGTTGGGGTTCTTTTATTCCTCTACCCTTTGTTAGCCTTCTTCTTATTTTTCTTCCTTTTTCTTGTTAACCTTTCTTCTTTGACAGTAGCTTTAGTTGTGGCACTTTTCTTCTTGTTTATCTTCCAAGTTTCTTTTTGAGTATCTTCTTTTCCTTGCATATGTTCATTCTTCTGCTTTACTGAATTGTTGATTGCTTGCCTTGGGAAACAGTCATTGATTACTTGGCTTCTTTCTTCAGACTTTTGTTGTTCTGAAAACACTTTCAGAGTAATGCTTTCCTCATGCATCCTGAGAGTTAGTTCTCCTTGCTCTACATCTATGATGGCTCTGGCGGTAGCTAAAAATGGCCTTCCCAAGATAATCGAATTGTTTCCTTCTTCTTCTGTTTCCAAGATTACAAAATCCGCAGGATAAATGAACTTGTCAACCTTAACTAAAAGGTTTTCGATCGCTCCTTTGGGATGTACTACTGACTGGTCCACCAGTTCCAATGACATCTGTATTGGTTTCACCTTCTCTATGCCAAGCTTTTTCACTAAAGAGGATGGAATCAGATTTATGCTTGCTCCTAAATCGCACATCCCCTTGTTGATAAATAGACTTCCAATGGTGCAAGGTAGGAAGAAACTTCCTGGATCTTCCAACTTGGGAGGGAGTCCTTTTCTGATGAGTGCACTGCATTCTTCAGTGAGAAGTACAGTCTCCTTCTCCAGCCAGCTTCTTTTCTTGTTAATGAGTTCCTTCAAGAACTTGGCATATAAGGGCATTTGTTCCAATGCCTCAGCCAGGGGAATGTTGATTTCCAGCTTCTTGAAAGTCTTCAGGAATTTGCAGAAGTGTTGATCTTTGGGTTCTTTGTTGAACCTCTGTGGATATGGCAGCGGAGGAATGAAGGCTTTCTCCTTTTTCTGTGCTTCTTCCTCTCTCTCATGTATATTGATTGGCTGGTCTTCTTTTCTTTTGGGGTTCTCTGAGTTCTTGTTTGGCACCATATTTTGATCATTGGCTTCCTCCGTATCTGTTGGCATTTTGCTGCTCTCCACTTGTTTCCTTGTAGTGTCATTGTTGCTCATCAATGTTCTCCTACTTCTTAACTGTATTGCCTTGCACTCTTCCTTAGGATTTGGAATTGTGTCACTTGGTAGTGAACTTGATGGTCTCTCTGTTGCAAAGTGTTTAGAGAGCTGGCCTATTTGTCTTTCCATGTTCTTGATAGAAGCTTCTTGATTCTTGGCCGTCATTTCTTGGTGTTTCCACATTTTGTCTATCAAGGTTTCCAGGTTAGTGATTCTTTGAGATTCTAGTGATGCTTGTGGTTGGTTGTGAGATGTGGGTGGTGGATGATAGGTGTTTTAGTTGATGGGTTGGTTATGGGTTGGATAATGGTTAGAGTTGGGGTAAGTGCTTTGCGGTTTTCTGAATGAATTTTGGTTGTTTTGCTGGTTGTTCCTTGGGTTATTTTGGGTTGTGTTTCTTTGCCATGGCTGTTGGTTATGGTTATGATTATCTCCCCATCTAAGGTTGGGGTGATTCTTCCAGGAAGGATTGTAGGTATCATCATAAACTTCATTCTGTCCAGAGTTTTGGTTATGCATGTACTGCACTTGCTCTTGTTGTTGCTCTTCTTGGCTTTCTTCATTCTGCACCCATACAGTTGATGGGTGGCTTGTGTTCACAGCTGCTACTTGAAGGCTGTCAATCCTTTTGGCCATTTGTTCAAACTGTTGTTGAATTTGTTGTTGCATCATCTTGTTTTGAGCCAAAATGGAGTCTACTCCTTCCAGTTCTAGTACCCCCTTTCTCTGTGATGTTTGGCGGGTTCTTTGATGAGCAAAGAAATATTTATTATTGGCCACCATGTCCACAAGATTCTGGGCTTCCTCAGCAGTTTTCATCAGTTGTAATGAACCTCCAGCAGAGTGATCTAATGCCTCTTGAGATTTCAATATTAGGCCTTCATAGAAATACTGCAGCACATCCCATTCATTGAACATCTCCGGAGGACACTTTCTGATTAAGGCTTTGTACCTCTCCCATGCTTCATACAAAGATTCGGCGTCTAATTGTGTGAAAGTCTGCACCTCAGTTTTCAGCCTGATGATCCTTTGGGGTGGGTAGAATTTGGCTAGAAATTTAGTCACCAAATCATCCCAACTAGTGATACTTCCTTGGAGAAAAGTTTCAAGCCATTGTGCAGCCTTGTCCCTAATGAGAACGGGAACAACAGAAGCTTGTAAGTTTCAGGATTCACACCATTGGATTTGACAGTGTCACAAATCCTTAAAAAGGTAGATAAATGCTGGTTGGGATCTTCCAATGGGCTGCCTCCATAGGAACAATTGTTCTGGACAAGTGTAATGAGTTGTGGTTTTAGCTCAAAATTGTTTGCATTGACATTGGGAGTTAAGATGCTGCTTCCACAGTGTCTGGGATTTGCAAAAGTGTAGGAGGCCAACACTCTCCTCTGTGGTGGATTGGGATTAGATGGATCTCCTTCCATCTCGTGGTATTCTTCCTCAGATTCTTCCTCTCCAACAATACCTTTCCCTCTTTCAGCTCTTCTTAATCTCCTGAGAGTCCTCTGGTCAGCTTCAGATAAGATAGGAGTAGCTCTCCCTGTACCTGACATACAAACAAAACAAGAGAAACACACAACCAGTGATACTTCAATCTATTGCTAGAATGAAGTTTTAGTTAGCTTAAGCAAAAATTCAAACAGTTAGTAGGTTAGTCAAAATTAAAGAAAAAGTGCTTGATCTAAACTACCACCTCACTTAATCATTGTCAATCTATTCAATCCCCGGCAACGGCGCCAAAAACTTGATGTGCGGAAAACGATCCGACACAAAACTCACCGGCAAGTGTACCGGGTCGCATCAAGTAATAAAACTCATGGGAGTGAGGTCGATCCCACAAGGATTGAAGGATTGAGCAACTTTAGTTTAGTGGTTGAATTAGTCAAGCAAACAAGTGTTGATTGTGTGAAATTGTGTTGACAGGAATTAAATTGCATAGAATGTAAAGGGGAGTGGGTGATTTGCAGGAAATTAAAGGGAACAAAAAGAAAAAGAGCTGAATCTTAAAGTACAAGTAATGTAACTTGCAGAAACTTAAAGTGCAAGAAATATAAATGACTTGAAAAATAAAAGGGGAATGGGAATTGGATCTGCAGAAATTAAACAGGGAAAAGCAAAACTTAACAGAATGAAGAGTAGTTGATGTAATTAGTTGAACCGGATCTCAAAACTAAAAGGAAAATAAACTTGGTGTAGTAATTAAACAAGGAAATTAAAATGGAAACCAATAGATCTCAGGACCCAAGAGACTAGATAACTAAGTCTAGATCTCAATGCCTTCTTAGATCCAAATTTAGAGAGCAAATGCCAAATTAAAGAAGAGAGCAATGTAGAAATGTAAATTCAAGTTCAATTTTCCAGAAGCTGCAGTAAGAAAAATAGAGAGATCTCAAGGTGAGATTGAGACAGAATTTCCTCAATTCTTCAACACCCAAGACTCAAGACAAGTGTAGATGAAATTGAAAAACAAGAAAACTAAGAGGAAGAGAATTCAATTCTCCTTCCCCAAGACTCAGAATCTCCAAACAGCTCAAAACCCAAAAGCTCTCTACTATGAATACTATGAAAATTCTTAAAGAAAACTCTAAAAAGAAAAGCCTTTCTAAAACTTCAAATCCTAAGCTATTTATAAACTTTCTTCAAATGATCATTAAGCCCTGAATTGGGCCTTTAGTCTTGATGGAATTGGGTTGATAATAGCCTCCGTTGATTGTTCTTGGTGTTGGGAAGAAATCCATTTGTGAACCGGGCCATGAACCATTCACGTTTGAGTCAACGTTTGAGGCAAACGTTGACTCAAACGTCCCTTGTGTGAGGCATTATGCAGATAGCCCATTTGCTGTCATCCACGTTTGAGCCAACGTTTGAGGTCAAACGTGAGCTCAAACGTGGGTCTTCCCAGGCTCCCTTTTTGGCCAACGTTTGGCCCAACGTTTGAGGCAAACATTGGTGCAAACGTAGCTCATCTAACCCATCAATCAAGGGTGCTCTTCCATGCTCTTTCTTGCCAAAATGTAGCCAACGTTTGACCTCACGTTTGAGGCAAACGTTGGCTCAAACGTTGCTGTGCCCAGGAGTGCTATTTCTCTTCTTTTTGGCGCCAACGTTTGACCTCACGTTTGAGGCAAACGTTGGCGCAAACGTTGGCTCCTTCCCCTATTTCTTCTTCAGCCAACGTTTGCCTCAACGTTTGAGGCAAACATTGGCGCAAACGTTGGTGACATCCAGGGGTGTTCTTCAGCTGCTTCTCACGTTTGAGTTAACATTTGAGGCAAACGTCAGCTCAAATGTTGATCCCTCTTTTCAAGCCCATTCTTGCAACCTTCTTTCAAGCTTTATTCCACCTATCATCAATCAACAATTGTATCAAAGCTATGCCATAATCATGAGAGTTGTTCTTCTTCTTGTCACATGAGCAATTATGGCACAAAAACTCATGAAAATGCATCAATTTATCCCTGGTTGATTGAATCGAAGGGAACATGAAATTCAACCCAATTGGCTTACTTATGGCTTAAGAAAGTGCATAAAACTAAATGAAAACAAAGGAAAAAGACTAGTGAAACTAGGCTAAGATGACTTGTCATCAACTGCATGGCTAATCATCTGGAGGTTCTCGATCATATTGGAATTGGATTCACCCTCCTTTTGTGTCTGTCACTACGTCCAGTACTCGCGAGTTTGAAGTTCGTCACAGCCATCCCTTCCCAGATCCTACTCGGAATACCAGAGACAAGGTTTAGACTTTCCAGATCTCAGGAATGGCCATCCATGGGTTCTAACTTATACCACGAAGACGCTAATAACTCGGACTCGGTCCCCTGTATTAGAACGGAAGTGGTTGTCAGGCACGCGTTCATAGGGGAATGATGATGACTTTGTCACGATCATCACATTCATGTTGAAGTGCGAATGAATATCTTAGAAGCGGAATAAGTTGAATTGAATAGAAAAACAGTAGTACTTTGCATTAATCTTTGAGGAACAGCAGAGCTCTACACCTTAATCTATGGTGTGTAGAAAGTCTACCGTTGAAAAATACATAAGTGAAAGGTTCAGGCATGGCCGAATGGCCAGCCCCCATGATCTAAGAACTAAACATCCAAAAGATGTAAATACAGTAGTAAAAAGTCCTATTTATACTAAACTAGTTACTAGGGTTTACAGAAATAAGTAAATGATGCAGAAATCCACTTCCGGGGCCCACTTGGTGTGTGCTTGGGCTGAGCATTGACTCATTGAGCTTTACACCTGTAGAGGCTTCTTTTGGAGTTGAACACCAGTTTCTAGCCTGTTTCTGGCGTTGAACTCCACTTTGCAACCTGTTTCTGGCGTTTGACTTTAGAATGCAGCATGGAACTGGCGTTGAACGCCAGTTTACGTCATCAATCTTTATTCAAAGTATGAACTATTAGATATTGCTGGAAAGCCCTGGATGTCTACTTTTCAACGCACTTAAGAGAGCGCCATTTGGAGTTCTGTAGCTCCAGAAAATTCACTTTGAGTGCAGGGAGGTCAGAATCCAACAGCATCTGCAGTCCTTCTTCAACCTCTGAATCTGATTTTTGCTCAGGTCCCTCAATTTCAGCCAGAAAATACCTGAAATCACAGAAAAACACACAAACTCATAGTAAAGTCCAGAAATGTAATTTTTAATTAAAAACTAATAAAAATATACTAAAAACTAACTAAATCATACTGAAAACTATGTAAAAACAATGCCAAAAAGCGTATAAATTATCCGCTCATCACAACACCAAACTTAAATTGTTGCTTGTCTCCAAGCAACTGAAAATCAAATAGGATAAAAAGAAGAGAATATACTATAAATTCCAAAATATCAATGAAACATAGCTCCAATCAGATGAGCGGGACTTGTAGCTTTTTGCCTCTTGAATAGTTTTGGCATCTCGCTTTATCCATTGAAGTTCAGAATGATTGGCATCTATAGGAACTTAGAATTCAGATAGTGTTATTGATTCTCCTAGTTCAGTATGTTGATTCTTGAACACAGCTACTTTATGAGTCTTGGCCGTGGCCCTAAGCACTTTGTTTTCCAGTATTACCACCGGATACATAAATGCCACAGACACATAACTGGGTGAACCTTTTCAGATTGTGACTTAGCTTTGCTAAAGTCCCCAATTAGAGGTGTCCAGGGTTCTTAAGCACAGTCTTCTTTTGCTTTGGACCTTGACTTTAACCGCTCAGTCTCAAGTTTTCACTTGACACCTTCACGCCACAAGCACATGGTTAGGGACAGCTTGGTTTAGCCGCTTAGGCCAGGATTTTATTCCTTTAGGCCCTCCTATCCACTGATGCTCAAAGCCTTGGATCCTTTTTATTACCCTTGCCTTTTGGTTTTAAGGGTTACTGGCTTTTTGCTCTTGCCTCTTGGTTTTAAGAGCTTTTGGCTTTTTCTGCTTGCTTTTTTTCTTTTTTTTTTTTCTAATTTTTTTCGCAAGCTTTCTGTATTCACTGCTTTTTCTTGCTTCAAGAATCATTTTTATGATTTTTTAGATTATTAAATAACATTTCTCCTGTTCATCATTCTTTCAAGAGCCAACATATTTAACATTCTTAAACAACAACTTCAAAAGACATATGCACTGTTCAAGCATTCATTCAGAAAATAAAAAGTATTGTCACCACATTAAAATAATTAAACTAGTTTCAAGAATGAATTTGAAACCATGTACTTCTTGTTCTTTTGTAATTAAAACATTTTTCATTCAAGAGAGGTGATGGATTCATAGGACATTCATAACTTTAAGGCATAGACACTTAAATACTAGTGATCATGAAGACAAAAACATAAACAAACATAAAGCATAAAAATCGAAAAACAGGAAAATAAATAAACAAGGAGATTAAGGAATGAGTCCACCTTAGTGAGGGTGGCGTCTTCCTCTTCTTGAAGAACCAATAGTGCCTTTGAGCTCCTCTATGTCTCTTCCTTGTCTTTCTTGCTCCTCCCTCATAGCTCTTTGATCTTCTCTAATTTCATGGAGGATGATGGAATGCTCTTGATGTTCCACCCTTAATTGTCCCATGTTGGAACTTAATTCACCTAGGGAAGTGTTGATTTATTCCCAATAGTTTTGTGGAGGAAAGTGCATCCCTTGAGGCATCTCAGGAATTTCATGGTGAGGAATTTCCTCATGCTCATGTTGAAGTCCATGCTCTCTTGTTTGCTCCATCTTTTTCTTAGTGATGGGCTTATCCTCTTCAATAAGGATGTCTCCCTCTATGTCAATTCTAGCCGAATTGCAGAGGTGGCAAATGAGGTGAGGAAAGGCTAACCTTGCCAAAGTGGAGGTCTTGTCAGCCACCTTGTAGAGTTCTTGAGGTATATTCTCATGAACTTCTACTTCCTCCCCAATCACTATGGATCATGATGGCCCGATCTATAGTAACTTCAAACCGGTTGCTAGTAGGAATGGTTGAGCGTTGAATGAACTCCAACCATCCTCTAGCAACTGGTTTGAGGTCAAGCCTTCTTAGTTGAACCGGCTTGCCCCTTGAGTCAATTTTCCATTGAGCTCCTTCCACACATATGTCCACGAGGACTTGGTCCAACCTTTGATTAAAGTTGACTCTTCTAGTGTAGGGGCGTGCGTTCTCTTCCATCATTGGTAGGTTGAACACCAACCTTACATTCTCCGGACTGAAATCTAAGTATTTCCCCCGAACCATAGTGAGCCAATTCTTTGGGTTCGGGTTCACACTTTGATCATGGTTCCTGGTAACCCATGCGTTTGCATAGAACTCTTGAACCATTAAGATCCCGACTTGTTGAATGGGGTTGGTTAGAACTTCCCAACCTCTTCTTTGGATTTCAAGTCGGATCTCCGGATACTCATTCTTTTTTAGTTTGAAAGGAACCTCAGGGATCACTTTCTTCTTGGCCACAACTTCATAGAAGTGGTCTTGATGAACCTTAGAGATGAATCTCTCCATCTCTTATGACTCAGAGGTGGAAGCGATTGCCTTCCCTTTCCTCTTTCTAGAGGTTTCTCTGGCCTTAGGTGCCATAAATGGTTATGGAAAAATAAAAAGCAATGCTTTTACCATACCAAACTTAAAATGGTTGCTCGTCCTCGAGCAAAAGAAAAGAGAAAGAAGTAGAAGAAGAGGAAAAATGGAGGAGATAGAGGGAGAAGGTGGATTCGGCCAAGGGGAAGAAGAGAGGGTTGTGTTGTGTGAAAATGAAGAAGGAATGAGGGGTTTATACAGGAGTGGGGAGGGGTTAGGGTTCGGCCTTTTAGGGTTGGGTTTGGGAGGGAAATTATTTTGAATTTAAAGGTAGGTGGGGTTTTGGGGAAGAGAGGATGGATGTGAGTGGTGAAGAGGTGATGGAAAAGAGTGATTGAGTTGATTGGTGAGGGGTATTTGGGGAAGAGAGTTATGAAAAGGTGTGAAGAGGAGAGAAGAAGTAGGTGGGGATCCTGTGGGGTCCACAGATCCAGTGGGGCCAAGGACTTTAATCATCCCTGCTCCAATTAGGCGTGTAAACGCCCTCTGTAGGCAATCCTGGCGTTTAACGCCAGATTGCAGCATGTTTCTGGCGTTAAATGCCACTTCCATGCTTGTTTTGGGCGTTCAACGCCAGTCTGCAGCATGTTTCTGGCGTTGAACGCCAGTTTTCCTTTGGGGTGCATTCCTGGCATTTAAACGCCAGAATGCTGCTTGTTTCTGGTGTTTAACGCCAGTTTCATGCTCTGTTCTGGCATTAAACGCCAGCCAGATGCTCCTTACTGGCGTTTAAACGCCAGTAAGCCCTTCCTCCAGGGTGTTCTGTTTTCAATGCTATTTTTCATTCTGTTTTTTATTTTTCAGTAGTTATTATGATTCCACATAATCATCAACCTAATAAAACATGAAATAGCAAAGAGAAAATAATATAAAAATGATTAAATAACATTGGGTTACCTCCCAACAAGCGCTTCTTTAATGTCAATAGCTTGACAGTGAGCTCTCATGGAGCCACACAGGTGATCAGGTCAATTTTGTAGACTCCCAACACCAAACTTAGAGTTTGGATGTGGGGATCCAACACCAAACTTAGAGTTTGATTGTGGGGGCTTTGTTTGACTCTGTACTGAGAGAAGCTTTTCGTGCTTCCTCTCCATGGTTACAGAAGGAGATTCTTGAGTTTTAAACACAAGGTAGTCCTCATTCAGTTGAAGGACCAACTCTCCTCTGTCCACATCAATCACAGCTCTTGCTGTGGCTAGGAAGGGTCTTCCAAGGATGATGGATTCATCCACATCCTTCCCAGTGTCTAGGATTATGAAATCAGCAGGGATGTAAATGCCTTCAACCTTTACTAACACGTCCTCTACTAGTCCATAACCCTGTTTTCTTGAGTTGGCTGCCATCTCTAATGAGATTCTGGCAGCTTGCACCTCAAAGATTCCCAGTTTCTCCATTACAGAGAGGGGCATAAGATTTATGCCTGACCCTAGGTCACACAGAGCTTTCTCAAAGGTCATGGTGCCCATGGTACAGGGTATTACGAATTTGCCAGGATCTTGTTTCTTTTGAGGTAACGTTTGCTGAACCCATGTATTTAGTTCACTAATGAGAAAGGGAGGTTCACCTTCCCAAGTCTCATTACCAAATAACTTGGCATTCAGCTTCATGATAGCTCCTAGATATTGGGCAACTTGCTCTCCAGTTACATCTTCATCCTCTTCAGAGGAAGAATAGTCTTCAGAGCTCATGAATGGCAGAAGAAGGTTTAATGGAATCTCTATGGTCTCTATATGAGCCTTAGATTCCTTTGGGTCCTCAATAAGGAACTCCTTCTTGATCTCTGGACGTCCCAGGAGGTCTTCCTCACTGGGATTCACGTCCTCCTCCTCTTTTATGGTTTCGGCCATGATGGTCATTTCAATGGCCTTGCACTCTCCTTTTGGATTTTCTTCTGTATTGCTTGGGAGTGTACTAGGAGGAATTTCAGTGATCCTTTTACTTAGCTGGCCCACTTGTGCTTCCAAATTTCTAATGGAGGACCTTGTTTCATTCATTAAACTTAGAGTGGCTTTAGATAGATTAGAGACTATATTTGCCATGCTAGATAGATTCTGCTCAGAATTCTCTGTCTTTTGCTGAGTGGATGATGGAAAAGGCTTGCTATTGCTAAACCTGTTTCTTCCACCATTATTAAAGCCTTGTTGAGGCTTTTGTTGATCCTTCCATGAGAGATTTAGGTGATTTCTCCATGAGGGATTATAGGTGTTTCCATAGGGTTCACCCATGTAATTCACCTCTGCTATTGCAGGGTTCTCAGGATCATAAGCTTCTTCCTCAGAAGATGCCTCTTGAGCACTGTTGGATACAGCTTGCATTCCCTTCAGACTCTGAGAAATCATATTGACTTTCTGAGTTAATATTTTATTCTGAGCCAATATGGCATTCAGAGTATCAATTTCAAGAACTCCCTTCTTCTGAGGCGTCCCATTACTCACAGGATTCCTCTCAGAAGTGTACATGAACTGGTTATTAGCAACCATGTTAATGAATTCTTGAGCTTCTGCAGGCGTTTTCTTTAGGTGAATGGATCCACCTGCAGAAGTATCCAATGACATCTTAGCTAATTCAGACAGACCATCATAGAATATATCCAGGATGGTCCATTCTGAAAGCATGTCAGAAGGGCACTTTTTGGTCAGTTGCTTATATCTCTCCCAAGATTCATAGAGGGATTCACCTTCTTTCTGTTTGAAGGTTTGGACATCCACTCTATGCTTACTCAGCTTTTGAGGAGGAAAGAACTTGGCTAAGAAAGCTGTGACCAGCTTATCCCAAGAGTTCAAGCTATCTTTGGGTTGAGAGTCCAACCATACTCTAGCTCTGTCTCTTACAGCAAACGGGAAAAGCATAAGGCTGTAGACCTCGGGATCAACCCCATTGGTCTTAACAGTATCACAGATCTGCAAGAATTCAGTTAAGAACTGAAAAGGATCTTCAGATGGAAGTCTATGAAACTTGCAGTTCTACTGCATCAGAGAAACTAATTGAGGTTTCAGCTCAAAGTTGTTTGCTCCAATGGCAGGAATTGAGATGCTTCTTCCATGTAAATTGGAATTAGGTGCAGTGAAGTCACCAAGCATCCTCCTTGCATTATTATTATTTTCGGCTACCATCTCCTCTTCCTGTTCGAAAATTCCTGTAAGGTTGTCTCTGGATTGTTGTAGTTTAGCTTCTCTTAGTTTCCTTTTTAGAGTCCTTTCATGTTCAGGATCTGCTTCAACAAGAATGTTCTTGTCCTTGCTCCTGCTCATATGACAAAGAAGGGAATAACAAAGAAACTATGGAATCCTCTATGTCACAGTATAGAGATTTCTTTGTGTGAGTAGAAGAAGAAAAGAATGTAATGTAAAGAAGAGAAGAGGAAAAACTCGAACACAGAGAGGGAGGTGGTGTTCGAATTATTTTTGGATGGAAGAGAAGTGTTAGTAGATAAATAAATAAATAGAAGGAGATGGGAGAGAGAATTTTGAAATTTAATTAAAAATAAAAATTTAAAATTGAAAGTTAGATTTCGAAAATTAAAGTTGAAATTAAATTAAAATTGAAACAATTAGTTAATCAAAATGAAATTTTGAAAAAGAGGGAGGTATTTTTGAAAATTTTAAGAGAGATTGAATTAGTTAGGTGGTTTTGAAAAAGATATGATTGAAACAAAAAGATAAGATTGATTGAAAAAGATTTGAAAATCAATTTTAAAAAAGATAAGAGGTTAGGAAAGAAGTTAGAAAAGATTTTGAAATTGAATTTGAAAAAGATATGATTGAAATAAAAAAGGGATATGATTGAAACAAAAAGATATGATTGATTGAAACTTATTTTGAAAAACATTTGAAAATCAAATTTGAAAAGATTTGATTTTGAAAATTAAAGTTGATTACTTGACTAACAAGAAACTAAAAAGATATTATTCTAGAGTTTAAAGATTGAACCTTTCTTAATAGGCAAGTAACAACTTTGAAAAATTTTGAATCAAAACATTAAATGCTAATAAAATTTTCGAAAATTAAGAAATAAAATAAGAAAAAGATTTTTGAAAATCATTTTGGAATTTTCAAAAATTATGAAAGAAAAATAAAAAAGATTTGATTTTTGAAAAAGATTTGAAAAAGATAAGATTTTTAAATTGAAAATTTGATTTGACTCATAAGAAACAACTTGATTTTAAAATTTTTTTGAAAAAGTCAACTCAAATTTTCGAATTTGATGAGAAGAAAAAGGGAAAGATTTTTTTTTTGATTTTTGAATTTTTTATGATGAAAGAGAAAAACACAAAATTGACTCAATGCATGAAAATTTTGGATCAAAACATGTGATGCATGCAAGAACACTTTGAATGTCAAGATGAACACCAAGAACACTTTGAAGATCAAGATGAACATCAAGACTTATTTTTGAAAATTTTTAAGAAAAGAAAAACATGCAAGACACCAAACTTAAAAATTTTTATTCTTTAGACATTAATAATTCAAGAATGCATATGAAAAACAAGGAAAGACACAAAACAAGAAAATATGAAGATCAAACAAGAAGACTGGCCAAGAACAACTTGAAGATCATGAAGAATGCAATGCATGAAATTTTCGAAAATAATTTTTAGAAAATTAAAAACATGCAATTGACACCAAACTTAAATCTTGACTCTAGACTCAAACAAGAAACATCAAAAATATTTTTGATTTTATGATTTTGTAAAGTTTTTTTTGTATTTTTCGAGAATTAATTGGGAAAAACAAAAAAGAAGAAAATATATTTTTTGATTTTTTTCGAAAATAAGAATAATAAAATCAAAAAGGTTAAAATTAAAATAAAGTTACCTAATCTGAGCAACAAGATGAACCGTCAGTTGTCCAAACTCGAACAATCCTCGGCAACGGCACCAAAAACTTGGTGTGTGAAATCGTGATCATTCCATTCCTTGGTAACGGCGCTAAAAACTCAATACGCACATTCATGATCTTATATCTGTTTCACAACTTCGTACAACTAACCAGCAAGTGCACTGAGTCGTCCAAGTAATAAACCTTACGTGAGTAAGGGTCGATCCCACGGAGATTGTCGGCTTGAAGCAAGCTATGGTCACCTTGTAAATCTCAGTCAGGCGGATTAAATTGTATTAAGAAATTATAGTGGATGAAAATAAATAAAATATAAAATAGGATAGTGGTACATATGTAATTCATTGGTGAGAATTTCAGATAAGCGTATAGAGATGCTTTCGTTCCTTTGATCTCTGCTTTCCTGCTGTCTTCATCCAATCAATCCTACTCCTTTCCATGGCAAGCTTTGTATAGGGCATCACCGTTGTCAATGGCTACTTCCCATCCTCTTTGTGAAAATGGTCCGATGCGCTGTCACTGCATGGCTAATCATCTGGAGGTTCTCGATCATACTGGAATAGGATTCACCCTCCTTTTGCGTCTGTCACTACGCCCAGTACTCGCGAGTTTGAAGTTTGTCACAGCCATCCCTTCCCAGATCCTACTCGGAATACCACAGACAAGGTTTAGACTTTCCGGATCTCAGGAATGGCCATCCATGGGTTCTAACTTATACCACGAAGACGCTAATAACTCGGACTCGGTCCCCTGTATTAGATATCCAAGAGATATCCATTCAATCGAAGGTAGAACGGAAGTGGTTGTCAGGCACGCGTTCATAGGGGAATGATGATGACTTTGTCACGATCATCACATTCATGTTGAAGTGCGAATGAATATCTTAGAAGTGGAATAAGTTGAATTGAATAGAAAAAAGAGTAGTACTTTGCATTAATCTTTGAGGAACAGCAGAGCTCCACACCTTAATCTATGGTGTGTAGAAACTCTACCATTGAAAAATACATAAGTGAAAGGTTCAGGCATGGCCGAATGGCTAGCCCCCATGATCTAAGAACTAAACGTCCAAAAGATGTAAATACAGTAGTAAAAAGTCCTATTTATACTAAACTAGTTACTAGGGTTTACAGAAATAAGTAAATGATGCAGAAATCCACTTCCGGGGCCCACTTGGTGTGTGCATGGGCTGAGCATTGAGCTTTACACGTGTAGAGACTTTTTTTGGAGTTGAACGCCAGTTTGTAGCCTATTTCTGGCGTTGAACTCCACTTTGCAACCTATTTCTGGCGTTTGACTCCAGAATGCAGCATGGAACTGGCGTTGAACGCCAGTTTATGTCGTCAATCTTTATTCAAAGTATGGACTATTATATATTGCTGGAAAGCCCTGGATGTCTACTTTTTAACACACTTCAGAGAGTGCCATTTGGAGTTTTGTAGCCCCAGAAAATCTACTTTGAGTGCAGGGAGGTCAGAATCCAACAGCATCTGCAGTCCTTCTTCAACCTCTGAATCTGATTTTTGCTCAGGTCCCTCAATTTCAGCCAGAAAATACCTGAAATCACAGAAAAACACGCAAACTCATAGTAAAGTCTAGAAATGTGATTTTTAATTAAAAACTAATAAAAATATACTAAAAACTAACTAAATCATACTGAAAACTATGTAAAAACAATACCAAAAAGCGTATAAATTATCCGCTCATCAATGGTCAACTTAGAGCTCTTTGTGGAGTTAAGAGTAGGAAAGAGTTGTGCAGTGGTTGAAAACATCATTCTAAGCTCATGAATGTTGCATGCTAAAAGTTCAAGAGAAATGGTTGGTTTGGAACCGAATTGCATGGGTCTAGGAGAATGTTTGGATGCCTAAATGAGAATTCACAAACCTTGTCACCCGAATCTAACGATGGTAATCAACAACGAGATGGGTGCAAGAACAAGGTTTGGGACCCCGGTATTCAATTCTAAAATCAACACTCTTGGGGTCTTGTTATTTGCTCGAGTTTACTTGAAGGCTTTATACACCTAATTTGGGATCCCGGTGGTCATTGGAGATGCAAACAATGGTGGGGATTCAAGGATGAATTCAAGCATAAGCCACCATAGCAAGGACCCCATCAAATGTCCAACTTAAGGACTTAAAATAAAAGTGCTAGGTGGGAGACACCCCACCATGGTAAAATCTTTTCATTATTTTTTCTTTTGTACATATTGATAGAATTAGTTTAAATTCATGATTTGATTAGTTTGTTGAGTTTATTTGGTAGTTTGGTATATTAAATAAGGTTTTATGGTATTTTGGTAGCTGTTTGGAGGCTTGGAATTCTTGGTTTGGTGCAAAAACATAGAAAAAATTTGAAAAACAGAGCACTATCCACGCGTACGTGTGCCTCACGCGTACGCGTGCATCAAGCATTTTCGCCAATTCACGTGCACGCGTCATGCATGCGTACGCGTGAATCCCAAAATCCCACCTCCCAGCCATTTTCCAGAGAGTTGTGCCCACGCTGCGCCAACGTTGTGCCTGAGGCACAGATCAACCCGCGTGTACGCGTACCTGATGCGTACGCGTCCCTTCTCTGGTTTCCCACGCACGCGTACGTGTGACTTGCGTGTACGCGTCGCGTCCACTGCACCACCACCCATGCGCACACGTGCTGCACACGTACGCGTGGATACCCTTCCTTCACTACACTTTTTTTCTTCCTCCTCTTCCCATTTCTTTCCTTCTCCTTTCTTCTTCCCTTCTCCTACCTCTCATCCAACACTTCCAAACACCATTGATAACCATTTGTTTTAGTTAGTTAATTAGTTAGTTAATTAGTTAATTAGTTAGCTAGTTAGTTGATTAGTTAGTTTTAGTTTAATTTTCATCTTCTTTTCTCTTTTTCATTATAAGTGTTGGATTATGGATTTTGTTTACCATATATTGCTGCTTATTACTAATTGCATGATATTTTAGCATGAATGTTTTTTAGATATTCATTGTTGGATTCCTTGATTGAGGTTATAATTTGCTACTTGGTTTTGACTTTTTCACACTTAATCTTGAGAATACCAAGTAATGAGAATTGCCTTCGAGCTTGTAACTCTTCGTGAATTGCATGTTGTAGCTAGCCACCATGTGATTTGAATGCTTTCCCTCGATTAGGCAAGTTCTTGATGGTTGATGTTGAGCATTTACCTCAATGTATTGTGCTTCTTGATCATAGGCATCCATATATGTTTGGCTTGGATACTTTTGTGCTTCTTTTTAGTTTGTTTCAACTTACAAGCTTACTTAAGGTATTTCGAGCACATTAGGATGTGTGACGTGCATGCTTCTATTGTGACTCAGCTTTTTATGCTAGTATGTGTTCTAAAAGGCGCCTAATTTAGAATTCACACACCTATCTTTCGTTAACGTCACACTAATTCACTCACTCTATTCTAGTGATTAGTACCTTACTCCAACAATTCATGCTTCTTTGATTTTGTATTTTCTCATCTTACGGTGTTATTTTCTGTTTTTCATGAACAATGTACCACAAGCAAAAATGGAAGCGGAAGAAAGAACACGCAGCAATCGATAGACCTACCAGCTGAAGGTAGCAATCTGGATAGTCGCCGTACCCCCTTGCTCATCTTTGAATGCACCGAGGGCGGTGCAAACTTTTAAGTGTGGGGAGGTCGTCCGACCGTTCGGCGATTTTGGGTGACAAATTTCTAACCCAACACTTTTGCATTTCATTTTTTAGGTTTTTTAGAATTTTTGTTGCATTTTCTTATTTTTGCATATAATATATATATATATATATATATATATATATATATATATATATATATATATATATATAATAAGCTTAGTCAAAATAATGAAATTTTTCAAGAAATTTATCTATAGGGCACCTCAATTGATTTGAGTGAAAACTTTTCATAGAGCTTGCTTGAATTATATATATTTTGTGGAACATGTTTTGAGCTAAGAACACACAACCTAGTGAGTTTTGAGCCTAATGGTGTGGTTACATCTTATAACCACTTATTTTCCTTCTTGTGTGCATTATTCTCTTTCTATGATTATGATCCTTGATTTGTTTAATTCTTTATGTCCATTATTTTGTGTATTCATGCATTTATATGATTGACGCCATCATTTCAAATAGCTCACTTACCCGACTAGCCTTACCTTTTATCTTCCATTGTTAGCCAATTTGAGCCTACGATTAACCCACTTGTTCTTAATTTTAGCACATTACAGGCCTTGAAGCGAAAAATAATAAATGTACTTTATTTGGATCTTTGATTAGCTTAGGCTAGTGAGTGTGTGTCATTCAAGTGTGGGAAAACTTGGGACAATGGGTGAATAAAAGGGTAATTTTGTATTTTTATTGTAAATATTGTGAATTGGGTGCACACTCATGTATTAATCAAATATACAGACCTTATGCATTGATGTTCTTGTATAATAGTTTCAAAGAAAGAAAAATGAGAAAAAACAAAAGAAAAAGAAAAGGAAAAGGAAAAAATATAATATGGAAAAGAAAAGAAAAAAATAGAAAAAGAAAGAAAAAAAGAAAAGAAAAGAAATAAAAAGGGGACAAAATGTCCCAAAGCGAAGCTTAATAAAAATCAATGCATATGAGTTGTAATCAAGAAAAAGGAAATGCATGAGTGATGCACGAAAACTTGTCTCTCAACAAATTTCCCTCGGCAAGTATACCGGATTGTCGTCAAGTAAAAACTCACAATAGAGTGAGGTCGAATCCCACAGGGATTGATTGGTCAATCAACTTTAATTAGAGGAATGTTCTAGTTGAGCTCAGCAGAATTTGATGTGAGAGTTGTAGGAAATTAAATAGTGGAAAGTAAATAGCAGAAAATGTAAATGCTGGGAATAAAGAGCTGAATATAAATGACGGAAAGTAAATTGCAGAATCTTAAATGGGGAATGGGGAATTTAGCATGAAAGTAAATTGCAGAAATTAAAGAGAACGGGTAAGATCAGAAATGGGAGATTCATTGGGCTTAGGAGATGTTGCATTCTCCGGATCAAGTTCATTTTCATCTCTTCCTCAATCAATGCATTCATTGATCTCCTTGGCAATCTTAAGTGATTGAACTCCAATTTCTTGGTAATTCAATCTCTCAAATCTTGATCAATAGCTAATTCCTTGGTCCAATTGCTCATGAGAAGAGATGAAGTATGGTCACTGATTATACCACATGTATTTCCAAATCAAAGTGTTGGTAGGATTATATGTCACTATATCCATCCAGACCCCAATTTGGTCCAACATGAGAAAGCATTTCTAGCATGATCTCTTCATTCCTCTTCCAAGGTTCTGAAGAGATCCAAGTATGAATAGCTTCTTTTCCAAGACAACTACCCAATTGGATGAAGATTGAAAGCTTTCTAGTAAAATTAAGAGAAAAGAAAGAAGAAGAATAATGAAAACTATTATTGATCCATCAAATTACAACAGAGCTCCCTAACCCAATGAAAGGGGTTTAGTTGTTCATGGCTCTGGGAATGGAAAACAAAGATGGAGAATGCATTCTGAAAAGTAAAACTAGAAGTTGTAGAGAAAGTAAAATTATACAGAGAGCAGTCCTCTCAATCCCCAAACGTTACTGGGGTTTACCTTTCCCAATAACGTTGAGAGTACCCCTTTCTCCCTACGTTAGAGTTCACGTTAGTATAGTTAATGTGCCCTTTAACTTAGGCTTGCCAAATCTTCGAGAGTGTTAGTGACACCTACCTTTTTCACTAACGCTCCAAAACGCCCCTTTCCCACGTTAGTGCCTCACGTTAATTACATTAACGTGACCACTAACGTGGTGTTGATTGCCATCTCCAACGTTAGTGACAAAGGTGAGTGTCACTAACGTTGGCTCATCATCCCTTTCCTCCACGTTAGCTTCCACGTTAATGTAATTAACGTGGTAACTAACGTGGCTCATAGTGGCTTAGTCCAACGTTAGTGACAAAGGTGAGTATCACTAACGTTGGCGATTCCTTGCTCCTTCCATGTTAGAGTTCACGTTAACTAAGTTAACGTGGCTCTTAACGTAGCCAATATGGGCTTAGTCCAACGTTAGTGACAAAGGTGAGTGTCACTAACATTGGCATTATCTTCCTCTTCCACGTTAGAGTTCACATTAACTGAGTTAACGTGACTCTTAACGTGGCCAATTGCCCTTTTGGAGCGTTAGTGGCACTCACTTTTACCACTAACGCTTGGAGCTTCCTTTTCCTCCATGTTAACTACCACATTAATGTAGTTAACGTGGTAATTAACATGGGCTATGATGGCTTTGAAGACGTTATTGGCGATCACGTTTGTCATTAACGTTGCAAGCTAGCTCCCATTCCACGTTAGTGGTCACGTTAGTTAGACTAACATGGCTACTAACATGGCTTTTCCTTGCTTCTTTTGTCCTGAAATCAAGTAAATAAAGTGCATCAAAGCTCTAATCCAAGTTATGAGTCATGCATCATCCAATTTGTCATTAAATTCATGCATAATTCTCATAAAATCATATAAAATTCACAATGTTTGCTTGAATCAAGATGTAAGTGAAATTCTACCCAAAACTTGCTTATTTCCTAAGAAAATGCATGAAACTACCCTAAAACAGTAAAGAAAAGGTCAGTGAAACTGGCCGAAATGCCCTGGCATCAATGAGCATGTGAAGAAAAAGTGAGAAGAATGGGTAGTTAGGTTAGCTTTGAGTTGTATAGGATGTCATAGGTTAGGTGGGAAGTTTAAGCTTATCAAAGATTCAAATCTCAAGCTCACTTGACCAAATATGCATCCTACCTTGACCCTAGCCCCATTACAACCTATGAAAAGACCTCATGATACTTGTATGCATGCACGGAATAAATGTTGATTGTTAGAAGAAAAACAAATCTTGGAAAGCATGATTAGGGGAGAATTTAGTGAATCGACCCTAAACACTTGAGCGAATAGAGTGCAAACACTACTGATGAGGCGATTGCTCAATTACATGTTCCCACCTACAATCTTCATTTTTCCTGCAAGTTTGTAAAAATATTTAATAACTCAATTCAATTGTGGATTAGACTTGCTAGTCCTTAGCCCTTGTGCATGTATGCTTCTTGGGAATTGACTTATTTTGACCAAGCAATTAGATTCATTTAGATAGTTACATATAGTTTAGGTTGCACATAGTTTAGTGCATTGAATAAATGACATACCCTTTACTTCATTCTTGGTTTAAGCATGAGGACATGCTTGGTTTAAGTGTGGGGAGGTTGATAAACCCCATTTTTAGGATTTATCTTGTGTTGAATTTAGAGTATTTTATCAATCTTTTCTCATATTTATTCAATGAAATAGCATGGTTTTGTGATTCTCCCTTGAATTGTGCTTAAATGTGAAAACATGATTTTAGACCTTTAATTTGATGATTTTTATTCATCTTTAATTCCACTAGATGCCTTGATTTGTTTGTTAAGTGATTTCAGGTAGAAAAGGCTAGGAATGGATCAAAGGAGTGAAGAGGAAAGTATGCAAAATGGAGAACACATGAAAAAGCCAGAGATTTGGATATATTCATCCACGCGCACGCGCAATGTACGCGCAAGCGTGGATCGCAAAAATCTCAAGGGACGCGCACGCGTGCTGTACGCGTACGCGTCGGTGGCCGCACGTGATTTTTAAATAGAAAACATGCCCAGCGAATTCTGAGGAGCTGTGGGGCCCAGTTTGTAACCAACTTTGGCACCAAAATGCATAAAAGGACCAATGATTGAAGGTAATGGGAACCTTGCAACATTTTTTGCAAATTTTTACACATTAGGATTAGGATTAGTTAGTTTTAGAGAGAGAAGCTCTCACTTCTCTCTAGGATTAGAATTAGGATTAGGTTTAGGTCCATAATCTTAGATTTAGGTTTTGATCATGCTTTCATCTTCTTCTACCTCTCAATTCTTTGTTGTTGCAATCATCATTCTTCTATTCTTTTATTGTAATTTCCTTTATGTTGTTTCTATGCTTTGTTGTAGAACTACTCTTGTTCCTTCTATTTTCTTCCAATTCAATTTGAGGTAATTCATAATAATTGTGTTCCTTTTGATTGTTGTTGTTAATCCTTTGTAATAATTGTCGTTAGATTCTATTCTTGTTTTCAATTTACTATGTTTTTCTTTTATGCCTTCTAAGTGTTTGATAAAATGCTTGGTTAGATTTTAGTATAGATTTTTCTCCTCTTGGCTTTGGTAGAGTAATTAGTGACTCTTGAGTTATCCAACTCCTTTGTTAATTGATAATTAGAAGTTGCTAATTGATTTGAATGCCTCTAAAGCTAGTCTTTCCTTTAGGAGTTGATTAGGACTTGAGGAATCAAATTGATTCATCCACTTGACTTTCCTCCATGGTTAGAGGTTAACTAAGTGGGAGCAATGGATAATTGTTGTCACAATTGAGGAAGATAACTAGGATATGACTTCTAGTTCTCATACCTTATCAATAGCTTTGTTAGTTGTTAGTTTATTTTCATTGTCATTTACTTTTCTTGGGTCTCATTGAAAACCCCAAAACATACCTCAACCAATAACAAGAACACTTTATTGTAATTCCTAGGGAGAACGACCCGAGGTTTGAATACTTCAGTTTATAAATTTAGGGGTTTGTTACTTGTGACAAACAATCTTTTGTATGAAAGGATTATTTGTTGGTTTAGAAACTATACTTGCAACGAGAATTCATTAGTGAAATTCTAAACCGTCAAAAATCCAATCATCAAATACGTGACTGGAAAGCATCGAACCGCCAGCTTGATTATACATCTCTCAGACGGCTAATCCACGACTTCGTTGGGGACTTCTCAAGACACCAGTTCAGTCGAGGTATGGGGAGATTAGGGTCTCTGTGGTAGAGGCTAGAACCCAAAGGTGCAACATTCTCTTATCCAGAAGATCCAACCTTGTCTGTGGCGTTTTGAGTAAGATCATTAAGGAGAATGGACTATAGGAGCTTCACTCTCAATCAGAATGGATTCGCACTAACCCTGGGTTCAGATCTGGAGGAGTATTGGCGGCTGCTCAAACCAGCGTCAATCACATACAACCTGCCATTGAAGAAATTATTCACAATAAAAGAAGACAATAAGACCAGAGTTAACTCAGAAGGACAAAGCAACTCCAAGCCTTAACCACCTTCTTATCTCTGATTATAATTCGATTTACAAAGTATTTTATACCCTTTTCTTTATTCCTTTTATGCAATCAAAAATCAAACCAATTCTTCTAACCGCCTGACTAAGATCTGCAAGATAACCATAGCTTACTTCAAACCACAATCCTTGTGGGATCGACCCTGACTCGCTCAGGTATTACTTGGACGACCTAGTGCACTTGCTGGTTTAGCTGTACGAAGTGTGGGGATTCGTGTACCAGCCTTCCCACCTAAAGTTTGGGTAGTTTCTCCATCTAGGGTTGTAGGTTTTGGCATGAGGATCGTAAGGCTGCCTGGAGGAATTGCTCACTTTGCTTGCTCAAAGGTTGACTAATCCATCTCTTAGTATTCTCCAAATTGAGCTTCTTCTTGCATGTTATAGGCTGGTGCTTGGGTGTTGATAGCTGTCACTTGTGCTTCTCCCACATGCTTAGCAATGGCTGCTAGTTGTTGTGTGATCAGCTTGTTCTGTGCTAGTATGGCATCTACACATTCAAGTTCCATTACTTCCCGTTTTGGATTGGAACAACTCTCTGAAGCATAGTAATATTGATTGTTTGCCACAATCTCAATGATCTCTATGGCTTCTTCAGGGGTCTTCATTGTGTTGAGGGAGCCTCTTGAGGAGTGATCTAATGCTTTCTTTGCTTCTTGACAAAGGCCTTCATAGAAAATGTGAAGCTGAACCCATTCATTGAATATGTCAGGGGGGCATCACCTTGTCAGCTCTTTGTACCTCTCCCAAGCTTCATAGAGTATTTCTCATCCATTTGCCTAAAGGTCTACACCCCTATTCTCAGTTTGATGATCCATTGAGGAGGGTAAAATTTTGTCAAAAACTTATTGACTACTTCATCCCAAGTGGTCCAGCTTTCTTTGAGGAAGGATTCTAACCATTTAGATGCTTTATCCCTTAGGGAAAAGGGAATAAAAGCAATCTATATGTGTCTGGAGGAACCCCATTTGTTTTACTGTGTCTCATATCCTCAAGAAAGTTGTCAAGTGCTGATAAGGGTCTTCTTGAACTCCTCCTCCAAATTGACAATTGTTTTTAACAAGAGTGATCAATTGGGGTTTCAGTTTAAAATTGTTAGCATGCACATTAGGTGTAAGAATACTGCTCCCACAATTCCCAGGATTAGGATTGATAAAAGAGCCCAACACCCTTCTAACAGGTGGAGCATGATTACCAACACCCTCTCCATGGTGATTATGCATGTCATCTTCCATGGTTTGATCTGAATCATCTTCTTCTCCAACTACCCATTTTCCTCTTGTTGCTGCCTTTCTTCTTAGTCTTAGAAATGTCCTCTCTGGTTCAGAATTAAAAGAGGTTGATTCTCCCTTCTACCTCATGGCATACACAATGCAACTCAAGAAGAACAAAGTGTAGAAACTTACTCTATCAAAAGAGTTAGTGTGCTCAAAATTAAATGAGAATATATACAAAGAACAAGTAGATAACGAGTGCTGTAGAAATAAAATGAACAGGCTAAAGGTAAATTGGGTAACAAAATAAAAAAAATGTTTAATCTAGGTATCCATTTACTTAATCATTATCAATACAGAATCAGTCCCTAGCAACGGCGCTATAAATTTGATCACGGAAATCTTGTATCTCTACAAAATCCCTTCGACAAGTATACCAAATTGTCGTCAAGTAAAAACTCAAAAAGAGTGAGGTCGAATCCCATAGAGATTGATTGATTGAGCAACTTTAGTCAGTAGGATATTCTAGTCAAACTAATTATTGATGGATATTGAGTGTAGGAATTTAAATGACAGAATTGTAAATGACTTGAAAATTAAATAACTGAATTAAAGAGCAGGAATGTAAAGAACTGGAAACTGAAAGAGCATAAAGTAAAGGGAAGCAATAGAGCAAGAAATCTAAATGACTGAAATGTAAAGGGGAATGGGATGATAAACAGAATTTAAACAAAGTTATAAAAAATAGGAAGATAAGAATAGGGAAGATTCATTGGGGTTAGGAGATATTGTATTCTCCAGATCAACAACTCATCATCTTTTCCTCAATCATGCAACTCATTGACCTCTTGGCAATCGATCAAATCCTAATTCCTTGGTAATTCAATCTCTCTCACTTGATCAATAGCCAATTCCTTGGTCTAATTGCTCATGCAAAGAGATGAAGCTTGGTCCCTGATTATACAACACATTTTCATAGATCCAAATAATAGGTAGATTTAATGTCACCATATCCAATCCTAAAACCCAGATCTACTCAAATGTGAGAAAGAATTTCAAGCATGATTTTATGATCCCTTTTCTAAGGATCTCATAAAATCCAATTACATTCAATCTCTTTCCCAAGATAATTGAATGTTAAAATGAAAATCGAAATGCTTTCAAGTAAATCAAAGAGAGATGAAGAGAAGAAAAAATTCAAATTACTATTGATCCATCAAGTACAATAGAACTCCCTCCCACAATGAGAGGAAGTTTAGCTACTCACAGCCCAGAGAGAGTACAAGAGATGGAGGAGTGAATTACATGAAAGTGTAAGTGTAAAAAGTAAAAAAATGAAGTGAAGTACAAAGTCCCTTTCTCAGCACTCTTGAAGGATTTTTATACTACTCCCCTTCAGATGATGGCCATTACAATTCAAAAGAAATGCCAAATATAAATGCCCTAACTAACTCCCACTTGAACTCCTTTCTCTGAGTGAAGGCGTGTTGAATGGCGTGCCACTTGAGAGTGCATACCCATGATGATAGATTGGCGTGCCACGCCCTGGACACATGGTTGGCACGCCCTCTTGGGTGATTCATAGTTCCTCCTCTGTTAGATAATCCTGGCGTGCCACGCCTATGAGTGCCCATGGACACGCCAATATTAATAACTGCGTGTGCCACACCTTCGAGCACGCCAGTAGACACGCCCATGGTGCTGGTTCAAGGTTGCCTTCTATGTAATAAGCCTAGTGTGCCACGCCCAGACATGCCAACTCACACGCCCATTTTGAAACCTTGGCGTGCCATACCCTTCCAAGTGCCAGTGGCACGTCCATTGTGCTGCGGCCTTGATTCTTCTCTGGATACTTGGCCTAGCGTGCCACGCCCAGGCACGCCAGTAGACACGCCACCTTTAAGCTATTGGCGTGAAATGCCTAGACTCGCCAGTGGCACGCCTTCAACGAAATCTTCATTCCGCTTTCCTGGAAGGTTGGCTTGGAGTGCCATGCCCTAACACGCAGGCAAGTACGCTAGCTTTAAGAACTTGGCGTGCTATACCTTCGAGCACGCCCTCAATGCTGCAACAAATCCTCCCTTCTGGAAAAGTAACCTGGCGTGCCACGCCAATTCACGCCAGTAGACACGCCAGTATTGAGACATTGGCGTGCCATGGCTTCGGGCACGCCCACTATGTTACTCTCCTCTACCTGAATCACAAGCCTGGCGTGCCATGCCCAGGCACACCCACATACACGCCCACCTTAGCACTTGGCATGCCACGCCCTCGAAGCACGTCCATTATACTTCATCACTTCTCGGTTTCATAAGCCTGGCGTGCGACGCCCAGGCACGCCAGCACACACGCCCACTGTAAGACCTGGCGTGCCATGCCTTCGAGCGCGCCAGTAGACACGCCACCAATGCTGTAACCATTTTGCACCTCTGGAAAAGTAGCCTAGCGTGCCTCACCCAGACACGCCAGTATACACGCCAACTTAAGATCCTTGGCCTACCACACTCCTTCAAGCACCCACGGCATGCCTCTTATGCTGCGCCAACATTTCTCTCTCGATTGTAAGTTTGGCGTGCCATGCCCAGGCACGCCTGTTGAAATGCCCGTTTCAAGCTCATGGTGTGGCACGCCCCTTCAAGCGCCCATGGCACGCCCCTTGTGCTATGTCAATTATCATTCTCTGAAATATTGGTCTGGCGTGCCACACTCTAGCATGCCCATTGGCACGCCAACTTTTCTATTCTGGAGTGCCACGCCCATACAGGCTCCCAGACTTCTTTACTTACTTTCTTCCTCTTTTGTTGCTGTTTTCTCCTGAAATGCATGTAAGATCTAATTTCAAAGTAGTGATCAACTAATTCATGATATATCTCTCAATAATGCATCAAATCAGTGAGAATTCATTCATTTTATGATAATTCTTTTATAAGAAAACAGATAGATGATGCAAGTCATCAATATTGTGGGGATTGACCCACGTATGTGTATGCATCGCATCTTCCTTGAAGATGGAGTTCGGCCATTGAGACAACCACAAAGGAGACTCAACCCTACCATTCTTGATGTTGTAAAGAAGGAAGTCACAAGATTGCTTGATGTGGGCATTATTTATCCGATTTTTGATAGTGAGTGGGTGAGCCTGGTTCAAGTTGTCTCGAAGAAGTCAGGAATCACTACTATCAAGAAAGAGGATGGCGAGATGGTGACAACAAGGGTTCAAAATGCTTGGCGAGTTTGCATTGATTACAGGAAGCTAAATGCCGTAACAAGGAAAGATCACTATCCCTTGCCATTCATTGACCAAATGTTGGGCCGACTTTCAGGTAAATCTCATTACTGCTTCCTTGATGGTTTTACTGGTTACTTCTAAATACATATTGCTCCAGAGGACCAAGAAAGGACCACTTTCACTTGTCCTTTTGGAACCTTTTCTTACAAAAGAATGCCATTTGGTTTATATAATGCACCCGCTACTTTTCAGTGGTACATGACCAGTATCTTTTCCGATCTCATGGAGATTTGTTTGGAAGTATTTATGGATGATTTCAGTATTTATAGAACTTCTTTTGATAGCTGTTTAAATAACTTGGCTAGGGTGGTCTTAGAAAGGTGTGTTAACACTAACCTTGTCCTTAATTTCGAGAAATGTCATTTTATGGTGACACAAGGCAATGTTAGGGCACGTTGTTTCTAATAAAGGAATTTCAGTTGACCCTACTAAGATTGATGTCATTACTAGTCTGCCTCACCCCTCTTTTTTGAGGGAGGTCCGCTCTTTTCTGGGACATGCAGGGTTTTATAGGTGCTTCATTAAGGATTTCAGCAAGATTGCCTTGCCACTATCCTGCTTGTTACAAAAAGATGTGAAATTTGAGTTTGATGATGCTTGCAAAGAAGCATTTGAAAACTTAAGGAAAGCCCTCACCACAGCACCCATTGTAAGAGGACCCGATTGGACACAACCATTTGAGATTATGTGCGATGCCTCTAATCATGCTGTGGGTGCCGTGCTTGAACAGCGCGAGGGTAAGCTTCCTTACATTGTTGCTTATTCTTCTAAGACATTGGATGCGGCGCAATCCAATTACACTACTACAGAGAAAGAGCTTCTAGCGGTTGTTCATGCATTAGACAGATTTAGATCATATTTACTAGGCTCGAAAATAGTGGTGTATACAGATCATGCGGCCTTGAAGTACTTGTTGAAAAAGAATGAATCGAAATCTAGACTCATCCGTTGGATCTTGCTCTTGTAAGAATTTGATGTTGAGATTAGAGATCGAAGTGGGTCACAAAACTTAGTTGTGCACCATCTAAGCCCCCTCGAAAATCTTAAATATGACCATTTCCGATTGATGATTCATTTTCTTTGGATGGTTTGCGCCTATGGAGAATTACTTGGTCGCCAAGATCTTCCTTCCCAATTTTTCAAAACATCAAAGGGACAAGTTGAGGAGTGATTCTAAGTACTACATTTAGGATGACCCTTACTTGTGGAAACGGGGGACGGACCAAGTGATTCGTAGATGTGTTTTGGAGCCAGAATTCCAATCTATTCTTGAATTTTGTTATTCACCCGAGTGTGGTGGTCACTTTGGCCCCCAACAGACAGCTAAGAAAGTTTTAGATTACGGATTTTGGTGGCCGACTGATGCCTAGGCATCATTGGCTAGTTTCACAAGCCATTTTCTAAAGTTTTTACTTAGTTTCATGCATTATCTTCATCAATAAGCAAGCATTTGGATAGTCCTGGTTCATCAAACCTTAGTGAATTATAATCATTTTCATGAGATTTATGCAAAAACTACTTGATCAATGAATGGTGCATTATCTTGTGATTATGGAAAAGCTTGGATGCACTTGTTTGATTGATGATAGGCATAAAGAAGTAGAGAAAAAGTAGAGGAAAGTTAAGAGGCTATGGCGTTAGTGGCCAAGTTAACACACTAACGCCATGGTTAACGCTACACTAAGGAGGGTGCTGGTGTTAGTGGCAAAGTTAGCCCATTAACGCCAATGCCAAAGCTGCTGATGAGCGGATATTTTATACACTTTTTGCCATCATTTTCATATAGTTTTTAGCATGTTTTATTTACTTTTCATGAAGTTTTCATAGGTTTTAGTGTTAAATTCACATTTTTGGATTATACTATGAGTTTGTGTGTTTTTGTGCAATTTCAGGCATTTTCTGGCATTAAATGCCCTAGAGGCCTCATAGCACGTGGATCTCATCAAAACCTAGCCCAAACACTCACCAAGTAGGCCCCAGAAGTAGATTTTAGCACTAAAAAAATTGTTTTACTCTTACTAGTCATTTGTTTGGTATTTAAGGGATTACATTTATGTTATTCGGAGATCTTCACCTATCATTTACCATATTTTCATTTTTCCAATTATATTTTCTCTCAGTATGAGTTTCTAAACCTCCTAGGTTGAAGGGAGGAGCCCTGTTGAGTTTTATGCATTAATAAAAGTATTACTGTTTCTCTTTAATCTGTATTTGATTCTCTATTCTAAGATGTATATTTGTTCTTCATCAATATGAATGCGTTGAACTGGTATAATGTTATCACATTCTACATGGGTTTAGAGTGTGTCTTTTATCGGACAATGATGAACCATCAGCTTGATTATACATCTCTCAGACGGCTAATCCACGACCTTGTTGGGGATTTCTCGAGACATCAGTTCAGACAATTTGCAAGGAGATTAGGGTCTCTGTGGTAGAGGCGAGAACCCAAAGGCGCAGCATCCTCTGATCCGAAAGATTCGACGTTGTCTATGGCATTTTAAGTAGGATCATCAAGGAGAATGAACTACAGGAGCTTCACCCTCAATCAGAATGGATCTGCACTAACCCTGAGGTTCAAATCTTGAGGAGTATTAGCAGTTGTTCAAACCAGCATCAATCACATATAGCCTGCCATAGAAGGAATCATTCACACTTGAAGAAGACAGTAATACCAGAGTTAATCCAGAAGGACAAAGCAACTCCAAACCTTAACCAACTCCTTATCACTGTTTACATTCATCTAGGTTTTAAGATTATCATTATAATTCCATCTTCCAAATCAAAATCAACAACTCTTGATTCGCCTGACTAAGACCAACAGGATAACCATAACTTGCTTCAAATCACAATCCTCGTGGGATCGACCCTAACTCACTCAGGTATTACTTGGACGACCCAGTGCACTTGCTGGTTCAGTTGTACAAAGCGTGGGGATTCACACACCAGCTGCCAAGGAGAAGAAGCTGGCGTTAGTGGCTAAGTTAGACCACTAATGCTAGTGCTAACGTTGCCAAGGAAGAAGAGGAAGCTAGCGTTAGTAGAAAAGTTAGCACACTAATGCCAGTACCAACGTGACTCAAGAAGAAGGCAATGTTAGTGGCCAAAGTTAGCTCACCAATGCCATTACACAAGGAAGAAGGTGCCAACGTTAGTGTGCTAAAGCCACCAATGTTAGCACTCTAACGTCTTCGATCATTGCACAATGTTGGGGCTGCAAGATTTGGCTGGTGTGCGCACGCACAGAGCAGTGTGCATACGCACCAGAGAAAAATTGGTCAGTGTGCGTACGCACGAAGCAGTGTGCATACGCACAAGAAGCAAAACTTACAAGGATGCGCACGCACGAGTCAACATGCGTATGCACAACAGGCACTGGCATTAGTGGCAGCGTTAACACACTAACGCCAGAATTAACGCCAACTCGGAAGAAAATTGTGGCGTTAGCAATACTATTAATGCCAATACCAACGCCAATTCCAGGGGCACTGATGAGCGGATAATTTATACGCTTTTTGGCATTGTTTTTAGTATGTTTTTAGTAGAATCTAGTTACTTTTAGGGATGTTTTCATTAGTTTTTATGTTAAATTCACATTTCTAGATTTTACTATGAGTTTGTGTGTTTTTCTGTGATTTCAGGTATTTTCTGGCTGAAATTGAGGGACTTGAGCAAAAATCAGATTTAGAGGTTGAAGAAGGACTGCTGATGCTGTTGGATTCTGACCTCCCTGCACTCAAAATGGATTTTCTGGAGCTACAGAACTCAAAATGGCGCACTTCCATTTGCGTTGGAAAGTAGACATCCAGAGCTTCCCAGCAATATATAATAGTCCATACTTTGCCCAAGTTTAGATGACGCAAACTGGCATTCAACGCCAGCTCTCTGCCTAATTCTGGCGTCCAGCGCCAGAAACAAGTTGCAAAGTGGAGTTCAACGCCCAAACTGGCACAAAAGCTGGCGTTCAACTCCAAGAATGACCTCTCCACATGTAGACTTCAAGCTCAGCCCAAGCACACACCAAGTGGGCCCCGGAAGTGGATTTATGCATCAATTACTTACTTCTGTAAACCCTAGTAGCTAGTTTATTATAAATAGGACCTTTTACTATTGCATTAGACATCTTTGGATTATCTTTTGATCTATTGATCACGTTTGGGGGCTGGCCATTCAGCCATGCCTGGACCTTCATTACTTATGTATTTTCAATGGTAGAGTTTCTGCACTCCATAGATTAAGGTGTGGAGCTCTGCTGTTCCTCAAAGATTAAGGCAAAGTACTGCTGTTTTCTATTCAATTCATCTTATTTCGCTTCTAAGATATTCATTCGCACTTCAACCTGAATGTGATGAACGTGACAATCATCATCATTCCCTATGAACGCGTGCCTGACAACCACTTCCGTTCTACATTAGATTGAATGAGTATCTCTTAGATCTCTTAATCAGAATCTTCGTGGTATAAGCTAGATTGATGGCGGCATTCATGAGAGTCCGGAAAGTCTAAACCTTGTCCGTGGTATTCCGAGTAGGACTCTAGGATTGAATGACTGTGACGAACTCCAAACTCGCGAGTGCTGGGCGTAGTGACAGACGCAAAAGGATAGTAAATTCTATTCCAGTATGATCGAGAACCTCCAAGATGATTAGCCATGCAGTGACAGCGCATCGGACCATTTTCACAGAGAGGAATAGGATGCAACCAACGACAAGGGTGATGCCTCCAGACGATTAGCCGTGCTGTGACAGAGCATTTGGACCATTTTCCCGAGAGGATTGAAAGTAGCCATTGGCACCGGTGACATCCTTACATAAAGCCAGCCATAGAAAGGAGTAAGATGGATTGGATGAAGACAGCAGAAAAGTAGAGGTTCAGAGGAATGAATGCATCTCCATACGCTTATCTGAAATTCTCACCAATGATTTACATAAGTATTTCTATCCTTATTTTAGTATTAATTTCGAAAACTCCATAACTATTTTATATCCGCCTGACTGAGATTTACAAGGTGACCATAGCTTGCTTCAGACCAACAATCTCCGTGGGATCGACCCTTACTCACGTAAGGTTTATTACTTGGACGACCCAGTGCACTTGCTGGTTAGTTATGCGAAGTTGTGAAGATATGTTTAGACCATGGTTCTGTGCGTCCGTTTTTGGTGCCATCGCCAGGGAATCAATTTCGAACAATAATTCACAACCTGAGTAACAATTTCGCATACCAAGTTTTTGGCGCCGTTGCCGGGGATTATTCGAATTTTGACAACTGACAGTTCATCTTGTTTCTCAGATTAGGTAACTTTCTTTTTGTTTTATTTTCAAAAATTTTTCAAAAATCTTTCAAAAATTTCTCATCTGTTTTCGAAAAAAAATTAAAAAAAATGTTTTCAAAAATATATTTTTTTTTTCAGAATTTTTAAGAATGAATTCTAGTGTTTTATAAAGCATGTTGAAGCCTTTGCTGGCTGTAAAGCCATGCCTGTAGGGCATGTTAGGCGTGTCATGTCTGAGTTACATACTAAAGCTTGGCTGGCTATTAAGCCATGCCCGACCCTTTGATTGGAGCTTTAGACTAAAGAGCATAAGATTCCTGGAATTCATATTAAAAATTTTGGAATCCTTATTTTTCTTTTTCAAAATAATTTTCGAAAAAAATACAAAAAAAAAAATTAGAAAATCATAAAAATCAAAAATATTTTTTGTGTTTCTTGTTTGAGTCATGTGTCATGTTATAAGTTTGGTGTCAATTGTATGTTCATCTTGCATTTTTCGAAAAAAATTCATGCATTCATAGTGTTCTTCATGATCTTCAAGTTGTTCTTGGTAAGTCTTCTTGTTTGATCTTTGCATTTGCATGTTTTGTGTCTTTTCTTGTTTTTCATATGCATTCTTGAATTCTTAGTGCCTAAGCATTAAAGATTTCTAAGTTTGGTGTCTTGCATGTTTTCCTTGCATTAAAAATTTTTCAAAAATGTGTTCTTGATGTTCATCATGATCTTCATAGTGTTCTTGGTGTTCATCTTGACATTCATAGCATTCTTGCATGCATTCATTGTTTTGATCCATAACTTTCATGCATTGCATCATTTTTCTTGTTTTTCTCTCTCATCATAAAAATTCAAAAATAAAAAAATATCTTTCCCTTTTTCTCTCTTAAAATTTCAAAAATTAGATTTGACTTTTTAAAAAATTTTAAAAATCTAGTTGTTTTTATGAGTCAAATCAAATTTTCAATTTTAAAAAAATCTTATCTTTTTCAAAATCTTTTTCAAAAATCAAATCTTTTTTCAATTTTTTTAGTTATTTTCGAAAATTTCAAAAATTTTTTTCAAAAATTTTTTTCTTAATTTTACATCATATTTTCGAAAATAACATCATCAATTAATGTTTTGATTCAAAAATTTCAAGTTTGTTACTTACTTGTGAAGAATGATTCAAACTTTAAGTTCTAGAATCATATCTTGTGATTTCTTGTGAATCAAGTCATTAATTGAGATTTTAAAAATCAAATCTTTTTCAAAAACTAATTTCTATCATATCTTTTCAAAAATATCTTCTTATCTTATCTTTTTCAAAAAAGTGATTGCAAAATATCTTTTCTAACTTCCTAACTTCTTATCTTTTCAAAATTTGTTTCAACTAACTAACTAACTTTTTGTTTGTTTCTTACCTTTTTCAAAACTACCTAACTAACTCTCTCTCTCTAATTTTCGAAAAAATCTTCCCTCTTTTTCAAAATTTCTTTTTAATTAACTAATTATTTTAATTTTTGATTTTAATTTTCGAAAATTACTAACCTTTTTCAAAAACTATTTTCGAAAATCACTAACCCTTTTTCAAAAATAATTTTCGAAAATCCTTCTCCCTCATCTCCTTCTAATTATTTATTCATCTACTAACACTTCTCTTCATCTCACATCACTGCTCCTATCCTTACCCTTGTGTTTGGATTCTTCATTTTTCTTCACCCCTATTCCTTTTCTTCTTCTACTAACAATAAGGAACCTCTTTACTGTGACATAGAGGATTCCTCTTCTTTTCTTGTTCTCTTCTCTTTCTTATGAGCAGGAACAAGAAAAAAGGCATTCTTGTTGAAGCTGATCCAGAACCTGAAAGGACTCTGAAGAGGAAACTAAGAGAAGCTAAATTACAACAATCCAGAGACAACCTTATTGAAAATTTCGAACAAGTAAAGGAGATGGCAGCCGAACCCAACAATAATAATGCAAGGAGAATGCTTGGTGACTTTACTGCACCAAATTCCAATTTACATGGAAGAAGCATCTCCATTCCTGCCATTGGAGCAAACAACTTTGAGCTGAAACCTCAATTAGTTTCTCTGATGTAGCAGAACTGCAAGTTTCATGGACTTCCATCTGAAGATCCTTTTCAGTTCTTAACTGAATTCTTGCAGATCTGTGATACTGTTAAGACTAATGGAGTAGATCCTGAAGTCTACAGGCTCATGCTTTTCCCTTTTGCTGTAAGAGACAGAGCTAGAATATGGTTGGACTCTCAACCCAAAGACAGCCTGAACTCTTGGGATAAGCTGGTCACGGCTTTCTTAGCCAAGTTCTTTCCTCCTCAAAAGCTGAGCAAGCTTAGAGCTGATGTTCAAACCTTCAGACAGAAAGAAGGTGAATCCCTCTATGAAGCTTGGGAAAGATACAAGCAGCTGACCAAAAAGTGTCCTTCTGACATGCTTTCAGAATGGACCATCCTGGATATATTCTATGATGGTTTATCTGAGCTATCAAAGATGTCATTGGATACTTCTGCAGGTGGATCCATTCACCTAAAGAAAATGCCTGCAGAAGCTCAAGAACTCATTGACATGGTTGCTAATAACCAGTTTATGTACACTTCTGAGAGGAATCCTGTGAGTAATGGGACGCCTATGAAGAAGGGAGTTCTTGAAATTGATACTCTGAATGCCATATTGGCTCAGAATAAAATATTGACTCAGCAAGTCAATATGATTTCTCAGAGTCTGAATGGAATGCAAGCTGCATCCAACAGTACTCAAGAGGCATCTTCTGAGGAAGAAGCTTATGATCCTGAGAACCCTGCAATAGCAGAGTTAAAATACATGGGTGAACCATATGGAAACACCTACAATCCATCATGGAGAAATCACCCAAATCTCTCATGGAAGGATCAAAAGCCTCAACAAGGCTTTAATAATGGTGGAAGAAACAGGTTTAGCAATAGCAAGTATTTTCCATCACCCACTCAGCAACAGACAGAGAATTCTGAGCAGAATCCATCTAGCTTAGAAAATTTAGTCTCTGATCTATCTAAGGCCACTGTGAGTTTCATGAATGAAACAAGGTCTTCCATTAGAAATTTGGAAGCACAAGTGGGCCAGCTGAGTAAAAGGATCACTGAAATCCCTCCTAGTACTCTCCCAAGCAATACAGAAGAGAATCCAAAAGGAGAGTGCAAGGCCATTGAATTAATTACCATGGCCGAACCCACAAGAGAGGAGAAGGACGTGAATCCCAAGCAGGAAGACCTCCTGGGACGTCCAGTGATCAATAAGGAGCTTCCTTCTGAGGAACCTAAGGAATCTGAGACTCATCTAGAGACCATAGAGATTTCATTGAACCTCCTTATGCCATTCATGAGCTCTGATGAGTATTCCTCTTCTGAAGAGAATGAGGATGTTACTGAAGAGCAAGCTGCCAAGTTCCTTGGTGCAATCATGAAGCTAAATGCCAAATTATTTGGTATTGAAACTTGGGAAGATGAACCTCCCTTGTTCACCAATGAACTAAGTGATCTGGATCAACTGACATTGCCTCAGAAGAGACAGGATCCTGGAAAGTTCATAATACCTTGTACCATAGGCACCATGATCTTTAAGGCTCTGTGTGACCTTGGTTCAGGAATAAACCTCATGCCCCTCTCTGTAATAGAGAAACTGGGAATCTATGGGGTGCAAGCTGCTAAAATCTCATTAGAGATGGCAGACAATTCAAGAAAACAGGCTTATGGACAAGTAGAGGACGTGTTAGTAAAGGTTGAAGGCCTTTACATCCCTGCTGATTTCATAGTCCTGGATACTGAAAAGGAAGAGGATGAATCCATCATCCTAGGAAGACCTTTCCTAGCCACAGCAAGAGCTGTGATTGATGTGGACAGAGGAGAATTGATCCTTCAATTAAATAAGGACAACCTTGTGTTTACAACTCAAGGATCTCTCTCTGCATCCATGGAGAGGAAGCAGAAAAAGCTTCTCTCAAAGCAGAGTCAACCAAAGCCCCCACAGTCAAACTCTAAGTTTGGTGTTGGGAGGCCACAACCAAACTCTAAGTTTGGTGTCAAACCCCCATATCCAAACTCTAAGTTTGGTGTTGGGAGGTCTCAACAAAGCTCTGCACATCTGTGAGGCTCCGTGAGAGCCCACGGTCATGCTATTGACATTAAAGAAGCGCTTGTTGGGAGGCAACCCAATGTTTATTTATCTAATTTTATTTTTTTTTTTCATGTTTTCTTAGGTTCATGATCATGTGGAGTCACAAAATAAACGAAAAATTTAGAAACAGAATCAAAAACAGCGGAAGAAAAATCACACCCTGGAGGAAGCACCTGTCTGGCGTTCAACGCCAGAACAGAGCATGGTTCTGGCGCTGAACGCCCAAAATGGGCAGTATCTGGGCGCTGAACGCCCAAAATGGGCAGCACCTGGGCGCTGAACGCCAGAATTGCACCCTGGAGAAGAGCTGGCGCTGAATGCCCAGAACAAGCATGGTTCTGGCGTTCAACGCCAGAAATGGGCAACAAATGGGCGTTGAACGCCCAAAATGGGCACCAACCTGGCGCTGAACGCCCAGAGTTGTGTGCAAGGGCATTTTACATGCCTAATTTGGTGCAAGGTTGTAAATCCTTGAACACCTCAGGATCTGTGGACCCCACAGGATCCCCACCTACCTCCACTCACTCTCTTCTCTCTTCTCAATCATCCTCTATTCCCAATAAACACTCTTCCCCAAAACCCTTCACCTATCACCTCCATCTCTCTTCCCTATTAACCCTTCACCACTCACATCCACCCACTCTTCCCCATAAACCTACCCAATAAACTCCACCTACCTTCAAAATTCAAATCAATTTCCCACCCAAACCCACCCATATGGCCGAACCTTAACCCCCCCTCCCTTCCCTATATAAAGCCTTCCATTCTCCCTCATTTTCACACAACACAACCCTCTCTTCTCTTCTTGGCCGAAACACACCTCCCCCCTCTTCTCCATCTTTTCTTCTTCTTCTTCATCTAATTCTTTATTTTCTTGCTCGAGGGCGAGCAATATTCTAAGTTTGGTGTGGTAAAAGCATAAGCTTTTTGTTTTTCCATTACCATTGATGGCACCTAAGACCGGAGAATCCTCTAGAAAAGGGAAAGGGAAGACAAAAACTTCCACCTCCGAGTCATGGGAGATAGAGAGATTCATCTCCAAAGCTCATCAAGACCACTTCTATGATGTTGTGACCAAGAAGAAGGTGATCTCCGAGGTCCCTTTCAAACTCAAAAGAAATGAGTATCCGGAGATCCGACATGAAATTCAAAGAAGAGGTTGGGAAGTTCTAACAAATCCCATCCAACAAGTCTGCATCCTAATGGTTCAAGAGTTCTATGCCAATGCATGGATCACCAAGAACTATGTTACAATGGTTCGGGGGAAATACTTGGATTTTAGTCCGGAAAATGTGAGGTTGGCGTTTAACTTGCCTATGATGCAAGGAGATGAACGCCCCTACACTAGAAGGGTCAACTTTAATCAAAGGTTGGACCAAGTCCTCATGGAAATATGTGTGGAAGGAGCTCAATGGAAGATTGACTCCAAAGGCAAGCCAGTTCAACTAAGAAGATTGGACCTCAAGTCTGTGGCTAGAGGATGGTTGGAGTTCATCCAACGCTCTATCATCCCCACTAGCAACCGATCTGAAGTTACTGTGGATCGAGCCATCATGATCCATAGCATCATGATTGGAGAAGAAGTAGAGGTTCATGAAGTCATCTCCCTTGAACTCTACAAAATAGCCGAAAAGCCCTCTCCTGGGGCAAGGCTAGCTTTTCCTCATCTTATCTACCATCTATGTTACTCAGCTGGAGCTTCCATAGAAGGAGACGTTCACATTGAGGAAGAGAAGCCCATCACTAAGAAAAAGATGGAGCAAGCAAGAGAGCCCATTCATGGAGCTCAAGAGGCACAGGAAGCTCATCACCATGAGATCCCGGAGATGCCTCATATGCATTTTCCTCCACAAAACTATTGGGAGCAAATCAACACCTCTCTAGGAGAATTAAGTTCCAACATGGGACAACTAAGGGTGGAACATCAAGAGCACTCCATCATCCTTCATGAAATAAGAGAAGATCAAAAAGCAATGAGGGAGGAGCAACAAAGACAAGGAAGAGACATAGAAGAGCTCAAGGACATCATTGGTTCCTCAAGAAGGAAACGCCACCATCACTAAGGTGGACTCATTCCTTGTTCTTACTTTCTCTGTTTTTCGTTTTCTCTATGTTAAGTGCTTATCTATGTTTGTGTCTTAATTACATGATCATTAGTAGTTAGTAACTTTGTCTTAAAATTATGAATGTCCTATGAATCCATCACCTCTCTTAAATGAAAAATGTTTTAATTCAAAAGAACAAGAAGTACATGAGTTTTGAATTTATCCTTGAACTTAGTTTAATTATATTGATGTGGTGACAATGCTTCTTGTTTTCTGAATGTATGCTTGAACAGTGCATATGTCTTTTGAAGTTGTTGTTTAAGAATGTTAAATATGTTAGCTCTTGAAAGAATGATGACTAGGAAACATGTTATTTGATAATCTGAAAAATCATAAAAATGATTCTTGAAGCAAGAAAAAGCAGCAAAGAACAAAGCTTGCAAAAAAAAAAAGGGCGAAAAAAAATAGAAAGAAAGAGAAAAAGCAAGCAGAAAAAGCCAAAAGCTCTTAAAACCAAGAGGCAAGAGCAAAAAGCCAATAACCCTTAAAACCAAAAGGCAAGGGCAAATAAAAAGGATCCCAAGGCTTTGAGCATCAGTGGATAGGAGGGCCTAAAGGAATAAAATCCTGGCCTAAGCGGCTAAACCAAGCTGTCCCTAACCATGTGCTTGTGGTGTGTAGGTGTCAAGTGAAAACTTGAGACTGAGCAGTTAAAGTCAAGGTCCAAAGCAAAAAAAGAGTGTGCTTAAGTACCCTGGACACCTCTAATTGGGGACTTTAGCAAAGCTGAGTCATAATCTGAAAAGGTTCACCCAATTATGTGTCTGTGGCATTTATGTATCCAGTGGTAATACTGGAAAACAAAGTGCTTAGGGCCACGGCCAAGACTCATAAAATAGCTGTGTTCAAGAATCATCATACTGAACTAGGAGAATCAATAACACTATCTGAACTCTGAGTTCCTATAGATGCCAATCATTCTGAACCTCAATGGATAAAGTGAGATGCCAGAACTATTCAAGAGGCAAAAAGCTATAAGTCCCGCTCATTTGATTGGAGCTATGTTTCATTGATAGTTTGGAATTTATAGTATATTCTCTTCTTTTTATCCTATTTGATTTTCAGTTGCTTGGGGACAAGCAACAATTTAAGTTTGGTGTTGTGATGAGCGGATAATTTATACGCTTTTTGGCATTGTTTTTAGTATGTTTTTAGTAGAATCTAGTTACTTTTAGGGATGTTTTCATTAGTTTTTATGTTAAATTCACATTTCTGGACTTTACTATGAGTTTGTGTATTTTTCTATGATTTCAGGTATTTTCTGGCTGAAATTGAGGGACTTGAGCAAAAATCATATTCAGAGGTTGAAGAAGGACTGCTGATGCTGTTGGATTCTGACCTCCCTGCAATCAAAATGAATTTTCTGGAGCTACAGAACTCAAAATAGCGCACTTCCAATTTCGTTGGAAAGTAGACATCCAGGGCTTTCCAGCAATATATAATAGTCCATACTTTGCCCAAGTTTAGATGACGCACACTGGCATTCAACGCCAGCTCTCTGCCCAATTCTGGCGTCCAGCGCCAGAAACAAGTTGCAAAGTGGAGTTCAACGCCCAAACTGGCACAAAAGCTGGCGTTCAACTCCAAGAATGACCTCTCCACGTGTAGACTTCAAGCTCAGCCCAAGCACACACCAAGTGGGCCCCGGAAGTGAATTTATGCATCAATTACTTACTTCTGTAAACCCTAGTAGCTAGTTTATTATAAATAGGACCTTTTACTATTGTATTAGACATCTTTGGATTATCTTTTGATCTATTGATCACATTTGGGGGCTGGCCATTCGGCCATGCCTGGACCTTCATTACTTATGTATTTTCAACGGTAGAGTTTCTGCACTCCGTAGATTAAGGTGTGGAGCTCTGCTGTTCCTCAAAGATTAATGCAAAGTACTACTGTTTTCTATTCAATTCATCTTATTTCGCTTCTAAGATATTCATTCGCACTTCAACCTGAATGTGATGAACGTGACAATCATCATCATTCCCTATGAACGGGTGCCTGACAACCACTTTCGTTCTACAATAGATTGAATGAGTATCTCTTAGATCTCTTAATCAGAATCTTCGTAGTATAAGCTAGATTGATGGCGGCATTCATGAGAGTCTGGAAAGTCTAAATCTTGTCCGTGGTATTCCGAGTAGGAATCTGGGATTGAATGACTGTGACGAACTCCAAACTCGCGAGTGCTGGGCGTAGTGACAGACGCAAAAGGATAGTAAATTCTATTCCAGTATGATCGAGAACCTCCAAGATGATTAGCCATGCAGTGACAGCGCATCGGACCATTTTCACAGAGAGGAATAGGATGCAACCAACGACAAGGGTGATGCCTCCAGACGATTAGCCGTGCTGTGGCAGAGCATTTGGACCATTTTCCCGAGAGGATTGAAAGTAGCCATTGGCACCGGTGACATCCTTACATAAAGCCAGCCATAGAAAGGAGTAAGACGGATTGGATGAAGACAGCAGGAAAGCAGAGGTTCAGAGGAATGAATGCATCTCCATACGCTTATCTGAAATTCTCACCAATGATTTACATAAGTATTTCTATCCTTATTTTAGTATTAATTTCGAAAACTCCATAACTATTTTATATCCGCCTGACTGAGATTTACAAGGTGACCATAGCTTGCTTCAGACCAACAATCTCCGTGGGATCGACCCTTACTCACGTAAGGTTTATTACTTGGACGACCCAGTGCACTTGCTGGTTAGTTATGCGAAGTTGTGAAGATATATTTAGACCATGGTTCTTTGCATCCGTTTTTGGTGCCATCGCCAGGGAATCAATTTCGAACAATAATTCACAACCTGAGTAACAATTTCGCATACCAGGCACTCATGCAAGTTTGAAAGCGTTAGTGAGCTAATGCCAGCGTTAATGTCAGAAAGGGCCACTCCTAACTTACTCTAGTTAAGGCCAGGGGCCCACGTCCAATACATGAAGACTCATTTGAAGATCAGAAGAGTAGTGTATATAGGAGGAGTTTTGAACTTAGAGGAGACGGACTCTTACACAAGAGGATCCGAATTGGGAAACTCTGAATACTTTTTCTTTCTTTTTTGTACTTAGTTTTACTTTTCATGTACTTTATTTTTCTCTCTTTGTTTTCCAGAGCAATGATGAATTAAATCCCACATCATTAGGGGAAGGAGCTCTGTTGTAATTCAAATGAATTAATGCAATTCTTCTTCTTCTTCTCAATCCGCTTATTGTAGCTAAGGGAAAGCTTTTGTGCTTCATAGATCCATTCACTACCGGAAGGGGGTTTAGATCTACTTGAATCTCTATGTGAGCCTTGTAAAAGGGATCATAGGATTCAATTTGAAGCTTCTCCATCATAACTCTTTTGATCAATACATTCTTAGTTGGTATGTGACATATAACCTCTTTGAATTGAGATCCTAAGGGTTGTGTGGCTTATGGATTAGCAATTTGAACTTAACCTCTTCTCATGAACAATTAGATCAAGGAATTGGCAATTGATTGTGTTAAGAGAAATTGGGTTGCCAAGGAATTGGAACTCAATTATTTACAATCCACCATAGATCTACTTCATATGATTGAGAATGAAGTTGAGACCCATTGATTCATGAAGGATTATAATATCTCCAATCCCTAATGAATCTCACCCATTGTTGCTATTCCTTTCAATTACTTTAAATCTCTTGTTATCTTTGAATCCCAGCACCCAAAACCCATTTACATTTCATGCAATTTATCTTTCACTGCTATTTATATTCTTGCTTTTAGTTCCTTGTCATTTAAGTTTCAGCTCTTTAATTTCTTGTCATCTATGTTTCTGCCATTTACCTTTCATAATTTACTTTCATCTCTTTATTCTTCAGCAATTTAAATTCAGTATAGTTACTTTTTTTGTCAATTACATTTTGTTCGTTTAATTACACCAAAATCATCAAATATCAGCTTGACTAGATAAATCACCTAACTAAAGTTTCTTAATCCATCAATCCCTGTGGGATCGACCTCACTCAACAGTGAGTTATTACTTGGCAATTCGGTACACTTGTCGAAGGAATTTGTGTTGTGCAAATTTTTAGTCATCAAGTTTTTGGTGCTATTGCCGGGAATTGATTCAGATTAACAATGATTAAGTGGGTGATAGTCTAGATTAAGCACTTTTCTTTTGTTTTGTTTAAGCATACTAACTGTTTAACACATTGTGTCAGCTAATTCTAACACACACTCTTGCAATAAAGTGTTCACTTTTCATTTGGTCTATCTCTGTGTTGTGTATGCCAGGAGGGAGAAAGGCAACATCAACATCCTTTGATTCTGAGCCAGAGAGAAATTTTCTATGACTGAGAAGAGAAGCCAGAGGAAAAAGGAGTTGTTGGTGAAGAGGACTTGGATCAAGTCATGGAGGACGAGATACATGAGGAAGGGGTGCCCAACAATAATGTCGAAGTTGCAAGGAGGGTGCTAGCCTCTTATACTATTCTAGATCCTAGGAACTGTGGGAGTAATATACTCACTCCTAATGTACATGCCAACAATTTTGAGCTTAAACCTCAGCTCATTACTTTGGTTCAGAATAACTGTCAGTATGGAGGAGGTACTTTGAAGGACCCTAATCAACACCTATTCATTTTCCTAAGGATACATGACACCGTCAAAACTAATGAAATACACGCAGACATCTATAAGTGATGATTAGAATTAATGTATCACTACAAAAATTTCTTCCTTCGGCAAGTATACTGAATTATCGTCAAGTAATAACTCACAATAGAGTGAGGTCAAATTCCACGAGGATTAACGGATTATGCAAATAATAGTTAATTGATTATCCTAGTTAGACAATTCAGAAGTGATAAACAAACATGAAATATAAATGACATGAAAGTAAAGAAAAGCAATAAAGTGCAAGGAAAGTAAATGACGTAAAAGTAAAGTACAAGAAAGTAAAGTGCTGGAAATGTAAAGTGAAGAAAATGTAAATAGCCATAAAGTAAATAAAAGAAAGAAAGATCAAATAAATATTGGGATCAAGAGATATTGCATTCTCCGGATTAATTGATTTCATCTCATCTTCAATCATGCAACTCATTGACCTCTTGGCAATCATGATTGATTAAGCCCCAATTCCTTGGTGACTCAATCTCTCGAATCTTGATCAATAGCCAATTTCTTGGTCTAATTGCTCATGAGAAGAGATGAAGAATGGTCCCTGATTATACCACACACTTTTCTAGAACCAAATAATGGAGAGATTAAATGTCACCGTATCCCATCCATACCCAAATCAATTCAAGTGTGAGAAGGATTTTCAAGCATGGTTTTATGTTTTCTCTTCCAAAGTTCCGATAAAACCCAAATACATTCAATCTTTTTTCCATGATAATTGAATGCTAGAATGAAGAACAAAAATCCTTCAAGTAAATCAAGAGAGATGAAGAGAAGAAGAAGAATAAAAACAATTTAATCCATCAAATAGTAGTAGAGCTTTCTTTCCCGATGGAAAGAGTTAGTAAATCATAACTAAAATATTTATAGGTAAGAAAGTGGAAGAGAAGAGAAAGTGTGGAGAGAAGGTCCGAAGACCCCTTTGAAATGTGTTTCCAGCCAAGAGTTCTATATTATATCCTAATTCTATGAAACTAAAGCCTTTATATAGGCTTTCCTAAATTACAAATTGAAATGAAATTGAAATCAAATAAAAATTAACTATTCTAGACAATTCTTGTGGCCTTGATTGGTTGACAATTATGGGCTTCCTTGCTTAAGGTTTAAGTGGACTTGGAGTGAAAAATGAATTAAAATGAGGTTCCAGGAGAGTGTAGCGCTGTTCTGGAGAGCGGACCACTCTTGCATCCACGCGTACGCGTCACCCACGCGTGTGCGTCATCATTGCTTTTGGCCCTTGTCATGCATACGCGTCACCCACGCGTACGCGTCATCACTATGTTTGGCCCTTGTAACGCGTACATGTTATCCACGCGTATGTGTCGTCTTTAGCGCTTTCCAAGAGAGCGTAGCGCTCACGCCCAAGAGCGCTCTTCCACGCGTACGCGTCACCCACGCGTATGCGTCACCCACGCGTACGCGTGGTCTTCCAAAATTATCACTTCGATGCGTATGCGTAACTGGCGAATTTTCCAGCTTCACTATCGCAAGTGCTCTTGAAGAAAAACCTAGCGCTCGCGCCAAGGGCGCTCTTTTGTGCTTCTTCTCTGCTTTAAACTTTTTTTTCTTCTTTCATGCTTCTTTTGTGCTTTTTACTTCTTTTTCCACCATTTTCTACAAAATAGATAAAAATCAAAGGGATGAAAGTAATCTATGATTTAAGCACAAAAACACTCAATAATTAAACATGATTAATGAAAATTAAAGGTGAAAAAGCATAGAAAAATATAACATGATGCGCAGTCATCACAACACCAAACTTAAACTTTGCTTATCCTCAAGCAAACAAAGAATCATGCAATAAAGTTTGACAAACCAAGGTGAGGAGAGTAACAATTTTTATGTTCATGGTTGGCTAGTTTCTTATGCATGCTACAATCACAAAAGAGATGCAAATGATTGATGCTTCTCTCTAACTCATTTTATGAAATATTTTTCTTTATGTTCCTTCCTTGAAGCAAGCTTTTCATCCTTTTCTTAGCTTAGCTTTTTGGGTGCTTTGCACCATGAGTTGAAAGCTACAACTCTAAATGCTTTGTTTTCAAGCATTACCACTTGATACATAAGCAGCATAAGCATTTAATTAGAGGACTTCTTTATGCTCATTTGTTTCTTTTCATGACTCTATAATCATTGATGCTCAGAGCCTTGAGCTTTGAGGGAGTGCTTTTGCACTTGAGCTTAACCTTGACTCTAAGTATTTTATTTTCAAGCTTTTAGCTTGATACATAAACACCACAAGTACTTGACAACTGAATTGTCATTGGTACTCAGAGCCTTCAGTTTTCTCATTCTTTTCTTTTTTCTTTTCTTGCCTTAATTGCAATTGTTTCTTCAAGGTTTTCACGATTTCAAATATTTCATAAAATGTCATAGATAAAAATTTTAATTAAATAAATTCAAATGCAATTGAGCAACAATAGTTATGCTAGCTTCCCAATACTTATAAGCTCATGCTAACTTCTTCTTTAATTTCCTTGTTTGTTTATGATCATGAAACTAAATTGCTTTGGACTCACATAATTTAATATGGTAGTCATAATGTCACAGCAACATGTTACAATTCAAAAATCAAGCTATGCTTATTTCACAACACAGATACATACAGAGAAAATAGAAGACAATCATGCAATTTAAAGTGCTGTAAATAAGTAAGAGGAAAAAGAAGCTTTACTACCTTGTAGTTCATCTTTGTTGTTGTTGTCCTTTTCCTCCTATTCTTCCCCTTCCCACACCAAACTTAGAATGATTGCTTACCCTTAAGCAACAATTAAAACAGTGGTGATGGGGTCTATGATGGGTCATGAATGTCTTACACAATGAAATGTAAGTGATGCATGTGGTTAAGCAAGCAAAGATTAAAGATACAATAAAGGCACAAGAAAGAAAACAAAGACAATATGATTGCATGAATAAGTGGTGTGCATGGTACATAGCATGAAAAATAAGTGGCAACACCAAACTTAGTGTGACACTTTCATTTTAGAATGATGCAAGTACTCAGTAAAAATTGAAAATCAAATTGTTGCATGGCAACACCAAACTTAGAATGCAATCATATGCCAAATTATTGAAAATAAACAAAGCAAAGAAAGGAAATATTACCTACGGTTGGGTTGCCTCCCAACAAGCACTCTTTTAATGTCATTAGCTTGCCATGTTGTTCTCAACTTTCTTCCTCTTCTTTCAGTTTGTTAAGAGGAATGACCTCAAGAGGAAAGATGAGCCAGTTAGCGTCCCCTGTTTTGAGTACCTCCCAACAAGCTTTCTTTTGTTGTTAGCTTGAGTGAACTTGCTTGTTGGAGCAAGGGTTGGATTGTTCTTCGACCCTCTCTTTTTCATGGATATAGCTAATTGCTTCTTGGTCACAATCCTTATTTCAGTGCTTTGGTTGATTTCCTTCACTTCTTTGTTTTCAGAACTTGGGTGTTGTGGGATGGTTGGAGTGTCCTCTTTATCAAGAACTTCTTGGAATGGTGGCTCACTTGGTACAGGGATCTCTTTTTCTTGCTCTACCAATTCCTCATTTTCACCCTCATTAAACACTTCTTCACTCCTTAGACTGATAGCATGATATTCTTCCCCTAGCCATGGAAAGACATTGGTTGGTTCATCAACAAAATATTGTGCCAATTGTCTCATTTGCTCTTCCTGACTCTTCATTGAGGCTTCCATATCTTCAATCACCTCTCTCACATTTTGCCTTAAGAACTCACTAAATTGGGCAATAAATAGATATCTTTTGGAGAGTTCTTCCATTGCAAATTCTAGAAGATTTTGTGGAGGTGCATAGGCTGGACAATTATAGGATGATAGTTCTTGATGAATGGGGTATACAGCATTAAAATCCTTTCCCAAGCCAAAATTTCTATAGTTGTCATAACAATATGAACTATTTTGTGGCTCTGGGAGGTATTCCATTTCATTTGATTGCTCATTGATAAACCCCAATTTTGTGGTTTATATTGTGTAGAATTTGGGGGTTTTTGTCAATATTTTTCGCACTTATTCACAAGAAATGCATGGTTTTGTGTTCTCTTCCTAATATTGCTTCATGATGAAAAACATGCTTCTTTTGCCTTAAAATTGCCATATTTTAATCCTCTTCTATTACCATTCGATGCCGTGACGTGTTTGTTGGGTGATTTCAGGATTTATAAGGCAAGAATGGCCTAAAAGAGAGAAAGAAAGCATGCACAAAAGGAGAGAGCATGAAGATTTAGATTTTGGGAACTTCAACATGGGCGCGCACGTAGATGTGGACAGCTGGAAGCGGCGCGCATAGATCGATGCATCTGCGCAGATTAGAGAAATCCCACCGACGTGCACGCACACATGGCGTGCACGCGTGGATCACAAAGTCAATCGGCGCACACGCATGCATGGCACGCACGCGCGATAAGCTGCACGTGACCTCATTAAAGGAAATCGTGTCTGGCAATTTTTTAGGCTCATCAGGCCCAAATTCAAGCTGGTTCTGCATAGAAAAGACCCAAGGATGCTAGCGGAAAAGGGGGGATCATTCATTCACACTTAGACACAATTTTTAGCTAGTTTTTGATTTTTTTATTCTTCTAGGGAGAGAAACGCTTGTTCTCTCAAGATCTAGCTTTGATTTGATCTTCCCTTGTTGAATTCTGAATTGGATCTTGTTAATTACTAGTTTTAATTGTTTAATTTGAATTCCTTAGTATAATCTTGTTTAGATCTTGCGTTAGTTTTATGTTTCATTATCCATTGTCATTTTATACCCATTTCATGAATCTTATGGATCTTGATTTGTTAATGTTGCATTGATGATTTTTATGATTAATTGTGTTGTTTGAGTGATTTCATATTGATAATTGTTAGTGGGTACTTGTTGATTTCCATTTAATTACAATTTGAACATGTCTTTTATTGATTCTTACCATGTGTTTGATGAAATGTTTCCTTTGATTATGGAGTAGTCCTCTTTACTCTTGGCCTAGGCTAAGGGAATTCGGTAAACTTGAGTCATTGGGTCTAATGGATTTGATGATTTGGAAACCTGATAAACCACTATTTTATGGTTTATCTTGTGCTCAATTGAGTGGATTTTATCAATATTTCATACACTTATTCATACTATTTGCATGGTTTTACATTCTCCTTCCTGATTTTGTGCTATGACTGAAAACATGCTTCTTTGGCCTTATATTTGCTAATATTAATCCTCTCTCATTACCATTAGACGCCTTGATATGTGTGTTAAGTGATTTCAGAGTTTATAGGGAAGGAATGACTTAGAGGATGGAAAGGAAGCATGCAAAAGTGGAAGGAATATAAGAATCTGAAGGAACTGCTAAAGCTGTCCAGCCTGACCTCTTGGTACTAAATCGACCATAACTTGAGCTACAGAGGTCCAAATAATGCGGTTCTAGTTGCGTTGGAAAGCTAACATCCGGGCTTCGCAACGATATATAATTTGCCATAGCTGTCCTGAAGCCAAATGACGCTAACGCGTGGATCACGCGGATGCATGACCTGGCAAAACTTCAATCTGCGCGAACGCGTGGACGACGCTTCCACGTCACTTTGCCGCGACCTGTACGTGTCAGAAATCACTGGGGGCGATTTCTGGGCTGTTTTTGACCCAGTTTTTGGCCCAGAAAATACAGATTAGAGGCTATAAAGTGGGGGAATGCATCCATTCAGATACACACATTCACAATTATTACGTTTTAGATGTAGTTTGAGAGAGAGAGGCTCTCTCCTCTCTCTTAGGATTAGGATTTAGGATTTCTATTAGGATTAGGATTTCATCTTCTTTAAATCACAGGTTCAATATTCCTCTTATTTATTTTTTACTTTTATTATATATCTTTAATTAGTATTTATCTTTTCAATTTAGCTTATGCTATATTCATGTTATGATTTTCTTAATTAATATAATTTGAGATACTTCAGATATAAGATTGTTTTATTTTATTTATGTTATTGATGCTTTTAGTTTAATTTAGATATTTTCTTCCTTTTGGCCTTGGTTAAGTAATTGGTAACACTTGAGTTGTCAAACTCAACAGTGATTGAAATTGGCAGATTACTAATTGATTTGGGTCGCTCTAAAGCTAGTCCTCCCACAGGGATTGACTAGGACTTGAGGATTAAATTAATTAGTCCACTTGACTTAACTAAGTGGGATTAAAAATCCAATTCTCATCACTCCTGATAAGGATAACTAGGATAGAACTCTCAATTTTTATACCTTGCCAAGAGATTTTATTTTTATTAATTTATTTTTCTTAGCAATTTATTTCCTTGTTCAAACTTTTTAAAAACCCCAAAATTCTACCTTTTTCATAGCTAATAATAAGTCATAGTTCCCTGCAATTCCTTGAGAAGACGACCCGAGGTTTAAATACTTCGGTTATAAATTTATTTGGGTTTTGTTACTTGTGACAACCGAACTTTTGTAAGAAAGGAATTCTTGTCGGTCTAGAGCTATACTTACAACGTGAATTTATTTGTGAAAATTCTAGATCGCGCGAGAGTTACGCTCTTTCAGAACCTTTAGTGGTCAATTTGATAACCATTGACACTAGCCTACTACTAAGTCAATTAGTAGTTAGGTTGGACCTTATGGGTTGATGTTGACTAAACCTTTCAAAATACTTCAAGTATAGAAGTAAACTTAATGAGTTTGGTTCCTCATAATTGCCAAGATATGGTTTTTAGACAAGGATAGTGACCCCAATTTCCATGTCTAGCCAAGAGTTACTTTTATCTTTCATATTTGAAATCCCAAAAATCCTAATTGCTTTGTCTTAGTTATAGTTACTTGGTTAGTTTAGAGTAGATTTATATTGGATGTTATCTTATTAGTTTGGAGTTGCTCACATCTTGCTTTAGTCACTTGAATTAGTTTCTTGCACTTCAAGATTACTTGCTTATTAAGATTCCTAGTTTAATTTCTTGCTCATGACTTGCAACTCCGGATTTCTAACTAATGTTGATGCACATGTTTTCCCATTCCTTGTGAGACGACCCGAGGTTTGAATACTTCGATTACTTTTATTGGGGTTGAACTTGTGACAACCAATTCTTTCAAAATTTGATTTGAGGATTGACTATTGGTTTGGACTATACTAGCAACGGAGTTATTTTGTGGAATTCCGAACCGGTATAAATCCTTGCGCAATCACTCATACTCTATCATTCCTTGGTGATATTCCCAGCCACCATTAAGATAATGACTTGAATCATTTTGTGGTGGAGGGCAATATCCCATATGATTGATTTATCAGAATGTGCAGTAAACTCCATTTGAAATTTTTTAAAGAGTAAATTACCAATTATGCCCCCGAATTTGTAAAACGCTGACAATAATAACTTTAATATTTGTTAAAGACAATTATACCCTTGAAAATTTTAAAAACACAACAAATCTGCCCAACCGTGAAGAGAGCCCTTCTCCGTTAAACGGAGCTTGGTGATGTGGCAGACGGAATTCCAACGTGGCATCCTCTTAAGGCCTTCCGTCCCGTTTCATGTTTATCCCTAATTCATGAAACCCTAATTGCCCAATTCCTAGTAAATGACTAGGATAACCTTAAATGAAACACTCCATTTAACTATGACCATTTAGGATGCAGGAAACTGAAGAGTTTCTTAGTGTTGGTCTATGTTTCTCTTCGTCTCGTGTGTCTCTGCATTCGCGTCTTGGAATTATTAACATCACATGCAATCTCACATTTGGCATTGATACTAGGTGAAGAAATCTCTATATTATATCCTATTTTCTATATTACAAATTGAAATAAAATTGGAAACAAATTATAATCAAATAAAAATTAACTATTATAGATGATTCTTGTGGCCTTGATTGGCTGACAATTGTGGGATTACTTGCTTGAGATTTAAGTGGAATTGGAGTGAAAAATGAATTAAAATGAGGTTCCAGGAGAGCGTAGCGCTGTTCTGGAGAGCGGAGCGCTCTTGCACCCACGCGTACGAGTCTCCCACGCGTGTGCGTCAGCACTGCTTTTGGCCCTTGTCATGCGTACGCATCACCCACGCGTACGCGTCATTGATGATGGGTTTTTTGTGTGGTATAGAATTTCACAATGAAATCTCGTTGCAAGTATAGTTTCTAAACCAACAAATAATCCTCTCATGCAAAAAATTGGTTGTCAAAAGTAACAAACCCTAGTAAAAATAATAACCGAAGTATTCAAACCTCGGGTCATCTCTCAAAGGAATTGCAGGGAAGTGTTCTTGTTATTGGTTATGGGATGCATATTTTGGGGTTTTGAATAAGAGACATGAAAGATAAATGACAAGAAAGTAAAGGAACTCAAATAATAAAGAAGTCTTGGCAAGGGTTGTTGGTTAACGATCTTTATCCTTGTTACTAACCACAACATGATAATTGCAAGGATCGGTCTCATTAAGCCATCCTCTAACAAGTGAAGGAAAGTCAAATGAGCTACACCAATCCTAATCCATAAGTCCTAACCACTCACTAATTAACTTAGTGGAAGCTAGAGTCAATGGACACCAATTATCAAGACTTGGACATTAACAACTCAATTTCACCTAAGTTACCATCCCAAGCCAAGAACACAAAAATCTACTCTAACATCCTTCCAAGCATTTAATCAAACACTTGGAAGGCATAAAAGGAAAGCAAGATAAAATTGTAAGAAATGTAAATCTACAACTACCAATTGCAAGGAAATTAACAACAACAACTCAAATCAACAATAAAGGAAACCAAACATAAATTGCATTAAGGAGAAATAGAAGAAAATAAAAGTGCATCAACAACAAAGTAAACAAATACAAGGAGTAAAGTACAAAATTAAGAAAGTAAAGGTAGAAGAACAAAAAATTAAAAAGGAAAAGTAAATCAAAGCATGAATTAAACCTAGATCTAAGAAATCTTAATCTAACCTAATCCTAATTCTAGAGAGAAGAGAGAGCTTCTCTCTCTAGAAACTAACTAAAGCATGATGTAAACTAAACTATGTGTTCTCCCTCCCCCCCCCTTTGACTCCTCTTGATTTTTGCATGTAATAGGCTCAGGAATGAGTTGGATTTGGGCTTGGGAAGCTCAGAAATCACCCCCAACGTTTTCACTTTAATGAAGTCACGTGCGAGCAGCGACACGTACACATGGCTCACGCGTACGCGTCGTTTGGCATTTTCGCTATCCACGCGTATGCGTCATGTCACGTGAACACGTCGCCATGCCACTTCACATTCCATGCGTGCGCGTCTATTATGCGTGCGCATCGGTGAATGCATCCCAAATCCTTGATTTCCCATGATTTCTCCACTTTGCATGCTTTTCTCTTCACTCCTTTGATCCATTCCTAGTCTTTTCAACCTGAAATCACTAACACACACATCAAGGCATCTAGTGAAATCAAAGGTGAATTAAAATTAACCAATTAAGGACTTAAAAAGTATGTTTTCACTCTTAAGCTCAAATTAAGGGGAATTTATAAAACCATGCTATTTCATTGAATAAGTGTGAGAAAAGGGTGATAAAATTTCCTCAATTCAGCATAAAATGCACCACGAAATGGTGGCGCATCAAATCTCCCCACACTTAAACCATAGCATGTCATCATGCTAAACCAAGAAAGAGACAAAGGGTATCAACAATTATTCAATGTAAACTAACTAAATGCAACCTATCTTTATGCAACTATCTAAATAAATGCAATTGCTTGGTCAAAATAAATCAATTCCCAAGTAAACTAATATAAGCATAAAGGCTAAACGTATTAACAACCAAGCCAAACTACAATTGAATTGAGTTATTAAAGATTATACAAACTTGCAAGAAATGGGATGATCATGGTGAAAACATATAATTGAGCCATCGAACCCTCACTGGATGTGTATCCGCTCTAGTCGCTCAAGTGTATAGGGTCGATCCACTCAATTCTCCCCTTAATCAATAATTATTTCATGCATGCATACAATTATCATGAGGACTTTCCATAGGTTGTAATAGGGCTAGGGTCAAGGTAGGATGCATATGGTTAAGTGGACTAGAATTTGAATCTTTGATTAACTTAAACTTCCCACCTAACCTATACAACAACCTACACAATTTAAAAGCCAACCTAACTATCCATTCTTCACTTTTTTACATACTCATGCATTCTCTTTTTTATCACAACTCATATGCATTGATTATTATTCGAACTCACTTTAGGGCATTTTGTCCCCTTTTTATTGCTTTTCTTTTTCTTTCTTTTTCTATTTTTTTTCTTTTTTTGATATTTTTTCTTTATTTTGTATATATATATATATATATATATATTCTTTCTTTTTGCAATAAAGTATATACAAAAGCATCAATGCATATGATTTTACATTTAATTAACACATGAGTATGTATCCAATTCCCAAGATCTTCAATGAAAATGCAAAACTATCCCTTTTCTCAACCAATGTCCCAAGTTTTTCCACACTTGAATGATACACACACTCACTAGCCTAAGCTAATCAAAGATCCAAATTAAGGATATTTATTATTTTTCGCTTTAAGGCTTGTATTGTGCTAATATTAAGAACAAGTGAGTTAATCGTAGGCTCAAAGTGGCTAACAATGGAAGATAAAAGGTAAGGCTATTTGGGTAAGTGAGCTAAATGAAATGATGGCCTCAATCATGTAAATGCATGTCTACATGGAATAATGGACATAAAGAATAAAAAAAAAATCGAAGATTACAATCATAGAAAGAGAATAATACACACAAGAAGGAAAATAAGTGGTTATAAGATGTAACCACGCAATTAGGCTCAAGTCTCACAAGCTTGTGTTCTTAGCTCAAAAATCATGTTCCACAATGCATAATTCAAGTAAGTTCAATGAAAAATTTTTGCTCAAATCAATTGGGGTGTCAATGCCCTATAGATAAAATTTCTTGAAAAACTTTATTATTTTGACTAAGCTTATTATGTATATATATGCAAAATAAGAAAATGCAACAAAAAATCCTAAAAGACCTAAAAATAAAATGCAAAAGTGTTGGGATTAGAAATTTGTCACCCAAAAGCGCCGACTGGTCGAACGATCTCCCTACACTTAAAAGTTTACACCGTCCTCGGTACATTCAAAGATGAGCAAGGGGGTACGGTGATTAACCGAGTTGCCACCTTCAGCTGGTAGGTCAATCGTTTACTGCATGTTCTTCCTTCTGCTTTCTATTTTGCCTATAATGACTCATCCTGAAAATAGAAGACAGAATAGTAAGAAAAGTAAATGCAAGAGCAAGTAAGCATAAATTGTTGGAATAAGGTAAATCACTAGAATCGAGTGAGTGACCCAATGTGTGACATGGATAAAAGTAAGTGTGCATTCTAAGTTGCGCGCGGTTTAGAACACACATGCTAACATAAAAAAACTATGTCACAGTTACACAAAAGGAACATGCACTTCACTCATCCTAATGTGCTTGAGATACTCTTAACTCGTAGGTTAAAACAACCAAACAAGCAATAAAGAAGCATGAAAGCATTCAAGCCAAAAATATATGGATGCATATGATCAAGAAACACAGTGCATTAAGATAAATGCAAAACATTTATCAAGAAATTGCCTAATCAAAGAAAAGGATTCAAATCACATGGTGGCCAAATCATGCAATTCAAAAAGATTTAACATGCCTTAATGGCAATTCTTATGTACTTGGTGTTCACAAAACTAAGCGTGAAGAACTCAAAATCCAGCAACAAAATATAACCTTAATAATGAAAATCCAACAAAGAAAATTAACAATAATGATGTTAAACTAACATCTCATCAATAATCAGCAGCAAGAGATAGTAAACAAGATTAACAATCCAACACTTATAATGAAAAACAAAAAATTAAATGAAAATGTAACTAACTAAACAACTAATTAACTAAAAGAAATGGTTATAAATGGTGTTTGGTAGTGTTGGATGATGGGTAAGAGAAAGGAAGAAGAGAAGAGAAGAGAGAAGAAGGAAAGGAATGGAAAGAAGAGAAGAAAAGAAGAGTGGTGAAATAGGCAATCCACACGTGCGCGTGAGGTAACGCGTGCGCGTGGGAGTGGTGAAATGGAAGCGACGCGTACGCGTGGGTCATGCATACGCGTGATGGCTCATTTAGAGAGGCGACGTGTACGCGTGGCTGGGCTTATGCCTCGCGCACAAAGTTGGCATAAAGTAGGCATAACTCTCTGGTTTTTGTATGGAGGTGGAAATTTTGGATCCACGCGTATGCGTGAGTGACGCGTGCGCGTGGATGGTCGAAAAAAACTTGGGGTCATGCGTACACGTGGGTTGGTGCCCTGTTTTTCAAAATTTTTCAAGTTCTTGCACCAAACCAAGCATTCCAAACCTCCAAACAGCTACCAAAACACCATAAAACCTTATTTAACATACTAAACTACCAAATAAACTCAACAAACTAATCAAAACATGAAATTAAACTAATTTTATCAATATTTACAAAAGAGAAAAATGAAAAAATGTTACCATGGTGGGGTGTCTCCCACCTAGCATTTATATTTATTGTCCTTAAGTTGGACTTACGGGGAGCTCCTCATCTAGGTGGCTTGTGCTTGAAACCATCTTTGAACATCCACCAATGCTTGAGTCTCCAATAAGCTCCATTCTTCAAAAGTAATAATTCTAAGCTTTGATGGAGTTCTTCACAAGCTAAGGGCTCTCAAAATTGATCCTCATGTATTCCCGGATCCCATATCTTATTTCTACACCCGTGTTCAAGTTGATCATCATTAATCCATCCGGGTGGCAAGCAAGATGAATTCTCACTTAAGCGACCAAACATCCCCCTAGACCCAAGCAATCTAGTTCTACACCAACCCTTGCTTTTAAGCCTTGAACATGCAACCATCATGGACTTTGATTCACAATGGCAACCACTAACCATCTCCCTTTTGCTCTTAAAGCCACAAAGAGCTCTAAGTTGCCCATCCGTCTCAAGCAAACCATATTCAAGTGGGCTAATTAATCTTAGAGATGAGAGATTTACCCACTTGAATGAAAGAATTGATGGTGATGGCTTGGGGAGGGGTATTTCCAATTTCCTTGCAAGCTCCACTCCCTTATGTTCTTCTTTGATCACCTCCACCTCTTTACAAACTTCTTCAATTTCAATCCTTTGTTCATCAATTTCATCTAACTCTTCTCCATCGCTCAAATCATAAATGGGAGGATGAGAAAAATATATCTTCACATTGCTTTCTATCTCACCGGGAGAAGGTTCTTCAAGTTCAAAGGATTCACCACCAAGGAGTATTGATGCTTGATCTTTACCACCAAGGGAACTCAATTCTTGCTTCATTCCTTCCAAGTCTTCATTCAACAATTGTTTTGGAGGTTGTGCACTCTCCTCCTCGACATCAAATTCAATCTTCTTGGAGGGGTTTTCTATAACTCTAGATTCCCATGGAGGTTCTGCATCTCCTAAGTCTTCAACCACTTCTTCCTCTTCTTCAACATGCATAGCTGATGAGCGGATATTTTATACCCTTTTTGGCACTATTTTTATATAGTTTTTAGTATATTTTATTTAGTTTTTATTATATTTTTATTAGTTTTTATTAAAAAATCACATTTCTGGACTTTACTATGAGTTTGTGTATTTTCTGTGATTTCAAGTATTTTCTGACTGAAATTGAGGGACCTGAGCAAAAATCTAATTCAGAGGCTGAAAAAGGACTGCAGATGCTGTTGGATTCTGACCCTCCTACACTCGAAGTGGCTTTTTTGGAGCTACAAAAGCCCAATTGGCGCGCTCTCAATTGCGTTGGAAAGTAGACATCCTGGGCTTTCTACCAATATATAATCGTCCATACTTTGCCTGAGATTTGATGGCCCAAACTGGCGTTCAAAGTCAGCCTAAAATTTCTGGCGTAAAACACCCAAACTGGCACCAGAATTAGAGTTAAACGCCCAAACTGGCACCAAAGCTGGCGTTTAACTCCAAGAACAGCCTAAGCACGAAAAAGCTTCAATGCTCAGCCCAACCACACACCAAAGGAACCCCAGAAGTAGATTTCTGCACTATCTGCACCTAGTTACTCATTTTCTGTAACCCTAAGTTACTAGTTTAGTATAAAAACTACTTTTAGAGATTCATTCAGCACCTCATGACATTTTTTTACATTTGATATTGTATCTTCTACGGAATGAGTATCTAAACCCCATAGGTGGGGGTGAGGAGCTCTGCTGTGTTTCAATGGATTAATGCAATTACTACTGTTTTCTATTCAATCACGCTTGACTCTATTCTAAGATACTCACTCGTACTTCAATATGGAGAATATGATGATCCATGACACTCATCATTATCCTCAACCCTATGAACGTGTGCCTGACAACCACTCTGTTCTATTTGAGCTCAACGTAGTCATTGGGCGACGGCTTAAGTGCGTATATCTTGGGTTTCTGATCCATGGACCGAGTCCGGAAGTTAGAACCTTCGTGGTATAGGCTAGAACCATTGGCAGCATTCCTGGGATCCGAAAAGTCTAAACTTTATCTATGGTATTCCGAATAGGATCTGGGAAGGGATGACTGTGACGAGCTTCAAACCTGCGAATGTTGGGCGCAGTGACAGTGTGCAAAAGGATAGAGAGATCCTATTCCGAAGCTAGTGGGAACCGATAGATGATTAGCCGTGCGGTAGCTGTACATGGTATTTTTCATCCGAGACGAGAAATCCGATAGTTGGTTAGCCGTGCAGAGATCGTACCTGGTATTTTTCACTGAGAGGATCCTACAGCCTACCATGGAAAGAAGCCATGCGTGTTTGGAGAAGAAGATAGTATGAAAGCAGAGATTCAGACGATAGAGCATCTCCGGAACCTCATCCTATTCCTCATTACTGAATCACAAGTACCTTTTAATTCATGTTATTTACTTCTCATAACAAAATCATTTTATTATTAATCTCCTGATTAAGACTTACAAGATAACCATAGCTTGCTTCAAGCCGACAATCTCCGTGGGATCGACCCTTACTCACGTAAGGTATTAATTGGACGACCCAGTGCACTTGCTGGTTAGTTGTGCGGAGTTGTGAAAAGTGTAATCACAATTTCGTGCACCAAGTTTTTGGCGCCGTTGCCGAGGATTGTTTGAGTTTGGATAACTGACGGTTTATTTTGTTTCTTAGATTAGGAAAAATTTATCTTTTCGGTTTATAGTCACTAAAATTGAGTCTTCTATTATTGTTTTTGGTTAAAATTTTAAAATCCTTATTTTCTTTTTCTAATTTATTTTCGAAAATTTGTTTTAAAAACCAATAACCTCGTAATGTAGTCTTCTGTTTGAATTTAGTTTCATGTTTTAAGTTTGGTGTCAATTGCATGCTTTTATTTTTCTTTCAATTTTTCGAATTACATGTTCCTTATTCCTTCTTGATCTTCAAGTTGTTCTTGTTTATTTTCCTTGTTTGATCTTTAGTTTTTCTTGTTTTGTGTCTTTCCTTGTTTTTCTTGTGCATTTTCGAATTATTAGTGTCCAAAGTATAAAAATTTTTAAGTTTGGTGTCCTTTGTGTTTTTGTTTTCTTAAAGATTTCTAAAAATTGTTCTTGGTGTTCATCTTGACATTCAAAGCTTTCTTGTTTGTTTTCTTTATTTTGATCTAAAAATTCTAAGTTTGGTGTCAATTTATTATTTTTCTGTTTCCTCATTAAATTCAAAAAAAAAATATCTTTTCTCTTGATTTTAAGTTAATTTTCGAAATTTACATAAGAATTTCAGATTTTTATTTTAAAATTTCTATTTTATCTTATCTTAGTTTTAAAATTTCAAAATTCAAATCTTTTTCAAAAATCATATCTTTTTCAAAATCTTATCTTATCTTATTTCAAATTCAAATTTCAAATTTAAAAATCAAATCTTTTCAAAATTTAAATCTTTTTCAAATTTTTATCTTATATTGTTGACTTTTTCAAAATCCAAAATTCAAAATTTAAAATTCAAATTTCAAATTTCAAATTTTAAAATTTAAATTTCAAAACTTTTTAATTTAAATTCCTTATCTTCTCTTACCTAACTTATCTTATCTTTTCTAATCTCAAATCTTTTTAAATCTTTTTCAAAATCTTTTTCTTTTTTATTTATCATTTTCGAATTACTTGTTCTATTTTATTATTTTGATTGAAAAATTTTAAATTTAGTGTTTTCTTGTTAAGAAAGTTTCAATCTTTAAAATTTTAAAGTCATATCTTTTTCAAATCTTTTTTGTTAATTAATTATTTTAGTTTTCAATTATCTTTTAATTTTTGAACGTATATTTGACTTTCCATTTATTTTATTTTATTTTATTTTCTTTTAATTTTGGTATTCAAAAAAAATAAATAAAAAAATAAAAAATTTTAATCCACATCATCTCCCTTTCTCCATCATGGACCTAAGTGGAAATAAACAGTCCAAATGGACTCTGGGGTCATATACTAATCCCACTACTGCTTCATCTGGGAGTAATATCTGTATACCTCCCATCAGAGCCAGCAGTTTTGAGCTAAACCCTCAGCTCATTATTATGGTGCAGCAAAATTGCCAGTATTCCGGTCTTTCACAGGAAGAACCTACTGAGTTTCTGGCACAGTTCTTACAAATTGCTGACACAGTACATGATAAAGAAGTAGATCAGATGTCTACAGATTATTACGGTTTCCATTTGCTATAAAAGATCAAGCTAAGAGGTGGTTAAATAACCAACCCACAGCAAGCATAAGAACATGGAAACAGTTATCAGACAAATTCCTGAATCAATATTTCCCTCCAAAAAGGATGACACAGCTAAGGTTGGACATCCAAGGCTTTAAACAAGAGGATAATGAATCTCTTTATAATGCCTGGGAGAGGTACAGAGGGATGCTAAGGAAATGCCCCTCTAAAATGTTTTAAGAATGGGTGCAGTTAGACATCTTTTACTATAGGCTTACATAAAAGGCCCAGATGTCTCTAGACCACTCAGCTGGTGGATCTATACACATGAGAAAGACAATTGAAGAGGCTCAAGAGCTCATTGATACGGTTGCTAGAAATTAATATCTATACTTGAGTAGTGGGTCCTCCATGAAAGAAGAAGCTAAAGCAGTATCCACTTAACTTAGTCCTCAAGAACAAGTTGCTGAACTCAATCAGCAATTGCTTATTATAACAAAACAGTTTGAAGAATTCAAAGAGATGCTCTAAGACACTAAAAATACTAACAAGAATATGGAAGCACAACTGGATCAGACAAGACAACAGTTATCTAAACAGATAACAGAAGAATGCCAAGCTGTTTAATTAAGGAGTGGGAAGACACTGAATGTATCAACTCAAGGCAGCAGAAAACCAAGAAAGGAACAACTGACAGAGGATAACCAACCCACTACCCAAAATCCCTCTGAGGACAGTAAGAGCACAGAGAGGAATAATTCTGGCGTTCAAACGCCAGAAAAAGGTAAAAAGTTGGCGTTAAACGCCCATTGGATAGCCAAATCTGGCGTCCAAACGCCAGAAAAGGGTGGCAATCTGGAGTTAAACGCCCATGCAGCACCCAATTCTGGAGTTCAAATGCCAACAAGGGATCAGACACCTGCAAGTGCTGATAACAACCCCCTTAGGCAGGCCTCTCCAACCACTTCTGTAGGAAGTAAACCTGCAGCAACTAAGGTTGAAGAATATAAAGCCAAGATGCCTTATCCTCAGAAACTCCGCCAAGCAGAACAGGATAAACAATTTTCCCGTTTTGCAGACTATCTCAGGACTCTTGAAATAATGACTCTATTTGCAGAGGCACTTGAGCAAATACCCTCTTATGCTAAGTTCATTAAAGAGATCTTAAGTCATAAGAAGGATTGAAGAGAAACTGAAAAAGTTTTTCTCACTGAAGAATGCAGTGCAGTCATTCTGAAAAGCTTACCAGAGAAGCTTAAAGATCCTGGAAGCTTTATGATACCATGCACATTAGAGGGTGCTTGCACCAAGACAGCTCTATGTGATCTTGGGGCAAGTATCAACCTAATACCTGCATCCACTATCAAAAAGCTTGGTTTGACTGATGAAGTTAAACCAACCCGGATATGCCTCTAACTTGCTGATGGCTCCATTAAAATCTTATTAGGCATAATTGAGGACATGATTGTCAAGGTTGGGTCATTTGCCTTCCCTACTGACTTTGTAGTGCTGGAAATGGAGGAGCACAAGAGTGCAACTCTCATTCTAGGAAGACATTTCCTAGCAACTGGGCGAACCCTCATTGATGTCCAAAAAGGGGAGATAACCCTGAGAGTCAATGAGGATGAGTTTAAGTTGAATGCTGTCAAAGCTATGCAGCATCTAGACACACCAAAAGACTGTCTAAGCACTGATATTATTGACTCCCTGGTAGAGGAGGTCAATATGACTGAGAGTCTCGAATCAGAGCTAGATGAAATTTTTAAAGATGTTCAGCCTGATCTGGAGGGACTATAGAGAATAGAAGAACTTCTGAAAACTCCTCTGGAAGAGGAGAAGCCTCCTAAACCTGAGCTCAAACCATTACCACCATCCCTGAAATATGCATTTCTAGGAGAAGATAACACTTTCCCTGTGATCATAAGCTCTGCCTTAAAGCCACAGGAAGAAAAAGCACTAATTCAGGTGCTAAGGACACACAAGACAGCTCTTGGGTGGTCCATAAGTGATCTTAAGGGCATTAGCCCAGCCAGATGCATGCACAAGATCCTTTTGGAGGATGATGCTAAGCCAGTGGTTCAACCACAGAGGCAGCTGAATCCAGCCATGAAGGAGGTGGTACAGAAAGAGGTCACTAAGTTACTAAAGGTTGGGATTATTTATCCTATTTCTGATAGCCCCTGGGTAAGCCCTGTCCAAGTTGTCCCCAAGAAGGGAGGCATGACAGTGGTTCAGAATGAAAAGAATGAACTAGTTCCTATGAGAACAATTACGGGGTGGCGTATGTGTATTGACTACAGAAGACTCAATACAGCCACTAGAAAGGATCATTTTCCTTTACCATTCATAGACCAGATGCTGGAGAGACTAGCAGGTCATGAATACTACTACTTTTTGGATGGCTATTCAAGTTACAACCAAATTGTAGTAGATCCTCAAGACCAAGAGAAAACAGCATTCACATGTCCATCTGGAATATTTGCCTACAGAAGGATGCCATTTGGTTTGTGCAATGCACCTGCAACCTTTCAGAGCTGCATACTCTCTATCTTCTCTGATATGGTAGAGAAATTTCTGGAAGTCTTCATGGATGACTTCTCAGTATTTGGAGACTTATTCAGCTCCTGTCGGACCATGTAGCACTTGTTCTGAAAAGGTGCCAAGAGACTAACCTGGTTTTAAACTGGGAAAAATGTCACTTTTTGGTGACTGAAGGAATTGTCCTTGGACACAAAATTTCGAACAAGGGAATAGAGGTGGATTAAGCTAAGGTAGAGGTAATTGAAAAATCACCACCACCTGCCAATGTTAAGGCAATCAGAAGCTTTCTGGGGCATGCAGGATTCTATAGGAAGTTTATAAAGGATTTTTCAAAAATTGCAAAACCTCTGAGCAATCTGCTAGCTGCTGACACGCCATTTGTCTTTGACACAGAGTTTCTGCAGGCATTTAAAACTCTGAAAGCTAAACTGGTCACAGCACCAGTCATTTCTGCACCAGGCTGGACATTACCATTCGAACTAATGTGTGATGCTAGTGATCATGCCATTGGTGCAGTATTGGGACAAAGGCATAACAAGCTTCTGCACGTCATTTATTATGCTAGCCGTGTTTTGAATGACACACAGAATAATTACACAGCCACATAAAAAGAGTTACTTGCAGTGGTCTATGCCATTGATAAGTTCAGATCTTATTTAGTGGGATCAAAAGTGATCGTGTACACTGACCATGCTGCTCTAAAATATCTCCTCACAAAGTAGGATTTAAAACAAAGACTCATAAGATGGGTGTTGCTTCTGCAAGAGTTTGATATAGAAATAAGAGACAAAAAAGGGACAGAGAACCAGGTAGCTGATCACCTGTCCCGGATAGAACCAGTAGTAAGAGCGTCCCTCCCTCCTACTGAGATCTCTGAAACCTTCCCGGATGAGCAACTCTTTGCCATTGAGGAAGTACCATGGTTTGCAGACATTGCAAACTATAAAGCTGTGAGATTTATACCCAAAGAGTACAGTAAGTAGCAAACAAAAAAATGATTTCTGATGCAAAGTACTACTTGTGGGATGAACCATATCTCTTTAAGAGGTGTGCATACGGAATGATACGTAGATGTGTGCCTAGAGAAGAGGCATAGAAGATCCTATGGCATTGCCATGGATCACAGTATGGAGGACATTTCAGAGGTGAGTGGACAGCCACCAAGGTTCTCCAATGTGGTTTCTACTGGCCTACTCTCTACAGAGACTCCCGAGAGTTTGTATGTAATTGTGACAGTTGCCAGAGAGCTGGTAATCTGCCTCACGATTATGCCATGCCTCAGCAAGGGATCTTAGAGATTTTTTTGTTTGATGTATGGGGTATTGACTTCATGGGGCCTTTTCCACCATCATACTCAACTACTTATATTCTGGTGGCAGTGGACTATGTATCTAAATAGGTAGAGGCAATTGCAACACCCACTAATAATACTAAGACAGTGATGAAGTTCCTCCAGAAGCATATCTTCAGCAGATTCGGTGTCCCTAGGATACTGATCAGTGATGGAGGCACTCATTTCTACAATAAACAGCTTGACTCTGCTCTGGTTAGATATGGAATTAACCATAAAATGGCCACTCCATATCATCCATAGACAAATGGGCAGGCTGAAGTCTCAAATAGAGAACTAAAATGAATCCTGAAATGGAATGTAAGTACCCATAGAAAGGATTGGGCAAGAGGTCTGGATGATGCTTTGTGGGCATACAGAACAGCATTCAAAACTCTTATAGGGACCTCTCCATACTAGCTTATGTATGGAAAAGCCTGTCATCTGCCAGTAGAATTGGAACACAAGGCCTACTGGGCAACCAGGTTCCTCAACCTTGATGCTAAGGTAGCTGGAGAAAAGAGATTACTCCAGTTGAATGAGCTAGAGGAATTCAGACTCAGTGCTTTCAAAAATGCTAAAATCTACAAGGAGAAAGCAAAAAGATGGCATAACAAAAGGCTATCATCTAGAGTCTTTGAGCCAGGACAGAAAGTTCTGCTGTTTAACTCTAGGCTCAGATTGTTCCCTGGGAAACTAAAATCCCGGTGGAAGGGATCATATGTGATTACAAGTGTGTCACCATATGGGTATGTAGAGCTTCAAGTTATTGATTCTGACAAAAGGTTCATTGTTAATGGATAGAGGATCAAACATTATCTTGAAGGCAATGTTGAGCAAGAATGCTCAAAACTGAGGCTAAGTTAAAAGCTCAGTAAAAGTCTAGCTAAAGACATTAAAGAAGCGCTTATTGGGAGGCAACCCAATCTTATTTATCCATGCTAATTACTTTTTCATTTTATTTTCCATTGTTATTTTATGTTTTCTTTAGGTTGATGATCATGTGGAGTCATAAAAACAGCTGCAGAATTAAAGCGGAATAAAAAACAGCACACCCTTGAGGACAGGCTTACTGGCGTTTAAGCGCCAGTAAGGATAGCAGAATGGGCGTTTAATGCCCATGCTGGTAGCATTTTGGGCATTAAATGCCAGAATGGACAGCATTTTGGGCGTTTAACGCCAGAAATGGCAGCATTCTGGGCGTTCAGAAAAATGCCCAGAAAAGAAGGATTCCAGGTGTTTAACGCCAGTCAGGGTATCTTGCTGGGCATTAAACGCCCAAAGAGGTAGCCAAGTGGGCGTTAAATGCCAGAATGGATAGCATTCTGGGCGTTTAACGCCAAGATGACACAAGGGAGGTAATTTTGTTTTCAATTCGATTTTTTTCAATTTTTCAAGTTTTAATTCATAATTTTTTTGCATCAAACATAATTTAAAACATTCATCTTTCAATTTTTATTTTCAAAAATTAATAATCTTTCCAACTCTTTTTAATTCTTTTTCAATTCTTTTCAATTCCTTCTAAAACGTTTACAAAACTCACATATCTTTTCAAATTCTTTTCAATCTCTTTTTAATTTTTATTGCATACAATAATAAGTTTTCAAAATTAATTGCATCATTCTTCTTCTACTCCCTTCTATCTTATTTTGCTCGAGGACAAGCAAATCTTTTAAGTTTGGTGTGGAAAAGCTCAGCTTCTTGCTTTTCATAACCACTAATGGCACTTAAGGCCAGAGAAACCTCTAGGAAGAAGAGCAACAAAGGCAAGGAAGAGACATAGAGGAGCTCAAGCACTCCATAAGATCTTCAAGAGGAAGAACTAACCGCCGTCACTAAGGTGGACTCGTTCTTTAATCTCCTTGTTCTTATTTTTCTGTTTCTCAGTTTTTATGCTTTATATTTTGTCTATGTTTGTGTCTCTATTACATGATCATTAGTATTCAGTGCCTATGTCTTAAAGTTATCAATGTCCCATGAATCCTTCACCTTTCTTAAATGAAAAATGTTTTTATTTGCAAAAGAACAAAAAGTACATAAATTTCGAATTTTAAATAGTTCAATTATTTTGATTTGGTGGCAATACTTTTTGTTTTCTGAATGAATGCTTGAACAGTGCATATTTTTTATTTTGTTGTTTATGAATGTTAAAATTGTTGGCTCTTGAAAGAATAATAAAAAAGGAGAAATGTTATTGATGATCTGAAAAATCATAAAATTGATTCTTGAAGCAAGAAAAAGCAGTGAAAAGCAAAGCTTGCGAAAAAAAATGGCAAAAAAAATAAAGAAAAAGAAAAAAAGCAAGCAGAAAAAGCCAATAGCTCTTTAAACCAAAAGGCAAGAGCAAAAAGCCAATAACCTTTTAAACTAAAAGGCAAGGGTAAAAAGGATCCAAGGCTTTGAGCATTAATGGATAGGAGGGCCCAAGGGAATAAAATCCTGGCCTAAGTGGCTAAATCAAGCTGTCCCTAACCATGTGCTTGTGGCGTGAAGGTGTCAAATGAAAAACTTGAGACTGAGCGGTTAAAGTCATGGTCCAAAGCAAAAAGAGTGTGCTTAAGAGCTCTGGACACCTCTAACTGGGGGCTCTAGCAAAGCTGAGTCACAATCTGAAAAGGTCCACCCAATTATGTGTCTGTGGCATTTATGTATTGGGTGGTAATACTGGAAAACAAAATGCTTAGGGTCACGGCCAAGACTCATAAAGTAACTGTGTTCAAGAATCAACATACTGAACTAGGAGAATCAATAACACTATCTGAATTCTGAGTTTCTATAGATGCCAATCATTCTGAACTTCAAAGGATAAAGTGAGATGCCAAAACTGTTCAAAAGCAAAAAGCTACTAGCCCCGCTCATCTAATTAAAACTGATCTTCATAGATGTTTTCGAAATTTATTGTATATTCTTTTTTTTATCCTATTTTTTTTAGTTGCTTGGGGACAAGCAACAATTTAAGTTTGGTGTTGTGATGAGCAGATATTTTATACCATTTTTGGCACTGTTTTTATATAGGTTTTAGTATATTTTAGTTAGTTTTTATTATATTTTTATTAGTTTTTATTCAAAAGTTATATTTCTGGACTTTACTATAAGTTTGTGTGTTTTCTGTGATTTCAGTTATTTTCTGACTAAAATTGAAGGACCTGAGCAAAAATCTGATTCAGAGGCTGAAAAAGGACTGCAGATGCTGTTGGATTCTGACCCTCCTGCACTCAAAGTGGCTTTTTTGGATCTACAGAAGCCCATTTAGCACGCTTTCAATTGCGTTGGAAAGTAGACATCCTGGGCTTTCCAGAAATATATAATAGTCCATACTTTGTTCGAGATTTGATGGCCTAAACTGGCGTTCAAAGTCAGCCTAAAATTTCTGGCGTAAAACAGAATTGGAGTTAAACGCCCAAACTGGCACCAAAGCTGGCGTTTAACTCTAGGAACAGCCTAAGCACGAAAAAGCTTCAATGCTCAGCCCAAGCACACACCAAATGGGCCTCGGAAGTGGAATTCTGCACTATTTGCACCTAGTTACTCAGTTTCTGTAACCCTAAGTTACTAGTTTAGTATAAAAACTACTTTTAGAGATTCATTCAGCACCTCATGACATTTTTTTACATTTGATATTGTATCTTCTATGGCATGAGTCTCTAAACCCCATAGGTGGGGGTGAGGAGCTCTGCTGTGTTTCAATGGATTAATGCAATTACTATTGTTTTCTATTCAATCACGCTTGACTCTATTCTAAGATACTCACTCGTACTTCAATATGGAGAATATGATGATCCGTGACACTCATCATTATCCTCAACCCTATGAACGCGTGCCTGACAACCACTCCGTTCTATTTTAGCTCAACGTAGTCATTGGGCGACAGCTTAAGTGCATATCTCTTGGGTTTCTGATCCACGGACCGAGTCCGGAGGTTAGAACCTTTGTGGTATAGGCTAGAACCATTGGCAGCATTCCTGGGATCCGGAGAGTCTAAACCTTGTCTGTGGTATTCCGAGTAGGATCTGGGAAGGGATGAATATGACGAGCTTCAAACCTGCGAATGTTGGGCGCAGTGACAGTGTGCAAAAGGATAGAGAGATCCTATTCCGACGCTAACGGGAACCGACAGATGATTAGCCGTGCGGTAGCTGTACATGGTTTTTTTCACCGAGAGGATCCTATAGCCTTCCATGGAAGGAATCGATGCGTGTTTGGAGAAGAAGACAGTATGAAAGCAGAGATTCAGATGAAAGAGCATCTCTGGAACCTCATCTTGTTCCTCATTACTGAATCACAAGTACCTTTTAATTCATGTTATTTACTTCTCATAACAAAATCATTTTTATCATTAATCTCCTGACTAAGACTTACAAGATAACCATAGCTTGCTTCAAGCCGACAATCTCCGTGGAATTGACCCTTACTCATGTAAGGTATTACTTGGACAACCCAGTGCACTTGCTGGTTAGTTGTGCGGAGTTGTGAAAAGTGTAATCACAATTTCGTGCACCAATGGCTTCCTCCAATTGTTCTAACACAAAGCAACATTCCTCATTTTCCACCGGATTTTCCAATCTCTCCTTCATGCTATGCTCTTCATTTGATTCTCCACATGTGGCCATGGGAGTGCTTTGAGGGTTCAAGCATTGGGAGGCTAATCGGTTTACCACCTCGATCAAGGCAGCCGTGGATTCTAGTACCTCCCTTTGCATTTCTCTTTGTCCTTGAAGTAGCAAAGTGAGAGAATCATCCATTGGGGCTTGGAGCGGATAGGAGGGTTCATTATTTTGGAGAAAAGGTGCGTAATAGGAAGGTGGTGTATATGAAATTTGTGGTCCTTGGGAGTATTGATGTTGGAATTGTGGTGACTCTAATGATTTTCTAACATAATGGTCACAAGGATGAGGTAAGGGTGATTGGTCATATGATGGATAAGGGTTATAGGAAGGTATTTGGTGAAAAGGGGCTTGTGAGTATGGTTGAGGACTATGTTGAGGATGAGGCTCATAGGCATGTGGTGGTAGTTGTTGACAAGTACCATGAAGATTACTACATCCATTAGATTGATATGCATAAGGAGTGGAATTATACCTATATGAGACCGGAGGAGGTTGTTGCCAAGAAGGTTGAGCATATGCTTGAGGCTCCTCCCACCTTTGATTATTCCATCCTTGATGCACATTCTCATTAAAATTTCTATTTTCTACAACATAATTTGAACCAAACTCATAGCAAAAAAGGTGAGAATTCATGATAGTAAAAGCAAATGCTAACAAAATCTAAGAAGAAACGAAGATTACCAAATCCTAAAACTAGCAAGAACTAACAAAGAAACAAAAGGCAAACATATTCACAATATTCACATATATACAATAACCAATAACAAGCGCATATTTGCAATTTCCCGGCAACGGCGCCATTTTGATGATGGGTTTTTTGTGTGGTATAGAATTTCACAAATGAAATCTCGTTGCAAGTATAGTTTCTAAACCAACAAACAATCCTCTCATGCAAAAAATTGGTTGTCACAAGTAACAAACCCCAATAAAAATAATAACCGAAGTATTCAAACCTCGGGTCGTCTCTCAAAGGAATTGCACGAATTATTCTTGTTATTGGTTATGGGATGCATATTTTGGGGTTTTGAATAAGAGACATGAAATATAAATGACAAGAAAGTAAAGGAACTCAAATAATAAAGAAGTCTTGGAAAGGGTTGATAGTTAAGGATCTTTATCCTTGTTACTAACCACAACATGATAATTGCAAGGATCGATCTCATTAAGCCATCCTCTAACAAGTGAAGGAAAGTCAAATGAGCTACACCAATCTTAATCCATAAGTCCTAACCACTCAGTAATTAACTTAGTGGAAGCTAGAGTCAATGGACACCAATTATCAAGACTTGGACATTAGCAACTCAATTTCACCTAAGTTACCATCCCAAGCCAAGAACATAAAAATCTACTCTAACATCCTTCCAAGTATTTAATCAAACACTTGGAAGGCGTAAAAGGAAAGCAAGATAAAATTGCAAGAAATGTAAATCTACAACTACCAATTGCAAGGAAATTAACAACAACAACTCAAATCAACAATAAAGGAAACCAAACATAAATTGCATTAAGGAGAAATAGAAGAAAACAAAAGTGCATCAACAAGAAAGTAAACAAATACAAGGAGTAAAGTACAAAACTAAGAAAGTAAAGGTAGAAAAACAAGAAATTGAAAAGGAAAAGTAAATCAAAGCATGAATTAAACCTAGATCTAAGAAATCCTAATCTAACCTAATCCTAATTCTAGAGAGAAGAGAGAGCTTCTCTCTCTAGAAACTAACTAAAGCATGATGTAAACTAAACTATGTGTTCCCCACCCCTCCCCCCTTTGACTCCTCTTGATTTCTGCATGTAATAGGCACAGGAATGAAATGGATTTGGGCATGGGAAGCTCAGAAATTGCCCCCAGCGTTTTCACTTTAATGAAGTCACGTGCGAGCAGCGACGCTTACACATGGGTCACGCGTACGCGACGTTTGGCATTTTTTCTATCCACGCGTATGCGTCATTGATAAACCACTATTTTATGATTTATCTTGTGCTCAATTGAGTGCTTTTTATCAATTCTTTATTCACTTATTCATATAATTTGCATGGTTTTACAATTTCTTCCTTATTCTGTTATATATGTGAAAACATGGTTCCTAGGCCTTAAAACTGTTAATTTTAATTATCCTTTATTACCATTCGATGCCGTAATCTGTGTGTTAAGTATTTGCAGGCTTTATAGGGCAGGAATGGCTTAGAGGACAGAAAGGAAACATGCAAAAGTGGAAGGAACGCGCGAAAATGGAGTTTTGAAGAAAATGGCAGCGACGCGCATGCATGGACGACGCGGACACGTGCCTCGCGCAGAACACAAGCGATGCGTACGCGTGACTGGCGCATAGGCGTGGGAAGAAAAATCGCCAAATGACGCGCACGCGTGACCCACGCACACGCGTGACAGACGCCACGTGCAGAAAATTACAGAAAACACCCTCAGCGATTTCTAGGCCCTTTTCGGCCCAAATCCAAGCCCAGAAACACAGAATAGAGGCTGGAGAATAGAGGAATCAAATCATTCATCAATCATTCATTGATTACAGAGAATTTTTAGGTTTTGGATGTAGTTTTTAGAGAGAGAGGTTCTCTCCTCTCTCTTTGGTTTTAGGATTAGGATTTCTCTTAGTTTTTGGTTCATGCCTTCTTCATTCGAGGTTCAATGTTCCTTTAAATTAATTTCTCTTCTACTTTTATTTATTCTATTACTTTAATTGTTTATTTTCCAATTTGGTTTATGAACTCCATGTTAAATTTGATTTTCTTATTTAATACAAATTGAGGTATTTCAGATTTATGATTGCTTTCTTCTATTTATGATATAAATAATTTGGATTTTTCTCCTTTTGGCTTTGGTTGAGTAATTGGTGACACTTGAGTTGTCAAACTCAGTTGTTGATTGAAAATTGGAATTTGCTGATTGCTTTGAATCCCTCTAAAGCTAGTCTTTCTATAGGAGTTGACTAGGACTTGAGGAATCAAATTGATTAGTCCACTTGACTTTCCTTTATTTAGTAAGGGTTAACTAAGTGGGAGCAATAAACAATTCTCATTACATCTAATAAGGATAACTAGGATGGGATTTCCAGTTCTCATACCTTGCCAAGAGTGTTTCTAATTATTAATTTATTTTTCTTGTAATTTTCTTTACTTGTTCCTTATTTCAAGAAAAACCCAAAACAAAGACACTTTTTCCATAACCAATAATAAATCATACTTCCCTGCAATTCCTTGAGAGACAACCCGAGGTTTAAATACTTCGGTTATAAATTTTATTGGGTTTGCTTAAGTGACAAACAAGTTTTTGTACGAAAGGATTTTCTGTTGGTTCAGAAACTATACTTACAACGAGACTTTATTTTGTGAAATTCTTTACTAACGGAAAACCAGTTCGTTCAAAATGGCGCTGTTGCTGGGGAATTGCAATTGTGTGCCTTATTATTGGTTATTGTAAATATTTGCTTTTTGCTTATTTATTTGTTTTTATTTTTTGTTTTTAATTTTTATTAGCCACTATGAATTCTCAACCCTGTCGCTTTGAGTTTGGTTCCAATGTTATTGTAAGAAATGGAAGCTATAACAAGAACATGCATCAAGGTCGAAACAATCAAAGATGGAAGGAGCCACGAAGATCTGGTCAACCCTTTCGGCAGCAACACTTTCCACAGTACCATGGACAACGACCATCATACAATGCATGCCAAGACAATAGTTATGGTGGACCTTTTCGTGACAACCAACCTCCACCAAATTACTATGGTCAAGAGCCATTCCGAGGTGCGTGCCAAGATGATAGATATGGTAGACCCCCTTGTAGTTACCAACAAGCCCCATCATATGCCTATGAACCACTTCCTCAACATAACTTGGAACCACCATACTCACAAGCCACCTACAACCATTCACCTCAATATGACCCTAACCCTTATCCACCCCAATTCCAATCCAATTACTCCCAAGGACCACCACTTTCATATGTACCATGTCCATATCCATCGACCCAAGAATCACAGGAGTGTCTCAAGGAAACAGTGAATAAATTTCATGCAACCCTTCACCAACTGGAACAAGCGATAAATCAATTAGCTTCCCGATGCTCGGACACTCAAGGAACTCCCATGGCTTCATATGGAGAATCTAATGAAGAACGTAGCTTGAAGGAGATACTAGAAGCTCCGGTGGACAGTAAGGAGCATGACTTTGTACTGAAACAAGTGGAGGAAGCCAGAATTATCGAAGAAGAAGAATTAGTTGAAGACTTAGGAGATGCTGAACCTCCGTGGGAATCAAGAATTGTAGAGAATTCCGCCAAGAAATTTTCAATTGATGCTAAGGAGGATAGTGCACAACCCCCAAGGTATGTATCTTATGAAGAACCGGACGGAACAAATCAAGAAGCCAGTTTCCTTGGTAATGATGATCATGAATCAAGCTCTCCTAGTGAAAAACTTACATCTGCAATTAAAATCTTTGAGCTTGAAGAATCTTCCCCAAGTGAATATGAAGATGATATGGAGGTAGACTTTTCTCAACCTCCAACTTATGACTTGAGTGATGAGGAAGAATTCAAAGACTTTGATCAAGACGTGGTTGCAGTTGAAGAAGTTTGCAAGGAGGTGGAAGAATTCACAGAAGAATACAATTGAGTAGAGCTTGCACGACCACTGGAAACACCTATCCCAAGGCCATTACTACCCAATACAACCTTCAAGTGGGTAAAATCCTTAGCCTTTATCTTCACCTTTCCACTTGAATATAGTTTGCTTGAAACAGATGGCCAGCTTAGAGCTCTTTGTGGCTTTAAGAGTAAGAGGAAAATGGTTCGTAATCAAAGTTGGTATGCAAGATTCAATAAGGTTCCACGCGTCAATTTGAGGTGCAAGGATTGGTATAGAGTTCGATTGAATGGGTCTCGGAAGATGTGTGGTCATCTTAGTGAGAGTTCAAATTTCGTATTGCCCGGCTGGAAAAATGTAGATCAAGGCAAAGACGGGTACAAAAGCAAGGTTTGGGATCCTGGAATTCACGCCGATAATCAACAACCCTAGAGCCTGATCACCTGCTTTAACTTGCTCGAAGGCTTTACGTGCCTAGTTTGGGACCCCGGAGACCATTGGAATTGTAAACGTTGGTGGAGATTTTTGGATGAGTTCAAGCACAAGCCACCATAATAAGGAGCTCATCAAATGTCCAACTTAAGGACTTTAATTAAAAGTGCTAGGTAGGAGACAACCCACCATGGTATTATCGTTCTTTTTTCAATCTTAATTTTATTTCATTATTTTTATTTTTAGTTTTATCTTATTTTATTCTCCCTAGTACCATTCATAATATCCGCATTAGCATCTGTATTTTGCATTCTGTATATTCAAAAAAAAAAAAAAACTCACACCACGCGTGTGCATGGGCCACGCGTGGGCGTCTACTCCAAATCGGCGTCCCCATCCAACGCCCAGAAAAGTCGGGCTAAAATTGTGCGGCTGGTGTGCATTAAGCACAAATTGGCCCACGCGTGCATGTCAATGACGTGCACACGTCACTTTAATTTACACACACCATGCGTGGGCGTGCGCGACGCGCACGCGTCACATGCATATCTTTGCCCCCCAATTTGAAACAGAGAGTTGCGCCAAAACGACGCTGGATTCGTGCGTTTAGCACGATTCTGGTCAACGCATACACTTGCTCCACGTGTATGCGTCATCTTCACCCATCCCTACTCACGCGTTGGCGTCAAAGACGCATTCGCGTCATTTCAATTTTACCTTATCCACGCGTACGCGTGATCCACGCGTACGCGTGGATTTAAATTCACTAACTCCTGACCCGAAAACCCTAACCTCCTTGCGTCACTTTTCCCCCCCCTCCCCAACGTTCCATCTCCACTCTTCTTCCTCCCCTTCCTCTGTAGCAGCCGAAACCACCACCACCGTCGCACCCAGACCGCCGGCCACCACCACCACGACACCACCATACCCTCCCTCTTCCTCCTTCTCTTCCTCTCCTCCCCCTACCCCCCTCTTTCGCCCCCTGCCCCGTTGCCAACCCAACCCTCACCACTGCACCCCTGCCGCGCCGCCTGCACCACTGTGAGAACCACCACCACCACAGCGCCGCCGTGCCACACCATATCACAACCCTTTCTCTTCGTTTCCATTTCTTTCCCTCCGCCCCTTCCCAGGTTTCACTGTACTCCAATTTCTTTCCTGTTCAAGTTTGTTAGCTTGTATATTTTATTCTGTTCAATTTAGTTAGTTAGATATGTATGTTTGTAGTGGATTCTAGGTGGTTAGGTAGTTAGGATATGGTTAGAGGATTCTATGTCTGATAATTGCTCCGTACGTACTATTTGAATTTTCTGCTTTTCACAATTGGTTGGCTGTTATTGTTGCTGTTTCACTGTTGCATGTCTTTTTGATAATATTCTGCTTCACGCCATCATTCTTATAAGCTGTATTCATTACTATTGCTTGCAATTGTTGCTCTATATTATCTTGAAATTCATGTGCTGACTGCAATTGATATCCTTCTGCATGATTTTCTTTGTTGCCTTTCTGGAATTTCCTCTGATTCATCAAGTGCTCCGTTTCAATATCCATTTCAATTCCGCACTTGTACCTTTAAAATAAACAAGGATTGATTGTTAATTGCCTTAATCTTATGCTGCTGTTTTGGTTTACATTCTATCTTGAATCTATCGCTCAATACCATTTTACTTGTTTTGAGATTCCTAGAAACTGCAAATTCTGTTTGACAATTGCTGCTACTTGCATTATTAGGCTATTTGATTCTCCGGGAACGTTCCTTTTACTGCTGGAATGCTACCCAATTTTTCTCAGAAACAGTTTTACTTAACTGCTATTCATGACTCACCTTTGGTACTTTCACATTGTGCTTTCCTTGGTTTAAATCAAAGTCACCTCATGACATGCTGGGCTAGCATTTACTATCTCTTTTGGTTCCCTTCCAACTTCAATTGCATTATTGATGATTATTAATCCTTTTCGTGCTTCTTTTATTTTCATATTTACCATCAATAATCTGCAGTATCTGCTTGAATGTGAGTTGCTTGTTCTTCAAGTTTGTGCAATTTTTGTTAACTAGGAACTACAATACCATGCCACTAACTTTAACTTCCCTTTTTAACTCTTAACTTCATTAACTTTCTAACTTCTCTCTTAGTTTCCACTAATTACTTTCAACCCATTTCAAGGCATGTTTATTGTTGTTCCTGACAAACAAGCATTTTGTATTTCATAGTTTTTGGATTTTGATTTTTAATTAAATTCTTTGACTTTTATCTTGCATACAGTCCAAAATTCTACATCTATCTGACTCACTTCATGCCTTGATTTTCATTCTTCTTTTACTCATCTATGCTTATATTGCTTGAATACTATTTGCCTTCCTATTTTTTCTGCTTTAGTTTAATAAATTGTATCCTGGAACCTCTGCTTTTCAGGATGTCAGATCCAAAAGGGAAAGGAAAAGCTAAAGCAGGCACAGGCAAAAGAAAAAGAGGAGAATCATCTACCACTATTTTAGATATACTACATGATAATTCCTGGCATGAGAAAAACTTTACTCCGTAAGAAAAGGCAAATCAACTAGTACCTGCCACTGATCCAATCAAGTTCGCAAACCGCTACTGTGAACTGAAATATGAGGTCTTTGCAACTACAAGGAACCTATATCTAGAAAAGACCCTCAGAATTCCAGCTGAACTACAATAGTACACTACAGAATAGATAAAACAACGAGGCTGGTTCTTCCTGGAGAGGAATTTGACTGAGGTTAATGCATCTTGGGTCCGGAAATTCTACTGCAACTATTATAAGACGACCCTAGATGCCTTACAGCTCAGAGGAAAATAAATTTTAGTCACTGAGAAGGCCATTGAGGATATCCTCAACTTCCAGCCTAAATCAGATTAGCCAGATGGCTACCACCAGGCTGAGGAAGACATGAGGTTTATGCATTTTAATTGGGAAGCAGTGAAGCGCACCATAGCTATTGATCCTACTGTCCCATGGGTTATGGGTAAGTCAACAGTAAACCCTAAAGGCATCAAGATCATTTATCTGAATAATGAGGCTCGGCTATGGCAATAAATTCTGAGCAACTATGTGATGTCGAGCACTCACGAGACTGAGGTACCAGCTGCCATGATAACCCTCGTCTGGTATGTTATGGAAGGCAAGGACCTGTACCTTCCACGGTTCATTAGGCACTCCATGGCTAAAGTCCATGTTAGAGGCACTCTTCCCTTTCCTTATCTGATTACCCAGTTGGGCCGCCGAGCTGAGGTACCCTGGGAGCCTGAGGATGAGAAGCCACCAGCTGCCGACTGCAAGAAGATCATCCCACACGGTAGGAAGTTTGCAGCTCTGGGCTACCGACTACCTTCTCTTACTGCCTCTGCTGACGCCGCCACATTTTCTGCTGCTCCTTCAGCTCCTGCTGCACCACCCACACCCACAACACCCTCACCTGCTTCCCAGCCCATCTACCACCTAGTGCACCGACTCTTCGAGCGCCTGGATCGGATGGAGCACCGCGACAAGCGATGTTATGAGCATCTAAAGCTGATGATCCGGTCAGGACACCCTAACATCCCCTCCGAGCCTGACACACCATCGGAGCCATCCGAGGAGGAGGCGGATGAGCATGAGGAGGATGCACGAGCAGAGGATGAGCAGGCATGATCCCAGCAGGCAGAGCACTAGCAGGCGGAGCCCCAGCATGAGGAGCCTCAGCAGACATAGCCGGCAGACCCACAGGCGCCTATACAGGCAGAGCCTCAGGCACTCTCACTGCCAGAGCCCATCGAGACAGCACCAGCACACCCCTCCGGAGGTGACGACTCTTTCCACCCAGCCTGACTGAGCATCAAGGACAATGCTATTATATAAGTGTGGGGAGGTCGCCATCTCTGGTGGACTTTATTTTGGTGAACTACTTTCAAACTCTTTTTATCATATTTTGTTTATTTTCTATATTTTTATTTTATTTTATTTTACCTTATTTTCCTTTCAGTATTTGCACATTTTCTTTTACCGTACTTTTGTTTATTTATACTTTATTATATTTTGCACTTTGGGCTGTATATATCTTAGATATTTAGCTTAATTTAAACTCTTAGTTTATTAGTTGTGATATAGAATCATATGGATTATTAAGTTTAGTTTACCCTTTTAGCATATGAGAATTTGGTATTAATTGAAAATAAAGAGTAAACTAGAAATTTTTAGTTTTTCATAATCACAACAATCCACTTAGTATATATATATATATATATATATATATAGCAATCAATGTTGGTAAATTGACAACATTTTTCAAATAATATACTTATTTTTATAAAAGCCATTTAAAAATTCACATTGAGTTGAATGGAAACTCTTTATTCCTACTTGCATGATATACATAACTGATATATAGTTTTTGAGCCAAAGAACACACAACCCGTGAGTTTCTGAGCTTAATTGCATGGTTACATTATTTAACCATAGTTTTCATTCCTGTGTGTTTCTTCACTATGATTGCAATCTTTGCTTTGTTTCATTCTATATGTCCACTATTTAGTGTATTTACATGCTTGCATATGATTGAGGTCATCACTTGTTATTGAGGTCATCACTTGTTAATGTTAGATTTGTATAGAGTATATATATGTTAGGTGAGATCTTAGACTAATCAAGGATTCAATTTATAGCTCACTTAGCCTTATATATATATCCTCACCCTTGCCTTAACCCCATTACAACCTTGAAAAGACCTCATGATGCTTGCATGTGTGCATTAAATATTTGTTGATTGGTTAGATGAAGAACAAAGTTTTAGAAAGTATGACTAGAGAAGAGTAGAGTGATTAACCCCAAACACTGAATGATTAGAGTATATATACAAATCTAGTGAGGGTTCAGTAAGCTCATTTCCATATATCCATGTTTAATCATTGCTTGTCTTGCAAGTTTGTGAACTATTTTGCTTAACTCAACTCAATTGTGAATATGTTTTAATATGGCTTAGCCCTTGGTTGTGCATATATGATTCCTTGAAAAATTTGACTTAATTTGACCACATGTAAGCTTTGTATATCTAAGTGGATAGTAATTAGAATTGCATGATTCATTTAGATAGCTTGCATTTAGATAGATTGCATTGCATAGATTCCACCATTCTACCTTCACTCTTTCTCTGTTTCTCTTGAGCTAAGCATGAGGACATGCTAATGTTTAAGTGTGGGGAGGTTGATAAACCACTATTTTATGATTTATCTTGTGCTCAATTGAGTGGCTTTTATCAATTCTTTATTCACTTATTCATATAATTTGCATGGTTTTACAATTCCTTCCTTATTCTGTAATATATGTGAAAACATGGTTCCTAGGCCTTAAAATTGTTAATTTTAATTTTCCTTTATTACCATTCGATGCCGTAATCTGTGTGTTAAGTATTTTCAGGCTTTATAGGGCAGGAATGGCTTAGAAGACAGAAAAGAAACATGCAAAAGTGGAAGGAATGCGCGAAAATGGAGTTTTGAAGAAAATGGCAGTGACGCGCACGCATGGACGACGCGGACGCGTGCCTCGAGCAGAACACAAGCGACGCGTACACGTGGGGAGAAAAATCGCCAAATGATGCGGACGCGTGACCCACGCGCACGCGTGACAGACGCCACGTGCAGAAAATTGCAGAAAATGCCCTCAGCGATTTCTGGGCCCTTTTCGGCCCAAATCCAAGCCCAGAAACACATAATAGAGGCTAGAGAATGGGGGAATCAAATCATTCATCAATCATTCATTGATTATAGAGAATTTTTAGGTTTTAAATGTAGTTTTTAGAGAGAGATGTTCTCTCCTCTCTCTTAGGTTTTAGGATTAGGATTTCTCTTAGTTTTAGGTTCATTCCTTCTTCATTCCAGGTTCAATGTTCCTTTAAATTAATTTCTCTTCTACTTTTATTTATTCTATTACTTTAATTGTTTATTTTCCAATTTGGTTTATGAACTCCATGTTAAATTTGATTTTCTTATTTAATACAAATTGAGGTATTTCAGATTTATGATTGCTTTCTTCTATTTCTGATATAAATAATTTGGATTTTTCCCCTTTTGGCTTTGATTGAGTAATTGGTGATACTTGAGTTGTCAAACTCAGTTGTTGATTGAAAATTGGAATTTGCTGATTGCTTTGAATCCCTCTAAAGCTAGTCTTTCCATAGGAGTTGACTAGGACTTGAGGAATCAAATTGATTAGTCCACTTGACTTTCCTTTATTTAGTAAAGGTTAACTAAGTGGGAGCAATAAACAATTCTCATCACACCTGATAAGGATAACTAGGATGGGATTTCCAGTTCTCATACCTTGCCAAGAGTGTTTCTAATTATTAATTTATTTTTCTTGTAATTTTCTTTACTTGTTCCTTATTTCAAGAAAAACCCAAAACAAAGACACTTTTTCCATAACCAATAATAAATCATACTTCCCTGCAATTCCTTGAGAGACGACCCGAGGTTTAAATACTTCGGTTATAAATTTTATTGGGTTTGCTTAAGTGACAAACAAGTTTTTGTACGAAAGGATTTTTTGTTGGTTCAGAAACTATACTTACAACGAGACTTTATTTTGTGAAATTCTTTACCAACGGAAAACCAGTTCGTTCAGTCATGTCACGTGTACGCGTCGCCATGCGACTTCACATTCTACGCATGCGCGTCTGTTATGCGTGCGCATCGGTGAATGCATCCGAAGTCCTTGATTTCCCATGATTTCTCTACTTTGCATGCTTTCCACTTCACTTCTTTGATCCATTCCTAGCTTTTTCAACCTGAAATCACTAACACACACATCAAGGCATCTAGTAGAATCAAAGATGAATTAAATTAATTAATTAAGGGCCTAAAAAGAATGTTTTCACTCTTAAGCTCAAAGTAAGGAGAATTTATAAAACCATGCTATTTTATTGAATAAGTGTGAGAAAAGGGTGATAAAATCCCCTCAATTCAGCATAAAATGCACCACGAAATAGTGGTGCATCAGTGATCACTGTGTTTGGCCCTTGTCACGTGTACGCATCATCCATGCGTACGCGTCGTCTTCGGTGCTTTCCAGGAGAGCGTAGCGCTCGCGCCCAAGAGCGCTCTTCCACGCGTACGCGTCACCCACGCGTATGCGTGGCCCTTCAAAATGCCACTTTCATGCGTACGCATCATCCATACGTATGCGTGGTCTTCCAAAATTATCACTTCGACGCATACGCGTCAACCACGCATACGTGTCATTGGCAAATTTTCCAGCTTCACTATCGCAAGCGCTCTTGAAGAAAAACGTAGCGCTCGCGCTAAGGGCGCTCTTTTGTGCTTCTTCTCTGCTTTAAACTTTTTGTTCTTCTTTCATGCTTCTTTTGTGCCTTTTACTTCTTTTTCCACCATTTTCTAAAAATAGATAAAAATCAAAGGAATGAAAGTAATCTATTATTTAAGCACAAAAACACTCAATAATTAAGTATGATTAATGAAAATTAAAGGTTAAAAAGCTTAGAAAAATATAACATGATGCACAGTCATCAATAAGCTACTGCTATTTCCCTTCTCTCTAAGGGACAAAGTAACTCAGTGGTTGGAGACCTTCCTAAAGGAGAGCATAACAAATTGGGATGACTTGGTTAACAAATTCTTGGCCAAGTTTTACTCCCCTCAAAGAATTATCAAACTCAAGACTGAGGTGCAAACTTTCAGACAATTGAAGGGAGAATCATTGTATGAGGCTTGGGAGAGGTATAAAGCACTGATAAAGAGATGTCCTTCAGATATGTTCAATGAATGGGTGAAGCTCCAGAACTTCTATGAAGGCCTCTCTATGAAAGCAAGAAAGGCACTAGATTATTCTTCAGGAGGGTCACTTTAAATGATGAAAACTCCAGAGGAGGCACATGATCTCCATATGGTGGCTAACAACCAGTACTTCTACTCCTCATAGAGACAAGCAACTCCAAAGAGAGATGTATATGAGCTTGATGGTGTGGATGTTATCCTAGCCCATAACAAGCTAATGCACCAACAAATCTAGCAGCAGATGGAAATGATGGCAAAAAGGATGGATGGACTTCAATTAGCTGCAATCAGCACAACAAGCCAAGCTTCAAATGCATGGGGTCAAAATGAAGAAAGCTTTGAGGCATACAATAATAAGCAACAGCCTGAGCAAGTCCAATATATGCACAACTCAAGCTCTTCCCACAATGATTTCTATAGGGACACATACAATTCCTCATGGAGGAGCCATCCCAACTTGAGGTGGGGAGACAATAAAAACCAATGGCAGAAAAACTCCAATCCCAATAACTTTCGTAACACAAACAACCAAAACCATCACCCCACTAACAATAATCCATACAGAAAACCACAAAATAACTTTTCTACGTCCACATTCTACCCACAAAATAACTCTTCAAATAACCCAACCAACTTCCATCAACAACCAACATCTCATACACAACTGCAGCCACATCAAGAGTCTCAAAGAATCTCTAATTTAGAGATGTTAATGTAAAAGCTCATGAAGAACCAAGAGATGGCAAGCAAGAACTATGAAACATCAATGAGAAACCCTGAAAAATAAATAGGGCAACTATCTAAGCAACCTACTGAGAGGCCAATTAATACTTTCCCAAGTGACACCATCCCAAATCCAAAGGAGGAGTGCAAGGCCATACAACTTAGGAGTGGTAAAACATTGGGAAAAGACAACAAGGATGCCAGCAAGGAAGAGACAGAGATTGAGAAAAACAATAAGGTGGATCACAAGAAGGACAACGAACCACAAGCTCCAAGGAATGGCAAGCAAGTCTCAAAGTCACAAACACAAGAGAAGAAAGAGGAAGTGAAGTCATATGTTCTTCAACTACCTTACCCTCGGAGATTGCACAAGGAGATGAAGGATCAATAATTCCCTAAGTTCTTGGAGATTTTCTGGAAATTGGAGATCAACATTCCACTAGCTGAAGCCTTGGAACAAATGTCACTTTATGCAAAGTTTCTCAAAGAACTCATCACCAAAAAGAGGAGCTGAAAGAAGAAGGAAACGGTGATCCTCACCCAGGAATACAGTGCTTTAATCCAAAAAGGGTTGCCACCCAAACTCAAGGATCCAGGAAGTTTTTTTATACCATGCACCATTAGGAACATACCAATTGACAAAATGTTATGTGACTTGGGAGCAAGCATCAATTTGATGCCACTCTCTATGATGAAGAAGCTGTCAATCAAGGAGGTCAAACCCACCAGAATGTCACTACAACTTGCCGATAGGACCCTTATAATACCCAATGGAGTGGTAGAGAACCTTCTAGTTAAGGTTGGCAAATTCATTTTTCCTGCTGACTTTGTAATTCTGGACATGGATGAGGAAGGAAGCAACTCAATTATTCTAGGAAGACCGTTTCTGGCAACAGTAAGGGTAATTATTGATGTGAAAAAAGGTGAAATGGTTCTGAAGGTACATGATGAACAGATAGTCCTTAATATTTTCAAAGCAATACAGTACCTTGCTGAAAAAGAAAATTGCATAAGGATTGAGGATGAAGACCCAAGCTGGAAGGAGAAGCCCAAGGAGTCACCTCTAAAACTCATAAGCTCATCCTTGGAGGAGAAGAAAGTAAACAAAGGGAGAAAAAGGGTTCAAAAAGTCAGAAAAGCTAAAGAAGAACCACAAGAAAAGATCCTAGTGGTGACAACTAATAAGAAAGCTCCTGATATTGAGCCCACCAAGAAGGAAGAATCATCAAAAATAAGGAAGAACAGCAAGAAAAGGCTGCCTAAAGGGTGGAAGAATAAAAAAATTCCAGCTGAAGGATTCTCACCTGGAGATAAAGTGAGGCTAATCTATCAACAAGTGGAAACATCTCCGCACTTTTCTGGATACTACACAGTGAACAAAATCCTTTCACTTGAGCATGTGAAAATTATCAAGAAGGATACTGGAAGAAAGCTTACAGTGAGAGGGGAGAAATTGAGGCACTATGATCATCAACCTTCTTAACAGGGGACAACTGTGAAGCTAATGATATTAAAAAAGTGCTTGTTGGGAGGCAACCCAACTAGAGGAAACTTTCTTTTCTTATTTGTTTCAATAAAAGAGTTAAGAAGATTTTCCTGTATTGCAAGGAGCTAAGTTTGGTGTTGCACACCAAAGTGATTTCATAGGTGAACAATTCAATGGTGAATGTGTGATGCTAAGTTTGGTGTTCCACCACAGATTTTATTGAAACACATTGCAACCCTCCAAATAGTATGACTAGTCACCAACTCTAAACAATCATAGAAACTCTTTAACAATATACTTTCTAGTTCATAGTTTGGTTTCTTAATAAAAGCACATGATGTTTCCTGCATGTATTTAATTTGATGGATATAGAGGTAGGAAAGGAACTAAGTTTGGTATTCAGACACCAACTTAAGTTCAAAAAATCACAAGCATACATGCATGTTAACCATCTCTCAAGTGCTTGGGAAACAAGGAACTTTCAATATCTTTGCAGGAAGTCATTCAATCTCTTGGAGGAAATATGCACCATCATATAAGGAGATAAAGAAGGACACAAAAGCTAAAGATGGTGATGACAAGGAGGAAACAAGTGGACACCGAGAGGTTGTATTGTTACTTGACTGTCTCTAGCTTAAATGTGTTAATTGAAAGTGCAATTGTGCCCCTATTGATCAGTGTCCTATTAGTCATGATTCATTTGCATGAGGTTGATTTTTATTTTGGCTTGCTAGATTAAGTACTTATATCACTCCGTCTTATTTGAATTGTATGCTTTATTTCCCAAGTTTCAATAAAAGAAAATGTTATGAACAGAGAAGGATAAAAGTCCAATTTGGTAGAAGATTGAATACAATCCTAAGGTTATGTGGTTGTACATGCTTGAGTACTTAGTAAGTTCACAAATAAAGTGGAAGGGTAGAATGTACCCTTAAGTATAGGCTTAGTGTGCATTCTATGAAACCCTTGTGAATAAAGGATCCTTGCAAAAAAAACAGAAAAAGAAAAAGAAGAATGAAGAAAGAAGAGAGCAATGAATAAGCTAGGCACCAATAGCTTGACCCTAAAGATATATGTCTGTGATGCTGTTGTACAAGGATATGCTTGGATGATTAGGTTCTAAGGAGTACTTCATCACTTGATAACTCGGGTTAACTAACCTAGGATTATCAACCAAAAGTCCATTATCAAGAGCAACCTTGCTACAAGGTATTTAGCAACCCAAAGAAGTGTTGGGAATCAATGTCTCAATGTTAAATTGCAAGTCAAGTGCCTGTGGTGTGTATGTATTGAAGAGAGGCTCGAGTCAGTAAGTCCTAAGGGGTACTTCAACACCTAACACCTTAAACCAACTGGGTCAGAAGTGTTGACTGAAAGCTTATCATAAAGAGCTGCCTTAACACAGAGCACTAAGCTTCAATAAAAAGAATAAGCCTCTAGCAAGGAGAAAAAGAAAAGCAAAAAGTTCAAACCAAGGATCAAAGAATAAAAGGGTCTTAGGAAACCCCATCAACCAGGATTGAATATCTTTCAATAAGGGCATATATCTCTTTGTGTTCTCATTCATTCTTCTTATGCTTTACTACTTGCTTGGGGACAAGCAAGATTTAAGTTTGGCGTTGTGATGCCTAGGCATCTTTGGCTAGTTTCACAGGCCATTTTCTATAGTTTTTACTTAGTTTCATGCATTATCTTCATCAATAAGCAAGCATTTGAATGAGTTATCTATGCATGTCTTGATTCATCAAACCTTAGTGAATTATAATCATTTTCAGGAGAATTATGCAAAAACTACTTGATCAATGAATGATACATTATCTTATGATTATGGCAAAGCTTTGATGCACTTGTTTGATTGATGGTAGGCAAGAACAAGCAGAGAAGAAGCAGAGGAAAGTAAAGAGGCTGTGGTGTTAGCAGCCAAGTTAACACACTAATGCCATGGTTAACGCTACACCAAGGAGGGTGCTGGCGTTAGTGGCAAAGTTAGCCCACTAACGCCAGCGATAACGCCAGCTCAATGAAGAAGGCACTAGCGTTAGTGGCAAAGTTAGCCTACTAACGCCAATGCCAACGTTGCCAAGGAGAAAAAGCTGGCATTAGTGGCCAAGTTAGCCCACTAACGCCAGTGCTAACGCTGCCAAGGAAGAAGGAAGCTGGTGTTAGTGGCAAAGTTAGCACACTAACGCAGTACCAACGTGACTCAAGAAGAAGGCAATGTTAGTGGCCAAAGTTAGCTCACCAATGCCACTACCCAAGGAAGAAGGTGCCAACGTTAGTGTGCTAACACCACCAACGTTAGCATATTAACGTCTTCGATCATTGCACAAAGTTGGGGCTGGAAGATTTGGCTGGTGTGCGTATGCACAGAGCAGTGTGCGTACGCACCAGACAAAAATTGGTCAGTGTGCGTACGCACAAAGTAGTGTGCGTACGCACAAGAGGCAAAACTTACAAGGATGCGTACGCACAAGTCAACATGCGTACGCACAACAAGCGCTGGCGTTAGTGGCAGCGTTAACACACTAACGCCAGCATCAACACCAGCTCAAAAGAGAATTGTGGCATTAGCAATGCTGTTAACACGAGTACCAATGCCAGTTCCAGGGGCACTCATGCAAATATGAAAGCGTTAGTAAGCTAACGCCAGCGTTAACTTCAAAAAGGGCCACTCATAACTTGCTTCAATTAAGGCCAGGGGCCCACATCCAATACTTTAAGACTCATTTGAAGATAAGAAGAGTAGTATATATAGGAGGAGTTTTGAACTTAGAGGATGACGGACTCTTACACAAGAGGATCCGAATTGGGAAACTCTGAATACTTTTTCTTTCTTCTTTGTACTTAGTTTTACTTTTCATGTACTTTATTTTTCTCTCTGAGTTTTCTAGAGCAATGATGAATTAAACCCCACATCATTAGGGGGAGGAGCTCTGTTGTAATTCAAATGAATTAATGAAACTCTTCTTCTTCTTCTCAATCCGCTTATTGTAGCTAAGGGAAAGATTTTGTGCTTTATAGATCCATTCACTACCGGAAGGGGGTTTGGATCTACTTGAATCTCTATGTAAGCCTTGGAAAAGGGATCATAGGATTCAGTTTGAATCTTCTCCCTCATAACTCTTTTGATCAATACATTCTTAGTTGGTATGTGACATATAACCTCTTTGAATTGAGATCCTAAGGGTTGTGTGGCTTATGGATTAGCAATTTGAACTTAATCTCTTCTCATGAACAATTAGATCAAGGAATTGGCAATTGATTGTGTTAAGAGAAATTGGGTTGCCAAGGAATTGGAACTCAATTATTTACAATCCGCCATAGATCTACTTCATATGATTGAGAATGAAGTTGAGACCTATTGATTCATGACGGATTATAATATCTCCAGTCCCTAATGAATCTCACCCATTGTTGCTATTCCTTTCAATTACTTTAAATCTCTTGTTATCTTTGAATCCCAGCACCTAAAACCCATTTATATTTCATGCAATTTATCTTTCACTGCTATTTACATTCTTGCTTTTACTTCCTTGTTATTTAAGTTTCAGCTCTTTAATTTCTTGTCGTCTAAGTTTCCGCCATTTACCTTTCACAATTTACTTTCAACTCTTTATTCTTCAACAATTTAAATTTAGTATAGTTACTTTCTTTGTCAATTACATTTTGTTCGTTCAATTACACCAAAATCATCAAATATCAACTAGACTAGATAAATCACCTAACTAAAGTTGCTTAATCCATCAATCTCTGTGGGATCGACTTCACTCAACAGTGAGTTATTACTTGGTGATTCGGTACACTTGTCGAAGGAATTTGTGTTGTGCAAGTTTCTAGTCATTACCGACATTGTTCAAGGATGCAAACCAATATTGTTTGTTATGTCATCAATGTCAGAAATCAGAAAATGCAACCCAAAAAGATGAAATACCTCAACAACCAATACTTTTTTGTGAAATTTTTTATGTATGGGGCATAGACTTTATGGGACCATTTCCTAACTCAAGTGGATATCTTTACATTCTATTGGTAGTTGATTACGTATCAAACTGGGTGAAAGCAATTCCTACCTGCCTTGATGACGCTAATACTGTGGTTTCTTTCATTGGAAATAATATTGTATGCTGCTATGGGTCACCACGAGCCATCGTGAGTGACCAAGGTACTCACTTTTACAATAGGAAGATGGAAGTATTACTCAAGCAGTATAGGGTACTACACAAGGTTGCAACTGCCTACCACCCTCAGACTAACGGCCAAGCAGAGGTATTCAACCGAGAGATAAAAAGAATTTTGGAAAAAGTGGTGAATCCACAAAGGAAGGATTCGAGTTCTCAGTTAGGAGACGCCTTGTGGGCGTATAGGATATCCTATAAGACTTCGTTAGGGATGAACCTCTTTCGGATTGTCTATGGGAAGGCGTGTTACCTTCCAGTTAGGATTGAACATAAAGCCTATTGGGCGGTTAAGCAATGCAACATGGACTTCACCAAGGCGGGTATAACAAGGAAGTTGCAATAAGAAGAACTTGAATATCTTAGGATAGAGGCCTATGAGATTGCAAGAATCTATAAGGAGAAGACTAAGGCATTTCATGATTACCATATCCGCAAGAAAGATTTTCAAAAGGGTGATGAAGTTCCTCTATATAATTTGAGACTTAGGTTCATGCTGGGCAAGCTTCGCTCGAGGTGGAATGACCCTTTTAAAGTGAAAGAAGTGAAGCCCTACGGAGTGGTTGAGCTATTCCATTCTCAAAGTGGAGCAATATTCCAAGTGAACGGCCACAGGGTGAAAAAGTATCATGGTTATAAGTCACCAAAGGAATTAGAGGTGTATCTTCTTGAGGATGCAGCCGGAGGAAAAGGACTTTGAGCTCATGACCATCCAACTTAAGGACGTTAAAGAAAAGTGTTAGGTATAACACCCCGAATTTTTAAAAAATAAATAATGAGTTATTTATGATTTATTATTTTATTTAAGAAAATTTATTTTTCTAAAAATAATTAAATTAAATTTTATGATATTTTGAGTTTAGAATTCATTAGAATTTTTAAATAATTTTTATTATAATGAGATATATTTTAAAAATATAACAAAAGAATTATCATTATTATTATATTATTATTATTATTAATGTTCAAAAGAAAGAAAAAAAAGAGAGAAATGTCCGAAGGCTTAAGGCAAAAGAAAAAAAAGCAATGAAAACGTGTCTTGTAAACATATATACATATACATATATCATTGACACCTTTTAATGCTTACCACCACAAATTAATATTCTTTACCATTTATCCTTTAATCAACTTCATTTCATTCTAACCGAAGCAAGAAAAGAATGAAAGCGACCGTGAGAGAGAATGAAAAAACATGAACACCGCAACCTTTCAATTTCGATTTCTTGTGATCCGTAACTCCAAAAAAAAAAAATCTAATTCGATAAAAGTGTTTATATCTTCTTCTTCTATACGTTGGTATTACTTTCATCTGATAGAAGTTAACGGTGGCATAACTTCTCTTTCTCTTGAGTTCGGTCAATTGGAATTCTAGGAGGCACGAACGATTTCTGCCATTTTTTTCTTCAGCTGCTCGGTCAGAAAATTTTTTCGGAACTTCTGTTGTTTTGATTTCGTACGAAGGTAGGATTTCGGTAAATTCTCACCAATTAAATTTGTGTTGGATAAGTGAATGGTTATTGTGATTGATTATTGATAGAGTTTGATTAACTTTATATTGAATTTTGTTGATATATTGTTATATGTGATTAAACTTGTAATTTGGTTAAGTTTGTGCGGCCCAAACTGTGATAATGAGGCTGATTTAGGGCTATCATTGTCTTAGTTTTTGAATAAAATGGATGAGATTTAATGGCCGAGGAATTAAAATAAAAAACTGTGAAAAAACGATAACCGTAAAACTAAAAATGGATTAAGATTTAAATGTATATTTTAAAAAAATAATAATAAGGAGGGTTTCGGTTCTTGGTGAAGAGAAGAATTAGCCAAGAATTATTTTTGGGAAAATATACTTGTATTTTTATGAAAAGATTGAGTTTAATATTGTAATTATATAAGTTTTCGGGTATTTTGGGTAATAAATAAAGTACGGGATTAAAAATGAGTATTTTATAAAAGTTCAGGGTTATTTTTATAAATATGTAAATAAGTGAGGGTTTTAAATATATTTTTATGAAATATTAAGGTTAAAAATAGAATATTAAAAAATTTTTTAGTTAGAAAGTAATTAATAAATGTTTAAAAATAAGGTTTTATAAACTAAGTTTTAAGAAAATATATATATATATATTACTTATTTATCATTTAAATTATTCTATTTATATTATTGTTAATATTTTATTATGAATATTAATTAGTAGAGATATTATTAATATTATTATAAGTCAGAGAAGAGCAAACAAAGTGATCTTAAAAGCTTTAGAAAACACAGACTTAATTAAAAGATTTTTTAATTCTTTTTCATAAGACATTTAGGGAGAGGCGAGGGAATAATGTGAAAATAATTTATATTGTGGAATAATAGGAAAGAAAAGAAGAAGGAAGAAAAGAAAAAAAGAAAGAAAAATATTAAAGAAACCTCTGCCACAGGAGAGTAAAGAGAAAATATTAAAAGAATCTAAAGAACCTCTGCCATAGGAGAGCAGAGAAAAAAAGAAAAGAAAGAAAAAATGAAAAGAAAAAAAGAGAAGCAGAGATGATTGTTTACCTGCTGAAAACGAGCAGAGATATGGTAGTGAGTCCACCGAGATTTACTTTCTAGAGATACATCGGCCAATCCAGGGATGGTCGCACCTGTAAGACAGAGATTGCTTATAGAGGTTATCGCTACATACATTGGCTAGAGAGAGCCTCACTTGTAAGACAGAGGTTGCTTACATAGGTTATGTTTGCGTACATCGGCTCAAGAAAGTGGCACCTGTAAGACAAAGGTTACATACAGAGGTTATGACACTGGACACCAAACTTAGATAAAGGTTGTTGAGTTACGTCGGGAGCGGGACGAAACCAACAGATGAGCTCATTACCTGCGATAGGACTAGACATGCATCATCGTTGTTTGCGCATTTGCATTTGATTATGTTTGTTGATGAGCGGATAATTTATACGCTTTTTGGCATTGTTTTTAGTATGTTTTTAGTATATTTTAGTTAGTTTTTATTATGTTTTTATTATTTTTTAAATAAAAATCATATTTCTGAACTTTACTATGAGTTTGTGTGTTTTTCTGTGATTTAAGGTATTTTCTGGCTGAAATTGAGGGACCTGAGCAAAAATATGATTCAGAGGCTGAAAAAGGACTGCAAATGCTGTTGGATTCTGACCTCCCTACACTCGAAGTAGATTTTCTGGAGCTACAGAAACCCAATTGGCGCGCTCTCAATTGCGTTGAGAATTAGACATGCTGGGCTTTCCAGCAATATATAATAGTCTATACTTTGCCCGAGATTTGATGGCCCAAACAGGCGTTCCAGGTCAGCTTAAGAATTCTGGCGTCAAAACGCCAGAACTGGCACAAAAGCTGGAGTTAAACGCCCAAACTAGCACAAAAGCTGGCGTTTAACTCCAAAAAAAGTCTCTACACATGGAAGCTTCAATGCTCAGCCCAAGCACACACCAAGTGGGTCCGGAAGAAGATTTCTGCATTAATTACTTATTTCTGTAACCCTAGGCTACTAGTTCTCTATAAATAGGACCTTTTGCTATTGTATCTTCATCTTTGAATCATGTTTTGATGATTGAACCCTCTTTGGGAGGCTGGCCATTTGGCCATGCCTGGACCTTTTGTTCTTATGTATTTTCAACGGTGGAGTTTCTACACACCATAGATTAAGGTGTGGAGCTCTGCTGTTCTTCACGAATTAATACGATTACTATTGTTCTTCTATTCAATTCACGCCTACTTCTTCTCTAAGATATTCATTCGTTCTTCAACTTGATGAATGTGATGATCCGTGACACTCATCATCATTCTCACCTATGAACATGTGCCTGACAACCACCTTTGTTCTACTAGCAATGGCTTGAATGCGTATCTCTTGGGTTTCTAATCCAAGTTTGGAACCTTCGTGGTATAGGCTAGAACTATTGGCGGTTATTCTTGAGATTCGGAAAGTCTAAACCTTGTCTGTGATATTTCGAGTAGGATCTGGGAAGGGATGACTGTGACGAGCTTCAAACTCGCGATTGTTGGGTGTGTGACAGACGCAAAAGGATCAATGGATCCTATTCCAACATGATCGAGAACCGACAGATGATTAGCCGTGCGGTGACAGCACATTTGGAACATTTTCACTGAGAGGACGGGAAGTAGCCATTGACAATGGTGATGCCCAACATAAAGCTTGCCATGGAAGGGAGTATGAATGATTGGATGAAGGCAATAGGAAAGCAGAGGTTCAGGAGGAACAAAGCATCTTCATACGCTTATCTGAAATTCTCACCAATGAATTACATAAGTATCTCTATCTTTATTATATAATTTATTTATCTTTTAATTATCAATTCTCCAAAACCATTTGAATTCGTCTGACTGAGATTTACAAGATGACCATAGCTTGCTTCAAGCCGACAATCTCCGTGGGATCGACCCTTACTCACATAAGGTATTACTTGGACGACCCAGTGCACTTGCTGGTTAGTTGTGCGGAATTGTGATAAAGTGTGATTCACGTTTGAGAGCTCCAAGTCTTTGGCGCCATTGTTGATGATCACAATTTCATGTACCATTTGTTTATCTTGTTTCTCTATGATTGTGCTGTTTGTCTTATTGCTATTTGATTGTGTGTTGATCTGTTTCCCGTGCTATTAGTTTATGTATTGAGGTGACTGAGAACTGAGGTTGTGATTGAGATTTATTTTAAGTATAGAAATTTAAAGAAGGTAATTAATTATATAAAGTAAAAGTAAAAAGTATTTTCAAAGGTTTAACAAAATAATTTTATTGAGTAAGTTAACTATTTGCATTATATTCATTACTTTTACGGCATTTTCATTTCCTACTGAGAAGTGTGGTTTGTTCTCACCCCAAAATCTTCGACCCTTTTGGTGACACAGGTTCAAAGGCTCAGTTTAAAGCTGCGGGCGATTACTAGTCTTATTTGAGTTAAGTTTATGTGTTGAGTTGCTTTCATAGAATTCTTCGCCTTTGTTATTTAAGATATATTTTATACAGAGGGATAGGAATTGTATCTGAGTTTCTTTTGAATTCTTTTGTATGATATTTATTATTATTAATAATTATGTGATTATTATTACTTGGTGTTCTTTGATGAATGAGTTTGATTAAAATAGAAACAAAATTTTCTGGCATGTTATCCGATATAATTGAAACGCGAAATCGAACTAAAGGCTTAATATTAAATATTAAATAAGGAAAACAGGTTAGTAACGCCTCACTTTTAGTACGATCATGACATGCTAAAAGTTAGGGTGTTACATTATGGTTTCAGAGCAGTTCGTTCCCGTTTGAGCCTTGGGAATGGACTGACTATGCTTTACTGCATACTTTGAGTGTCTGTCATGCAGTAGGACTTGTCCTAATGACATGAGTTTGAGTTTCAAATGCATGATTGTTTATTGATTAATGCTGTTAGTCGACCATTGCATCTCTCATGGTATTAGGTCTGGCCAACTTATTACTGATGATTTTTGCATACGGAAACACTAATGGATTGTCATAGACAAAATAGAATTAATAGGTGATGCAAATTATGGGTTTTAGGAACGTTAGAAATTGCATCTCGGGGTTGCCCGGTCACGTATCTTGTTCTTCCATGGTTTATCTTGAAGTTTTGTTTGGGGTTTCTTTCTAGGAAAGTGAACTAAGTATTCCCCAATCTTGTTCCTTGTTCATATGCTATTTTCATTTGATCTTAACTGCATACGTTTACTTCAATTGTCTGAGATATCTGCTTTTCTTAAGATGCGGTTTGGTTCTTTTGCTTCCTGTCTTGCATCTTATGTATATATCATTCCGATTGAATTTCGTTCTTTTGAAGTTCTTGTTTTGAACCTTACATTCTGAATTATTTCTTGCCTATTAGTGTTCTTAAACATTCTCTTGAATTCCTGTGAACCCGGTCCATAAATTTTGTTCGGAAATAATTGGCTTTTTGCACTCTATATTCATCATTAAATAAATACTGCCTTGTTGCCAATTTCTTTTACTATTTTTATTTATCATGATTGGGACTTTGTGTTGCTTTCACCAGATTTGGATAAATTTCTTTTACCAAATAGTTGCTTACATATACTTTTTGGTTTCAATATCTTTTTAAGTCTTCTTGTAAGATTAGCATATATGTTGAGAGATATTGAACTCATTTTAGGGTTCATCGAACTGGGTTGCAGAAAAAGATATATTATAAACCAAAAGAAGTAAAGGCTGCAATTGTTACCTGTGGAGGCCTCTGTCCTGGTCTTAATGATGTCATTAGACAGGTTAGCTTGTGATCAATTTAGTCACTGTACTACTGTAGCTTAATTCCAGGGTTTATGCATTTTCTATATTCTTGTGCCACAAACATTCTCTGAATATGTTTGATGTTTTAATACTACTGTTTTGCAATTAAGGTCTGGATTTTTTTTACCCAAACAGCAAATATGCCAGTCACTTCATACTTTGTGGTTAGCTCCGTTCTGCATTACCATTGCCATGGTTCTTCTTTATCAACAACTAGATGTTGCTTCCCTTTTGGGCACTTTGATACTAGTCCTTATGTTTCCATTACAGGTACAGGAGTTCACCTGGTTTCTCTAGTTTGTTTTATCCCTACACTGCTTTGAATCTATTAGTTAAAATACACTCTTATCTTATTACAGTATACTGCTTCTGTTCCTCTCTGCATATCTTTTATTCTCTAGTTTCTTTGCATTAATGTACTGAGGTGGTAATGGATATAACTTTATTTTTTAAGAAATTCATTCATAAGCTAATAGTTTGGATTGTTAACCATACTAAAAAACTTGAATTAATTTTATAAGATTCTCTGAACTTAATGTTGCATTTTGTGGGAGCAGACATTTATCATCAGTAAAATGCAGAAGTTGTCTAAGGAAGGATTACAACGTACAGACAAGAGAATTGGCCTTATGAATGAAGTTTTGGCAGCTATGGACACTGTAAAGTATGTTCTTTTGAACTTTATAGTAATTTTTTTAAAAATTTAGTTAAATATCAAGTTCTAACCATTCTATTGTTGGCTTTTTTGACATGGCTTAGATGTTATGCATGGAAAAGTAATTTTCGGTCTATCTTGATTAATTTCTTTTGCATGCAAACAAGAATCACATGATGATGTGTAGTGTAGTGCAGTGCCTTTGATTTTGACTGTTGCTGGATTATTTATGATTATGAATTTTTTTCTTATCTTTTTTGTTGAATTTCTTGTTACTTCTTTGGTGATCTTCTATGAATTTGTTTGTAAAATTTTGCATCATGGGTTAGGTTGGCTTATAGTTCTATGACCTCATGTATGGACAAAAAATTTCCCATTTTTCTATTGATTTGTGTTGCTTTTTTGTAATCTGCAGAACTGATGAGGTATTCAACACTCAATTGATGGTTTCTCGATAAATTTGTCAAAAATAGGTCAAGCATTTTTCTCCATATTTTAGCTTGAAACAAAGAGGTTGTTATGGCTTATTGGCATTACATTCGTAGTGTGTAAATTAAGTTATTAGTTTTGTTATGGAATTGTAATTTTTTTAATTATAATTATAGCATGTAAATAATTATGTAGATCAATAAAAAAAATCAATTTTTTTATACTTTCTTATTTTCTCCCTTCAAAAGAGTGGATGTATGTCTCTTATTGGCACACTTTTGTTACTATTTTAAAAGAAATTTGTGATGATGTTTTGCGATAGTATTGCAACTAATTGACTACATATTATTTTCTAGCAAATTAGCGACTAATTCATAACTCTACTTTATCATTTCAAATAGCTTTGATTTAGCGACAAAATTCCTACAAATTTGATTAAGGATTTTCAAAGATTAGCTATAGATTTGCTATAAAATGTGACAGATTTGCGACCACATTAGCGGACAACTTGCGACGAGTTGAGTTCGGAAAAATTTCTCGCTAATTAGCGTCAACTAATCTTTCTATTTTGTCTACGAAGTTAGCTTGCATTTAGCGATGAGTCTGCTATAGTAGAGTTTGTCGCTAATAAGCGACTACCGTTTAGTCCATTTCTTCTACAGAATTAGCTTTTACTTTAGTGATTGATTTGCGACTATTTATTCGGTAGCTAAAAAACTTTCCGATGAATTAGCGACTGTTGTGTTTGCGTCACTGATCTGCGACTTGTAATTAGCGAGGAACCCATTAGTTACTAATCGGTAGCTAATCCGTCACAAATTATATTTTGCGTCAGATTAGCGATAATTTTACGACTCTTTTTGTAGTAGCTAATCGGCCAAATTCTTGTAGTGTTCTTCTCTTCCTAATTTTGATATCCTTTTAGGTAACTCAATCTTGTTTTAGAGTAACATGTGATTCCTTGGATATTTGTCTTGTGCTGTTTAAACTCCTTTTCTTGGCTCATGTATTCTCTGATGTAACTTTGGACTTGTTGATGTATCAAAGAGAAACGTACAAATCTTTGTGAACATTGTCCTTGTTGCTTGTCCTTTCTCAGAGGTCTTGTATCCTTTTGAGTGACTTGAGACTTGTTTTGGTGACAGGTGCAATCGTTAGATATAGCAAGCGATATGTTAGTTGTTCAGGATACGTTGTGTGGACAAGGAAGGTGGAATTTGTAAGTGTGCGACGTCACAGGATGTTGAGGAGCTTGATTCTTGCGAAGGAGTTTGGTTGATATTAGACTTGTGTCTGTTAGTGGGTTGCGGAGTGTTTGATAAGGTTGAGAATTCGCAGAGAATCTGTTTAATATAAATATGGTATAGTTGGAAATGGTGAAGTTACGTCATGTTGAAGTTTAGGCAGCTGAAGCTTTAAAGTTAGTATGAGTTCAGTGTGCATAAGGTATACCCGTCGTTCTAATACCAGCCTACCTTAATCTTTCTACATCGAGCCTATCTTGTATCTTTCGCTTTGCGCCAGACTTTTTCCCTAGATTTTTAAGCCCATAAGAATATCCCGGATTTGAAAACTGTATATATATATATATATATATATATATATATATATATATATATATATATATATATATACTTATGTGTTGAGACCTTAAAGCTTCTTCTTTATATGTTACGTCTTATATATGCCAAAATATTTTGTTTTTTTGTCCTAATGTGTTCAAAAGTAAAGCTAGTTTGAACTTCTTCCATCTTGTATCAATTTTCGAAGGTGAAGATTTTTGTAAGGTGGATGGGATATAACACCTCGAGTGTTTGAAAATTAAATAATAAATTATTCATAATTATTTATTTTATTTAAAGAAAATTATTTTTCTAAAAATAATTAAATTAAATTTTATGATACTTTAAATTTAAAATTTATTATAATTTTTAAATAATTTTTATTATAATGAGATATGTTCGGTAGCTCGGGTACCAAACGGTTTGAATTGGTATCCTGGTTGATGAGGGGGAAGTCTCGCCTGGTCGTAAGTTACCGGATTAGGGCAACCGATGTTCCGAGCACTTCGTGTGAGGAGGGGGGTGTCACCTGCAAAGACACTCCGACGCTCTAGTCAGTGAAGTGTGCAGGCGAAAAAGGGTTGAATGGTATGTGACGTCCCTTGAGGGAAGGGTAGGTCCTTCCCCATATATATCGTGTCAGAGGTGGGCCTTGCAAGGACAGGCCCACCTTCTTCGAGGCCTCCTTTGCACAGCTGTAGCGAAGCTGTCAGGGACGCGTGTCCGGGTCGGCGACTGAGCACCTCCTTCCTGACCGTTCGGATCGGGTGGTGCTCGGGTCAGGCCAACCTGCAAATGGTTTGGGCCAGGCCGTAACAGTGTCCCCAACGTGCCAGCAATAGTCGTGAGGGCTATTGGTGGCGTGTTATCTCTTCTTTCGTGTGTTGTCGCCAGGTCGGCCGCCCGTGGAGGGGACGTACCTCCTGCGCGCGTGTCTCTTCGTTGCTGAGATGACCGTTTGTCGCATCGTTCCTCGCGCCGAGCATTAAATGCTCATAATGGGTTGGAAAACCCTGTGTGCAAAGACCATTTTGCCCCCAGTCCTTTCGCACTTTGCGTAGCAGTTTTAAACAGTTTGCCTTTGTTTTCCTTTCCCATTCTCGCTTCTCCCATCTTCATCTTCTTCTCTTTCAAATATCCCCAAGCATCATTTCTGCATCTTCGTGTGTTTCTTTCCCTTTCAAGTCTTCGCAATTAATCCAGGTAACCATTAATCCCCTCTCTTTATGCTTCAAGGTTCTCTTATCTTTATTCTTAGTTTTTCTGCTTGTCCTTGCTGCTTGTTCTTGCTGTTTGCTTGATTTGTATTCTAGATGATTTTTAGTGCCAAGTAGGTACGTAAAGGGGGTTACCATTCCAGGGTAGGCTTTTATTGGATTTTGCTTTAGCTATGTTTGATTTTAGTTGTTAAAATAGGCTAAATGTAGTTTCTGGGCTTTTCTCCGGGCTCCCGACCTCATAGACTAACGGAGTGGTACCCTCACTATAGGTATGCCTCGGGTTGTCTCTCGAGCTTCCACCTCTACCGTGGGTTACGACCCCTACGCCTGGGTTGTTTCCGACTTAAAGGACTCCCCAAACCAGATGGGCGAGGAGGAGCTTACCGAAATCCGTCAAGCCGAGTACTTGTGCGGGGGCACTGACGAGGAAGCCAACTATGACGTTTTTGTTCCTGCCCCTGCCGAACGGCTATACAAAATTAACTTCCACTCCCCCTGAGTTACCGATTGGATCTAGTTTTACAAAGCCATGTTCACTCAAGTGGGGGTTCGCATCCCGTTTTCGGCTTTTCAAATGGCGCTCCTTAATCGGATATCCGCGGCGCCATCGCAGCTGCATCCGAACAGCTGGGCTTCCATCCGCTGTTTCGAGATGGTCTGTGAATATTTGGAGCTGCCGGTGTCTGTCAATGTTTTTCTATTTTTCTTCAATCTTACGAATCCTTCCAAGGAAGGGAAGCGAGGAAGGGGTTTATGTCCTTCCGATCTGCCCAGGGTCGAAGGATCTTCGGCTTGTTCGAGGATTCTTATCATGGGTTTAAAGACAAGTATTTCAAGGTGCGTCCGGTCAAAGGACGCCATCCCTTCTGGTTGTCGTTAGAGGGGGAGCGCCTTATCCCGACGTACTGGAGTTTCGGGGCGGGGTCCAACACCTTCATCAAGGTGACTTATAAGGGAATGTCTGCCGTGGATAAGAGAATTGTCGACGTGTTGTGGGCCATTTTTGGGAAGAACCATGTGAATCCCCACCTCCTTATGGTGATCGGGAGGTCGCCAGGAATTACGTTTGTGAGTTGCTTTGCCTTGTGTTTTTGCATTGTTATTTCTTGCTTGTGCCGGTTTGTGTTTTTGGCTATTGCTTTACTAGGTCATGCCGATTTCACGACTAACTTGGTTACTTATCTGTTGCAGTGGAGATGTCTGCTTCGATAACAGGGCTTGAAGGCCTGTACAAGACCTTTTTGGCAGACAACAATGAGGAGAAAACTGAGGAGAAGGTTGATGGGAAGCCGGAGAACCCTCCTGAGGAGAAGAAAGATCGATCGGTGCCCTCACCTCGCGACACCGAGATGTCTGACAAAAACTCCACCGGGGCGCAAGCTTCCCCTATTCCCGAGAAGACGGCCGGCATTGGGCACTCGTCCTCTTCCCAACAAGGGGACGATGACTTGAAGCTTATCCCCACTCCTAAAAGGCAAAGGGCATCCTCCAGCCCAGAAGGAACTCTCACCGTGATGGAGAGAAACTTCGACGCTGGGGCTTTCATAGACAACCAGTTGATCCCTGGCACGGAAGATCACTTTCTCGGCACCAAGCTTGTAGGGCAGGCGAGGTGGATGTATCGTACGCTTCTCTGCGGAGCTGTAATAGCTCGGAAGGCCGAGTTTGAGTTGTCGGGGATGCAGTCACTATGAAGGAAGCTCAAAACTGCTTCCAAGGCCAGCAACGAATTCAAAGCTCAAATTGAAAAGCTTCAGGAACAACCGTCCAAGGCGGAGAAGGGGCGTAAGGATGCCGAGGAGAAGGTTGCGTCCTCCGAGGAGAAATTGAAGGTTTCTGATGCTACCGTCTCCCGTTTAACCAAGTGGGAGATGACTCTAGAGAGCCAACTCAGTGCCGCGCAAGGTCGGTGGTCGCGATGAAGAAGGAGCGTGACCCGGCCGTCTCGTCGGCTAAGGCCGCTCAAGCTGAGGTTGAGGAGCTCAAGAAGAAACATAAGGGGGTCAAGGAGCAGGGAAAAAACGCGATCTTCATGACCGAGGAGGCCCTTAAGGCCCAAGTGAAGATCTTGGCTCCCGATTTCGATACGTCAGCCATTGGGGTCTTCAAAACGATCCAGGATGGCAAGATTGTTGACATGCCCCGAAAATGAACTCTTGTACCTTATGCTTTTTGCATGGATTTGTGACCTTGTTGTAGAACACTGTTAAACTTATTTCGTTATACTTTAATAGTCGTTTGGTCGGCTTCTGATTATCGTCTTTATCTGCTTATTTAGTAGCATTTTCTTTGTTTTCTTACCGTTTTGTCGGTGTGGACTTATCGCTTGTGTCCGTTTTGCCATTACGTTGGTAACTTGGGCAAAACTAAGTCTTGGCCTTGTTATTATCGCAGCCATTTGTTATGACTTTGATTTGTTTGGCTCCCGAGGTGATCAGTCCCGGGTTGCCGTATCGTTGTCCCGTTTACCATACGTTGAAAAACATGATGTTGTGGGACACATATTGGGGAATAGTAGATGGGAGAATTTAGACAAGTAAACATTAATCGACAGTTAAATAAGTATATAGCCATGGTAGGCACTTAACAAAAGTAAATCACTGAGCTTGTTAAAAGTAAATCATTGAGCTCGTCAGGCCGCCTGGCCGGCGTGCTTGAGCTAAGAATAAAATCTCCTCAAGTTACCTGCATTCCATGTTCTCAGGATTTCTTTGCCGTCGAATTTCTCCAATTTGTAGGCACCTTTGCCGAGCACTTCTTTGACTCTGTAGGGACCTTCCCAGTTTGCCGCCAGCTTTCCTTCTCCTGGGGTCGGTAGCCCGATGTCATTACGTCGCAAGACGAGGTCATTCTCCTCGAATTCCCTCCTGAGCACCTTGGTGTTATAGCGCAGGGCCATTCTTTGTTTCAGTGCTACCTCCGACAAGTGGGCCATCTCTCTGGCCTCATCCACCAGGTCTTTCTCCACTGCTTCTTCTACTCCTTTCAGAAGTAACCGTGGGCTCGGCTCGCCGATCTCCACGGGTATTATCGCATCAACCCCGTACGTCAGGTAGAAAGGGGTTTCTCTCGTGGAGCTTTGCTCGGTTGTATGGTAGGACCAGAGAACCGAGGCGAGTTTGTCGGCCCATGCACCTTTTTTGCTATCCAACCGCTTCTTGAGGCCCAGCAAGATGACCTTATTTGCGGACTCCACTTGTCCATTCGTCTGGGGGTGTTTTACCGAGGAGATCTTCTGTTTTATGCCCAGGCCGGTGAGGAATTCTGCGAATTTCTTGTTAGTGAATTGTGTCCCGTTGTCCGAGATGACGACTTCTGGGATGACGAACCGGGTTATCACCTGCCTCCACATGAACTTTCTACAATTGGATGAGGATATGCTGGCCAGCGGTTCAGCCTCTATCCATTTGGTGTAGTAGTCAATGGCAACTATGAGATATTTGAATTGCCCCGGGCCAACCGGGAAGGGTCCTAGGAGGTCGACTCCTCATTGTGCAAAAGGTCGGGAAGACGTCAGTAAACTCAGTTCGGAAGCCGGTGCTCTGTGGAAGTTGGCGTTCTCTTGACACTTGGCACATTTTTTCATGAATTCTTTGGAGTCTTTCATCATTAATGGCCAGTAATATCCAGCTCGAATGAGCTTCCTTGCTAGGGCTTTGCCCCCGATATGGTGGCCGCAGCATCCCTCATGGACTTCTCTAAGCACGTAGTCCATCTAGTCGGGATGCAGGCACTTCAATAGGGGTTGGCTGAGTCCCTTTCTGAATAGTTGTCCCTGTATGGTCGCATATTTGGTTGCCTCCCTCCTCAATGCTTTGGCTTCCTTCTCATCGTCAGGGAGTTTGTCGTTTTCCAAGAAATTGATGATGGGGTCCAACCAGGAGGGGCCTGGTTTTGTCAAATGGAGGACGACCGTTGGTTCCTTTATCATTTCTTGGATGAGAGACCGGTTGCCCGATCCTGGTTTCGTGCTTGCTAGCTTAGATAGGAGGTCTGCTCGTGTGTTCCTTTTCCTCGGAACGTGTTGGATCATGACCTCCTCGAACTGTTTGCTCAATTCTCTAACCTTTTCCAAGTACTTTTGCTCAATTAAAAAGTTTTTTATTTAAAAAGTAATTAATAAAAGTTTAAAAATAAGGTTTTATAAACAAATTTTTAAGAAGATATATATATGTATATATATTACTTATTTACCATTTAAATTATTCTATTTATATTATTGTTAATATTTTATTACGAATATTACTGAATAGAGATATTATTAATATTATTATAAGTCAGAGAAGAGTAAACAAAGTGATCTTAAAAGTTTTAGAAAACACAAACTTTATTAAAGGACTTTATAATTCTTTTTTTATAAGATACTTAGGGAGAGGCGAGGGAATAATGCGAAAATAATTTATATTTTGGAATAATAGAAAAGAAAAGAAGAAGAAAGAAAAGAAAAAAGAAAGAAAAATATTAAAGAAACCTCTGCCACAGGAGAGTAGAGAGCAAATATTAAAAGAATCTAAAGAACCTCTGCCACAGGAGAGCAGAGAATAGAAAAGTAAAGAAAAAAAGAACAAAAAGAAAATGAGAGAAGCATAGATGATTTTTTACCTACTGAAAACGAGCGGAGATATGGTGGTGAGTCCACCGAGATTTGCTTTTCAGAGATACATCGGCAAATCCAGGGGATGGTCGCACCTGTAAGACAGAAGTTGCTTACAGAGGTTATCGCTACATACATTGGCTAGAGAGAGCCTCACTTGTAAGACAAAGGTTCTTATAGAGGTTATGTTTGCGTACATCAGCTAAAGAGAGTCGCACCTATAAGACAGAGCTTGCTTACAGAGGTTATGACACTGGAAACCAAACTCAGACAAAGGTTGCTGAGTTACGTCGGGAGCGGGTCGAAACCGACAAATAAGCTCATTACCTGCGATAGGACTAGACATGCATCATCCTTGTTTGCGTATTTGCATTTGATTGTGTTTGTTTATCTTGTTTCTCTATGATTGTGCTGTTTGTCTTATTGCTATTTGATTGTGTGTTGATATGTTTCCTATGCTATTAGTTTATGTATTGAGGTGACTGAGAACTGAGGTTGTGATTGAGATTTGTTTTAAGTTTGGAAATTTAAAGAAGGTAATTAATTATATAAAATAAAAGTAAAAAGTATTTTCAAAGGTTTAACAAAATAATTTTATTGATTAAGTTAACTGTTTGCATTATATTCATTACTTTTACGGCATTTCCATTCCCTACTGGGAATGTATGGTTTGTTCTCGCCCCAAAATCTTCCGCCCTTTTAGTGACGCAGGTTCAAAGACTTAGTTTGAAGCTACGGGAGATTACTAGTCTTATTTGAGTTAAGTTTATGTGTTGATTTGCTTTCATAGAATTTCCTCGCCTTTGTTATTTAAGATATATTTTATACAGAGGGATAGGAATTGTATCTGAGTTTCTTTTGAATTCTTTTTTACAATATTTGTTATTATTAATAATTATGTGATTATTATTACTTGGTGTTCTTTGATGAATGAGTTTGATTAAAATCGAAACAAAATTTTCCGGCATGTTATCCGATATAATTGAAACGCAAAATCGAACTAAAGGCTCAATATTAAATAGTAAATAAGAAAAACAGGTTAGTAACGCCTCACTTTTGTTCATATCTTGTTCTACCTTGTTTCCCATACTTTGATTGAATTGTTTGAGTTTGCTTAGATCTACTTGAATTTTGATTGTTTGATAAGACTTTCATTGTTGTTTGTTTGCTTAGTTTGGCTATTTGAGTAGTATCATTGAATTTTAGGTGTTATAGTGATGTTTTGATAGTATAAATGCTTGTATTGTGCTTGCCTTTTGTTATGTTAAAAAATAAAAAAGAAGTGAGCACCATGTGCAGCTGTGTCGTTGACGCGTATGCGTCTCCCCCGCAGAAGCACCATGCGAGAATGGTGCGGAGAGGGTGCTGCTGCATGGTTCCACAATCTGAGAGTTGTGCTGGAACCATGCGGGTGGGGTGCCAGGCGCACAATCCACCCTACGCATCGCGTAGCGACGCATACGTTGATGACAAGTCATCTTAGCCTAGTTTCACTAGCCTTTTTCTTTGTTTTTATTTGGTTTTATGCACTTTCTTGCATTCTAAGTAAATAATTTGGAAAGGAAATGCATGGTTTCTTTGAATCAAACAACCACCAATTAATTGATGCTAAATCATGAGGTTTGAGCTAAATTTAATTGATTTTTAATGATTTATAAACCTTGTGAATTTGGTGATACTTTGATTGGTTGTTTTGATTACTTGTAGGTGAAGAAAAGAAAAAAATAAGAAAAGTGTAGCCTAAGGAGCATGATCTAAGCAAAGAAAGAAAGCGTGGCACAAGAAAAGGAAGCGTGGCTTAAGGAAGGAAAAGCGTGGGTGAAGTCAAGAAACAAGGGCACAAAGTTCTTGCCAAAGAGCTTTTTCGTGCATGCCATGAAGAAAATCAAGGAAGAAAAGCTCGCTAATGCACTCACCAAGACTTGAACCCATGACCAAGAGGAGGGGGGCCAGCGCTACTTCACAAGGAAAACAAGGACCAAGGTTCGAACTAAGTTTCTCAAGGAAGCAAGACCTTGTGCGCCACTTATTTGCCAAGGAAAATTAGCTTGTTTTCCTTCACCAAGGCTTGAACCAGGGACCTCAAGGAAGCAAGACTTTGGGGGCTTCTCTTGTGCCAAGGAAATTAGCTCCACAAGTGCTCCACCCAAGATTTGAACCAAGGACCTCAAGGACAAGTAAAGCTCTTGCCAAGAGCTTTCAAGCTCTTGCAAAGAGCTTTGTTCTCTTGTCACAAGGAACCGTGCGCAACACATTGGAAGGAAAGGGAACCAAAGCTCTTGGCCAAAGCTCTTGCCAAGAGCCGAACCTTTCCCTGGGAGATGCATTTTGGGCCAAAATTCACTAAAAATTCAATTTAATTCATTTCTTCACCAAATCAAAAGCCCATCCAAATTCCAAAATCCAAGAATAGAAAGTGTATAAATAGGAGCTAGTTTAATGTAATTAGGACCTTTTAACTTTTTACCTTTGGACTTTTTTCAACCTTTTTTCACACTTTGAGATTTTACTTTGAATTTTCATTTTGAGTTTTTATTTTGAATTTAGATCTTAGAGAATTGAGAAGGAGAATTGATCTCTCTTCTTCTTGGTTCTTGCTTGAGCACTCTCTAATTTTCTTGCTTTTGATCTTGGGTGGAGAATTGAAGAACTTCTGTTTCAATCTCACCTTGAGATCTCTTGTTTAATTTTACTGCATAATTGAATTCCAATTCTGTTTACTGCATCTTCTTCTACTCTCTGCAAATTTACTTCTGCAATTTACTTTTCATTTCCTTTTGCAATCGCTCTTGTTGGATCAAGGAAGGATTTGAGATCTAGACTTGTTTTCTAGTCTCTTCCACTCCTGAGATCTTCAACCTCTTTTAATTTGCTGCAATTTAAGCACAAGTCATTTTCTGTTTTAATTTCTCAAGCACTCTTGCTTTTCTGTTTAGATCTACTTTACTTCAATTCCCTTTCTATTTTTCTGTTTTGTTGCAATTTAATTCCTCTTGTTTAAATTCTGCAATCCTAACTCCCAATTCCTTTTATAATTCAAGTCATTTACATTTCTTGCACTTTAAGATTCAGCCATTTACATTTCTTGCAATCTAAGTTTCTGCAATTTACATTACTTGATCTTTAAGATTCAGCTTATTTACTTTCTTTGCTCTTTTATTTCCTGCAATTTACCCTTCTCCCTTTACATTTCATGCAATTTAGCTTCTGTCAATTATAAACCACTCAACCAATACTTGATTCGCTTGACTAAATCAACCACTAAACTAAAATTGCTCAATCCCTCAATCCCTGTGGGATCGACCTCACTCATGTGAGTTATTATTACTTGATGCGACCCGGTACACTTGCCGGTGAGTTTTGTGTTGGATCGTTTTCCACACATCATACGCGTCCCCTGTTTTTTCGCTACCCACGCGTGTGCGTGAATGACGCGCACGTGTCGCATGCTAATGCTGCTGCTGCCTGGTACAAAAACCAGAGAGTTGTGCTGGAACCATGCGGGGTTGTGCGAAAAGCACGAAAAGCATCCGCGCGTACGTGTGCATGACACGTACGCGTCACCTGTCTTTGTAGCTACCCACGCATGCGCCTAGGTGACGCATACGTGTCACGTTGATGATTCAACTTACAGGGCATGCTGCCCTACTTCTTCTATTTCCATTTTCTCTTTTCTACTCCTTATTTCTTTCTTCTTCCTTATCCTTGCCACCTTATCTCCTCCGGCGGTCCCATCTCTTCTCTTTTCTCTCTTCTTCTCCTTCCTCTTACTCCATTTCCACTTGCACTCAACCTCACTTTCTTCCTTTCTTCAAGGTCTTATTTCTCTTCTTTCTCTTTTGCTTTCTTTAGATTTTTCTTTGTTCCTACATTTAATTACTGTACTCTCTTTCTTCATAGTTGTATTTTCATTTTATTATTTGTAGCTCACTCTTGGTTATTTCTTTTTTCTTTCTCTTATATTCATGCATGGGTGTTGGATTTCAATTTACATCTTGAATTGGTAGGTTATTTTGAAATTTCTTAGCTTGTTTGTGTTATGTGGTGTTGCTTTGATTATTGGCATTCTATTTTGGGTCTATTATACACTTGGATTTCTCAACTTGCTTCTTGTTTATAATATGCACACCAAGTATTTGTGAAAAAGCACCAACGACATCTTGATTTATTTTTAATCCTATTCTTGCAACTTATTAGTGCTTCTTTTTCACAACACTTACGCTTCGTGTGTATTGAGCTTATTTCTCATGGTTTTTCATCATCAAAATGCTCTTTATTTGTGGTTTGCTATGCTTGTAACATCATGCAAGAATTAGTGGTTCAATCCTCTCTAACTCCACCTCCTCCAATCTTTATGCTTCATTGTCTTGGAGTTAGTTTGAGCCAATTGTTTTCTCATGATTCCCACCATTCTTGCATGTGTTTATCATTGTTGATATCGATGTTTGAGATTACTCTTTTCATCCTTTTTACTTATATGCTTCTTATACTCTTGCATCTAGTGCTAGTGATATGCCTCCATGATCATTTGGTGTCTTAGTTACATGTTGTAACTACTATGTATTTAAGACACTGTACTATTGTTGGCATCAATTCTCACTAGCATTTTCTTAATTCGGGTGTTTATCTCTTTGAGCTTAATATTTTCTCTTTTCCTTCCTTTTCAGGATGGCCACCAAGAAAGGAAAGGAAAAGGCTTCCAAAAAGTTACCTACAAAACGGGCACCTCAAAGAACACCCGCTAAGGCACCAACTTCTTCAAATGTCAAGCCACCTTCTAAGAGGTTGAAGAGGGCCATCCGCATTGATGAAGCGGAGAAGGAAGTTCCAGTAAAGGACTCCGCAAGATTCACTAACCGCTATTGTGAGCGGATGTTCCCCATCTTGGTCGATAGAAACTACCACAATGAGCATCTCTTACTTCTTCCAGCACACTTTGTTCAATTTGTGGTACCCCGCATTGAGAGGCGGCATTGGGGATTCCTAAATCAGAGGCCAAAGAAAGTTAATCTATCTTGGGTGGTTAAATTCTACTCCAATTACCACATGCCTACCCTTCAATCAGTTTTTGTGTGCCCAAAGTAAGTTCCTATATCGGAAGACACTATTTAGCGAGTACTTGAGATTTTACCAAGTGCAGATGGGATGGATGCCTACCAAGAAACACAACTTGAGCGCAAGAGATTCAATTTTGACTGGGATCCTGTCCTTAGGCTTATTGCTCAACCCGGATGCGAGTGGCTCCATGGGAAAAGCAGGACTCAACCCAAGTGCATCTCCACGAATGCGCTCACTATGGAGGCTTGAGTTTGGGGACAGATCATGTCTCACTTTGTATTGCCCATCACTCATGATTCCACTATTACTGCGGATATGGCCATTCTTGTTTGATGCATTTTAACAGAGAAACCTTTCAACATTCTTTGACTCATCCGATAAGCTATGGGTCGAGTCCAAACAGTGGGAAACCTCCCATTTCCGACTTTGGTTACGGGCTTAGTTTCGAGGACGGAGTCTCCTATGAGGTTAGGGACATGAAAACAATGATTCCAAGGGATGGCAAAATTGTCCCGAATGGAAAATATGTTAGGCCTCAAGTGGTAACCACAAGCTTGGACATGACCCTCCACTTAGACATTCCAGCATATTCCTCAGCACCACAAGCACCACAACAGTCCACCTACCAACTACTAATTGAGCTTACTAAGAAGGTAAACCGGCAAGGTCGGGAGATTGAACAGATTGAGCAACGCAACAAGCGCCGCTACAACTACTTGAAGAAGCTCTTTGGTTGTATTAACCCACCTTTGGAAGAGCCAGATACTCCGGAGTCCACTTCGGATCAAGGCGAAGCAAGCACTCAAGAGACAAATAGTGGAAGTGACGACTCTGAACCCACTTTGCACATCACTAATAGCACGGAGGACCGTGCAAATTTCTAAGTGTGGGGAGGTCGGTTACCGACTTTCGTAGGTAACAACCCTTCTTTTCAACACCTAAATCTTAATTTCCTTTTGTCAATTAAGATAATTTGCATTTTATAGCTAGTTTTTGCATTTAAGCACTTTTTGCATGGTAGTTGTTTGTAAATATATCTAGAGTTATGCTTGTTAAGTGATTGGGTGTGCATGAACTAGATGAATTACTTTTTCCATCCAACCACTTCTTATTAGAATTACTTGGTTAGAGTGATGATTTCTTTTTCAAGAAACTATTTTTAAGGCACCCAACTAACTTGAATCAAAGAAAAAAAATTTTTCTGATGAACTTGCTTGAAGGAATTAATCTTGGAACATGTTTTTAATTTAAAAACACATAAGCATGTGAGTTTTGATCCTAATTTTATGTGTAACCATTATTTTCATTCTTGTGTGTATTATTTTCTTTCTATGAATTTGTTTGATTCTTTATTCCATTATTTTGTGTATGAATGCATTTATATGATTGAGGCCGTCATTTCAATAGCTCATTTACCCAATAGCCTTACCTTTTATCTACCATTATTAGTCAATTTGAGCCTATGTTAAATTCTCTTTTGTTCTTTAATTTAGCACATCACTATCCCTAAGTGAAAAATAATAAATGCCTTCTAATTTGGATCTTTGATTAGCTTAGGCTAATGAGGGTGTGTATCATTTGAGTGTGGAAAACTTGAAAACATTGGTTGAGGTAAAAGTGTATTTTATTTTTTTTTTTTTGAAAATATTGAGAATTGGGTATACACTCATGTATTGATTATGTAAATTATATGCATTAATCTTTATATATATTATGCTATTGAAAAAAAAAAGAGAAAATAAAAAGAAAAAGTAAGCAATAAAAATGGGACAAAATGCTATATATATATATATATATATTGAAAAAAAAGAGAAAATAAAAAGTAAGCAATAAAAAGAGGACAAAATGCTCTGAGGTGAAGTTCAATAATAATCAATGCATATGTGTTGTGAATCAAAAAGAGAATGCATGAGTGTGTGAAAAAGTGAAGAATGGGTAGTTAGGTTTATATTCAAATTGTATAGGTTGTTATTTGTGTTAGGTGAGAGCTTAAGTTAATCAAGGATTCAAATTTCAAGCTCACTTGACCATATGCATCCTTACCTTTACCCTAGCCCATTACAACCTATGGATAAGTCCTCATGATTAGAGGAGAATTGGGTGAATCAACCCTATACACCTGAGCGACTAGAGCGAATACACTTCCGTTAAGGATTCGATGCTTAATTCCTTGTTCCCTGCTTTCACGAGCTTTCTTCTTACAAGTTGTTTATACTTTATTTTGATATTTGAATTGGTGGAGTTCATGAATCATCATATTATCATAGCCCTACTTATTCATATATGTTCTTGGAAGTTGATTCACTTTTAGCCAAGTGGGTACAAGCATTTGCAATAGTTGCATCCATGTAGGTAAGTTGCATTTCATAAGTCTCATTCTCCTATGTTCTTTGGTCTTTTAATTTTTAGCATGAGGATATGCTTAGTTTAAGTGTGGGGATGTTTGATAAACCCCAACTTTAGAGTTTATCTTGTGTAGAATTTGGTGGGTTTTATCAATACTTTTCACACTTATTCATATAAATTGCATGTTTTTGTGATTCCTTCCTAATTGTGCTTCATAGTTTAAAACATGCTTCTTTAACCTTAAAATTGCTAAATTTTAATCCTCTCCTATTACCATTCGATGCTGTGATGTGTTTGTTAAGTGGATTTAGGATCTATAGGGCAAGAATGGCTTAGAAGATGGAAAGGAAGCATGCAAAAGTGGAAGGAACATAAAGAATAAAGCTCTGGAGAAGTTGGAACTGACGTGTACGCGTGGCCTAGTGTAGTGATGAGTCCATATTTGGCGATATATTTTGGCTTGATTTGAATGGATTTCATCACATAAACTCGCACTTATTCACTTAAATAGCATACTTTTCTGTTTTATCCCTAAATTGAACCTAAATGTGAAAACATGCGTTTTGGTGCTTAAATTAGTGATTTTAATCCTACTTTTATTCCATGTGATGTCGTGATATATTTTGTGAGTGATCTCAGGTTAAAAAGGCATGAATGACTTGGTAAAAGTGGAAGAAAGCATGTACTAAGGGAAAAACACATGAAGAAAACAAGGAGGAAGCACACACTGAAGTGTGCGTGTGCATAATCCAATGTCCGTACGTACAAGAAGGAATTCAGCATGTGTGTGTACGCACGATCCCCTGTGCGTACACACAAGTGAACATTCAACAAAGTATGCGTACTCACACACTTGTGCATACGCACAGGTCCCTACACGTGGATTCATTAATGAAACACGTGATCTGCAATTTTTGGGGCCTTTGGCCCAGTTTTGGAAGGCTTGATGCTGAATGGGAGTGCTATATCAAGGGGAATAGAAGCCATATGAAGGCATGAGGACTTAGAACTTTTTTGTTACAATTTTCCATAGTTTTAGGAGTATGATTAGTGTAGGGTAGTTTTCTTCATTTCTCCCCTAGGGTTTCATTTCTATTTCCATTGTAGCATTTTATAGTTTCAAGTTTTCATCTTAGGTTGAAAAACTCTTTTGTAAGTACTCCTTAATTTCCTTTTAATTACATTCTCTTTACTTTTATTATCTTATGGTTCAAGTTACTTTGTTTATATATGCAATTTTGGGTTTCTTGAAGTTTTGATTGATGCATTTAATGTTTTATGCTTTATAGTTGCTTGATTACTTGTTTATTGTTGATATTGTGAATATTTGGGTTATAGTTTTCATTTTCCTATGTAATTTCTCATGTTTTGGTTATTTGCCCACTAAGTGTTTGTAAAACTGCCACTTGGTAATTTTGAGTAAATTTTCACACCATGGCTTGGGATTTGAGTTCTTAGGATACAAGAGTCATAATGTCTGACATTTGGTGGTAATTCTTGGGTAGTTAGTTGACTCTTGTTTCTATTGACGCTAGCCTCTTACTAAGCAATTAGTAAGTTAGCTAGGACTTATAGATTAAGGTCAATTATGCTTGCTTGACCTATTCCTCGATGTTAGGGGTTAACTAGGCGAGATTGACTCATTATAATTATCATAGTTGTGGTTATGATGATAATAGAATTCCTTGGATCCTCATTCCCAAGTCAATGCTCTTTTATGCATTAATAGCATTTTCACTAGTTTGGATCTTATCCCCTTTTTGACTTGCATTAATTTCAATTTTGATCATCTCTTAGTTCTTTTATTTCTTAGTTCCTTTAATCTTTTGTTCCTTGATTTAAAACCCCCTTTTCCCTCACAACTGAAAGTGTGACACTTCAATTGTATTCCTAGGAAGAACAACCCGAGGTTGAATTACTCTCGGTCTCGGTTATATTTATATTTGAAAATCAAACTTTGATTGGTGGGAGTTGGATGCCGGTTTGGTCTACACTTGCAACAGAAGTTATTTTAAATGAAAAAAATCCAAACCGATACAAATCCTAACTCATCATGCAGATGTAACTGTCGCATGCGAGTACCTGAAGCGCACACATGGTTTTCGGGTAGCTCAACTGACGCGTACGCTTGACCGACGGGTACGCATGTCTTGTGGAGTTCATCTGACGCACACATGTGATTGATGCACACGCGTGACGCCCAGCACGTGACTCATTAATGGAAAACATGGCTGGCGATTTCTGGGAGGTTCCAGGCCTAAATCCAACTTAATTCTGAATGAAAAAGACCCAAGAATTGATGGAGAAGGGGGGGAATCAATCATTCACAGCATACACATAATTTTAGCTAGTTTTTGTTCTTGTTTTCTTGAGAGAGAAACTCTTACTTCTCTCTAGGTTTTAGTTTGTTTTGATCATCCTCCGTTGAATTTATGAATTGAGTCTTGTTAATTCTAGTTTTATTTATTTAATCTTAGTTCTCTAGTTATAATTTTGTTTAGGTCTTGTGTTGGAATTGTGTTTTCTTGTTATTTTTCCTTTTTCTTCTCATTTTATGAACTTGTTCATTCTAAATTTCTATTAGTGCATTGATGCTCTCTATGATTTATAGTGTTACTTGAGTTATTTTCTATTGATAATTGTTAGCGGGTAATTGTAATTTCTAGTTAATTTTGCAAATTAGATATGTCTTTAGTTAGTGCCTACCATGTGTTTGATGAAATGTTTTTATTGATTATGGAATAGTTTTCTATACTCTTGACCTAGGCTAAGGGAATTGGGTGACCTTGAGTCATTGGGTCTAATTGAATTGGTGATTTGAGAACCCTTATTGGTCAAATTAATATCCATTTACACTAATCTACTACTAAGTGATAACGGGAAATCTGTCTCTCAACAAATTCCCTTTGGCAAATATACCGAATTTATCGTCAAGTAAAAAATCACAATAGAGTGAGGTCGAATCCCACAGGGATTGATTGGTTGAGCAACTTTAATCAGAGGAATGATCTAATTGAACTAAACAGAATTGAATTGAGAATTGTAGAAATTAAATGGCGGAAAACGTAAATAGCAAGAAATGTAAATGACGGAAAAGTAAATAGCTGAATGTAAATTACAAAAAGTAAATCACAGAAAGTAGATTGCAGAAAATTAAATGGGAATGGGAGTGATGGGCATTAAAGTAAACAAAATATAGAGAATGGGGAAGCTCATTGGGTTCAGGAGATGTTGCATTCTCCGGATCAAGTTCATTCTCATCTATTCCTCAATCCATGCAACTCATTGATCTCTTGGCAATCTTAGGTGATTGAATCCCAATTCCTTAGCAATTCAATCTCTCTAAGCTTGAAGAATTACCCAATTCCTTGATCTAATTACTCGTAAGAAGAGATGAAAAGTGATCACTGATTATACCACATGTTTTTCTAGATCAAAGCATCAGTAGGATTATATGTCACTATATCCGTCCAACCCCAAATCTATTCCAACATGAGAAAGAGTTTCTAGCATGATTTCCTCATTCCTCTTCCAAGGTTCTGAGGAAATCCAAGTATGAAACATTTCTCTTCCAAGACAATTACTCAATTGGATGAGGATCGAAAGCTTTCAAGCAAATCAAAGAGAATGAAAAGAAGAAGAATAATAAGAACTATAATTGATCCATTGAATTGCAACAGAGCTCCCTCCCCCAATAAAGTGGGGTTAGTTGATCATGGCTCTGGGAAATGAAATTGAAAATGTAAAGTGCATCTCGAAACAAACTAATTACAGAGAAGAGTAAATGGTGAGTGTTTACAATCCTGAATCCTTTCCAGGTTCCAATTCCTTTTCTAGTTCAAAACTACTCCTATATATACTACTTCTCTAATCATCAGTTGAATCTGCAAGTATCTGGATGTGGGCCCTTGGCCTTGGTTGAAGCAGTTAACAAACTCATTGGGCTTTGCTCGGCTTGTTGGAGGAGTTTAAGTTAGGTAGTAGTCACGTTAGTTAGGCCGTTAGTGTGAGTAATATGATATGTATTTTCTTGGCTCGAAGACATTAGTGACACCAATGTGATCACTAATGTCCCCAAAACCCCTTGAATTCACGTTACTCCCGGCATTACTGGCACTAACGTGGTCACTAACGCCACACCTTGCCTAAGCACACGTTAATAGTGGCATTTGTGGCACTAACGTGGCCACTAACGCCACTCAATCTTTACCATCGCTGGCGTTAGTGGCATTAACGCCACCACTAACACCAGGCCCTGCCTTCTTCCATGTTAATGCCCATGTTGGTGGCATTAACGTTGCTTTCCTTACCTTTGCTTTAACCATCGAGGACGTTAGTGGTATCAACGCCACCACTAACGCCACAACCTGCCCCTCTTCCACGTTAATGGCTCACGTTAGTGGCACTAATGTGGCCACTAATGCCACAAGCTGCCCATCTTCCACGTTAATGGCTCACATTAGTGGCAGTAATGTGGCCACTAACGTGGCTCTTCTCTGCTTCTTCTTACCTGAAATTAATCAAACAATTTTGCATCAAAGCCTTGCTCTAAGCATAAGATAATGCATCATTCTTTACATCATTTAATCTTTGCATTATTCTCATGAAATTGTTTAGAATTCATAATATTTGATTGAATCAAGACATGAATGCATAACTCATCCAATTGCTTGCTTATTACCTATAAAAATGCATGAAACTAACCTAAAATATACTCAAAATGGCTTGTTAAACTAGCCAAAATTCCCTGGCATCACAACAACAAACTTAAATCTTGCTTGTCCTTAAGCAAGTGATAGAACATAAGAAAAAGGAATGAAAATACAAAGAGGTATAAGTTCTTATTGAGAGAACTCAAACCCTGGTTTATGGAGTTTCATGCATGACAACTTAGGTTCATATTCTTGCTGGTTTCTAGGCCATAATATGCTCTTAAATATAATACTCACTCTATTGCCTTCTATGAGACTCTTATTCTTTGATCCTCAACTTAGCTTTGCTTTTGTCTTCTTTCTTTCTTTAGAAACTTATTACTTTATTTAGCTAAGTGCTCTGTGTTGAGGCAACTCTTTATGATAAGCTTTCAGTCAACACTCCCGAATCAGTTGGTTCAAGGTGCTAGGTATTGAAACACCCCTGAGGACTTACTTACTCAAGCCTCTCCTTAACACATACACACCACAGGCACATGGCTTGTTATTCATTCCTGAGACCTTGGTGTCCAGCACCTCTTTGGGCTACTAAATATTTTATGACAAGGTTGCTCTTGATAGTGGACTTTCAGTTGATAATCCCGGGTTAGTTAACCCAAGTTATCAAGTGATAAAATACTCCTTAGAACCTAATCATCCAAGCATATCCTTGCACAAAAACACCACAGACACATGTCTCATGGTTAAAACTATTGATGCCTAGCATTATTGCTTGCTCTTTTCTTTATTTTTCAGTTTCTTTTTCTTCCCAGGATCCTTTTATTCATCTAAGTCTCATAGAATGCACATTAAGCTAATATTTCAAGAGATATTTTAGCTTTCTACCTTATTGATGAACCAACTTAGCTAGCAAATACCACCACAGCACTAGGACTTTGTTCTGCAAACTTTGGACTTCTACTCTTCTTTTTCACACATTTTCTTACATTTTCTTTTATTTAAGCTCAAGGACAAAGCATACAACTTAAGATATGATGTAGTGGCCTAAGCATTTTTTAAGCTAGCCAGCCAAAGACAAACTAAAAGAAACTAAATGCAAATGACTTAAAGACTGAAGGGACATTGATCAACAGTAGTACAAGTGCACTTTCAATTGACAACTTTAATCAAGAAACAGTACAACATCTTGGTGCTCTCTTGCTTCCTCTTTGTCATCACTATCTTTAACTCTTGTTTCCTTCTTTTCCTCCCTAGATGATGATGCATATTCCTTTCAAAAGCTTGACTGTTCTTCCTACAAAGGTATTGAAAGTTGCTTGCTTCCCAAGCACTTGAGTGGTTAGAATTCATGTATGTTTGTAAGCTTCTAAACTTACTTTGGTGTGCGAGCACCAAACTTAGTTCTTTGCCTACTTCTTGATACAATGAGTTACATGCAATGTACCACCATATGCTTTTAGTCTTTTTGAGAAAACAACTTAAAAGAATTTCACAAATCAAATGGCTTCTATGATCGTTTGGGATTAGTGATTTCTTATGCTAATTGAAGGATTACAGTGTGTTCATGTGGAATTCATGGTGGAACACCAAACTTAATATCACACATTCATCCTTGAATTACTAACTCATGGAACAATCACTTTTGGTGTGAAACACCAAACTTAATTCCTTGCAATGCACAGAAGGTTAACTTGACCTTTTATTAGACAAAGAAAAGAATTACAAAGAAGTTTTACCTCTTGTTGGGTTGCCTTCCAACAAGCGCTCTTTTAATGTAACTAGCTTGACGGTTGTTACCTCAGCTGAGATTATACTTCATCTTGGGGCTTTCCCCCATGTTGTCCAGATAGTGTTTGAGCCTTTGTCCATTTACAGTGACAAAAATGTGATGAGGGAAAATCGATTCTACACAAACTAATCGGCAAGTGTACCGGATCGCATCAAGTAGTAAAACTCACAAAAGTGAGGTCGATCCCACAAGGATTGATGGATCAAGCAACTTTAGTGAGGTGATTAGTCTAGTCAAGCTAACAGTGGTGAATTGAGTGAAATTGTGCTGACAGAATGTAAATTGCAAGAAATTAAAGTGCAAAAAGTAAATTGGCAGAAATTTAAACAGCAAGAAAAGTAAATTGCATCAAATTTAAAGGGGTTTAGGTGGAGAGAAATTAAATGGAACAGAAATAACAGAGAGAAAGATTCATTAGGGATTGGAGATATCATAATCCACAATGAATCAAATGGGTCTCAACTTCTTTCTCAATCACATGAATAGATCTATGGTGGATTGAAATTGATTGGATCCCAATTCCTTGGCAATCCAATCTCTCTAATCACAATCAATCTTGCCAATTCCTTGATCTAATTGTCATGAGAAGAGGTTAAGTACATGTCTCTCATCCATAAGCCACACTAACTCTCAGGATCTCAATTCCTCCTGAATGGTGTTGATCAAGAGAGTAGTGAAGGATAGAGCCTCAGTACTAATGCTCATGATTCCCCTTCCGAGGCTCACACAAGCATTCACATATTCAAATCCCCTTCTGGAGTGAATGAATCATCAATCAAAACAGAGGGTATCCAATAGCTACACAAATAATAGAGAAGAAGAAGAAGTTCACTCAATCATGTAAATTATAACAGAGCTCTTACCCTAATGAAATGGGGTCAATGGATCATTGCTCTAAAAACACTTGTAGGAAATGTAAATTGCAGAAATGTAAATCAGGCTTAATACGAACAGAGATGTAAAATTAGCAGAAAGTAAATTTGCAGAAGAGAATTACAGAAATTGAAAATTGCATTAAAATAAAACTGAATTGAGTACAGAAGAAATGTAAAGTTCAGAGAAGAAAAAGTGTATCAAAAGCCTTCTATTCTACTCCTACTCCTACTCCTACTATTACTCCTAATGCAGCCTTCTAACAGAACTAACCGAGCTACAGCCTTTTTTAGGCATTCCTAAATTAAAAATGAAATTAAAATTGAAAATAAATTACAAATAAATAAAATTCCTATTCTAACTGTTTCTTGTGCCTTTGAATGATGTCAATGGGCTCTGCTTGCTTTGAAGTTTCAATGGGCTTGGAATCAGATTAATTTGAGCAGAAATGCACTTCCAAGAGAGCGTAGCGTTCATTTGGAGAATGGAGCATTTTTACACCCACACGTTCGCGTCCCATACGCTCACACGTCATTTTGTCTTTTGGCCCATCCACGCGTACGCGTCACCTACGCGTACGCGTGACCTTCAAATTTTGCCCTTCTGACGCGTACACGTGCTATACGCTTGCGAGTCCCTTGTATCGCTCTCCAAACGAGCATAGGGTTCATGCAAAGAACGCTACCCAGGCGTACGCGTCCCCTACGCGTACGCGTGGCCCTTCGAACATGCCACTTCCACGCGTACGCGTCAGCCATGTGTACGCGTGGTTCTTCATAGATGCTCCATCGACGCGTGCGCGTCATGTACGCGTGCGCGTCGATACCAAATCTTCAATCCCAAATTCGAAACTTGCTCGAAGGTGCTCACTCAGATAATATAGCGCTCTCTTTGTAAATGAGCGCTAATCACATCCACGCGTATGCGTAGGTCTTCAAAAATCCTTGACCGACGCGTAAGCGTCTTGTACACGTGCGCGTCGCAAGATAACGTAGCGTTCTCGCGCCAAGAGTGCTCTCCTTGTTTAAATCATGGGCCACGCTTTTAAAAGCGCAGCCTAAGGTTCCAAAGCATGCTCAAGCTTCAATGTGTGCCCAAAAATTCCTCTTTTCTCCTTTTGAGCTTATTTTGTGCTTTTTTTCTTCTTTTTCCACTTGTTTCCTACAAAGTTTGTAAAATCAAAAGATCAAAGAAATATACTATTTAAGCAACAAAATACTTAATAATTAAGCATTAATCATTAAGTTTTTGTATGAAAAAGCATAGAAAACATGCACAAGATGACATGTCATCACAACACCAAACTTAAACCTTGCTTGTCCCCAAGCAAGAAAAGAATCATGCAGTAAGTTTTGACAAACCAAGGTGAGAAGAATTGCAAGTTGATGTTCATGGTTAGCTAGTTTTCTATGCATGCTATAATCACAAAAGAAATGTAAATGATTGATGCTTCTATCTAGCTCATTTTATGAAATCTCTTCCTTATTTTTCTTCCTTGAAATCTCCTTTTGGGTGCTTTGCCCCATGAGTTGAAAACAAAGCTACGACTCTAAATGCTTTGTTTTCAAGTATTACCACTTGATACATAAGTACCACAAGCATTTAATTAGAGGACTTCTTTAAGCTCATTTGTTTCTTTTCTTTACTCTTTAATCATTGATGCTCAGAGCCTTGAACTTTGAGGGAGTGCTTTTGCACTTGAGCCTAGCCTTGACTCTAAGTGTTTTGTTTTCATGCTTTTTGCCTGATACATAAACACAACAAGTACTTAACAAATGAATTTTCATTGGTACTCAGAACCTTCAGCTTTTTCATTCTTTTCCTTTTTCTTTTCTTGCCTTAACTGCATTTGCTTTTTTAAGGTTTTCACGATTTCAAAAATTTCATAAAATGTCCTAGATGAAAACTTCAATTAAATAAAATCTAGTACAATTGAGCAACAATTAATCATACTAGCCTCCCAATACTTGTATGCCGATGCTAAGTTCTTCTTTAATTCCTTGTTTGTTTATGATCATGATACTTAATTGCTTTGAACTCACAAAATTTAAGATGATAGTCATAATGTCACAGCAACATGTTACAATTTAGCAATCAAACTATGCTTATTCACAACATACATGCATACAGAGAAGAAAAAAGACAATCATGCAATTTAAAATACTGGAAACAAATAAGAGAAAAAAGAACTTTACCACCTTGTAGTTCATCTTCACTATTGTTGTCATTTTCCTCCTATTCTTCTCCTTCCCATACCAACTTAGAGTGTTTGCTCATCCTCAAGCAATAATTAGAACCATGGTGATGGGGTCTACGATAGATCATGAGTGTCTCACACAATGAAATGTCAGTAGTACATGTGTTTAAGCAAGCAAAGTTAAAAATAACAATGAAAGCACAGGAAACAGAGACATTGTGATAACCAAGTTGGGTTGGTCTAGTGGTTAGCTCACTAGTCCGCTTAAGCAAGTGTCGGGGGTTCGAATCCCGCCTTGTGCATGCAGCAACCCATTGGCCAGCGGCAAACCCTTAAATGGAGCTCAGTACCGCGATGGATTAGTCCTTGACCTGCCGGGTTGGGGGATACCGTGGGAAACCAAAAAAAAAAAAAAACAGAGACATTGTGATTGCAAAAATAAGAGGGTGTGCATGATACATTGCATAAAAGATAAGTGGCACACCAAACTTAGTGTGACACTTTCACTTGGAATTGATGCAAGTATACAGTAAAGATTGGGAATAATTTTTGTTGCATAGCAACACCAAACTTAGACTGCAATCACATGTCAATTTATTTGAACCAAAACTGAACAAAAGAAACTGTTCTATGCTAATAACACAATCACCAAGCAAAGAATTTTCACGAGTAAGGATTTCTTGGTGAGGCATTAACAAAAACAGTTAAAGAGAAAAATAAAAGAAAGTATTAAAAACAAAGAAATGGCTAAACAGAGAGAATGAAAAAGTGTCAAACCAAAAGAAAGATAACACTACAAAGGCATTATGATTATGCAAACAAGTGGTGTTGCTGGATTCATTGCATAGAAAATTAAGTGGCACACCAAACTTAGAAACTTAGTGTGACACTTTCAATTTAAAATTGATGCAATCATCCAGAAAGATTGAAAACAGATTGTTGCAAGGTACACCAAACTTAGAATGTAATCATGTGCCAATTTTATTTTTAAATAAACAAAGCAAAGAGAGAAAATAAACAAAGCAAAGAAATAAAATGTTACCTAAGGTTGGGTTGCCTCCCAACAAGCGCTCTTTTAGTGTCATTAGCTTGACATATCGTTCTCAACTTTCTTCCTCTTCTTCCAGTTTGTTAAGAGGAATGACCTCAAAGGGAGAGAAGAGAAACCAGCTAGTATCCCCTGTCTTGGCCTCTTCCCAGCAAGCCTCCTTTTGTTATTTGCTTGATTTGCTTTGCTTATTGGGGCAGGGGTTGGATTGTTTGCAGTTGACCTTTTCTTCTTCATGAATGTTGTCCTTGGTATCTTGGTCACAATCCTCTTCTTGGTGCTCTTATTAGTTGCCTTCACTTATTGGATATTGAGACTTGGTGGTTGTGTGTTGGTTGGAGTGTTCTCTTCATCAAAATCCTCTTAAATTGGTGGTTCAATAAGCTCTTCTTCTATGCAACTTTCTGCCTCACTTGAGTATGGACTTCCTTGATTGTCTTCCTCACTTTCTTGTTCTTCCACTTCCTCCCTTGCACTCAACATTTAGTTTAACAACACTTCTATGAAAGAGGTTTCTTGATCTTCCTAAGATTTCTTCATCTCCTCTTCATATCTTTCAATCACAAACTCAAGCTTTTTTGTGGGTTGTGAGTTTTCATATTCCTTTGTCACCTCAAGTAGCCTCTGTGGATATGACATCCTTGGCTCATATACCTCCACCACCTCATCCTTCATTAAAATTTCACTCGACTCAGGGACCTCTTCTTCCTCTTCCTCACTCACAGATTGTTCTTCATCCTCAACACTTGGAAATCCTAAATGTGCCCTCATTTGCTCTAAATGCCCATCTATCTTTTTGAAGAGGATTTCTTGTTCTTGTTCTTTCTAGGATTTTTTTTTCTTTCTAAAAATTGTCCTTGTCTTTCCAAAAATTTCCTGGACCATTGAAGGTAATCCTCAACTGCTGGCTCAAGAAATGAAGGTTGAGAATAATTTTGTGGACATGGATGTATTGTGGTGAAGTTGTTTCGAGGGATATAGAATGAATTTTGTGAATTGTGGAACGAATTTTATGGATGTTGAAATGAGTCTTCTGTGTAGTGAAATCAATTTTGTGGTTGGTGAGATGAGTTGCATGGATTATTGAGGAAACTTTGTGTTGAGACATAGTCAAGTGATGAAGAATTTTCATATGAAAAACTGGGAGATGAGGTTAGACAATTTTGCATAAATGAATTGAAGGTATGCTCAAATGATGGTGGCTCATGATAAGTGGAGTATGAAACATTGAATGCTCCTTGATTTTGATCCTCCCACCCAAAACTTGAGTAATTGTTGAATCCATCACAGTGTGGATCATTTTGTGGCATTGGGGAGCAATCTTGCATGAATTTATTGTCAGCACGATGAAATGATGATGTTTCTTGATGAGCAAAATATGGATCATTAAGATCTCTTTGGTTTTGACTCTCCCAGCCATAGCATGAATAGTTGTCATAGCAACATGAGTCATTTTGTGGCTCTAGGAGGTGTTCATACTCTATCATTCCTTGTTGACACTCCCATCCACCATTAAGATAATGACTTGAATCATTTTGTGGTGGTGGACAATATCCCATATGATGTGGTTGATCAAAAGATGAGGTAAACTATATTTGAATTTTGCAAAACACAATTACCAAAGAAAATTGAAATTCATGTCTCAGATGATAAATTTTTTTGTGAGGCAATAACATAAACACCTTAGTATCAGCAACAGAAAATAGAAAATTAGAAAGAACCTAAATGACAAAAACAAAGAATATGCTTAATCTAGATTTATCACCCACTTAATCATTATCAATCTAAATCAATCCCCGGCAACGGCACCAAAAACTTGATGAGGGAAAATCATTTCCGCACAAACTAACCGGCAAGTGTACCGGGTCGCATCAAGTAGTAAAACTCACAAAAGTGAGGTCGATCCCACAGGGATTGATGGATCAAGCAACTTTAGTGAGGTGATTAGTCTAGTCAAGCTGACAGTGGTGAATTGAGTGAAATTGTGCTGACAGAATATAAATTGCAAGAAATTAAAGTGCAGAAAGTAAATTGGCAGAAACTTAAACAGCAAGAAAAGTAAATTGCATCAAATTTAAAGGGGTTTGGGTACAGCGAAATTAAATGGAACAGAAATAACAGAAAGAAAGATTCATTAGGGATTGGAGATATTATAATCCACAATGAATCAAATGGGTCTCAACTTCTTTCTCAATCATATAAATAGATCTATGGCAGATTGAAATTGATTGGATCCCAATTTCTTGGCAATCCAATCTCTCTAATCACAATCAATCTTGCCAATTCCTTGATCTAATTGTCGTGAGAAGAGGTTAAGTACATGTCTCTCATCCATAAGCCACACTAACTCTTAGCATCTCAATTTCTCCCGAATGGTGTTGATCAAGAGAGTAGTGAAGGATAGAGCCTCAGTTCTAATGCTCATGATTCCCCTTCCGAGGCTCACACAAGCATTCACAAATTCAAATCCCCTTCCGGAATGAATGAATCATCAATCAAAATAGAGGGTATCCAATAGCTACACAAATGATAGAGAAGAAGAAGAAGTTCACTCAATCATGTAAATTATAACAGAGCTCTTCCCCTAATGAAATGGGGTCAATGGATCATTGCTCTAAAAATACTTGCAGGAAATGTAAATTGCAGAAATGTAAATCAGGCTTAATACGAACAGAGATGTAAAATTGGCAGAAAGTAAATTTGCAGAAGAGAATTGCAAAAATTGAAAATCACATTGAAATAAAACTAAATTCAGTACAGAAGAAATGTAAAGTGCAGAGAAGAAAAAGTGTATCAAGAGCCTTCTATTCTACTCCTACTCTTACTCCTACTACTACTCCTCATGCAGCCTTCTAACAGAACTAACCGAGCTAAAGCTGTTTTATAGGCATTCCTAAATTACAAATGAAATTAAAATTGAAAACAAATTACAAATAAATGAAATTCATATTCTAACTGTTTCTTGTGCCTTTGAGTGATGTCAATGGGCTCTGCTTGCTTTGAAGTTTCAATGGACTTGGAATCAGATTAATTTGAGTAGAAATGAACTTCCAGAAGAGCGTAGCGTTCATTTGGAGAACGAAGCTTTTTTACACCCATGCGTACGCGTCCCATACTCTCGTGCGTCATTTTGCTTTCTGGCCCATCCACGCGTACGCATGGCCTTCAACTTTTACCCTTCTGACGCGTAAGCGTGCTATACGCTTATGCGTCCCTTGTAGCGCTCTCCAAACGAGCGTAGCGTTCATGCAAAGAACGCTACCCATGCGTACGCGTCCCCTACGCGTACGCGTGGCCCTTCGAACATGCCACTTCCACGCGTACGCGTCAGCCATGCGTACGCGTGGTTCTTCATAGATGCTCCATCGACGCATGTGCGTCATGTACGCGTGTGCGTCGATACCAAATCTTCAATCCCAAATTCGAAACTTGCTCGAAGGCGCTCACTCAGATAACGTAGCGCTCTCTTTGCAAATGAGCGCTAATCACATCGACGCGTACGCGTGGGTCTTCAAAAATCCTTGCCCGACGCGTAAGCGTCTTGTACGCGTGCTCGTCACAAGAGAACGTAGCATTCTCGCGCTAAGAGCGCTCTCTTTGTTTAAATCATGGGCCACGCTTTTAATAGCATGGCCTAAGGTTCCAAAACGTGCTCAAGCTTCAAAGTGTGCCCCAAAATTCCTCTTTTCTCCTTTTGAACTTATTTTGCGCTTTTTTTCTTCTTTTTCCACTTATTTCCTACCAAGTTTGTAAAATCAAAAGATCAAAGAAATATACTATTTAAGAAAAAAATACTCAATAATTAAGCATTAATCATCAATTTCTTATATGAAAAAGCATAGGAAACATGCAGAAGATTACATGTTATCAAGGTCCGCTGTGAGCTTTCTTCCATGATCTCTATTTGCCCATAAGGTTAAACTCTGGTGACAAGAAAAGGTCCTGACCACCTTGTCTTTAACTTTCCAGGAAAGAGCTTTAACTTGGAGTTGTAGAGGAGGACTCCCTGTCCTTCTTCAAAGCTCCTAGGTGCCAACTTAAGGTCATGCCATTTCTTTGCCTTCTCCTTATAAATCTTGGCATTTTCATAGGCTTGGGATCTGAATTCTTTTAATTCATGTAGTTGCAGGATCCTTCTTTCACCAGCAGCATTGTTATCAAGGTTCAGTAGCTTGAGAGCCCAAAATACTTTGTGCTCAAGCTCCACTGGAAGATGACAAGCCTTTCTATACACCAGTTGATATGGAGACATCCCAATTAGTGTCTTGAAGGCTATCCTATACGCCCAAAGAGCATTATCTAACTTCTTTGACCAGTTTTTTCTTGAAGCCCCCACAATTTTTTTGAGGATCCTTTTGAGCTCTCTGTTGGATATTTCTGTTTACCCACTTGTTTGGGGGTGATAAGGTATGGCAACTTTATGCTTAACTCCATATCTCAGGAGGAGAGTCTCTAATGGTCTGTTGCAGAAATGGCTTCCTCCATCACTGATAAGAGCTCTGGGAACTTCAAATCGGCTGAAGATGTTTTTCCTGAGAAAGTTCATCACTACTTTATTGTCATTTGTTGGGGTTGCAATGGCCTCCACCCATTTGGACACATAGTCTACTACCACCAAGATGTATTTATTTGAGTATGAGGTTGGGAATGGTCCCATGAAGTCAATTCCCCATACATCAAATAATTCAAGTTCTAAAATGAAGTGTTGTGGCATTTTATTTCTTTTAGGCAGGTTTCTAACTCTTTGGCATTCATTGCATTTCTTTACCAGTTCTTTTGCATCTTTAAAGATGGTGGGCCAAAAGAATCCACACTACAGTATTTTAGCTGCAGTTCTTTCTCCTCCAAAATGCCCTCCATAACAGGATCCATAACAATTCCATAAAACTTCTAGTCCTTCTTCCTCTGAGATGCATCTTCTAAGTATTCCATCCGAATATTTTTTGAAAAGGTATGATTCATCCCAAATAAAATACTTGGCATCGTTGATGAGCTTTCTCTTTTGATGTTTGTTGATTTCCAAAGGTAGCTCCCCAGTGCCCTTAAAGTAGGCAATATCCGCAAACCAGGGTGCCTTCTGAATTAACATCAATTGCTCGTCTAGAAAACATTCATTTATACATGAGGTGTGTGTGTTCCCTTCTTCACAAGGGATTCTTGATAGGTGGTCTGCTACCTTGTTCTCTACTCCCTTCTTGTCTTTAATCTCAATGTTAAAATCCTGAAGCAATAAGATCCACCTTATAAATCTTGGTTTTGATTCTTGCTAGGTAAGTAGATATTTCAGTGCTGCATGATCAGTAAAAACAATTACCTTAGAACCAATGAGGTATGATCTAAATTTATCAAATGCAAACACTATGTCCAGTAATTCCTTTTTAGTGGTGGTGTAATTCTTTTAAGCTTCATTAAGGACTTTGCTGGCATAGTATATAACATGCACTAATTTGTCTTTCCTCTGTCCTAATACTGCCCCAATAGCAAAATCTGATGCATCGCACATCAGCTCAAAAGGTAAATCCCAGTTAGGTGGGGCTATGATAGGTGCTGAGGAAAGTTTTCTTTTGAGATCTTGAAAAGCCAACATGCATTCTTGATCAAACACAAAAGATACCTCAGAGACAAGTAGATTACTCAAAGGTTTCGCAATTTTTGAAAAATTACTAATGAACCTTCTGTAAAACCCAGCATGTCCTAGGAAGCTCCTAATTGCTTTAACATTATTGGGTGGAGGTAATTTCTCAATTATTTCCACCTTAGCTCTATCGACCTCTATGCCTTTATTAGAGATTTTGGGGCCAAGGACTATCCCTTCCATTACCATAAAATGGCATTGATTAGCGGATATTTTATATGCTTTTTGGCATCATTTTCATATAGTTTTTAGTAGTTTTTATTTAGTTTTTATTAATTTTTTATAGGTTTTAGTGTTAAATTCACATTTTTGGATTCTACTATGAGTTTTTGTGTTTTTGTGCAATTTCAGGTATTTTCTAGTTGAAATTGAGGAGCTGGAACAGAAGTCTGATTCAGAGACAGAGAAAGCAATGCAGATGCTATCCAGATCTGACCTGCCTACATTTGGAAGATCTTTTCTGGAGCTACAAAAGTTCAAATGGAGCGTTCTCAACGGCTTTGGAAATCTGACTTCCAGAGCTTTCCAGCAATATATAATAGTTCATACCTTGCTTAGAATTAGAAGGCCCAAAACTGGCGTTCAATGCCAGCCATCTGACCAATTCTGGCGTCCAGCGCCAGAAAGGGATTCCAAGCTAGAGTCCAACGCCCAAAAAGGTGCCAAGAGTGGAATTCAACGCCCAAGGAAGCCTAAGCACATGGATTTCATCAAATCTTAGCCCAAACACTCACTAAGTGGGCCCCAGAAGTGGATTTTAGCACTAAATAGACTGTTTTACCCTTACTAGTCATCTGTTTAGTATTTAAGGAATTTTATTTATGTAATGTAAGGACTTTTAGACACTTTCAGTCATCATATACGTTTTCACCATTGTTTTACCTCTGTATCAGTTTCTAAACCTCCTAGATAGAGGGGAGGAGCCCTGCTGAGTACTATGAATGAATAAAAGTATTTTTGTTTCTTCTTCGATCTGTGTTTGATCTATCTCTAAGATGTATATCCCGATCTTCATCGTGTTGAGCAGCATGATCTGGCAAATTAGCTATGTTCATCACATTAAGACGAACGTGACTAACAAATACCCACGTCTACTTGGGTTCGTGTGAATACTTGGCCGGAAAGCATGAACCAACAGCTATGTTTATACATCTCTCAGACGCTAATCCACGACTTCATTGGGGACTTCTCAAGACACCAGTTTTCAGCTGAGTTTTGGGGAGATTAGGGTCTTTGTGGTAGAGGCTAGAACCCAAAGAAGCAGTGTTCTCTGATCCGGAAGATTCGACCTTGTCTGTGGCGTTTTGAGTAGGATCGCCAAGAGAATGGACTGTATGCACTTCACCCTCAAGTAGAGATGGATCCACACAAAACCTGGGGTACAAATCTGGAGGAGTATTGGCAGCTGCTCAAACCAGTGTCAATCATTTACAGCCTGCCATAGAAGAAGATCATTCACAAGTAAGGAAGAAAATAATACTAGAGTTCATTCAGAAAGACAAAGCAACTTCGACTCTCAACTCTATTCCTATTATTTACTTTTCCCAGCATATAATTCCTATCACTGAAACACTTGTTTTACAAATACAAAGTTCCATTCAATAACCTTTTGATCTACCTGACTAAGACCTGCAAGACAACCATGCTTGCTTCAAGCCACAATCCTCATAGGATCGACCCTGACTCGCTCTGGTATTACTTGGACGAACCAGTGCAGTTGCTGGTACTACTGCTGTACGAAATAGTGTGGATTTTGCGTACACGCGTACCAAGTTTTTGGCGCCGTTGTCGGGGATTTTTGAGTTTGGACAAACTGCCGGATTGTTTTGCTCCTTAGATCAGGTAAGTTTATTTTAATTGAGTTTTTAATTTTTGTTTTCTTCTTCTTCTAATTTTTCGAAAACATTAAAACATTTTCAAAAATATTTTTCTTTTCTTTATTCAATTTATGTTCTTGTTGAGTCTCTGATTTTTGCAAGAGTATAACTTTGATTAAAGTTTTTTATTTTTTTTCTTCTTCTTCAAATTTTTCGAAAATTTCAAAAAAGTTTTTTCAAAAATATTTTTATTTTCTTTTGTTTGATTCTTGTTCTTGGTTTGAGTCCTACATGTTCATGCTTTTCAATTTCAAAAAAAAAATTAAACTCTTTCAAAAACCTTTTTTGTATAGTTTATTTTTGGCATCCTCAAGCATTCTCTTTGAGTCCTTCTTTCACAAAATTTTTAAAGAAATAATTTTTCTTTATTTAAATCTTGTGTCAAGTTTTTAACTTTGGTATTTTCTTTTTATTTTTCTTTCAATTTTTGAAAAATTTTTCTTTGGTTTTCTAAAAATTTTAAGTTTTGTGTTCTTTTTATGATCTTGAGTTCTTTGAGTCTTTAAATTTTGTTCTTTGTCTTCTTGTGAGTCTTCAAAGTGTTCTTGAGTCTTGTATGTATCTTGATCTTAAAATTTTTAAGTTTGGTATTCCTTGGTGTTTCCCTCTAAATTTTCGAATATAAAAGGGGTGCTAGATTTAAAAATTTTAAGTCTTGTGTCTTTTTTATGTTTTTCTCTTTCATCATAAAATTCAAAAATAAAAAAAATATATTTTCTATCATATCTTTTAACATAATTTTCGAAAATTAACCATAAAAATTCAAATTTCAATTTCAAAATTTTATCTTATCATATCTTAGTTGTCAAGTTTTCAAAAATCAAATTTTTTTTTCAAAATTAAAAATATTATCTTTTTCAAAAATCTTATCTTTTTCATATCTTTTTCAAAATTTAAAAATCTTATCTTATCTTTTTCAAAATTCAAATTTTTAAATCATATTTTTTTCAAAATCAAATTTCAAAATTTTATCTTTTTCTAATTTCAAATTTTAATTTTAATCTTATCTTTTATTTTTATTTTTATTTTTATTTTTATTTTTATTTTTATCTTTTCTTAATTAATATCATATCTTCTCTCTCATCTTCTCTCTCTTCTTTTTCAAAACTACCTAACTAAATCTCATCTCTCTTAATTTTCGAAAACTTCTTCTTCTCTTCCCTCCTCTATTTTTGAAAATTCAACAATTAAAATTCAAATCTTTTTAAAAATTAATTTAATCTAATTTTTTAAAATTAATTAATTAAATAAAAACAAAAATAATTTAATTGTTTTTACTTTTTTTATTTATACCTCTTCTCTTCTCATCTCTATTCATTCAACTCTACTTCCTTCAACTCTTTACCTACAATTCTTTATCTTCTTTCCTTTCTTCTTCACATCTCACTTGGAGCTTCTTGCCAATTGGCACAGAAAACTTTCTTGTGATTTCCTTTCTTTTATTTACTCTTATCTACTATTTCTAAGGTATTTTTCTTTTACTTATTTTATTTATTTTTATTTTAATTTTTATCTTCTTCTTCTTCCTCTACTACTGACTTTAAGGAGGAGCTTCTTGTCTATTGGAAGTCTCTTTTTTTTCTTTCTTTTTCTTGGCTTCTTATTTATGACCAGGAACAGGGATAAAGAACCACTCTTGACTCCTGATCCTGAACCTAAGAAGACTCTGAGGAGGCGTTTACAACAAGCTAAAGCACAACACTCCGGAAGAGACCTTTCAGAAAGTTTTGAACAAGAATTGGAGGACATGGCCGAACCACAAGAGGAGCCTAGAAAGATCCTTGGTGACTTCACCATGCCTACCTCAGACTTTTATGGCAGAAGCATTGTTGTACTTGCCATTGGAGCTAACAATTTTGAGCTTAAGCCTCAGTTAGTCTCTCTTCTGCAGCAAAACTGAAAGTTCCATGGACTTCCACTGGAAGATCTACATCAGTTCTTAGTAGAATTCTTACAGATCTGTGATACTGTAAAGACTAATGGAGTAGACCCTGAAGTCTATAAGCTGATGCATTTTTCCTTTGTTTTCAGAGACAGAGCTAAGTTTTGTTGGATGCCCAACCAAGAGAAAGTCTTGACTCTTGGGAAAAGCTTGTAAATGCTTTTCTAGCTAAGGTCTTTCCTCCTCCAAGGATGAGAAAGATTAGAGTAGAAGTTTAAACCTTCAGACAAAGAGAAGGTGAATCCCTCTATAAAGCTTGGAAAAGATACAAGCAACTGATTAGGAGATGTCCTCCTGACATGCTCTCAGAATGGTCCCTCATAGGCATGTTCTATGATGGCTTGTCTGAGATATCCAAGATTTCCTTGGATAACTCTACAAGTGGATCTCTCCACTTGAAGAAAATGCCTACAGAAGCTAGAGAACTCATTGAGATGGTTGTAAATGACCAATTCATGTACACCTCTTAGAGGAATCCTGTAAATCATGGAACCTCTCAGAAGAAAGGAGTTCATGAAGTTAAGACTCTGAATGCCATCTTGGCTCAGAATAAGATCTTTACCCAACAGGTCAACATGATCTCTCAACATCTCACTGGGATGCAAACTGCACCTGGCAGTAATCAGGAAGCTTCTCTTGAAGAAGAAGCTTATGATCCTGATCAAACCACCATGGAGGAGGTGAATTACATGGGAGAATCCTATGGAAACACTTACAACCCTTCATGGAGGAATCATCCTAACCTTTCATGGAAGGATCAACAGAAACTTCAACAAGGTTTCAATAACAACCAAGGTGGTAGACACAGAATAGGATCAATAACAGACCACCATTGCCATCTTCTCAAGGGAATATGGAGACCTCTAAGCAGAGTCTTTCTGACTTAGCCACTCTAGTCTCCAGCCTCACTAAGACCTCTCATAGTTTCATTAATGAAACAAGGTCTTCTATTAGAAATTTGGAGGTACAAGTTGGTCAACTAAGCAAGAGGATCCCCGAGATCCCTCCTAACACTCTTCCCAGTAATACTGAGGTTAATCCTAGAGAAGAGTGCAAGGCCATAACCATGGAGGCTGAGGCCGAATTGGAGGAGAATGGGAAGGTGTTGAATGCTAGTGAAGAAGCCTTCACTGGGTGTTCAACGCCCACAATGGCAGCAAGCCTGGCATTAAACACCAGTGAGGAAGCCCTCACTGGGCGTTTAACGCCCATCCTGGCAGAGAAGCTGGCATTGAACGCCAACCAGGGAGCACTGGCTGGGCATTCAACGCCCAAATAGGAAGGCTTTCTAGCACTGAGTGCCAGTGAGGAACCCCTCACTGGGCGTTCAACGCCCATCACCCCAGGGAAGCTAGCATTGAACGCCCAGAGAGCTAGAGGGACTGGCGTTTAACGCCAGTCAGGGTGGACAGCAAGGGTGTTCAATGCCCAATAAGCTGACAAAGCTAGCTGGTGCGCAGAAATCGTGACAGTTCATTCCTTGGTAACGGCGCTAAAAACTTAATACGCACGTTCTTAATCTTAGTTCTTCTTCACAATCTCGCACAACTAACCAGCAAGTGCACTGGGTCGTCCAAGCAATAAACCTTACGTGAGTAAGGGTCGATCCCACGGAGATTGTCGGCTTGAAGTAAGCTATGGTCACCTTGTAAATCTCAGTCAGGCCGATTCAATTGATTATGGAGATTTAATCATTAAAAGATAAATAAAATATAAAATAAAGATAGTGATACTTATGTAATTCATTGGTGAGAATTTCAGATAAGCGTATAGAGATGTGTTCATTCCTCCTGAACCTCTACTTTCCTATTATCTTCATCCAATCATTCATACTCCTTTCTATGGCAAGCTGTATGTTAGGCATCACTGCTGTCAATGACTACATCCTGTCCTCTCAGTGAAAATGGCCCAATGCGCTGTCACCGCATGGCTAATCATCTGTCAGTTCTCGATCATACTGGAATAGGATCCATTGATCCTTTTGCGTCTGTCACTACGCCCAGCACTCGCGAGTTTGAAGCTCGTCACAGCCATCCCTTCCCAGATCCTACTCGGAATACCACAGACAAGGTTTAGACTTTTTGGATCTCAAGAATGGCCGTCCATGGATTCTAACTTATACCACGAAGACTCTGATTAAGGAATCCCAGAGATATTCATTCAATCTAAGGTAGAACGGAAGTGGCTGTCAGGCACGCGTTCATAGTTGGGAATGATGATGACTGTCACGATCATCACATTCATTTTGAGGGGTGAATAAATATCTTAGAATCGGAATAAGCTTGAATTGAATAGAAAAACAATAGTACTTTGTATTAATTCATGAAGAACAACAGAGCTCTACACCTTAATCTATGGTGTGTAGAAACTCTACCGTTGAAAATACATAAGTGATAATGGAGTTCGTTGGTCTCGGCCCCAGAGGGGAACCGAAGTAACCAAGACTAAAATGATCCGAAGATCTTCCAAAAGATGTAAATACAATAGTAAAAAGTCCTATTTATGCTAAACTAGTTACTAGGGTTTACAGAAATGAGTAAATGATGCAGAAATTCACTTTGGGGCCCACTTGGTGTGTGCTTGGGCTGAGCATTGAGCTTTACACGTGTAGAGGCTTCTCTTGGAGTTGAACGCCAGTTTGTAACCTGTTTCTGGCGTTTAACTCCACTTTGCAACCTGTTTCTGGCGTTTAACTCCAGAATGCAGCATGGAACTGGCGTTGAACGCCAGTTTGCGTCGTCTAAACTCGAGCAAAGTATAAACTATTATATATTGCTGAAAAGCCCTGGATGTCTACTTTCCAACGCAATTGAGAGAGCGCCATTTGGAGTTTTGTAGCTCCAGAAAATACACTTTGAGTGCAGGGAGGTCAGAATCCAGCAGCATCTGCAGTCCTTCTTCAACCTCTGAATCTGATTTTTACTCAAGTCCCTCAATTTCAGCCAGAAAGTACCTGAAATCACAAAAAAAAACACACAAACTCATAGTAAAGTCAAGAAATGAGATTTTTATTTAAAAACTAATAAAAATATGCTAAAAACTAACTGAATTATACTGAAAACTATGTAAAAATAATGCCAAAAAGCGTATAAATTATCCGCTCATCACAACACCAAACTTAAATTGTTGCTTGTCCCCAAGCAAATGAAAATCAAATAGGATAAAAAGAAGAGAATATACTATAAATTCCAAAATATCAATGAAACTTAGCTCCAATCAGATGAGCGGGACTTGTAGCTTTTTGCCTCTTGAATAGTTTTGGCATCTCACTTTATCCATTGAAGTTCAGAATGATTGGCATCTATAGGAACTCAGAGTTTAGATAGTGTTATTGATTCTCCTAGTTCAGTATGTTGATTCTTGAACACATCTACTTTATGAGTCTTGGCCGTGGCCATAAGCACTTTGTTTTCCAGTATTACCACCGGATACATAAATGCCACAGACACATAACTGGGTGAACCTTTTCAGATTGTGACTCAGCTTTGCTAAAGTCACCAATTAGAGGTGTCCAGGGTTCTTAAGCACACTCTTTTTTTTTTTGCTTTGGACCTTGACTTTAACTGCTCAGTCTCAAGCTTTCACTTGACACCTTCACGCCACAAGCACATGGTTAGGGACAGCTTGGTTTAGCCACTTAGGCCAGGATTTTATTCCTTTAGGCCCTCCTATCCACTGATGCTCAAAGCCTTGGATCCTTTTAATTTACCCTTGCCTTTTGGTTTTAAGGGCTATTGGCTTTTTCTGCTTGCTTTTTCTTTTTCTCTTTTTTTTTCGCCATTTTTTTTCTTTTCTCTCTTTTTTTTTTCTGCAAGCTTTTGTATTCACTACTTTTTCTTGCTTCAAGAATCATTTTTATGATTTTTCAGATCATCAAATAACATTTCTCCTTTTCCTTATTCTTTCAAGAGCCAACATATTCAACATTCATAATCATCAAATTCAAAAGACATATGCACTGTTCAAGCATTCATTCAGAAAAAAAAAAGTATTGTCACACATCAAAATAATTAAACTAGTTTCAAGGATGAATTCGAAATCCTGTACTTCTTGTTCTTTTGTTTTTAAAATAGCTTTCATTTAAGAGAGGTGATGGAGTCATAGGGCATTCATAGCTTTAAGACATAGACACTTAAACACTAATGATCATCTAGTAAAGACACAAACATAATTAAACATGAAGCATGGAAACCGAAAATAAAAAATAAATAGACAAGGAGATTAAGGAATGAGTCCACCTTAGTGAGGGTGGCATCTTTAATGGTGCTTTTGAGCTCCTCTATGTCTCTTCCTTGTCTTTGTTGCCCCTCCCTCATAGCTCTTTGATCTTCTCTAATTTCATGGAAGATGATGGAATGCTCTTGGTGCTCCATCCTTAGTTGTCCCATGTTGGAGCTTAATTCTTCTAGGGAAGTGTTGATTTGCTCCCAATAGTTTTGTGGAGGAAAGTGCATCCCCTGAGACATCTCAGGGATTTCATGGTGGGGAATTTTCTCATGCTCTTGCTGAGGTCCATGATCTCTTGTTTGCTTTATCTTTTTCTTAGTGATGGGCTTGTCCTCTTCAATGAGGATGTCTCCCTCTATGTCAATTCCAGCCGAATTGTAAAGGTGGCATATGAGGTGAGGAAAGGCTAATCTTGCCCAAGTGGAGGACTTGTCAGCCACCTTGTAAAGTTCTTGAGGTATAATCTCATGAATTTCCACCTCCTCTCCAATCATGATACTATGGATCATGATGGCTCAGTCTATAGTAACTTCAGACCGGTTACTAGTAGGAATAATTGAGCGTTGAATCAACTCTAACCATCCCCTAGCCACTGGTTTGAGGTCATGCCTTCTTAGTTGAACCGGCTTGCCTCTTGAGTCAATTTTCCATTGAGCTCCTTCCTCACATATGTCTATGAAGACTTGGTCGAACATTTGATCGAAGTTGATCCTTCTTGTGTAGGGGCGTGCGTTCTCTTCCATCATTGGCAAGTTGAACGCCAGCCTTACATTTTCCAGACTGAAATCTAAGTATTTCCCCCGAACCATGGTAAGCCAATGCTTTGGATTCGAGTTCACACTTTGATCATGGTTCCTCGTGATCCATGCATTTGCATAGAACTCTTGAACCATTAGGATCCCGACTTGTTGAATGGGATTGGTGAGAACTTCCCAACCTCTTCTTTGGATTTCAAGTCGGATCTCCAGATACTCATTCTTTTTTAGCTTGAAAGGAACCTCAGGGATCACTTTCTTCTTGGCCACAACTTCATAGAAGTGGTCTTGATAGACCTTTGAGATGAATCTCTCCATCTCCCATAACTCAGAGGTGGAAGCAATTGCTTTCCCTTTCCTCTTTCTAAAGGTTTCTCTGGCCTTAGGTGCCATAAATGGTTATGGAAAAACAAAAAGCTATGCTTTTACCACACCAAACTTAAAATGGTTGCTCGTCCCCGAGCAAAAGAAGAAAGAAAGTAGTAGAAGAAGAAGAAAATGGAGGAGATGGGGGAATAAGATGTATTCGGCCAAGGAGAAGAAGAGAGGGTTGCGTTGTGTGAAAATGAATAAGGAATGAGGGGTTTATATAGGAGAGTGGGGAGGGTTAAGGTTTGGCTATTAGGGTTGGGTTTGGGAGGGAAATTAGTTTGAATTTTGAAGGTAGGTGGGGTTTTTGGGGAAGAAAGGATGGATGTGAGTGGTGAAGAGGTGATGGAAAAAAGTGATTGAGGTTATTGATGAAGGGTATTTGGGAAAGAGAGTTATGAAAAGGTGTGAAGAGGAGAGAAGAAAAAGTGGGGATCCTGTAAGGTCCACAGATCAAGTGGGGTCAAGGACTTAACATCCCTGCTCCAATTAGGCGTGTAAAACGCCCTTGCTGTGCAATCCTGGCGTTTAACGCCAGACTGCTTCCTGTTTTTGGCGTTAAACGCCCAAATGTAGCCTGTTTCTGGCGTTTAACGCCAGACAGATGCTTACTTCTGGCGTTAAACACCAGCTTGGTGCCTGTTTCTGGCGTTAAATGCCAGACAAATGCTTGTTTCTGGCGTTTAAACGCCAGACTGCTCTCCTCCAGGGTGTGCTGTTTTCAATGCTGTTTTTTTCATTCTGTTTTTTATTTTCAGTAGTTTTTGTGACTTCACATGATCATCAACCTAATAAAACACGAAATAACAAAAAGAAAATAAAATAGATATGATTAAATAACATTGGGTTGCCTCCCAAAAAGCGCTTCTTTAGTGTCAATAGCTTGACAGTGAGCTCTCATGGAGCCTCACAGATAATCAGAGCAAGGTTGGAACCTCCCAACACCAAACTTAGAGTTTGAATGTGGGGGTTCAACACCAAACTTAGAGTTTGGTTGTGGCCTCCCAACACCAAACTTAGAGTTTGACTGTGGGGGCTTTGGTTGACTCTGCAGTGAGAGAAGCTTTTCATGCTTCCTCTCCATGGTTACAGAAGGAGATCATTGAGTCTTAAACACAAGGTTGTCCTCATTCAGTTGGAAGACCAATTCTCCTCTGTCCACATCAATCACAGCTCTTGCTGTGGCTAGGAAGGGTCTTCCAAGGATGATGGATTCATCCTCGTCCTTCCCAGTGTCTAGGATTATGAAATCAGCAGGGATGTAAAGGCCTTCAACCTTTACCAACACGTCCTCTACTTGTCCATAAGCCTATTTTCTTGAGTTGTCTGCCATCTCTAATGATATTCTGGCAGCTTGCACCTCAAAGATCCCAAGTTTCTCCATTACTGAGAGTGACATTAAGTTTATTCCTGACCCCAGGTCACACAGAGCCTTTTCAAAGGTCATGGTGCCTATGGTATAGGGTATTAAGAATTTGCTAGGATCCTGTTTCTTTTGAGGTAATTTCTGCCTATCCAATGCATTTAGTTCATTGGTGAGCAAGGGAGGTTCATCTTCCCAAGTCTCATTACCAAATAGTTTGGCATTCAGCTTCATGATTGCACCAAGGTATTTAGCAACTTGCTCTTCAGTAATGTCTTCATCCTCTTCAAAGGAAGAATACTCATCAGAGCTCATGAAGGGCAGAAGGAGGTTTAATGGAATCTCTATGGTCTCTAGATGAGCCTCAGATTCCTTTGGTTCCTCAAAGGGATACTCCTTATTGGTCACTGGACGTCCCAGGAGGTCTGCCTCACTAGGATTCACGTCCTCCTCTTCCCTTGTAGGTTCGACCATGATGGTCAAATCAATGGCCTTGCACTCTCTCTTTGGATTCTCTTCTGTATTGCTTGGGAGAGTACTAGGAGGAGTTTCAGTGACTCTTTTACTCAGCTGGCCGACTTGTGCCTCCAAATTTCTAATGGAGGACCTTGTTTCATTCATGAAACTCACAATGGCCTTAGATAGATCAGAGACTATATTTGCTAAGCTAGATGGATTCTGCTCAAAATTCTCTATCTATTGCTGAGTGGATGATGGAAAAGGCTTGCTATTGCTAAACCTGTTTCTTCCACCATTATTAAAGCCTTGTTAAGGCTTTTGTTGATCCTTCCATGAGAAATTTGGATGATTTCTCCATGAGGGATTATAGGTGTTTCCATAGGGTTCACCCATGTAATTCACCTCTGCTATTGCAGGGTTCTCAGGATCATAAGCTTCTTCTTCAGAAGAGGCCTCTTTAGTACTGTTGGATGATTCCTTCAATCCATTCAGACTCTGAGAGATCATATTGACTTGCTGAGTCAATATTTTATTCTGAGCAAATATGGCATTCAGAGTATCAATTTCAAGAACTTCCTTCCTCTGAGGCGTCCCATTACTCACAGGATTCCTTTCAGAAGTGTACATGAACTGGTTATTTGCAACCATGTCAATGAGTTCTTGAGCTTCTGCATGCATTTTCTTTAGGTGAATGGATCCACCTGCAGAATGGTCCAATGACATTTTAGATAATTCAGCAGACCATCATAGAATTTGTCCAGGATGGTCCATTCTGAAAGCATGTCAGAAGGACACTTTTTGGTCAGTTCCTTGTATCTCTCCTAAGCTTCATAGAGGGATTCACCTTCCTTTTGTCTGAAGGTCTGAACATCCACTCTAAGCTTGCTAAGCTTTTGAGGAGGAAAGAACTTGGCTAAGAAAGCCGTGACCAGCTTATCCCAAGAGTTCAGGCTATCTTTAGGTTGAGAGTCCAACCATATTCTAGCTCTGTCTCTTACAACAAACGGGAAAAGCATGAGCCTGTAGACCTCGGGATCAACCCCATTGGTCTTAACAGTATCACAGATCTGCAAGAATTCAGTTAAGAACTGAAAGGTATCTTCGGATGGAAGTCTATAAAACTTGCAATTCTGTTGCATCAGAGAAACTAGTTGAGGTTTCAGCTCAAAATTGTTTACTCCAATGGCAGGGATTCAGATGCTTCTTCCATGTAAATTGGAATTAGGTGCAGTAAAGTCACTGATGGGTATTTTTGTGAAAAAACGAATTTCTCCAAAACACCCAAAACTAACCGGCAAGTGCACCGGGTCGCATCAAGTAATAATAACTCACGGGAGTGAGGTCGATCCCACAAGGATTGAAGGATTGAGCAATTTTAGCTTAGTGGTTGATTTAGTCAAGCGAATCAAGATTTGGTTGAGAGATTTGTGATTTGCAGAATTTAAATTGCAGAGAAAGTAAAGGGAGTGGGTAAATTGCATGAAAGTAAAGAGAACTGAAATTTAAAGTGCTGAATCTTAAAGAACAAGAAATTAAATGGCAGAAACTTAGAACGTAAGAAATGTAAATTGCAGAATCTTAAAGTGCAAGAAATGTAAATGGCTTGAATTGTAAAGCGAATTGGGAATTGGATTTGCAGAAATTAAACAAGGAAAGGTAAAATTCAACAAACAGAGAAATAAAAGATGACTTGGATTGAACCGGATCTAAAAACAGAATTGTAAATGAGCATGAAAAGCGTTAAACAGAGAAAGTAAAATGAGAATTCAGATCTCAGGACTCAAGAGACTAGATAACCAAGTCTAGATCTCAATGCCTTCCTAGATCCAACAAGAACAATTGCAAAGGAAATGTAAATTGCAAAGAAAGTAGATGAAGAAGCAATTAACAGAAATTTAAATTCAATTGTGCAGTAGAATTCAACAAAGAGATCTCAGGATGAGATTGAAACAGAATTCCTTCAATTCTCCAACCCAAGATCCAAGATAAGTGTAATTGAAATTGAAAGCAAGAAAACTAAGAGGAAGGGAATTCAATTCTCCTTCCCCGAGACTTAGAAATTAAAATTCTCTCAACACCAAAAGCTCTCCGAAAACTCTCTATGAAAACTAAAAGGAAAGCTCTCTGAGAAACTTCCAAGAAAAGAACTTCTATCCTATGCTATTTATACACTTTCTTCAAATGGTCTTCAAGCCTTCAATTGGGCCTTTGCTCTTGATGGAATTGGGTTGATAGAGGCCTTGGTTGATTGCTCTTGGAGTTTGGAGAAGAACCGAATTGAACCGGGTTTGGAATCATGAAAGCTTGAGTAAAAGTTTGAGTAAAAGTTTGAGGCAAACTTTTACTCAAACTTTTCACATCAGCCACCCTCTTTTGCTGATACCAACGTTGGGGCAAAAGTTTGGGGTCAAACTTTTGCTCAAACGTTGGCCTCCCCTTGCACACTCATGGCGCCAACGTTTGCCAAAAAGTTAGAGGCAAACGTTGGCGCAAACTTTTGCTCTCCAGGGTGTGTTGTTCATACGCCAACGTTTGCCAAAAAGTTTGAGGCAAACGTTGGCGCAAACTTTTGCTCTCCAGGGTGTTGATTTGTGATGCCAAAAGTTTGCCAAAAAGTTTGAGGCAAACTTTTGCTCCAGCTTTTTGCCCAAAAGTTTGCACAAAAGTTTGAGGCAAACTTTTGGTCCAGCTTTTTACTCCCTGGTTCATTTTCACTTATTCCAAAAGTTTGAGCTAAAGTTTGAGGCAAATTTTTACTCAAACTTTTTGTCCTCTCTTCCTCCTAGCCATTCCTCCTTGCTTCAACCTTTCTCCAAGCTTTCTTCACCTATCATTAATCAACCAAACACATCAAAGCTATGCTCAAAATCATGAGATATTCATTCTTTCATAATATGTGACAATTATAGCATAAAACCTCATGAAATTGCATTAATTCATACATGGTTGATTAAATCAAAGGAAACATGAAAATCTACCCAATTGGCTTGCTTATGGCTCAAGAAAGTGCATAATTCAATTGAAAACAAAAGAAAAAGGCTAGTGAAACTAGGCTAAGATGACTTGTCATCACAACACCAAACTTAAAGCTTGCTTGTCCCCAAGCAAGAAATGATTTATTGAGAAGAAAGAATGAAATGGAAGAGGATGTTCATGCTAGTAGAGTGTTATTGGTAGTTCATGGGGTTTTTTGTGGATATGTAAACACTCACCTCTTATTGACTCTTAAGCCTAGAAAGTCTCCTTCAAGCTTCAAGTAACATACTGCTATGACCTCTCATTATTTTTTTATCCTTGGCTATTATTTTGTTCATAAGCTTTATTTGAGTGTCATGTGTAGCAAGTTCATTTCCTTTTCTTTATACTTGACACATTATTCACTATAGACACTTGGCTCACATTCCTTCTTAGAACATTGATGCCCAGCACCTCTTTGGGCTACTAAATGCCTTGTAGTTAGGTTGCTCTTGATAGTGGACTTTCAGCTGATGATCCCGGGTTAGTTAACCCAAGTCATCGAGTGTTGATGCACTCCAAAGAGCTTAATAATCCAAGCAGATCCTAATACAAAGACACCACAGGCATATATTCTAAGGTTCAAGCTATTGGTGTCCAGCTTTGTTTCTTTTTGTTTTTCTTTTGTTCTGCCACTCTTTGGCTATTTCTTTTTCTCTCCTTTTTTTTTCTTTCTTTTTGTTTTTCTGTCTAACCAAGGACTTTTATTTGATTGAGATTCATAGACAGTAGGCCACTTTATACTTAGAAGGAGACATCCTAGTTCTTTTATTCACTAAAGTGAGCTATTATACAATCACACACACACCACCACTTACTTTTATTGTACTTCTATCTAACAGAGAACTATCTCACTTCACATTCAAACATTTCTTTTATTGAATTAAAGATGCAGGGGACAAAGCATGCTTTTTGTTCAGTGAAAGTAAACACACAAGCACACACATAGGCTAGCTTACTTATTTTAAGAGTGATTCTACTTGTACTAGATGAACACTTTAGCAAGACACAAGTCAAAGCATTTTTCAACAGCAGAAGTTAAGTATAGATACAACCTATTGGTTTGCAGTTCTTTTGTCCCTCCTTCTGTTGTGTCCCCTTTTGAGTTATTATGCATACTATCTTCAATTGGTGGTTAGTTCCCTGCACAATTCTCAAAAGTTGCTTGCTTCTCAAGCCCTTAGGTGACTGATTAGTACATATGAATTGAATGTGGCTTTTGGAGTTAGTTTGATGTGGGAACACCAAACTTAATTCCTTGCCACTTCCTCTGATGCAACAGGTTAACAATATGTAATGTCTTGTGTCCTTGCCAAAGGTTATGGAGTTAAAACTAGAAAACAGTTAAATGGTTGACTAATCATGTTTGATTGCTTGGAGCTAGTGTTGTGCAGGAAGTGAAGGTGTGATTTTAAATGAGGTTTTGGTGGAACACCAAACTTAGAATCCTTCATTCTCCCTATTGTTTTGGTGTGCAACACCAAACTTAGCTCCTTGCAATGCATATCAATTATTCAACATTTTTATTGAAAAGGCTATGAAAAGAAAACTACCTCAGGTTGGGTTGCCTCCCAACAAGCGCTCTTTTATTGTCACTAGCTTGACATCGATCCTCTTAGATCATGGGGGTTGAAAATCATAGTGCCTCAGCTTTTCTCCTCTTACTGTGAACTTCCTTCCGGTCTCCTTTTTGATGATCTCTAGGTGTTCAAGTGAAACGACCCGGTTTACAGTGTAGTATTCAGATGATTGTGGGGACACCTTCATTGGTTGGGTGTTTAACATTACTTTATCCCCTGGTGAAAAGCCTTCAGTGGGGATTTTCTTGTTTTTCCACCCTTTTGGCCTCTTCTTCTTCTCTTCTTTCTTAAGAGATGATTCATGCCTTGGTGGTTCTTTATCTGGAATGTTGAGGTTCTCATCTGGGGATTTTGGATCTAGTTCCTCCTTGATTTCTTTGGTCTGTTGCACCATTTCTACTTCTTTCAAGCATGGATGTAGAAGTCTTGGAGTTAACTCATTGAATGCCTCCTTCAAGCTTTGATCATTGGCCTTATCCTTCATACAATCTTCTTCTTGAGTAGGCTCATACAGGATTTTAAAAACATGGAATGCTAGGTGCTCATCATGCACTCTTAACAACAATTCTCCTTTTTCAACATCTATCAATGCTCTGCCCGTAGCCAGGAAAGGCCTCCCCAGGATGATGGGAGTGTTAGGGTCTTCATCCATATCCAGGATGACAAAATCAGCTGGGAGAAAGAATTTTTCCACTTTTACCAACACATTCTCCACAACTCCCAGTGCTTGCTTAATGGATTTGTCAGCCATTTGGAGAACTATTCGTGTGGACTTCAGCTCAGAAATTTGAAGTTTCCTCATTAGAGACAAAGGCATCAAGTTTATACCTGCACCGAGGTCACAAAATGACTTCTCAATTGTTACGTTTCCTATGGTGCAAGGTATGTAAAAACTCCCAGGATCATCTTTCTTCTCTGGCAACTCTCTTTGGAGGATAGCACTACATTCCTTTGTCATCTCAACAATCTGTCCTTCCTTCAGGGATGTTTTCTTTGTGAGTACTTCTTTCATAAATTTGGCATATAATGGCATCTGTTCAAGTGCTTCTAAGAAAGGAATATTGATGCTGAGAGTCTTGAATATATCCAGGAATTTTGAGTATTGCTTATCCTCGTTTTCTTTTTTGAACCTCTGAGGGTACGGAAGTTTGGGGACATCTGGCTTCACCCCTTCCTTCTTCTCTTGTAGCTGTGTTTCAAGGATGTCCACATCTTTCTTTGAGCTTTTTGCATTCTTGGTATTTCTCTCCTCTTCACTTCTCTCTTCTGTCTCTTCTTGTGGAACTTCTCTGTTGTGTTCTTCTTGATTGATGGCTTCCTTCTCCCTAGTCTTTTCACTTCCCACTATGATTGCTTTGCACTCCTCCCACTTTGTAGCTTTTCCTTTGTCCTTTGGATTGGAGATTGTATCACTTGGGAGAACATTGGTTGGCCGTTCAGCTTGTTTGGCCAATTGTCCCACTTGTCGTTCAAGGCTCTTCATGGTAGCTTCATTTCTCTCTTGCATTTTGACCAAGCTTTGAGTGGACTGAGCAATTGCTTGTATGGCTGCCTCAAGACTTGAAATTCTACTTTCATGATGGTCTATTGGTGGTATGATGGGGGTGGAATGTGGTTGCTGGAAGTTATTTGTACGGGTAGTGTGGTAGTTTTGGGGGTTAGATGTTGGTGCGGAAATGCTATTTTGATGAGTTTGTGGATTGTGGTGGGGTGGTTGATATGTATTTTGTGGTTTCTTATATTGATTATTATTAGCGTTTTGCTGGTTGTGATTTGAGTAAGTTGTGTTTCTTGAGTTGTTTTGGTTTGAGTTTTTCTGCCACGGTTGCTGGCTTTGGGTGGTTCTTCCAGGATGGATTGTATGTATCACCATACACTTCAGTTGGTCCTTGGTTGTGCATATACTGTACTTGCTCTTGTTGTTGTTCTTCTTGAGTTTCTTCATTTTGTCCCCATGGTTGATGGTTGGCTTGTATTCACTGCTGCAACTTGCAAGCTATCAATCTTTTTAGCCATTTGCTCAAATTGTTGTTGAATCTGCTCCTGCATTATCTTGTTTTGAGCTAGGAGGGTGTCAACCCCTTCCATTTCTAACACTCCTTTCCTTAGTGATGGTTGGCGTTGTCTCTGATGGCCAAAGAAATATTGGTTGTTAGCCACCATGTCAATGAGGTTCTGAGCTTCTTCAGCTGTCTTCATGAGTTGCATTGAGCCTCCTGCTGAATAGTCAAGTGCCTCTTGAGCTTTCATTGTCAGTCCTTCATAGAAATTTTGGAGTTTATCCCATTCATTAAACATCTCTGGTGGATACTTCCTGAGTAAAGCTTTGTATCTCTCCCATGCTTCATACAATGACTCTCCATCCATCTGAGTAAATGTTTGAACCTCTGTTTTGAGCCTGATGATCCTTTGAGGAGGATAAAACTTTGCTAAGAACTTGCTCACTAGATCTTCCCAATTGTTGATGCTTTCTCTTGGAAATGACTCCAACCATTGAGTAGCTTTGTCCCTCAGGGAAAATGGAAACAACAACAATTTGTAACTGTCAGGATGTACACCATTGGTCTTCACGGTGTTACATATCCTCAGGAAGGTGGATAGGTGCTGGTTTGGATCTTCCAAGGGGCCTCCTCCATAAGAACAGTTGTTCTGCACCAAGGTGATGAGTTGGGGCTTCAATTCAAAGTTATTTGCATCGATATTTGGGGTAAGGATGCTACTCCCACAATGCCTTGGATTAGCAAATGTATATGAAGCCAAGACTCTCCTCTGGGGTTGACCATTGTTGTTGGCCATTCTCACTGGTGGATTTGTTGGATTTGTTGAGTGTTCCTCCAATTCATGATATTCTTCATCTGATTCTTCCTCTCCAGCAACATTTTTTTCTCTTGCTTCTCTTCTTAGCCTTCGGAGGATTCTTTCGTCAGTTTCACGAAAGGTAGGGATATCTCTTCTTGTATCTGACATACAAGCAAAACACAAGAATCACACAATACCAGAAAAGCAATAACACTTCAATCCATGGCTGAAGTGAAATATTAGTTAGCTTAGGCAAAAATTCAAACAGTTAGCGTGTTAGTCAAAAGTTAAAGAAACAGAAAAGAAAAAGTGCTTGATCTAGATCTCTACTTCACTTAATCATTGTCAATCTATTTCAATCCCCGGCAACAGCGCCAAAAACTTGATGGGTATTTTTGTGGAAAAACGAATTTCTCCAAAACACCCAAAACTAACCGGCAAGTGCACCGGGTCACATCAAGTAATAATAACTCACGGGAGTGAGGTCGATCCCACAGGGATTGAAGGATTGAGCAATTTTAGCTTAGTGATTGATTTAGTCAAGCGAATCAAGATTTGGTTGAGAGATTTGTGATTTGCAGAATTTAAATTGCAGAGAAAGTAAAGGGAGTGGGTAAATTGCATGAAAGTAAAGAGAACTGAAATTTAAAGTGCTGAATCTTAAAGAACAAGAAATTAAATGGCAGAAACTTAGAACGCAAGAAATGTAAATTGCAGAATCTTAAAGTGCAAGAAATGTAAATGGCTTGAATTGTAAAGGGAATTGGGAATTGGATTTGCAGAAATTAAACAAGGAAAGGTAAAATTCAACAAACAGAGAAATAGAAGATGACTTGGATTGAACCGGATCTAAAAACAGAATTATAAATGAGCATGAAAAGCATTAAACAGAGAAAGTAAAATGAGAATTCAGATCTCAGGACTCAAGAGACTAGATAACCAAGTCTAGATCTCAATGCCTTCCTAGATCCAACAAGAACAATTGCAAAGGAAATGTAAATTGCAAAGAAAGTAGATGAAGAAGCAATTAACAGAAATTTAAATTCAATTGTGCAGTAGAATTCAACAAAGAGATCTCAGGATGAGATTGAAACAGAATTCCTTCAATTCTCCAACCCAAGATCCAAGATAAGTGTAATTGAAATTGAAAGCAAGAAACCTAAGAGGAAGGGAATTCAATTCTCCTTCCCCGAGACTTAGAAATTAAAATTCTCTCAACACCAAAAGCTCTCCGAAAACTCTCTATGAAAACTAAAAGGAAAGCTCTCTGAGAAACTTCCAAGAAAAGAACTCCTATCCTATGCTATTTATACACTTTCTTCAAATGGTCTTCAAGCCTTCAATTGGGCCTTTGCTCTTGATGGAATTGGGTTGATAGAGGCCTTGGTTGATTGCTCTTGGAGTTTGGAGAAGAACCGAATTGAACCGGGTTTGGAATCATGAAAGCTTGAGTAAAAGTTTGAGTAAAAGTTTGAGGCAAACTTTTACTCAAACTTTTCACATCAGCCACCCTCTTTTGCTGATACCAACGTTGGGGAAAAAGTTTGGGGTCAAACTTTTGCTCAAACGTTGGCCTCCCCTTGCACACTCATGGCGCCAACGTTTGCCAAAAAGTTAGAGGCAAACGTTGGCGCAAACTTTTGCTCTCCAGGGCGTGTTGTTCATGCGCCAACGTTTGCCAAAAAGTTTGAGGCAAACGTTGGCGCAAACTTTTGCTCTCCGGGGTGTTGATTTGTGATGCCAAAAGTTTGCCAAAAAGTTTGAGGCAAACTTTTGCTCAAGCTTTTTGCCCAAAAGTTTGCACAAAAGTTTGAGGCAAACTTTTGCTCCAGCTTTTTACCCAAAAGTTTGCACAAAAGTTTGAGGCAAACTTTTGCTCCAGCTTTTTGCCCAAAAGTTTGCACAAAAGTTTGAGGCAAACTTTTGGTCCAGCTTTTTGCTCCCTGGTTCATTTTCACTTATTCCAAAAGTTTGAGCTAAAGTTTGAGGCAAACTTTTGCTCAAACTTTTTGTCCTCTCTTCCTCCTAGCCATTCCTCCTTGCTTCAACCTTTCTCCAAGCTTTCTTCACCTATCATTAATCAACCAAACACATCAAAGCTATGCTCAAAATCATGAGATATTCATTCTTTCATAATATGTGACAATTATAGCATAAAACCTCATGAAATTGCATTAATTCATACATGGTTGATTAAATCAAAGGAAACATGAAAATCTACCCAATTGGCTTGCTTATGGCTCAAGAAAGTGCATAATTCAATTGAAAACAAAAGAAAAAGGCTAGTGAAACTAGGCTAAGATGACTTGTCATCAGTCACCAAGCATCTTCCTTGCATTGTTATTATTTTCGGCCATGTCTCCTTCTTTTTCGAAAATTTCTGTCGGATTTTCTCCAGAGAGTTGTGCTTTAGCTTCCCTTAGCTTCCTCTTCAAAGTTCTTTCAAGTTCGGGATCAGCTTCAACAAGAATGTCCTTATCCTTGTTCCTGCTCATATGAAAAAGAAGAAAATAGAAAATATGGAATCCTCTATGTCACAATATAGAGATTCTTTTATGTGAGTAGAAGAAGATATGAATAGAAGAAGGAGAATTCAAACACAAGGGTGAGGAGTAGGTTCGAATTCTTGGGTGAAAGAGGGGTGTTAGTAAATAAATAAATAAATAGAAGGAGGTGAGGGAGAAGAATTTTCGAAAATTAGATAAAATAAAATAAAAGTATTTTTGTTTTTTAAATTAGAATTAAAATTAAAAATTCGAAAATTAAGAAAGGAAAAATTAAACCAAATTAAATTAAATTTAAAATAATTAGTTAATTTAAAAAGGAATTTTGAAAAAGATGAAGGTTATTTTCAAAAATTAGAGATAGAATTAGTTAGGTAGTTTTGAAAAAGATAAGAATCAAACAAAAAGATAGGATTAGTTTGAAAAAGATTTGAAAATCAATTTTTGAAAAGATAAGAAGTTAGAAAAGATTTTGAAATTGATTTTGAAAAAGATATGATTGAAACTTAATTTGAAAAAGATTTGAAAAAGAAATTTGAAAAGATTTGAATTTTGAAATCAAAATTGATTACTTGACTAATAAGAAACTAAAAAGGTATCCGTGAAAATTTTGAAAAAGTCAACTCAAATTTTCGAAAATTTATGCGTGAAAAAAGGAAAGATATTTTTTTATTTTTGAATTTTAATAAAGAAAGAGAAAAACATCAAAAAGACTCGAGATATAAAAAATTTGGATCAAAACAAAGGAAACATGCAAGAACACTTTGAATGCAAAGATGAACACCAAGAACACTTTGAATGTCAAGATGAACATCAAGAACTTATTTTTGAAAATTTTTTTAAGAAAAGAAAAACATGCAAGATACCAAACTTAAAATTCGACTCAAGACTCAAACAAGAAACATAAAAATTATTTTTGATTTTATGATTTTATAAATTTTTTTTTGGTTTTTTCGAAAATTATTTTGGGGAAAACGAAAAAGAAATTATATATTTTTTATATTATTTTCGAAAATAAGAAATAAAAAAGCTTAAAAATAAAATAAAATTACCTAATCTGAGCAACAAGATGAACCGTCAGTTGTCCAAACTCGAACAATCCCTGGCAACGGCGCCAAAAACATGGTGCGCAGAAATCGTGACGGTTCATTCCTTGGTAACGGCGCTAAAAACTTAATACGTACATTCTTAATCTTAGTTCTTCTTCACAATCTTGCACAACTAACCAGCAAGTGCACTGGGTCGTCCAAGTAATAAACCTTACGTGAGTAAGGGTCGATCCCACGGAGATTGTCGGCTTGAAGCAAGCTATGGTCACCTTGTAAATCTCAGTCAGGCGGATTCAATTGATTATGGAGATTTAATAATTAAAAGATAAATAAAATATAAAATAAAGATAGTGATACTTATGTAATTCATTGGTGAGAATTTCATATAAGCGTATAGAGATGCGTTCGTTCCTCCTGTACCAATGCTTTCCTATTATCTTCATCCAATCATTCATACTCCTTTCTATGGCAAGCTGTATGTTAGGCATCATCGTTGTCAATGGCTACATCCTGTCCTCTCAGTAAAAATGGTCCAATGCGCTGTCACTGCATAGCTAATCATCTGTCAGTTCTCGATCATACTGGAATAGGATCCATTGATCCTTTTGCGTCTGTCACTACGCCCAGCACTCGCGAGTTTGAAGCTCGTCGTAGCCATCCCTTCCCAGATCCTACTCGGAATACCACAGACAAGGTTTACACTTTCCGGATCTCAAGAATGGTCGTCCATGGATTCTAACTTATACCACGAAGACTCTGATTAAGGAATCCCAGAAATATTCATTCAATCTAAGGTAGAACGGAAGTGGTTATTAGGCACGCGTTCATAGATGGGAATGATGATGACTGTCACGATCATCACATTCATATTAAGGTACGAATAAATATCTTAGAATCGGAATAAGCTTGAATTGAATAGAAAAACAATAGTACTATGTATTAATTCATGAGGAACAGCAGAGCTCCACACCTTAATCTTTGGTGTGTAGAAACTCTACCGTTGAAAATACATAAGTGATAATGGAGTTCATTGGTCTCGGCCCCAGAGGGGAACCAAAGTAACCAAGTCTAAAATGATCCGAAGATCTTCCAAAAGATGTAAATACAATAGTAAAAAGTCCTATTTATGTTAAACTAGTTACTAGGGTTTACAGAAATGAATAAATGATGCAGAAATCCACTTCTGGGGCCCACTTGGTGTGTGCTTGGGCTGAGCATTGAGCTTTACATGTGTAGAGGCTTCTCTTGGAGTTGAACGCCAGTTTGTAACCTGTTTCTGGCGTTTAACTCCACTTTGCAACCTGTTTCTGGTGTTTAACTCCAGAATGCAGCATGGAACTGGCGTTGAACGCCAGTTTGCGTCATCTAAACTCAGGCAAAGTATGGATTATTATATATTGTTGGAAAGCCCTAGATGTCTACTTTCTAACGCAATTGAGAGCGCGCCATTTGGAGTTCTGTAGCTCCAGAAAATCCACTTTGAGTGTAGGGAGGTCAGAATCCAACAGCATCTGCAGTCCTTCTTCAACCTCTGAATCTGATTTTTGCTCAAGTCCCTCAATTTCAGCCAGAAAGTACCTGAAATCACAGAAAAATATACAAACTCATAGTAAAGTCCAGAAATGTGATTTTTATTTAAAAACTAATAAAAATATGCTAAAAACTAACTGAATTATACTGAAAACTATGTAAAAACAATGCCAAAAAGCGTATAAATTATCCGCTCATCACTAGCGTTGAACGTCAGTCACAGCACACCCTTTGAGTGCCTGAATCCCACTCAAGAACCCTCTTGCCCAGAACCAAAGAAAATCATAAAGACTATTGAGGTTCCTTTGAATACACTTCTGCAGTGCATAAGTTCTTATGACTACTCATCCTCAAGTGAGGATGAAGACACTAGGGAAGAGCAAGTTGCTCGTTTCCTAGGAGCACTAATGAAGCTAAATACCAAGTTATTTGGTACAAAGCCTCTGGTGGAAGAACCTCCACTGCTCACCAAAGATCTCCATGCTTTGGTTCAACAAGAGCTACCTCAAGCTTCCAGATCCTGGACACTTTCTGATTCCTTTCACCATAGGCGCTATGACCTTCGAAAAGGCTCTATAGACCTAGGGTCAAGAATCAACCTCATGCCACTCTCTGTTATTGAGAAACTGGGAATTCTTGAGGTACAAGCTACACACGTCTCTTTAGAGATGGCAGACAAGACCATGAAGAAGCCATATTCCTTAGTGGAGGATGTATTGGTTAAAGTTGGAAACCACTACATCCCAGCAAACTTTATTGTCTTGGACATTGGAAAGGATGAGGATGACTATGTTATCCTTGGAAGACCCTTCTTTGCTACTACAAAAGCTTTGATTAATATAGCTAAGGGAGAAATGGTTTTCCAATTAGGAGAGGACTACATCTTATTAAGATGTCCAATCCTAATTCTCCCTCCAATAAGAAAGGGACAACTGTGCAACACCTAGTGTGCTAACCCTCTCTTTCTATGCAGAGCTTTACAGAGCCCCCAAACATCATTTCTAAGTTTGGTGTTGGGCAGCCATCAACAAGCTCTAAGCACAAAGGTACTAAAAAGAAAGTACCTAAAGGCTGGAAGGACAAGAAAGTCCTAACTGAAGGCCTCACCTGGCATGAGAGTTGTCTTCACTAAGAATCCAGTTCTACCACATACAATGAACCGTGTCCTATCTCTAGAGCATGTAGAGCTCATTCATGAGAGGACAGACAGAAAATTCACTGTAAGGGGCAAAAATTTGAGCCCTTACTCACCTCCTTAAGGAGCTGAAGGTCAAGCTAGTAACTTTAAAAGAGCGCTTGTTGGGAGGCAACCCAACTTTACCCAACCATAGTTATTTTCCTTCATTTTGTTTTTCATTTTAGTGTCAGAGTCATGATCATGTGCATCAGTCAAGAGACAGAATTCACAGTAGTAAAAACAGAAAACTCTGGAAAGTGTGTTATAGTTGAACGCCAGTGAGGAAGTACTCACTGGGCATTCAACGCCCCAAGAGGGGAGCATTGCTGGCATTGCACGCCAGCCAGGGAGCAGCCCCTGGGCGTTCAAACGCCAATGTAGAGAAGCTGGAAATCTAGAATTCGCTAGCCTCTCAGGACCAAGAGGTCCCACAGAAGCTCCATCTATCCCACCTTCTTCCTCCCCATTGATCATATTTGCTCGAGGGCGAGCAAAACTCTTAAGTTTGGTGTTGCAAAAGCTCTTATTTGTGACTTCTACCACTCTTAAGTATAGAAGAAGAGGATGGAGCAAACTAGAGAGCATGCACATAAGCCTGTGCAACCGCCTCAACAAAGACAAAGGAGTGACATAGAAGAGATCAAGCACTACATGGGATCCTCAAGGAGGAGCACTGGCCACCATCATTCAGGTGGATTCGTTCTCTTTTACTCTTTTCCTATTATTTTTCTGTTTTCTGTCTGTTTATTTATCTGTTTTCTTGTCCTAGTTGCATGATCATTTGCATTGATGTCTTTAAGGTGTAAAATGTTTCATATATCTCTCACCTTGCTTAAATAAAATTTTTTTAAGAAAATAACTAAGAGATGCATGAATTTCAAGTTTAAAATAAGAGTAGTTCAATTAGTTTGATGTGGTGTAATTTGCCTTTGTTTTCTGAATGTATGAAATAAACAGTTCATGTTTGAAGTTGAAATTTTAGAATGTTGGCTCTTGAAAGAATAAGGAAAAGCGAAAAATATTATTGATAATCTGAAAAATCTGAAAATTGATTTTTGAAGCAAGAAAAAGCAGCAAAAACCAAAAGAAAAATCATGTTGCAAAAGAAAAAAAATTATATGCATGCAAGAAAGAAAAAAAATGGCGAAAAAGAAAAAGAAAAAATAAAAAGCAGAAAAATCCATTACTGCCCAAAAATACAGGAAAAGTAGGACAGATTGAAAAATCCAGTAACCCTTTAAACCAAAAGGCAAAGGTAAAAGGACCCAAGGCTTTGAGCATCAGTGGTTAGGAGGGCCCAAAAGAATAAAATTTTGGCCTAAGCGGCTAAACCTAGCTGTCCCTAACCATGTGCTTGTGGCGTGAAGGTGTCAAGTGAAAAGCTTGAGACTGAGTGGTTAAAGTCATGGTCCAAAACAAAAAGAGTGTGTTTAAGAACTCTAAACACCTCTATTTGGGGACTATATCAAAGCTGAGTCACAATCTGAAAAGGTTCACCCAGGTAAAGTGTCTGTGGCATGAATGTATCCGGTGGTAATACTGGAAAACAGAGTGCTTAGGGTCACAGCCAAGACTCAGAAAGCTGTGTTCAAGAATCAAAATAAGCTTAACTAAGAGAGTCAATAATATCATCTGTATTATAAGTTCCTAAGGATGCTAACATCTCTGAGTTTCAATGGATAGTGAGATGCCAAAACTATTCAGAAGCAAAAAGCTACTAAGATCCTCTCATATGATTTTAATTAAGCTTCATTTGAAACTTAGAAATTTATTTTATCTTAATTTTCTTTTCTATCCTACTATGTTTTTAGTTGCTTGGGGACAAGCAACGGTTTAAGTTTGGTATTGTGATGAGCGGATACTTTATACGCTTTTTGGCATCATTTTCATATAGTTTTTAGTAGTTTTTATTTAGTTTTATTAAGTTTTTATAGGTTTTAGTGTTAAATTCACATTTTTAGATTCTACTATGAGTTTTTGTGTTTTTGGGCAATTTCAGGTATTTTCTGGCTGAAATTGAGGAGCTGGAGCAGAAGTCTGATTCAGAGTCAGAGAAAGCACTCAAATGCTGTCCAAATCTGACCTGCCTGGATTCAGAAGAGCTTTTCTGGAGCTACTAAAGTCCAAATGGAGCGTTCTCAACTACTATGGAAATCTGACTTTCAGAGCTTTCCAGCAATATATAATAGTCTATACCTTGCTTCGAATTAGAAGGCTGAAAACTGGCATTCAACGCCAGCTATCTGACCAGTTCTGGCGTCCATCGCCAGAAAGGGATTTCAAGCTGGAGTCCAACGCCCAAAAAGGTGCCAGGACTGGAGTTCAATGCCCAAGGAAGCCTAAGCACGTGGATTTCATCAAACACTCACTAAGTGGGCCCCAAAAGTGGATTTTAGCACTAAACAACTGTTTTACCCTTACTAGTCATCTGTTTAGTATTTAAGGAATTTTATTTATGTAATATAAGGACTTTTAGACACTCTCAGTCATCATACACATTTTCACCATTGTTTTACCTCAGTATGAGTTTCTAAATCTCCTAGGTTGAGGGGAGGAGCTCTACTGAGTCCTATGAATGAATAAAAGTATTTCTGTTTCTTCTTCGATCTGTGTTTGATGTATCTCTAATATGTATATCCCGATCTTCATCGTGGTGAGCAGGATGATCTGACAAATTAGCTCTGTTCATCACATTAAGCCGAATGTGCCTGACAAACACCCTCGTCTACTTGGGTTCGTGTGAATACTTGGCCAGAAAGCACGAATAAACAGCTATGTTTATACATCTCTCAGACGGCTAATCCATGACTTTGTTGGAGAATTTTTGAGATACCAGTTCACCCAATTTCCAAGGAGATTAGGGTCTCTGTGGTAGAGGCTAGAACCCAAAGAAGCAACGTTCTCTGATCCAGAAGATTCGACCTTGTCTGTGGCGTTTTGAGTAGGATCGCCAAGAGAATGGACTATACGCACTTCACCCTCAAGTAGAGATGGATTCACACTAAACCCGGGGTTTAGATCCGGAAGAGTATTGGCAGCTGCTCAAACCAGTGTCAATCACTTACAGCCTGCCATAGAAGAAGATCATTCATGAAAGAACTGGAGTTTTTCACGTAAAACCGTTTTAATAAAATAATTTTTAGTGCTCGGAGTAGATTCAAAATTTAGAAGTTTTAATTTGAAAACATAAAGGTAAAATTTGATTTCAATGAATTTTTCTGAGTTAGAAAATGTATCCTGCGCAAAAGATTTTTTTAAATGGGTACCGGAGCTTAAGCCGGCAGGACCGGCTCTACACTGTCCAGTACCGTGTTTTGAGAAAAATAAGATTTTAAAAATTGATTTGTTGTTTTGAAAGGATAAAAAATAATTTAGAATTGAAAATCGGGTGCTAATTTTAAAGGTTTTGGACCAAAGTGAGCCAAACGGACCTAAAACGCTAACGGGTTGGACCGGTGATGCGTGAGCATCCTTTCTATCTTTTCCTAGTAAATTTGCATTCAAATTGTTGAGTTTAATCAAGATTTAATTACCTTTAGCCAAAAACTTGGTATGAAATTTACAATCCACAAACTAGCCGACAAGTGCACCGGGTCGTACCAAGTAGTACCTCAAGTGAATGAGGGTCGATCCCACGAGGATTGATAGACTCAGCAACAATGGTTGAGTAATTTACTTAGTTAGACAAGCAGAAAAGAGTGTTTTGAGAGTTCAAAAGCATTAATAGTAAATCAGAGAATCAGAAAAGCAAGCAGTAAACAAGTTGTGAATAATATATGGAGAAACAGTTAAGGCTTCAGATTTATCTATTTTTCGGATTGACTTTTCTTACTAACTATTTTAATCATGTAAGATTTAATTCATGGAAAACTATATGTGACTAAACCCTAATTCCTTAGACCTTTCTAGTCTCCTCTAAAATTCACTAACCGCCAATTTCTTGGTCACTTAATTCCAATTAGAGGGTGAATTTCAATTCTAGTTTATATGCCACAAAAATCCTAATTACCCAAATATAAGAGGATTATATGTTACGTATCCCGTTAAGTCCAGATAATTAGAAATTTGGGAGAAATTGTTTTCAACCTGTTGTTCAAGTAAAGAGCTTTTCCAAGTTATACAAGAACTCAATTAGAACAAGGGTCATACTTCCGTTCCACCCAAATTCATAAGATAAAGAACGAAAACAATTCTTGAATATAAATCAGTACAAGAATTAAAATAGAAAAATAATAGTATCAATCCATACAATAGACAGAGCTCCTAACTTTAACAGTGGAGGTTTAGTTGCTCATGGTTCAGAGAGAAAACTAGGATTCCTATAAAAACTGTAAATTGTGGAATAAGGTCGAAGAGAAGAGACAAGCCCGAAGGCTGATTATTTTTCCTTTTATGTCTAATTCTAATTAATGTAAAATATATTTTCTAAAACTAAAATAATATCTTTTCCTAATTATAAATAACATAAAATTAAATCAAATTTTTTTATACTTCATACGCAGCCTTGTATGAGTGCATGGGGACCATTGGATTCGTTCAGGTAATATAGGCTCAGGATGTGAATTTGCATGAGAGACGAGTATTCAATTAAGCTCCTGTCTCTTCTCAAAGTGGGGTTTATACACTGTAATCTTGAATAGTTTTGGCATATCACTATCATTTGAATTAGAGGAATGTCACTGTCATTTGGAATTGGAATCTAGGTAATATTATGAATTCTCTAATCTGTTTACTTCAGATTAATCCTTGAACATAGCAAATTCCCTTTTATTCTCTTGGTGCTTTGCACCTTGAGCCTAGTCGTGACTTTAAATGTTTTGTCTCAAGCTTCACTTGACACAAAAACACCACAAGCACTTAACTGGGAAACTCTATTTAAATTCTAATTTTTCTTTCAGTTACTCCTAGATGCTGCTAAATGCATTTGATCTCAACTCTAAATGTTCTGTCTCAAGGATTACTTGACACACGAACACCACAAGCATATGACTAGGGCAACAAATCTTTGAGCTTTCAATCATGTCTGACTTCCCTAGTCATTGATGCTCAGAGCCTTGAACCTTGCTTTTATTTTTCTTTTGCTGTTTCTTTTGCTTCAAGGATTAAGTTTTCACCAATTTCAGAGAAGTCATAATAGTTCTCTAAATTCCTGTTCCTTATGCATCAACATCCTTTAATTCAAATTCAAATATGCACTGTCCATATCATGCATTCAAAATCACAGATAATACCACCACATTTAAGTAAATAAGACTACTCTTTGATATAAACTCTATTTCTCATGTAATACATCTTTTCTTTTCTTTCCTTTTTAGATTCAAGCTCAGTGAGTGGTACATGAGACACCCTTTAGAATTAAAATCAATTATCGAAATAAAAAAATAGCAAATTAAACTAGACCTAGGAATTGAAATAACAAATGATCATGCAATAACTAAGACAAAACAGCAGAGAATCGGAACATAACATAGTAAGAATGGGAAGGAATATAGAATGAAAGAAACTCAACCACCTCAGTTATCCGAGTGGTCATTTCATTCTTCAGGCTGTGCTCCTCCGTGAAGATGATTCGCCTCCCTTTGGTGTCATTAAAATAAACAGAAAATCCACAAGCGAAGCGACAACACCAAACTTAAAAGTTTGCTTGTCCTCAAGCAAAGAAGAACTGAAAACAAGGAGGGATATAAAAAGTGCACGGAAGAGTAAAACAAAAATTAGTACAAAAAAAGAATAAATTGATAAAAGGACAAGAGAGGTTAAAATAATTAAAATATATATATATATATATATATATAGTTTTTTTATATATTTTATTTATATATATATAGGTATTTATTTATTGATTTATTTATTTATATATATATAAAGGGGGGGTTTGGTCGGATGATATATGTATATATATAGATATAATATATAGTAGGGGGTATGGGGATAGGGGTCACGGTTTTTTTTTTAAAAAAAAGTGGAAAGGGATCTTGTGATTGAATGGGATCTGATTCGAGATAGATGAGATTTGTTGAATTGTAGGCCAGATTCTCCAAATCAACGCCGAACTTGAAGGATGGAAGTTTGGCATTGCATGCTTCGTGTGGATTCTTCTCCTCCACAGCGTGGACTCTTAGCTCACTTTTATGCTACTTTCACGTCGTTCTCCACGTTGAACTTGGGATTTTCCGAATTCAGCATGGGCCTTTCAGAAGCAAACTCCCTCTTTGTACGCATGTATCCACGCTGAACTTGGGATGGGCCAAGTTCAGCATGGAATCTTGGCCATATTGCACGTTGTTTACGTCGTTTACCACGCTGAACTTAGAAAATCCTAAGTTCAGCGTGGACCTGGCAGAGCCTCTCACCCATTTTGTACGCACACTACACGTTGAACTTGGAAAATTCCAAGTTCAGCGTGGACCTGGCAGAATCAACCTTCTCCAAGGTGGGCAAAAATTTTTCTAAGTGTCCGATTCCTGTTCTAAAAATTTTTGCATGATCAAAACACACGTAAAATAAAGAAAAAACTATAAAAACTCAATGAAAATCAAATAAATAATAAAATCAATGCAACGGAAAATAAATAAGGATACGAAATTATCAGGTTGCCTCTGGACAAGCGCTTCTTTACCGTCACTAGCTTGACGGTCAGCTCCTCTAAGGAGAAGGATCATAGGGGCTCAGCTCTTCACCCCTCACTGTGAACTTCTTTCCTGTGCTCCCATTGATCAAATCTATATGCTCAAGAGACAGGATCATGTTCACTGTATGAGGCAGGATTGGACATGCAGTGAATACCACCTTCATTCCTGGGGAGAAGTCTTCCGTGGGAATCTTTTTGTTTCTCCATCCCCTGGGTACTTTCTTCTAAGTGGGGACCTCCTCCTAGGTAGATCATGCAATTCTGACACCAAACTTAGGTTTGATGTCAGGGGGAATTTTGTTGATTGTCACCAAAGGAGGTTTGAGCTACAGATCCTGTTGTGCATCATCAGGGGGTTTTTGAAGGTTTGGATCAATAAGCTCAGTCTGCATGCACCTCTCTTCTTCACCTGCTGAATGTATATCTTTGAAGACATGAAAGACCAGTTGCTCATTATGTACTCTAAGCTCTAATCCACCTACTTCAACATCAATTAGAGCTCTCCCAGTGGCTAGGAAAGGTCTTCCTAAGATTATAGAGGCATTCTCATCCTCCTCCGTGTCAAGAATCACAAAATTTGCTGGGAGGAAGAACTTAATGGGTTTTGAAACGAAATTCCAATCACCTAAACTCACCGGCAAGTATACAGGGTCGCATCAAGTAGTAAAACTCACTTAGAGTGAGGTCGATCCCACAGGGATTGATGGATCAAGCAATTTTAGTGGGTGATTAGTTTAGTCAAGCTAACATTGAAGTGAAATTGGATAAAATGTAGCCAACAGAAAGTAAATAGCAAGGAAAATTAAAGTGCAGAAAGTAAATTGGACATAAACTTAAAGAGCATGAAATGCAAATTGCAAGAACCTTAAATGACAAGAAATGTAAATTGCATCAAATGTAAAGGGAGGTTGGGTGCTGGAAATTAAAAAAAGCAATAGATCAAAGCTTAGAACTCTTGCGGAAAGCTTAAATTGCAGGAAAGTAAATTGAGAGAAATGTAAACAGAGAAGCAAGATTGCAGTGAATCAGGATTTTAGATCAATTGCAGAGGAATTTAAAATTGTGCGAGAAATGTAAATGAGATTTGCATCAAGCTTAATGTAAACTGAATTGAGGAATCAAACAGAAAGTAAAATGCAGCTTAATTACAATAGTTAAAGGGAAGTTGAGGATCTCAGGGGTGGAGGAAACTAGAAAACAAGTCTAGATCTCAAGTCCTTCCTTGATCCAACAAGAGAATAATTGCAGAAAAGTAAAAGAACAAATTGCAGAAGAAGTATAAAATGAAAGCAGTAAAGAGAATTCAAATCCCAAATCAAAATTCCTTGAATTATGCAGACAACAAATCAGAAGGAGATCTCAAGGTGAGATTAAAACAGAATTTTTTCAATTCTCCACCCAAGATCCAAGACAAGAAGTAGAGAATGCAGAAGCAAGAACAAGGAAGAAGAGAGATCAATTCTCCTTCCCAATTCCCAAAAATCAAATTCAAAGAAGAAAATTAAAAGAGAGCTCCTACTACCACTGCTCTCTAGTAGAGCTAGCCTCTAATGCTCTCTATTAGAGCCAACCTCCTTCAACAAAGATGAAAATGATGCCTTATATAGGCTTTACAAAATAAAAATGAAATTGACAACAAATTACAACTAAATGAAATTCCTATTCTAACTTTGTTCTTGTGCCTTTGAGTGATGATGTGTGCTTTGCTTGCTTTGGATTTGAAGAGAGATGGGTCCAGTTGGCCTTGATGGAATTGGGTTGAAGGTAGCCTCTGTTGATTGCTCTTGGTCTTTGAGAAGAAATTCGTTTGCATTATGGACTTTGGGATCATTCACGTTTGAGTCAATGTTTGAGGCAAACGTTGACTCAAACGTCTTCGTGTAATGGCATCATGCAGAACGGTTGTTGCTGTCACTCACGTTTGAGTTCACATTTGAGGTCAAACTTGAGCTCAAACGTGATCCTCCCCAAGGTAATTTTCAGCCAACATTTGACCTCACGTTTGAGGCAAACGTGGCTCTTCCTCCAGGGTATTTTTAAGCCAACGTTTGACCTCACGTTTGAGGCAAATGTTGGCGCAAACGTTGAGAACATTTCCAGATTTGAAAGCTCAAACGTGCTGTCCACCCCATACTATTATATATTGTTGGAAAGCCCTAAATATCAACTTTCCAATGCCATTAGAAGCGCATCATTTGGAGCTCCACAGCTCGAGTTATACACCATCGAAGGTACAGAGGTCAGCTGGCCTTACTACAGGTTGGTGCCATGTTCATTTATGCACTTTTTAGGGTAGTTTTCTCCCTTAATTTTAGTGTCCACCATGTAGTGACATATATGCCTGGAAAGCTCTGAATCCCTACTTTCCATTGCTTTTTGAATCATCTCATTTGGAGCTCTGTAGCTCAAGTTATTCTTGTTGGAAGTATACCCCTACAGGCTGTGGGGAGCAATGTTTCCAGCAACGTTTGGAGCAAACGTTGAGCTCCTCCCAAGGTATTCCTTAGCCAATATTTGACCTCACGTTTGAGGTAAACGTTGGGCAAACGTTGAGCTCCTCCAGGGTGGCTGTGCTGATTGTCAATCTTCCTTGATTTGGTCATGGGCCACGCTTTTAAAAGCGTGGCCTAAGGCTCCAAAGTGTGCTCCAACTTCAAAGTGTGCCCCAAAGCTCTTTTTTTCTCCTTTTTAGCTTATTTTGTGCTTCTTTGCTTCTTTTTCTTCTTATTTCCTACAAGATTTATAAAATTAAAAGATCAAAGAAATATACCAATTAAGTACAAAAGCATTCAATATTTAAGCACAATTCATCAATTTCTTGTATGAAAAAGCATAGAAAAACATGACATGGTAACATGTCATCACAACACCAAACTTAAACCTTGCTTGTCTCCAAGCAAGAAAAGAATCATGCAATTGAGATTGAAAATCCAAGGTAAGAAGAATAGCAAGTTAATGTTCATGGTAGGCTAGTTTTCTATGCATGCTACAATCACAAGAGAAAGATAAATGATTGATACCTCTATCTAGCTCAATTTGTGAAATCTTTTCTTATATTTCTTCCTTGAAGCAAGCCTTTGATTTTTTTTTATTAGCTTCTCCTTTTGGGTGCTTTGTCCCATGAGTTGATAACAAAGCTACGACTTCTAAATGCTTTGTTTTCAAGTATTACCACTTGATACATAAGCACCACAAGTATTTAATTAGAAGACTTCATTAAGCTCATTTATTTCTTTTCTTGACTCTCTAATCATTGATGCTCAGAGCCTTGAGCTTTGAGACAGTGCTTTTGCACTTGAGCCTAGCCTTGACTTCTAAGTGTTTTGTTTTCAAGCATTTTACTTGATACATAAACACTACAGGTACTTAACAATGATATTGTCATTGGTACTCAGAGCCTTCAGCTTTCTCATTCTTTCCCTTTTTCTTTCTTGCTTTAATTTACAATTGCTTTTTCAAGGTTTTCATGATTTTCAAAAGATTTCACAAAATGCACTAGATGGAAACTTCAATTAAATAAAATCCAATGCAATTGAGTAACAATTAATCATACTAGCTTTCCAAAACTTGTATGCATATGCTAAATTCTTCTTTAATTCCTTGTTTGTTTATGATCATAGTGCTTTATTGCTTTTGAACTCACAAAACTCAAGTTGGTAGTCATAATGCCACAGCAACATGTTATAAATCAAGATTCAAGCTATGCTTTATTCATACACACATGTAAACAGAGAATGATGAAGACAATCATGAAATTTAAAGTGCTGAAAACAAATGAGAGGAAAAGGAACTTTACAACCTTGTAATTCATCTTCTCTACTGTTGTCCTCTTCCTTCTATTCTTCCTTCTTCCCATACCAATACTCAGACGCTTGCTCATCCTCAAGCAACAATTAGAACAATGGCTATGGGGCTAAGATGGATCATGAATGTCTTATACAATAAAATGTTAGCAGTACATGTGTTTCAAGCAAGCAAAATTAGAGATAACAATCAAGGCACAGAGAAACAGAAATATTGTGATTGCAAGCATAAGAAGGTGTGCACAATACTTTGCATAAAGGATAAGTGGCACACCAAGCTTAGTGTGACACTTTCACTTGGAATTAATGCAAGTATCTAGTAAAGATTGGAAGCAAATTTTGTTGCATAGCAACACCAAACTTAGAATGCAATCCTATGTCCATTTTATTCGAAACAAGACTAAATGAAACTGTTGTTTGTTAAATACAATCACCAAGCAAAGAATCTGTCATGAATAAGGATCTCTTGGTAATGTATTAACAAAAACAGTTGATAAGCAAACTAAATGAAAGTATTTAAAAACAGAAAAATGACTAAAGCAAGTAGAATAAAAAGTGTCAAATTAAAAGAGAAAAATAAAACTGCAGAGGCATTATGATTATGCAGACAAGTAGTGTTGCTTGAATGAATTGCATAGAAAATAAGTGGCACACCAAACTTAGAATCTTGGTGTGTCACGTTCATTTTTTATTTGATGAAATCATCCAAAAAGATTGAAAACAATTTGATGCAAGGAAACACCAAACTTAGAATGTAACCATATGCCAATTTATTGAATTTAAACAAAGCAAAGAACTAAAACAAAGCAGAGAAGAAATGTTACCTATGGTTGGGTTACCTCCCAACAAGTGCTCTTTTAGTGTCATTAGCTTGACATGTTGTTCTTCACTTTCTTCCTCTTCTTCCAGTTTGTTAAGAGGAATGACCTCAAGGGAGGAGAAGATTCAGCTATTTCCTCCTATCTTGGTCTCTCCTCAGCAAGCTTTCTTTTGTTAATGACTTGATTGAGCTTGCTTGCTGGATCAGGGGGAGGATTGCTTGCAGTTGACATTGTCTTCTTCATGAATATTGTCCTTTGTAGCTTGGTCACAATCCTCTTATCGGTGCTTTTGTTAATTGCCTTCACTTCCTTGAATTCAAGACATGGTTGCTGTGTGATTTTTGGAGTGTTTTCTTCATCAACAGCCTTTTAAATTGGTTGTTCCATGACCCCTTCCTCTTTCTTCGTTGCACTCAACAATTGAGCTACCTTCACTTCCATGTTTTTGAGGGAGTTTTCTAGTTCTTTCTGGTATTTCTCTTACTCCTCTGTAAATCTTTTGAGCATGGACTCAAGCTTTGAGAGTCTTTGGCTATTGGAAGTTTGTGTGGGTGGTAAGTTTTGAAAGGGGCTTTTTGTTGAAGCATGGTCAAGTGATGATATCTTTGGATGAATATCATATGGAGCATTAGAATTCCCTTCCCAGCCACCATTGGAATAATGACTTGCATTATTTTGTGGTGGAGGGAAATATCCCATATGATTTTCTTTCTCATCTTGTGTCTCTGAATCAAATCTCCATGGATTGGAGTGCTTAGAATTTATATTTTCTTGGTGATATTCCCAGTCACCATTAGAGATTGGTGATGGTAGGTGATATCCCATAAAATTTTGTTTGACCATAAGATGAGTTGAACTCCATTTGTATTTTGTAAAATGCAACATCAATGAAAATTGAAATTACTCATATCGGAGATGAGAATTTCTTAGTGAGGCAAAAACACAAACATCTTGGTTTCAAGAACAAAAACAAAAAAAATGCTTAACCTAGACTTCTCACCCACTTAATCATTGTTGATCTAAATCAATCCCCGGCAACGGCGCCAAAAACTTGATGGGTTGGAACCGAATTCCAACACCTAAAACTCACCGGCAAGTATACCGGGTCGCATCAAGTAGTAAAACTCACTTAGAGTGAGGTCGATCCCACAAGGATTGATGGATCAAGCAACTTTAGTGGGTGATTAGTTTAGTCAAGCTAACATTGAAGTGAAATTGGATGAAATGTAGCCAACAGAAAGTAAATAGCAAGCAAAATTAAAGTGCAGAAAGTAAATTGGACATAAACTTAAAGAGCATGAAATGCAAATTGCAAGAATCTTAAATGACAAGAAATATAAATTGCATCAAATGTAAAGGGGGGTTGGGGGCTGGAAATTAAAGAAAGCAACAGATCAAAGCTTAGAACTCTTGCAGAAAGCTTAAATTGCAGGAAAGTAAATTGAGAGCAATGTAAACAGAGAAGCAAGATTACAGTGAATCAGGATTTTAGAGCAATTGCAGAGGAATTTAAAATTGTGCAGGAAATGTCAATGAGATTTGCAGCAAGCTTAATGTAAACTGAATTGAGAAACCAAACAGAAAGTAAAATGCAGCTTAATTGCAATAGTTAAAGGGAAGTTGAGGATCTCAGAGGTGGAGGAGACTTGAAAACAATTCTAGATCTTAAGTCCTTCCTTGATCCAACAAGAGAATAATTTCAGAAAAGTAAAAGAACAAATTGCAGAAGAAGTAGAAAATGAAAGCAGTAAAGAGAATTCAAATCCCAAATCAAAATTCCTTGAATTATGCAGACAACTAATCAGAAGGAGATCTCAAGGTGAGATTAAAACAGAATTTCTTCAATTCTCCACCCAAGATCCAAGACCAGAAGTAGAGAATGCAGAAGCAAGAACAAGGAAGAAGATAGATCAAGTCTCCTTCCCAATTCCCAAAAATCAAATTCAAAGAAGAAAATATAAAAGAGAGCTCCTACTACCACTGCTCTCTAGTAGAGCTAGCCTCTAATGCTCTCTATTAGAGCCAACCTCCTTCAACAAAGATGAAAAAGATGCCTTATATAGGCTTTACAAAATAAAAATGAAATTGACAACAAATTACAAGTAAATGAAACACAGAATAGAGGCTAGAGAATAAGGGAATCAAATCAATCATTAATCATTCATTATTACGGAGAATTTTGAGGTTTTAGATGTAGTTTTAGAGAGAGAGGCTCTCTCCTCTCTTTTAGGTTTTAGGATTGGGATTTCTCTTAGGTTAGGTTTATTCCGTCTTCATTCCAGGTTCAATGTTCCTTTAATTTAATTTCTCTTCTACTTTTTATTTACTCTGTTACTTTAATTATTTATTTTTCCAATTTGGTTTATGAACTCTCCATGTTAGATTTGATTTCTTTATTTAATGCAATTTGAGGTATTTCAGATTTATGATTGCTTTCTTCTATTTATGATATAAATAATTTGGATTTTTCTCCTTTTGGCTTTGGTAGAGTAATTGGTGACACTTGAGTTATCAAATTCAGCTGTTGACTAAAAAATGGAATTTGCTGATTGATTTGGATCCCTCTAAAGCTAGTCTTTCAATAGGAGTTGACTAGGACTTGAGGAATCAAGATGATTAGTCCACTTGACTTTTCTTTATTTAGTAAGGGTTAACTAAGTGGGAGCAATAAATAATTCTCATCACACCTGATAAGGATAACTAGGATGGGATTTCTAGTTCTCATACCTTGCCAAGAGTTTTTCAAGTTATTAATTTACTTTCTTGCCAATTTATTTCCTTGTTCCCTATTTCAAAAACCCCAAAAATATACCTTTTTCCATAACCAATAATAAATCATACTTCCCTGCAATTCCTTGAGAGACGACCCGAGGTTTAAATACTTCGGTTATAAATTTTATTGGGTTTGCTTTAGTGACAACCAAAACTTTTGTACGAAAGGATTCTCTGTTGGTTTAGAAACTATACTTACAACGTGATTACTTTTATGAAATTCTTTACTAGCAGAAATCAGTTCGTCATGGTCCTCTGATTAATTTCATTAACTTTTGCGGCTAATTGACCCATCTGAATCTCCAAATTCTTGATTAATGCTCTGGTTTCCTGTTTAAAACTTACCAATATTACTTCTGAATCATTGTTCTGCTGGGGCTAAGAAGTTGCTTGCTGAGATGACTGAAACTGGTGGTTATTAAAATTATTCTGTTGAAAACCACCCTGAGAATTATTATTAAAATTCTGTGGCCTCTGAGGTTTCTCTCTCCACCCTAAATTTGGGTGATTTCTCCACCCCTGATTATAGTTCTTGGCATACGGATCATTATTTGGGTTTCTAGGTCCACTCCCCATGTAATTGACCTGTTCAGAAGAAGATTGAGCATAATTATAATTTTCATTTTGCATAAAGTTACCTGTCATGTCATAAGGGACCACTTGAAGTGTATTCTGGGTGTTGACAGCTGAAACTTGCATTCCACTCAACCGTTGGGTAATTAGATTTATTTGCTAAGACAAAAGTTTGTTCTGAGCAAGAAGAGCATCAACAGCTTCCACTTCCAAAACGCCTATCTTCTGAGGGGTCTCAGAGTTCACCGGATTCCTGTTGGAGGAATATAAGTATTGGTTGTTAGCAACCAACTCAATAAGCTCACTAGTCTCCTCCGGTGTCTTCTTCATGTGCAAAGAACCACCTGCAGAATTATCTAAGCGCATCTTGGACATTTCATATAAGCCCTCATAAAAGATATCCAACTGAGTCCATCTAGAGAACATGTCCGGAGGGCATTGCCTAGTCAGTAGCTTGAATCTCTCCCAAGCTTCATAAAGAGTCTCACCATCTTTCTGTCTGAAAGTTTGAACCTTCACCCTTAACTTAGTCAGCTTTTGAGGTGGGAAAAATTTAGTCAGAAATCCAGTGACAACCTTGTCCCAAATATCCAGACTCTCCTTGAGTTGAGAATCTAACCACAGCTTTGCTCTACCCTTCACAGCAAATGGGAAGAACATGAGTTTGTATACCTCAGAATTCACTCCATTGGTCTTCATTGTATCACAAATTTGTAGAAAATCAGAGATAAATTGATTTGGTTCTTCCTGAGGGAGCCCATGATATTGGCAATTCTGCTGCACTAGAGTGACCAGCTGTAGCTTCAACTCAAAGTTGTTTGCAGCTATAGGAGGCACCACAATACTTTTTCCATAAAGGTTTGCATTGGGAGTAGTGAAAGAGCCAAGCACTCTTCTAGATTGTTCATTCCCATTCGGATTTGCGATATTGGCATTAACAGCATTATTATGATCCATAGTGGACTTTGCAGCCTTGTAAAGTCTTGCTTGTTGTAAACGCCACCTCAAAGTCCTTTCAAGTTCAGGATCAAAGTCTAACAGTAGTTCCTTGTCCCTGTTCCTGTTCATAAAAAGACAGAAGACAAGAAAAGATGGGACTCTCTACGTCAGAGTGTAGAGAATTCCCAGTGAAGTAACCTGTGTAAAATAAATAAAATAAAGCAACTAAATAAATAAAAAAATTAAAACTTTCGATTTTTTTTCTTTTTAAAAAAATATAAATAGGTAAATTAAAATAAAATTACTAGGTAACCCCAAACTTAATTTCAGAACTTAAAAAGAAATAGTTGAACAAAATTTCGATAATTTAAAGCTTGAAATTTAAATTAGATTAATAAAATATGAAAAATAAAAATAATAAAGGAAAATAAAATAAAAAAAGGAAAAAAATGAACTAAAATAAAAAAAAAAGAAACGAAAATAGGGTTGGGTAAACGAAAAGGATGAGAAAAAAATCAAAGAAAAAAATGAAAAATAAAAATTAATAATACTAAAATAAAACTAATTAAAAGAAAAAGGGTAAAGTATACTTTTTGTCCCTGAATTTTGACAAAAATTTCAAAAATACTCCTAAATTTTATTTTGTTTCAATTTTGTCCCAGAAGTTTTCGATTTGCATCAAATATACTCTTAACGGCTAATTTTTCAAAAAGTTTAAGGCCAATTCAACAACAATTTCATAAGAACAACCCTCAACACAAGCAAATCAAGCATAATTTTCATGCATTATTGTTAGATTGGTCTTAAATTTTTTGAAAATTTAGCCATTAGGGATATATTTGATGCAAATCGAAAACTTTTGGGACAAAATTGAAACAAAATAAAATTTAGGGATATTTTTGAAATTTTTGTCAAACATTAGGGACAAAAAATATAGTTTACCCAAAGAAAAATTATCTCATCTAAGCAATCAAACAACGAATAGTTGTCAATCACAGTCAATCCCCGGCAACAATGCCAAAAACTTGGTGCGGGATTTATAACCCACAAACTAACCGGCAAGTGCACCGGGTCGTACCAAGTAGTACCTCAAGTGAATGAGGGTCAATCCCACGAGGATTGGTGGATTAAGCAACAATGGTTAAGTGATTTACTTAGTTAGACAAACAGAAATTAGTGTTTGAAGGTTCAAAAGCATTAACAGTGAATTTAGTAAATCAGAAAGCAAGCAGTAAACAAGTTGTGAATGATATATGGAAAAACAGTTAAGGCTTCAAAGTTATCTATTTTTTGGATTGACTTTTCTTACTAACTATTTTAATCATGAAAGATTTAATTCATGGCAAACTATATGTGATTAAACCCTAATTCCTTAGACCTTTTTAGTCTCCTCTAAAATTCATCAACCGCCAATTTCTTGGTCACTTAATTCCAATTAGAGGGTGAAGTTCAATTCTAGTTATATGCCACAGAAATCCTAATTACTCAAATATAAGAGGATTATATGTCACGTATCCCGTTAACTCCAGATAATTAGAAATTTAGGAGAATATGTTTCAAACTGTTGTTCAAGTAAAGAGCTTTTCCAAGTTATACAAGAACACAATTAGAACAAGGGTCACACTTCCGTTCCACCCAAATTCATAAGATAAAGAATGAAAACAATTCTTGAATCATAAATCAGTACATGAATTAAAATAGAAAAATAATATTATCAATCCATAAAATAGACAGAGCTCCTAACCTTAAGAGTGGAGGTTTAGTTGCTCATAGTGCGGAGAGAAAACTAGGATTCTTAAAACTGTAAAGTGCGGAATGAGGTTGAAGAGAAGAGAAGATTCCGAAGGGCTGATTCTTTTTCCTTTTATATCTAATCCTCATTAATGTAAAATATATTTTCTAAAACTAAAATAATATCTTTTCCTAATTATAAATAAAATAAAATTAAATCAAAATTTATTAAACGTCATGCCCAGCCTTGTATGAGTGCATGGGGACCATTGGATTCGTTCAGGTCCAAGTTGAACTTGGGAATTCTCAAGTTCAGCGTGGGTGATAGCAGTATGCGTCCTTTGGAGCTTTGAATCCACGCTGAACTTGGAAATTCTCAAGTTCAGCTTGGATTGATTGATGCACACATTCCCCTTTTGATTCTTCAAACTGGCGCTGAACTTGAATAACTTCAAGTTTAGCATGGAGTGCTCACACAAAGTGGAAGAAAAGGGTATACTATTATATATCGTTAGAAAGTTCTGAAAGTTAGCTTTCCAATGCCGCTAAAATCACATCAATTGGACCTCTGTAGCTCAAGATATTTTTGTTTGAGTGCAAGGAGGTCTGGGTTCACAGCATCATTTGCTTTCTTCCTTTTCTGCTACAAAACTCCATCAAATCCATCCGAATGCTACCTGAAATAAACAGAAATTACAAACAACTCAAAGTAGAATTCATAGTGACTAAAGGTAATTAAATCTTGATTAAACTCAACAATTTGAATGCAAATTCACTAGGAAAAGATAGAAAGGATGCTCACGCATCAACTGGGCCCAAGTTGGGCCCAAGCCCAACATATATATGCATCCTTTAATGAGCTTTCAGCTTATTATACCCTAATGGAGAGAGGGGAGGCACTGATGGGAAGAGAGAAGAGAAGGGGTGGGGTTTCACTATTCATCCCAACCTTATTTTGATCATATCTTGAGCTACGGAGCTCCGATTGACGAGCCGTTTGTGGCCACGCGAGGGGTGGGATTTTACTATTCACCCCAACCTTATTTTGATCATATCTTGAGCTACGGAGCTCCAATTGATGAGCTATTTACAGCCACGCGAGGCTCTCGTCGAGCTCTTCATTTCTATCTAAGCAAAGCTGGTAAGAAATCGCGTCTCATGCTCCAATTTTCTGCCCTAAGTAAATTCGTGTTTTTATATTTGGTTTTTGAGTAGATTTTGTGATTTTGGTTGTTTAGGGGTGATCTAGCATTGGAATATTATTGGATTTTATCCCTAATCTCTTTGGGTATGGTAAGGTTTCACTAAACCCTTGTGTTTAGTTATTTTGTGAACCTTAGGTTTGATGTTGGTATGTTTTATGATGTTAATTGAGTTTTGGTGTTTGTTGGAGTTGGATTAATGCTTCGGTTCGAGCTTGGTGGCTTCGTTTTGATGTTTGGTGTGTTTTAGGAATTGGCCAAGTTATGGTTTCAGTTTCCTTTATGTAATATGTAATGTTTTGTGAATCTTAGGCTAGTTGACCTTAAGATAGGATTGGATGCTTGGGTGTATGTTTAACTGTATGTGATTTTGGTGATTCGAAGATAAGTTGTGTGGTGGTGATGATAATATAGAGTTTTGGGATGTGGAATATATGAATTTTGATATTGATTGTTGATAATTAATGATTATGAAGATTGATGATGAATATTGTGATTTATTATTGTTTATGAGGATTGTGGAAAAGTGAATGTTGATAATGGTTACTAATGTTGAGATTAATTGAGGAGAAGTATGAATATTGATGTTGATGACAATTGGTGAAGGATGTGAGTTTTATGAGAATAATGTGAGGAGTAAACACTTTGATGAATTTGGGTAATGTTAGATATTATTTGGTGATGATTATTGAGATTGATGAGGTTTTGTTTTGGTTGTTGAGGTTGTTGTTGGTTGATGATGATTATGAGTGTGGATTTATGATTGAATTGGGAATTAGGGATTGGTAGTGATATATGATGTAATGGTTGAGTAATTTAGGTGTGAAATTGAGGAGAATGATATGAAATGGTAAGATGTTGGGTGTGGTAGTGTTTTATGATGATTGAGTAGGTTTGTTTTGGTTTTGAGTTGAGAGTTGGTTAAAATTGAGGTTTTGAGGATTTTGGTAAAAACAGATTTTTGGTGAACTTTGACAGATCATAACTTGAGCATTAGTTTTCAAAAATTGATGGAAATTGCTTTAAATTAAAGTTCATGGAAAAATCTTTATATTGATATAAAGTTTGTAAACATTTGGATTTTGTAGAGGAAGTTATGATCATTCAAAGTTGTGTCAAAATCTGAATTCTGTGCATGCTGCAGAATTTGTGATTTCTGGTTTGTGTGCGCACGCACACCCTGTGAGTTTTTTAACCTGTGTGCACGCACAGCTTTGTGCGTATGCACACACAAGGGAAGGCTCACTGATGGGAGTGCTAGCACGCCCTGTGCGCACACATAACCAACGAAGTTAGGCAAGTTGTGTGCATGCACAGCCCTGCCCCTGTGTGCACACACACGTTGGAAGGTGCACTCTGTTGAGGGTGTTCGCACGCCTTGTGCGGATGAACAGAGTTGGAATTTTTACTACCTGTGCGTACACACACCTTTATACATACGCACACCTTTGAAAACTTTCCTGGGTGTGCGCACGCACACTCCTGTGCGTATGCATGATGAGAGAACTTTTGCGTGGTCTAGAAATTTGCGGATAAATCCTCGTTGCAAGTATAGTTTCTAAACCTTCAAAAGTCCTTTCATACAAACGTTTTGGGTGTCACAAGTAACAAACCCCTTTAAAAATTATTAACCGAGTATTCAAACCTCGGGTCGTCTTCTCAAGGAACTGCAAGGAAGTATGTTCTTATTATTGGCTATAAAGGTTGTAATCAGGGTTTAGAAGGTGAGAAGCAAGTGATTTGAATAACAAGTAAAGTAAATGGCACTTAAAATAAATAAATACTGTAAAGCAAACTTCTGGCAAGGTAAGAGAAATTGGAAGTCCAACTTAGTTATCTCTCTCAACAATAATGAAAGTTGAATCTAAATTCTACTTAGTTAACCTTTGCTAAAACAAAGGAAAGTCAAGGGACTAATTAGTTTGACCTTCGAATCCTATTTATTTCCTAAGAAAAAGTTGGGATTATTGAAGTTCAGTTTAATTAGCAAGATAACGATTATCAATTATGCTGAGTTTGACAACTGTTGAGTTACTGATTTCTTAACCAAGACCAAAAAGGGAAAAGTAAATTGCTGGAATAAAATGTCTTCAGATCAGAAACAATGGTAACACAAATTAAAGAGAAAGCAATCAATAACTGAAATACCTCAAATATCATTAATTTAAATAACAATCTGTAACATGGAATAATTCATAAATTCAATTATAAAAGTAAATAATCAACTCAAGTGCTGGAATAAATAAATAAAAGTGGAAAGGGAAGCTTAAAACAAGAAACATAAAACCTGGATCGAGAGTCACTCTTAAAAACTAAGAGAAGTCCTAAATCCTAATCCTAAGAGAGAGAGAGGAGAGGATCTCCCTCTCAAAACTAAATATAAATCATGGAAAGTAATAAAAATGCGAGCTCTCTTAGAATGGATGCATTCCTCCACTTTATAACCTCTGATCTATGTATTCTGTGCTTGGATTTGGGCCAAAAGGGCTTCAGAAATCGCTGGGGCCGTATTCTGTAAATTATGATACATGGCCTCTATCACGCGTCCGCGTGGGTCACGCGGTCGCGTGATCTGGAGTTTTCCTTGTGGCGCAGTCGTGTCGGTCACGTGTCCGCATCGAATGCGCTATGCTCAAGTCGCGCGGCTGCGTCAGTCATGCGGCCGCGTCGCTGCTTCTTCGCTCCTGGCACGCGATCGCGTCGTCCATGCAATCGCATGGATACTAGTGTCTGCAAAACTCCACTTCGCACTTTCCTTCCATTTTTGTACGTTTCCTTTTCCATCCTTTAAGTCATTCTGCCTTAGAAAATTTGAAACTACTCAACACACTAATCACGGCATCGAATGGAAATAAAGGTAATTAAAATAATTCATTTTAAAGCTTAGGAAACATGTTTTTCACATACATCACATAATAAGGAAGGGAAAGTAAAACCATGCAATTAATATGAATAAGTGGGTAAAGAGTTGATAAAAACCACTCAATTGAGTACAAGATAAACCATAAAATAGTGATTTATCAACCTCCCCACACTTAAACAATAGCATGTCCTCATGCTAAGCTCAAGAGAAGCTATAAAAATGAAGAGGAATGGTAGGATGTATGAAATGCAATCCTATCTATAAGAATGCAACTACATGCAAAATGTTTCTACCTAATTGGTTAAGAGTAAATAAGTTCTCCAAGACAAATACAAACCAATTTCACTAATTCAAATCATACAATAAAAAGCAAATAAACTTGTAAGAAGATAGCTCATGAAAGCAGGGAACATAGACTTAAGCACTGAACCCTTACTGGTAGTGTATATCACTCTAGTCTCTCAAGTGTATAGGGTTAATCACTCTACTCTTCTCTTAATCATGCTTTCTAAACCTTGTTCTTCATCTAACCAATCAACAAATAATTAATGTACCAATGCAAACATCATGAGGTCTTTTCAGGGTTGTAATGGGGTTGAGGTAAAGGTAAGGGTATATATAAGGCTAAGTGAGCTAGTAAAGTGAATCCTTGATTAGTCTAAGATCTCACCTAACATATACATACTTTATACAATTTTAAAATACTTTACCTAACTACCCAAATTTTCCCACTTTTGTATTACATGCTCATGTATCAAACTTATTTTCGAATTTTGTCCCATGTGCATTGATTCTTTTTATTTTGCATTTGGGGTAATATATTTTTTTCATTTTTTTTGTATCCCCTTATTTAATTACTTAATATATTTTTCTTCAATGCACATGGTAATTTAATTATTTTGATTTCACATGAGCATGCTTCCCGAATTTTTAAATAACTTATTCAATTTAATTCCCTACTTTTTCATATCATCCCATGTTCCCATAAAATTTTCCACACTTAAATTTTACACAATATCTATCTTAAGCTAACCAAGGATTCAACTTGGGATTCTTATTTTGTTTTTCTGCTTAAGGCTAGTAATGTGGTTATAAATCAGAAGGGATTTAAAAGCTCAAGGGGGCTAACAAGGGTGATGTAAAAGGTAGGCTAATTTTGGGATAAGTGAGCTAAAATCAAACAATGGCCTCAATCATATGCAAGCATGTAAATACACTAAATATTGGACATATAGAATGGAACAAAGCTAAGATTACAATTATAGAGAAGAAAACACACAAGAATAAAAATATTATGGTTAAATAGTGTAACCATAAGCTCAAAATCTCACAGGTTGTGTGTTCTTTAGCTCAAAAACCATGTTCCAAATACAACTTCAAACAAGTTTTAACACATAAAAATTTTTTCAATTTAAATTAGTGAAATTTTTCAAAGATAGGGTCTTAAAAGAAATTTATTACTTTAACCAAGTAGTAACTAAATGCATCAAATCAAACAAATATGCAATTGTAATAACTAATCTAACAAAGAAAATTTAAACATTGGTGTTGAAACAGAAAGGTACTAACCCATGGAGATCGGTATCGACCTCCCCACACTTAAAGATTGCACCGTCCTCGATGCATGCTGAGATTTGCAGGTGGACGGGTTGTTTCAACTGTTGCTTTTCTCTAAGGATTGTGCAGATGGACTTGTCTGTCTCCCCATGTACGTCTTCCGCTTCCCTTCCAAGTGGCCATCCTGAAAGAAAAAGGGAAGAAGAGTAACCCAGAAATAGAGATAAGAAAATAAAAGAAGTATGGGTGGGTTAATGCCAAATGATAAGGATCTCATTTACATGGAAGCTTCAACATGTAAGTGAGAAAACAATAGAAGCCATGGCATACCAGTGGTGCAAAATTGCAACAATGGAGAAGAGAGTGGGGAAAGAGAGATAATATAAATTCATGTCAATGCAAAAAGTAATACAGGTATAAAAGATTGGCATTGATTTAAATAATATTACCTAACCAGAATAAAATAAGTCATAAGCACCAAGATAAAACCAGAAAAGATATAACAGTTGAATAAGAACATTTGAACACCAATAGAAAAAGAAAAATATGCAATGAATGAAAGTATGCAAATAAATTAAATAAAATAAAATAAAAGATAAGAAGAATAAGAAGGGAAAGAAGGGAAGAAGAAGTAAGTAAGAAAGGAGGGAGGAAAAATTAGGATTAGGAGAGAAAAGATAAGATATTTGGCAAATTAGGATAAGCTGTGCAGCGCAAGCGACGCGGTCGCGGGGAGCACGCGGTCGCGCGGCTTGTGCTTAAGCTGATTGACGCGGTCGCGTCGGTCACGCGGTCGCGTGACCCGTTTTATGCTACTGGCGCGAGGGCAGCCTCGCTCTCGCACAACTCTCTGTTCAAAAATCATTAATTGCCAAATATTGGGTGACGCGATCGCGTGGGGCATGCGATCATGTGACTGGGCACTTAGTAGGATGTGACGCGGCCGTGTGGGGCACGCGGTCGCGTGAGATGGACTGCGCGTCCAGCGCCAGTCCAGCACCACTCTAGCACAACTTTCGGCTGTGCATCATTATTACGTCGAAATCCTGGTCACGCGGCCGCGTGGGACACGCGGTCGCGTGGGAGGCCATTATTCCCATATGACGCGGTCGCGTGGGACGATTTGTGCCGTTGGCACGGCTCCAGCGCTGCTCCTGCGTAACTTTCTGTTTCATTATTCTCTCCCAATACCTGCGATTTTTTTTTTAATTGAAATATGCATAATGCAATGATTAATGTGGATGCTATGCATGATCCCAGGTTTAATAAAATAAAATAAAACTCAAAAACAAAACTAAATAAAATTAAAAGTGTAAAAGGAACGATCATACTATGGTGGGTTGTCTCCCACCTAGCACTTTTGGTTAAAGTCCTTAAGTTGGACATTGGAAGGGCTTCCTGTTATGGTGGCTTGTGTTTAAATTCATCCAGAAATCTCCACCAATGCTTGGAATGCCAATAGCCTCCGGGGTCCCAAACTAGGCATGTAAAGCTTCTGAGCAGCTTCAAACAAATTTTTAGGCTCCCGGGGTGACGAATGTCAGAATAGATTCTAGGATCCCAAGCTTTGCTATTAAATCCGCCTCCATCTTGATCTATATGTTTCCATCCGGGCGGTTTAAAAAGTAGAATCTCACCATGGTGACCAAACGTTCTCTGTGATTCATGCAATTGAGCATGATACCAATCTGTGTAATTTGAGGTGAAGCATGGAACCTTATTGAACCTTGTGCACCAGCTCTGAGTACGAGCTATTTCCCTCTTACTCTTAAAGCTGCAAAGAGCTCTAAGCTGGCCATCTGTTTCAAGCAAACCATATTCAAGTGAATAAGTAAAGTTATAGGTTAAGGATTACCCACTTGAAGCTTGTATTAGGTGGTAATGGCCTTGGGGTAGTTGTTTCTGGCAGTTCTGTAAGTTCTACTCCCTTGTGCTCTTTTGTGAATTCCTCCACTTCCTTGCAAGGTTCTACAATTGTATCTGTGTCCTGGTCAAAGTCTTCTATGTCTTCCTCATCACTTGAGTCATAGATTGGAGGTTGAGAGAAATCTACATCCGCATCGTCTTCATATTCACTTGGGGAAGATTCTTCGACCTCAGAGAATTCACTTGCGGATACCAGTTCATTACTAAGAGAATTTGACTTGTGACTATCATCATCAAGGGAATTTGTGTCCTGGGTTATTCCGTCTGATTCTTCATAAACGACTTGCCTTGGGGATTGTGCAATATCCTCCTTAGCATCAACTGTAGCGTCCTTGACGGAGTTCTCCTCAGTTTTGGATTCCCATAGAGGTTCAGCATCTCCTAGATCTTCAACCAACTCTTCTTCTTAAACAATGACAGCTTCTTCTACTTGTTCTAGTACGAATTCATTCTCTGTCTTATCCACTGGAGTTTCTGGTGTCTCCTTCATGCTACGCTCTTCGTTAGACTGTTCACTAGGGGCTGTGGCTGATCCTTGTGTATTTGAGCACCTGGAAACCCATTGAATTACTACTTGCTCCAGTTGTCGAATGGTTGTTTGAAATTTATTTACTGTTTCCTTTAGGCGAACCTCTGCTTCTCGGGTTGCCGGACTTGGGCATGATACAAAAGAAAGTGGTGGTGATTGGGAGTGATTGGATCGGTACTGGGGTAAGGAAGGATCATATGGTGGCGAATGGTGAAGAGAAGCTTGTGAGTGTGGTGGTTCGAGGTTATGTTGAAAGGATAGTTTATATGCACGGGGTGGGGCTTGTTGGTAGTTACAAGGTTGTCCACCATATCGTTCAGCTGGGTATGCACAGTAGAATGGTCTTTGTCCAGGATATCTCGGAGGGTGTTGCTGCCTAAAGGGTTGATTGGATCCTCTTGGCTCCATCCATCCTTGATTGGTCTGACCTTGATGCATATTCCTGCTGTAACTTCTATTTCCTTCAACAAAGTTAGAACCAAACTCAAAGCGAGAGGGCTGAGAATTCATGGTAGCAAATGAAAAATAAAAGGGAAAAACAGAAATAAATAAACAAGTAAAAGAAAAATATTTACAATAACCAATAATAAGGCACACGTTAGCAGTTCCCCGGCAACGGCGCCATTTTGATGAGAGAACTTTTGCGTGGTCTAGAAATTTGCGGATAAATCCTCGTTGCAAGTATAGTTTCTAAACCTTCAAAAGTCCTTTCATACAAACGTTTTGGGTGTCACAAGTAACAAACCCCTTTAAAAATTGTTAACCGAGTATTCAAACCTCGGGTCGTCTTCTCAAGGAACTGCAAGGAAGTATGTTCTTATTATTGGCTATAAAGGTTGTAATCGGGGTTTAAAAGGTGAGAAGCAAGTGATTTGAATAACAAGTAAAGTAAATGGCACTTAAAATAAATAAATACTGTAAAGCAAACTTCTGGCAAGGTAAGAGAAATTGGAAGTCCAACTTAGTTATCTCTCTCAACAATAATGAAAGTTGAATCTAAATTCCACTTAGTTAACCTTTGCTAAAACAAAGGAAAGTCAAGGGACTACTTAGTTTGACCTTCGAATCCTGTTTATTTCCTAAGAAAAAGTTGGGATTATTGAAGTTCAGTTCAATTAGCAAGATAACGATTATCAATTATGCTGAGTTTGACAACTGTTGAGTTACTGATTTCTTAACCAAGACCAAAAAGGGAAAAAGTAAATTGCTGGAATAAAATGTCTTTAGATCAGAAACAATGGTAACACAAATTAAAGAGAAAGCAATCAATAACTGAAATACCTCAAATATCATTAATTTAAATAACAATCTGTGACATGGAATAATTCATAAATTCAATTATAAAAGTAAATAATCAACTCAAGTGCTGGAATAAATAAATAAAAGTGGAAAGGGAAGCTTAAAACAAGAAACATAAAACCTGGATCGAGAGTCACTCTTAAAAACTAAGAGAAGTCCTAAATCCTAATCCTAAGAGAGAGAGAGGAGAGGATCTCCCTCTCAAAACTAAATCTAAATCATGGAAAGTAATAAAAATGCGAGCTCTCTTAGAATGGATGCATTCCTCCACTTTATAACCTCTGATCTATGTATTCTGTGCTTGGATCTGGGCCAAAAGGGCTTCAGAAATTGATGGGGGCGTATTCTGTAAATTCTGATATGTGGCCTCTGTCACGTGTCTGCGTGGGTCACGCGATTGCGTGATCTAGAGTTTTCCTTGTGGCGCGGTCGCGTCGGTCACGCGTCCGCATCGAATGCGCTATGCTCAAGTCGCGCGGCCGCGTCAGTCATGCGGCCGCGTCGCTGCTTCTTCGCTCCTGGCACGCGATTGCGTCGTCCATGCGATCGCATAGATACCAGTTTCTGCAAAACTCCGCTTCGCACTTTCCTTCTATTTTTGTATGTTTTCTTTTCCATCCTTTAAGTCATTCTGCCTTAGAAAATCTGAAACTACTCAACACACTAATCACGGCATCGAATGGAAATAAAGGTAATTAAAATAATTCGTTTTAAAGCTTAGAAAACATGTTTTTCACATACATCACATAATAAGGAAGGGAAAGTAAAACCATGCAATTAATATGAATAAGTGGGTAAAGAGTTGATAAAAACCACTCAATTGAGTACAAGATAAACCATAAAATAGTGGTTTATCAATGCACATGCCCTATTTTTCAACTAAAACTTTGTTTTTAACCATTTCACCTTCTCAACAAGCTTGTAACCTTCTGTGACACCTATTTAAGACTCTCTGGCTTATTTTTGGGTATTAAAACATGGGAAAAGGTCCTAGGAGATTTAATTTGGTATTTCTTTAAAAAGTTAGAGAACAGAGGTTTAGGTTTCTGGTGCATTGGGGATGAGTTTGGTTGAGAGAGAAGGAAGAGTAGTGAACTTGGTGATTATTGACAATGAATTGAGAAACTGATGAACTAACAAGTTCGGAATGGAATTAAGAATTGATGATGGTTATTATGAGCTTGATGGACTTGTTGCATGTGGAAAGTGCAGGCACTATATCCTTGGAATGTTGAGAAATGATAATTGAAAGTGGATTGAGATGAGAAACGGTGATGACTGGTGATGATTTAAGGTCGATGGACTTGCTGGATGTGGATAGTATGCCAGGCACTATATCCTTGGAATGATAGTGTGCCAGACACTATATCCTCGGAATGATTTATGATGAAATATATGTTGTTGTTGTTTTCCTTCTCTGTCACAAGAGTGTGCCAGGCACTATATCCTCGAAATGAGCATGCATGTGTGCCAGGCACTATATCCTCAGAACGATAGTGTGCCAGGAACTACTATATCCTCGGAACAAAAGCGTGCCAGGCGCTATATCCTCGGACGTGGCAGAAAGGCGACATCCGAAAGAATGTGTCGGGTTGGGTTCCTTCAATGTGCTTGGAATGAGTACCTCTGTTGGTTGGGTTGGTGCAGTCTCACTACTTGATGAAGGTTCTTCTTCCGGCACCTCCTCAAGTTCTTCTTCTTCAAGGATTTCTTGTACTGAGGCTTCAACTACATCCAACCTCATGCATTCTCCCAGTGATTCCCGTGGGTAACTCATAGCCTTAAACACATTGAATACCATTTTCTCATCATGTAGTCTAAGGACCAATTCTTCTTTTTGGACTCAATTATGGCTCCAGCTATTGCTAAAAATGGTCTTCCAAGAGTGATTAAAGCTTTGGCCTCTTCCTCCATATCCAACACCACAAAATCTGCTGAGAAGATGAAGTCTACTACCCTCACCAACAAGTCTTCTACTACTCCATGGAAAAATTTGAATGATCTGTCTGCTAATTGGAGAGCCATTCTTGTTGGTTTGGCTTCTTCAATCTTCATTCTTTTCATCATTTCTAAGGACATCAAATTAATGCTGGCTCCCAAATCACACAAGGTCTTTTCCACGGTGATTTCTCCTATAACACAAGGGATTTAGAAGCTCTCAGGGTCCTTCAGTTTCTAAGGTAGCTTGTGTTGAATGATAGCACTGCACTCCTCTATTAACACCACTGTTTCATCATTTCTCCAGATCCTCTTCTTGGTCATTAACTCCTCCAAAAACTTGGCATATAGTGGCATTTGCTCTAGTGCTTTCGCAAAGGGGATGTTGATTTGGAGTTTCTTGAAAATCTCTAGGAATTTGGAGAATTGGTTATCATTTTCATTCTTCCTCAATCATTGAGGGTAAGGAGCTTTTGGAACATATGATCTCAGGACTTCTGTTTCTTGGGGTAGGTTGGGGGTAGGTGCTTCTATCTCTTCTTTGTCACTTATACTTTTATCAACTTCCTTCTTTTGTGTTTTCTTTGAAGCCTCCTTCACTTCCTTCCCACCCCTTAGTGTAATGGATTTACATTCTTCCCTTGGGTTCACCATGGTGTTACTAGGAGAATTATGGGTAGGGATTTACTTTGATAGATATCTGACTTGTGCCTCAAGCTTCTCAATGGCGGCCCTCTGGTTCTGCATATTGGATCTCACTTCCTCTTTGAAAGTTCTCATGTCCTTAGACTCCTTGCAAAGTTCTTCAAGCAAAGCCTCAATCTGGGAGATTCTATCCTCAGATAATGATTGTGATGGTAGGTTGGAAAATGGATGTTGAGGGTAGCTATCTTGTGCTTGATATGGAGGCTGGAAGGAGGTGTTTTGTGGGGCTTGATATGGCCTTTGGTTGGAGTTTTGATAAGTGGAGTTGTTGTGATGGTTGGAGTTTTGAGACCTATGGTCTTGGGTTTAGTTTTGCTAGCTTCTCCACCCAAAGTTTGGGTGGTTCTTCCAACCAGGATTGTAGATTTTGGAGTGTGGATCATAGGATTGTCTTGATGAGTTTCCAACATAATTGGCCTGCTCCCAATCACCTCTTTCCTCTGTGCTCACCCTTTCTTGAGTTGGTGGTTGAGTATTGACTGCTGCAACCTGATTTCTCTCCATCTGCTTAGTGAGATCTGCCAATTGCTTGGTAATCAACTTGTTCTGAGCTAGCAATGCATCCATATGGCTCAACTCCATTACTCCTCTGTTGGTGCTCCGTTCTAAGACATAGAGGTACTCATTATTAGCCACTGTTTCAATGATATCTATGGCCTCTTCTATGGTCTTTTCGATATTGAGAGAGCCTCCTGAAGAGTGGTCCAAGGCCTTCTTTGCTTCTCTAGAAAGACTTTCATAGAAAATGTGCAGCTGCACCCATTCGTTGAACATATCAGGGGGCATCTTCTTGTTATCTCCTTATATCTTTCCTAGGCTTCATACAAAGTTTCTCCATCTAGCTGTCTGAAGGTTTGCACCTCTGTTCTTGATGAGCGGATAATTTATACGATTTTTGGCATTGTTTTTAGTATGTTTTTAGTATATTTTAGTTAGTTTTTATTATGTTTTTATTAGTTTTTCAGTAAAAATCACTCTTCTGGTCTTTACTATGAGTTTGTGTATTTTTCTGTGATTTCAGGTATTTTCTGGCTGAAATTGATGGACTTGAGCAAAAATCTGATTCAGAGGCTGAAAAAGGACTGCAGATGCTGTTGGATTCTGACCTCCCTGCACTCGAAGTGGATTTTCTGGAGCTACAGAAGCCCAATTAGCGCGCTCTCAATTGCGTTGGAAAGTAGACATCCTGAGCTTTCCAGAAATATATAATAGTCTATACTTTGCTCGAGATTTGATGGCCCAAACAGGTGTTCCAAGTCAGCTCAAGAATTTTGGCGTTTAACGCCATAACTAGCACAAAAGCTGGAGTTAAACGCCCAAACTGGCACAAAAGCTGGCGTTTAACTCCAAGAAAAGTCTCTACACATAGGCGCTTCAATGCTCAGCCCAAGCACACACCAAGTGGGCCCGGAAGAAGATTTATGCATTAATTACTCATTTTTGTAACCCTAGGCTACTAGTTTTCTATAAATAGGACCTTTTGCTATTGTATTTTCATCTTTGGATTATCTTTTGATCCTTTGATCACGTTTTGGAGGCTGGCCTCTTGGCCATGCCTAGACCTTGTTCTTATGTATTTTCAACGGTGGAGTTTCTACACACCATAGATTAAGGTATGGAGCTTTGCTGTTCTTCATGAATTAATACAAGTACTGTTGTTTTTCTATTCAACTCAAGTCTATTTCTTCTCCAAGATATTCATTCGCACCCAAGAACATGATGAATGTGATGATTATGTGACACTCATCACCATTCTCACCTATGAACGCGTGACTGACAACCACTTCCGTTCTACATGCAAACAAGCTTGAATGTGTAGCTCTTGGGTTTCTAATCTAAGATTGGAACCTTCGTGGTATAGGCTAGAATTATTGGCAGCCATTCCTGAGATCTGGAACGTCTAAACATTGTCTGTGATATTCTGAGTAGGATCTGGGAAGGGATGACTGTGACGAGCTTCAAACTCGCGAGTGTTGGGCATGTGACAGACGCAAAAGGATCAATGGATCCTATTCCAACATGATCGAGAACTGACAGATGATTAGTCGTGCGGTGACAGCGTGCGTAGAACATTTTCACTGAGAGGACGGGAAGTAGCCATTGACAACGGTGATGCCCAACATAAAGCTTGCCATGGAAAGGAGTATTAATGATTGGAAGAAGGCAATAGGAAAACAGAGGTTCAAGAGGAACAAAGCATCTTCATACGCTTATCTGAAATTCCTACCAATGAATTACATAAGTATCTCTATCTTTACTTTATGTTTTATTCATCTTTTAATTATCAATTCTCCATAACCATTTGAATCCGCCTAACTGAGATTTACAAGGTGACCATAGCTTGCTTCAAACCGACAGTCTCCGTGGGATCGACCCTTACTCACGTAAGGTTTATTACTTGGACGACCCAGTGCACTTGCTGGTTAGTTGTGTGGAGTTGTGACAAAGAGTTGAGATTACAATTGTGCGTACCAAGTTGTTGGCGCCATTGATGATCACAATTTTATGCACCAAGTTTTTGGCGCCGTTGCCGGGGATTGTTCGAGTTTGGACAACTGACGGTTCATCTTGTTGCTTAGATTAGGTAATTTTACTTTCGAAAAAAAATTTCTATTTTGTTCTTCAAAGTTTTTAAGAATGAATTCTAGAGTTTCATGATGATTTGTTGAAGTCTGGCTGGCTGTGAAGCCATGTCTAATCTTTTGGACCGATGTTTTAACTTATCATCACAAGAGCTTGTTGATTTCTATCAATTTTGCTGTTGTGAGCAATGATCTGCTAAAGCTTGACTGGCCATTAGCCATATCTAGTATTTTGTACAGGAGCTTTCACTGAAAGCTTGGCTGGCTAGTAAGCCATGTCTAATTCCTGGACCGGAGTCTTAGACTAACATTGCAATGATTCCTGGAATTCTTATTAAAAATTTTGAATCCCTTTATTTTCTTTTCCACTCAATTTTCGAAAAACCACAAAAAATTTTTTTATAAAATCATAAAAATAAAAAATATTTTATGTTTCTTGTTTGAGTCTAGTGTCTAATTTTAAGTTTGGTGTCAATTGCATGCCTCTAATTTTCGAAAATTACATGCATTATGTTCTTCATTAATCTTCAAGTTGTTCTTGATGATTTCCCTGCTCTGATCTTTAAATTCTCTTGTTTTATGTGTTTTGTTGTTTCTCATATGCATTCTCAATTTGTTAGTGTCTCTTATATGAAAATTTTTTTAAGTTTGGTGTCCTGCATGCATTGTTTGTTTGATTTGAGTTTCCTAAGATTAGTTGTATTTTGATTGTTTCTCATCATTGAAAAATTCAAAAAAAAATTTTAAAACTATGTCTTTTCAAGTCAATAATACAGAGAATTGAAGATTCAGAACATTCAGCAGAGGAATCAAACAGAAAAAGCTAGGTGTTCAAAATGCCCCGTGAAGAAGGAAAACTGGCGTTTAAACGCCAGCTAGGGTACCTGGCTGGGCGTTTAACGCCAGAAGGACACTAGAGGGAAGATTTTGTTTTTAATTCAAATCTTTTTCAAATTTTCATAATTTTTCAAAATCAAATCTTTTTCAAATCATATCTTTTCAATCATATCTCTTCAAAATCAATTTCTTTCTATTTTTTATTATTTTCGAAAATCCTTGCTACTATTAATAATTTACTTCAAAATTTTCAAGTTGTTACTTGCCTATTAAAAAGGGATCAAATTTTAAATTTTAAGAATCATATCTTTTAATTTCTTGTTAGTCAAGTAATCAACTTTAATTTTAAAACTTTCTCTTTTTTTAAAATTGATTTTCAATCATATCTTCTCAATCATATCTTTTCAATCACATCTTTTTCAAAATTAACTCTCAATCATATCTTTTTTATTTCTAATTTCAAAATCTTTTTCAAAAATCACTTAATTTCTTTCCTAATCTTAATTTTCGAAAATCTCAATCAAATTTTCAAATTTCTTTTATTATTTCAAAATCTTTTTAATTTATTTTTGAAAATTCTTCCCCTCTTCTCACATCCTTCTATTTAAGGGACTAACACTCCTCCTCAAGGTGCAATTCAAACTCTATCCCTCTTGATAAGTTCGAATTCTCTTCTATCTACCTCCTCCTTCTATTCTTTTTTTCCTCTGACACCTCAAGGAATCTCTATACTGTGACATAGAGGATTCCCTACTTTTTTGTTCTCTTCTCTTTCATATGAGCAGGAGTAAAGATAAAAGGCATACTTATTCAAGCTTATCCTGAACCTGAAAGGACCTTGAAGAGAAAGCTAAAGCACAACTCTCTATAGAGGGCCTAACAGAGCTCTTCAAGGAGGAAAAAGCCATGGCAGCCAAAAACAACAATGCCAACAATGCAAGGAAGGTGCTGGGTGACTTTACTACACCAACTCCCGACTTCTATGGGAGAAGCATCTCAATCCCTGCCATTGGAGCAAACAACTTTGAGCTTAAGCCTCAATTAGTTTCTCTAATGCAACAGAATTGCAAGTTTCATGGACTTCCATTGGAAGATCCTCATCAGTTCTTAGCTGAATTCTTGCAAATCTGTGACACTGTCAAGACCAATGGGGTTGACCCTGAAGTCTACAGACTTATGCTCTTCCCTTTTGTTGTAAGAGACAGAGCTAGGACATGGTTGGATTCACAACCTAAAGAAAGCCTGAACTCTTGGGAAAAGCTAGTCAATGCCTTCTTGGCAAAGTTCTTTCCACCTCAAAAATTGAGTAAGCTTAGAGTGGAAGTCTAAACCTTCAGACAAAAGGAAGGTGAATCCCTCTATGAAGCTTGGAAAAGAAACAAGCAATTGATCAGAAGGTGTCCTTCTGACATGCTTTCAGAATGGAGTATCATAGGTATATTCTATGATGGTCTGTCTGAACTATCCAAGATGTCATTGGATAGCTCTGCTGAAGGATCTCTTCATCTGAAGAAGACGCCTGCAAAAGCTCAGGAACTCATTGAAATGGTTGCAAATAACCAATTCATGTACACTTCTGAAAGGAATCCTGTGAATAGTGGGACAACTCAGAAGAAAGGAGTTCTTGAGATTGATACTCTAAATGCCATATTGGCTCAGAATAAGATATTGACTCAACAAGTCAATATGATTTCTCAAAGTCTGTCTGGAATGCAAGCAGCAACAGGCAGTACTAAGGAAGCTTCCTCTGAAGAAGAAGCTTATGATCCTGAGAACCCAGCAATGGAAGAGGTGAATTACATGGGAGAACCCTATGGAAACACCTATAATCCTTCATGGAGAAATCATCCAAATCTCTCATGGAAGGATCAACAGAGACCTCAACAAGGTTTCAACAACAATAATGGTGGAAGAAACAGGTTTAGCAATAGCAAGCCTTTTCCATCATCTTCTCAGCAACAGACAGAGAATTCTAAGCAGAGCCACTCTGACTTAGCAACCATTGTCTCTGATCTAATCAAAACCACTCAAAGTTTCATGACTGAAATAAGATCCTCCATTAGAAATTTGGAGGCACAAGTAGGTCAGCTGAGTAAGAAAATTACTGAACTCCCTCCTAGTACTCTCCCAAGCAATACAGAAGAGAATCCAAAAAGAGAGTGCAAGGCCATAACCACAACCCACACTGCCGAACCTGGAGAGGAGGAAGAGGCAGTGATCTCCACTGAGGAAGACCTCAATGGACGTCCACTGGCCTCTATGGAGTTCCCTGATGAGGAACCATGGGAATCTGAGGCTCACACAAAGACCATAGAGATTCCATTGAATTTACTTCTGCCATTCATGAGCTCTGATGAGTATTCTTCCTCTGAAGAGGATGAAGATGTTACTGAAGAGCAAGTTGCTAAGTACCTTGGAGCAATCATGAAGCTAAATGCCAAGTTGTTTGGTAATGAGACTTGGGAGGATGAACCTCCATTGCTCATCAAAGAACTGGATGACTTGACTAGGCAGAAATTACCTCTGAAGAGATAAGACCCTGGAAAATTCTCAATCCCTTGTACCATAGGCACCATGACCTTTGAGAAGGCTCTGTGTGACCTGGGGTCAAGTATAAACCTTATGCCTCTCTTTATAATGGAGAAGCTAGGGATCATTGAGGTACAAGCTGCTAGAATCTCACTAGAGATGGCAGACAATTCAAAGAAATAGGCTTATGGACTTGTAGAGGATGTCTTGGTAAAGGTTGAAGGCCACTACATCCCTGCTGACTTTATAATCCTAGAGATTGGGAAGTGTAGGGATGAATCCATCATCCTTGGCAGACCCTTCCTAGCCACAGCAAAAGCTGTGATTAATGTTGACAGAGGAGAATTGATCATTCAAGTAAATGAAGAGTCCCTTGTGTTTAAAGCTCAAGGATATCCCTCTGTAACGATGGAGAGGAAGCATGAAGAGCTTCTCTCAATACAGAGTCAAACAGAGCCCCCACAGTCAAACTCTAAGTTTGGTGTTGGGAGGCCACAACCAAACTTTAAGTTTGGTGTTGAACCCCCACATTCAAACTCTAAGTTTAGTGTTGGGAGGTTCCAACATTGCTCTGAACATCTGTGAGGCTCCATGAGAGCCCACTGTCAAGCTATTGACATTAAAGAAGCACTTGTTGGGAGGCAACCCAATCTTTAATTATCTATGTTAAATTTCTATTTTCTTTTGTTATTTTATGTTTACTGTAGGTTGATGATCATTTGAAGTCACAAAAACAATTGAAAGAGCAAAAACAGAAGGAAAAATAGTATTAAAAACAGAACACCCTGGAGGAGAAACTTACTGGCATTTAAACGCTAGTAAGGGTAGCAGAATGGGCGTTAAACGCCCAGTCTGGCACCATTCTGGGCGTTTAACGCCAGAAATGGGCACCAGACTGGCGTTTAACGCCAAAAAAGGGCAAGAAGCTGGCGTTAAACGCCAGAAATGGGCACGCAGAAAGGGGCATTTTTGCATGCCACTTGGTACAGGGATGAGATATCCTTAACACCTCAGGATCTGTGGACCCCATAGGATCCCCACCTACCCTACCTCTCTCTCTCTCTTCCTCACCCATTCACCAATCACCTCAATACCTCTTCCCCAAAAACCCCTCACCTATCAAATCCTACCCTCTTCTCCATAATCTCTTCACCAATCCACAAACATCCATCATAAAACCCCACCTACCTCACCATTCAAATTCAAACCACTTTCCCTCCCAAATCCACCCATACATAGCCGAACCATAACCCCCTCTCCCCTCCTATATAAACCCATCTTCACTCCTTCATTTTCACACAACCTAACCACTACTTCTCCCCCTTGGCCGAAACACAAAGCCCCCTCCATCTCCTCTATTTCTTCTTCTTCTACTCTCTTCTTTCTTCTTTTGCTCGATGACGAGCAAACCTTCTAAGTTTGGTGTTGTAAAAGCTAAAGCTTTTTGTTTTTTTATAACCATTTATGGCACCAAAGGCCGGAGAAACCTCTAGAAAGAGGAAAGGGAAGGCAAAAGCTTCCACCTCCGAGTCATGGGAGATGGAGAGATTCCTCTCAAGGGTACATCAAGACCACTTCTATGAAGTTATGGCCAAGAAGAAGGTGATCCCCGAGATCCCTTTTAAACTCAAAAAGGGCGAATATCCGGAGATCTGACATGAGATCCGAAGAAGAGGTTGGGAAGTTCTCACCAACCCCATTCAACAAGTCGGGATCTTAATGGTTCAAGAGTTCTATGCCAATGCATGGATCACCAAGTACCATGATCAAAGTGTGAACCCGGACCCTAAGAATTGGCTTACAATGGTCCGAGGGAAATACTTAGATTTTAGTCCGGAAAATGCAAGGTTGGCATTCAACTTGCCCATGATGCAAGGAGATGCACACCCCTACACTAGAAGGGTCAACTTTGATCAAAGGTTGGACCAAGTCCTCATGGACATCTGTGAAGAGGGCGCCCAATGGAAGAGAGATTCAAGAGGGAAGCCGGTTCAACTAAGAAGGCATGACCTCAAGCCCGTGGCTAGGGGATGGTTGGAGTTCATCCAACGCTCGATCATTCCCACTAGCAACCGGTCTGAAGTTACTATAGACCGGGCTATCATGATTCATAGCATCATGATTGGAGAGGAAGTAGAAGTTCATGAGGTTATATCCCAAGAACTCTACAAGGTGGCAGAAAAGTCCTCTACTTTGGCAAGGTTAGCCTTCCCTCATCTCATTTGTCAACTCTGTAATTCGGTTGGAAATTGACATAGAGGGAGACATTCTCATTGATGAGGACAAGCCCATCACTAAGAAAAGGATGGAGCAAATAAGAGAACCTCACCAAGAGCATGAGGAATTTCCTCATCATGAAATCCCTGAGATGCCTCAAGGGATGCAATTTCCTCCACAAAACTATTGGGAGCAAATCAACACCTCCTTGGGAGAATTAAGTTCCAATATGGGACAACTAAGGGTGGAGCACCAAGAGCATTCCATCCTCCTCCATGAAATTAGAGAAGACCAAAGAACCATGAGAGAGGAGCAACAAAGGCAAGGAAGAGACATTGAGGAGCTTAAGCACTCCATAAGATCTTCAAGAGGAAGAACAAGCCGCTATCACTAAGGTGGACCCGTTCTTTAATTTCCTTGTTCTTTATTTTCCTGTTTTTCGAATTTTTATGCTTATGTTTATCTATGTTTGTGTCTTTATTACATGATCATTAGTGTCTTAGTGTCTATGCCTTAAAGCTATGAAAATGAATCCATCACCTTTCTTAAATAAAGAGTGTTTTAATTGAAAAGGAAAAGAAGTGCATGAATTTTAAATTTTAAAACAGTTTAATTATTCTGATGTGGTGGCAATACTTTTGTCTTTCTAAATGAATGCTTGAACAGTGCATATTTTTGATATTGTTGATTCATGAATGTTAAAATTGTTAGCTCTTGAAAGAATGATAGAAAAAGGAGAAATGTTATTTGATAATCTGAAAAATCATAAAATTGATTCTTAAAGCAAGAAAAAGCAGTGAAAAGCTTGCAGGAAAAATAATAATAATAATAATAATAAAAGAAAGAGAAAGAAAAATAAAAGCAAGCAGAAAAAGCCAATACCCCTTTAAACCAAAAGGCAAGGGTGATAAAAAGGATCCAAGGCTTTGAGCATCAGTGGATAGGAGGGCCCACAGGAATAAAATCCTGGCCTAAGCGGCTAAACCAAGCTGTCCCTAACCATGTGCTTGTGGCGTGAAGGTGTCAAGTGAAAACTTGAGACTGAGCAGTTAAAGTCATGGTCCAAAGCAAAAAGAGTGTGCTTAAGAGCTCTAGACACCTCTAATTGGAGACTCTAGCAAAGCTGAGTCACAATCTGAAAAGGTTCACCCAGTTATGTGTCTGTGGCATTTATGTATCCGGTGGTAATACTGGAAAACAAAATGCTTAGAGTCACGGCCAAGACTCATAAAGTAGCTGTGTTCAAGAATCAACATACTTTACTAGGAGAATCAATAACACTATTTGGAATTCATCTAATTAATACTGATCTTCATAGATGTTTTTAGAATTCATTGTATATTCTCTTCTTTTTATCCTATTTGATTTTTAGTTGCTTGGGGACAAGCAACAATTTAAGTTTGGTGTTGTGATGAGCGGATAATTTATACGCTTTTTGGCATTATTTTTAGTTAGTTTTTATTATATTTTTATTAGTTTTTAAGTAAAAATCACTCTTCTGGACTTTACTATGAGTTTGTATATTTTTCTGTGATTTCAGGTATTTTCTGGCTGAAATTGAGGGACCTGAGCAAAAATCTGATTCAGATGCTGAAAAAGGACTGCAGATGCTGTTGGATTCTGACCTCCCTGCACTCGAAGTGGATTTTCTGGAGCTACAGAAGCCCAATTGGCGCGCTCTCAATTGCGTTGGAAAGTAGACATCCTGGGCTTTCCAGAAATATATAATAGTCTATACTTTGCCCGAGATTTGATGGTCTAAAAAGGCGTGCCAAGTCAGCTCAAGAATTTTGGCGTTTAACGCCAGAACTGGCACAAAAGCTGGAGTTAAACGCCCAAACTGACACAAAAGCTGGCGTTTAACTCCAAGAAAAGTCTCTATACATGGGAGCTTCAATGCTCAGCCCAAGCACACACCAAGTGTGCCCGGAAGAAGATTTATGCATTAATTACTCATTTCTGTAACCCTAGGCTACTAGTTTTCTATAAATAGGACCTTTTGCTATTGTATTTTCATCTTTGGATTATCTTTTGATCCTTTGATCACGTTTTGGAGGCTGGCCTCTCAGCCATGCCTAGACCTTGTTCTTATGTATTTTCAATGGTGGAGTTTCTACACACCATAGATTAAGGTGTGGAGCTCTGCTGTTCTTCATGAATTAATACAAGTACTGTTGTTTTTCTATTCAACTCAAGTCTATTTCTTCTCCAAGATATTCATTCGCACCCAAGAACATGATGAATGTGATGATTATGTGACACTCATCACCATTCTCACCTATGAACGCGTGACTGACAACCGCTTCCGTTCTACATGCAAACAAGCTTGAATGTGTATCTCTTGGGTTTCTAATCTAAGATTGGAACCTTCGTGGTATAGGCTAGAATTATTGGCGGCCATTCCTGAGATCCGGAACATCTAAACTTTATCTGTGGTATTCTGAGTAGGATCTAGGAAGGGATGACTGTGACGAGCTTCAAACTCGCGAGTGTTGGGTGTGTGACAGACGCAAAAGGATCAATGGATCCTATTCCAACATGATCGAGAACCAACAGATGATTAGCCGTGCGGTGACAGCATGCGTAGAACATTTTCACTGAGAGGACGGGAAGTAGCCATTGACAACGGTGATGCCCAACATAAAGCTTGCCATGGAAAGGAGTATGAATGATTGGAAGAAGGCAATAGGAAAGAAGAGGTTCAAGAGGAACAAAGCATCTTCATACGCTTATCTGAAATTCCTACCAATGAATTACATAAGTATCTCTATCTTTACTTTATGTTTTATTCATCTTTTAATTATCAATTCTCCATAACCATTTGAATCCACCTAACTGAGATTTACAAGGTGACCATAGCTTGCTTCAAACCGACAGTCTCCGTGGGATCGACCCTTACTCACGTAAGGTTTATTACTTGGACGACCCAGTGCACTTGCTGGTTAGTTGTGCGGAGTTGTGACAAAGAGTTGAGATTACAATTGTGCGTACCAAGTTGTTGGCGCCATTGATGATCAGAATTTTGTGCACCAGTTCTCAACTTGATTATCCTCAGTGGAGGGTAAAACTTTGTTAGAAACTTGTTGACAACATCCTCTCAGGTGGTAAGACTCTTCTTTGGAAAGGATTCAAGCTACTTAGATGCTTTGTCCCTAAGAGAAAAGGGGAATAAGAGCAGTCTATAGGTGTTAGGATAAACACCATTGGCTTTCACATTGTCACATATTCTCAGGAATGTAGTTAGATGTTGGTTGGGATCTTCCTGGGCACTTCCTCCGAATGAACAATTGTTTTGAACCAGGGTGATGTGTTGAGGTTTTAGCTCAAAGTTGTTGGCATGAATGGTTGGTTTCAGGATGCTACTACCACAATTTGCTGGGTTTGGGTTGATGAAAGAGCCTAAAACTCTTCTCTCCTACCCAACATGATTGCCAGCACCCTCTCTAACATGATTGTGTACTTCTTCCTCCATGGTAATGTCTAGATCTTCTTCCACCTCTTCCTCGCCAACTATTCCTTTACCTCTTGCTTCCCTCCTTAAAATAAGGAAGCTCCTCTTAGGATCAGATTCAAAAGAGGTTGTAGCTCCTCTTCTTCTACCTGTCATATACACAGTAAAGCAAACACAGGAAAACAAGTGAAGGAATCACTCTTGTTAAGAGTTATGGTTAGAGTGATTGGTGCAATTTGTCAAACAGTTAGTGGATTAGTGTGCAAGTATGTAAACAACAATGAAAAGTAATTGAAGTTGATGAAAATGAAAGTAAACAAACTGAAATGAACTAAACAACAAAAGAAAAGAAAAGTGTTCAATCTAGTTATCCTCTGATTTAATCATTGTCAATGTAAAATCAATCCCAGCACCAGCGCCATAAACTTGATAACGGGAAATCTGTCTCTCAACAAATTTCCTTCGGCAAGTATACCGAATTTGTCGTCAAGTAAAAACTCACAATAGAGTGAGGTCGAAACCCATAGGGATTGATTGGTTGAGCAACTTTAATAAGAGGAATGGTCTAGTTGAACTAAACAGAATTGAATTGAGAATTGCAGAAATTAAATGGCAAAAAACGTAAATAGCAAGAAATGTAAATGACGGAAAAGTAAATAACTGAATGTAAATTGCAGAAAGTAAATCATAGAAAGTAAATTACAGAAAAGTAAATGGGAATAGGGGTGATGAGCATTAAAGTAAACAAAATATAGAAAATAGGAAGATAAGAATGGGGAAGCTCATTGGGTTTAGGAGATGTTGCATTCTCCGGATTAAGTTCATTATCATCTCTTCCTCAATCCATGTAACTCAATGATCTCTTGGCAATCTTAGGTGATTGAATTCCAATTCCTTGGCAATTCAATCTCTCTAAACTTGAACAATTGCCAATTCCTTGATCTAATTTCTCATAGAAAGAGATGAAGTGCGATCACTGATTATACCACATGTTTTTCTAGATCAAAGCATCGGGAGGATTATGTCACTATATCCGTCCAACCCCCAATCTATTCTAACATGAGAAAGCATTTCTAGCATAATTTTTTTATTCCTCTTCCAAGGTTCTGAGGAAATCCAAGTATGAACAATTTCTCTTCCGAGACAATTGCTCAATTCGATGAAGATCAAAAGCTTTCAAGCAAATCAAAGAGAATGAAAAGAAGAAGAATAATAAGAACTATAATTGTTCCATTGAATTACAATAGAGCTCCCTCCCCAATGAAGTGGGGTTAGTTGATCATGGCTCTGGATGAAATTGAAAATGTAAAGTGCATCTTGAAACAAACTAATTACAGAGAAGAGTAAATGGTGAGTGTTTACAATCCTATATCCTTTCCAGGTTCCAATTCCTTTTCTAGTTCAAAACTACTCCTATATATACTACTTCTATAATCTTCATTTGAATCTGCAAGTATCTGGATGTGGGCCCTTGGCCTTGGTTGAAGCAGTTAACAAACTCATTGGGCTTTGCTCAGCTTGCTGGAGGAGTTTAAGTTAGGCAGTAGTCACGTTAGTTAGGCCATTAGTGTGAGTAACGTGATGTGTATTTTCATGGCTCGAAGACATTAGTGACACCAACGTGGTCACTAACGTCCCCAAAACCCCTTGAATTCACATTACTCCTAGCATCAGTGGCACTAACATGGCCACTAATGCCACACCTTGCCTAAGCCCACGTTAATGGTGGCGTTAATAGCACTAACGTGGCACTAACGTCACTCAATCTTCACCATCGCTGGCGTTAATGGCATTAACGCCACCACTAACGCCAGGCCTGCCTTCTTCCACGTGAATGCCCACGTTGGTGGCATTAACGTAGCCACTAACGTGGCTTTCCTTGACTTTGCATTAACCATCGAGGACGTTAGTGGTATCAACGCCACCACTAACGCCACAACCTGCCCCTCTTCAACGTTAATGGCTCACGTTAGTGGCACTAACGTGGCTCTTTCCTGCCTCGAGGACGTTAGTGGTATCAACGCCACCACTAACGCCACAAGCTCCCACTTTTCCACGTTAATGGCTCACGTTAGTGGCACTAACGTGGCTCTTCTCTGCTTCTTCTTACCTGAAATCAATCAAACAATTTTGCATCAAAGCCTTACTCTAAGCATAAAATAATGCATCATTTATTACATCATTTAATCTTTGCATTATTCTCATGAAATTGTTTAGAATTCATAATAATCAAGACATGAATGCATAACTCATCCAATTGCTTGCTTATTACATATGAAAATGCATGAAACTAACCTAAAACATACTTAAAATGGCTTGTGGAACTAGCCAAGATGCCCTGGCATCACTAAGCCAATTAGTAGTTAGATTGGGACTTATGAGTTGAATTTGATCAAGCCTATTTGACATACTTCACTTGTAGAAGTGGATTTGATGGGCTTGGTTCCTCATAATTGTCAATATATGGTTGTTAGACAAGGATGGTGATCCCAACTCCTATGCCTTAGCCAAGAGTCCTTTTTATAACTCATACTTGAAACCCAAAAATCCCGATTACTTGACTCTTGTTATAGTTAGTTTAGTTGTTTACTTAGTTCTAGAATAGAAATAGATTTATATATTATCTTGTTAAATTGCACTTACTTATACCTTACTTTGATTGCTTTGATTTAGTTTCTTGCACTTTAAGTTTCTTGCATGATAAGCTGCGTTAGTTTAAATTCCTGCTCATATATCTTTCAACACTGGAATTCTAACCAATCTTGATGCACATGCTTACTCATTCTCTTGAGGATGACCCGAGACTAATACTCTCGGTTACTTTTTACTGGGGTTGAATTTGTGACAATCATATTAAAATTTGATAGAGTGGTTATTTGTCGGTTTAGGACTATACTATGACATGATCTTTGTTGATAAAATCTAGATCGACAAAAATCTATCCATCACCAACATTTTCTGAAACTATTTCCAACGGTTGTAAACCCAAATCATTCCTTACTTTAGAAGTATAAATCAAACTTTCAAATATTAAACCATTTTCTTGATGTGTATAAATATGTAAACCAAATCTTTTCTCAACATAGAATCACTTCTCAAAATAAGCTTGTAAGTTGTAAATCGGATTTCTAGTACAAAGTTCGTTTCTTAATATATATAAATTAGATTTCTAAAATAAAATCACTTTTTGTACATTTTTACTAAAATTTGGACAGAACTTCCCCTAAAAATTAGACTTCACCACCCTTACGGACTCCTTCTCTTTCATCATTCCTTAACTTATCTCAATCCAAACCAGCACTCATTTCAGAATCAACCAAATTAATTAATAAATCAGTCAAGCCAGCAATTTCATCCATCCCACACAATTCTGATCAATATACTATTCTCATCACAATCAGCTAGAAATCATAATTTTTAGCATTTTCAAACTTTCAGAACCAAACACATATTTTATTAAATTCAATTATTTTCACAGTCACAAATCCAACACAAATTTATTATTCAACCAATCTAAACATTAATAAATTATTTGTAATTACTCATTAAACTTTTGAGCATCCATGAATTAAAAATTTATAATCTTAAAACGAACCCCTTACCTTAATTAACCGAGTTCACATAGATTAAACATGACAAGTCCCTTCCCTTTTAGTTTCATGTCAGCAGTGGCAACTCCCATGCAACCGGAACGACAGCAATGTTAGCTCTCACAGCAGTAATCATGGTTGCAGCAAAATAGAAGATTCAAATTGGATGGAAATTAAAAGAAATTACAGCCCTAGAAATTTCAAGACAAGGTATATACCAGAATCAATTCAGAACAAGCTTAGAAATGACAATAAAATGTGTAAATGAACCCGAATCAAAGAAAATGTTAGAACAAGCATAGAAATGACAATAAAATGTGTAAACCAAATCAAAGAAAATGTCAGACTGTAACTATTAGCAACAGCTCCAGTGTTGGCTCCCAGTGGCAGAGGTATGGCGATGAAAGCAGCTATGGAAGGTGATGGCGGCTCTGCGATAAACTCCAGCGAAGCTCCCCCTTCTCGATTCTGTTTGGCGAGGGTAGTAGTTCAAACAAAATGGTGACGGTCAAATCTCTGATAGCAAGCCCTAGCGGTTACGATAGTGTTTGGCGGCGTTGACTCCTTCAATGGCAGCGACAACTGGTGCAACAGCAGCGACGACTCTAACTGCTTCCAACAGCGATGAGATCTCCTTCTAGTGGCGGACAGCGGTGACTCTATTTGCTTCCAGTGACGGGCATGATTGCGATGGCTAGGTTTTGATAGCGACGGCCACACTACCCACGACGGCGGCGCTGAAACGACAGCGACGGAACCCTCAGCGGCGGTCGTGGATCCAACGACGGTGACAGCTTGGTGGCTTCGATAGCAGCTTTCTCTCTGTCGCGCTTAGCTTTCTCTCTCACTCCACTGCGAGCCTTTCTCTTCCCTCGTGCAACAATGGCAACGACAATGGCGGCGAGGCTCTAGCCTGCGCCATTCCTTCCTCCTCCCTTTCTTCCCTTCCCTCCGAACCCCCTTTTTTGTCTTTCCCTTTTGCTTTCTATGCTTATGTTTCATTTCAGAAACTGTGGAGAACATGTATTGTGCAAGTGGTGAAAAATGAGTAACGTGGAGTAGTGAGAAAAGGGTGAGTGACAGGATACGTGTAACTGAGTGACTGGTCAGGGAGTAACATATTAGATCATTACGGAACTTAGGGCTAGAGTAAGAGTAAAGGAAGAAGGGACAAAATTACACCTGAAATTTCACACTCTAGACACGAATACATTTCAATTATTTAATAAGTCACACGTGCATAGTAATTATACACTCCGGCGGACACATTCACCCTTCCGGCCATCAGCGTGTGGCATCGTTAGTTTGAGTTGACATGTGGCTCTCTTTACTCCTTGCTGGCACCTTTAGTTGAGTGACCTATCCATTTAGTGCTAACTTAGAAAAATCTTTTATTTTAATGATTAATTAAACAAAATTAAGGCTGAAACCCTCCCTTAATTGAATTATGAACCTTCAATGTAAGATAGTTTGCACGTTGAGAGAGTTAGAGAGCCCTAGTAGAGAGGCAATGGCATTACTCTGAAGTCGTCACTCACTTGATTGTTGGAGGAATACTTTGCTAGTTTACTCGAAGAAGACAACCCACACCACCACAGCGACGATCACACACTGGTGTCAGCGACGATCTAAAGGTAATATCTTTTGAACTTCTGACTATACCGATTATGATCGAACATGCTATTAGATCTTTGTTTAGTTACTAGTTAGTGATTGTCCAAAAAAATGATGGTTTTCTGGGTTTAGTAGTGATTATGAGGGTTTTGTTTTCTTCGTAGATGTCAAGTCACATCACGCTCGTGTATTACCATAGGGGGAGGTTGGAGAAAAATTCAAAAGGAGTTACAGTATACAGTGGTGGTCAAGTGTCCTTAATACCGAGAGTCAATGTGGATACGCTAAATCTTTTTTTCATGGAGAGGTTATTCAAGGATTTGAGATATATTCATTGGAAGGGTTTTTACTAAGGAAAGCCTGATGCCCGGGGTGGTGTTGCTCTTAAACTACTTAGGCTTGATAGGGATGTGGTGAACATGTATGAGGATGCAATTAGAAATGATGATAGGGTTGTACATGTGTATTGGGAGCATACGGTAGATATTCCAACTGAGGTTGAGGTGGTTGACGTAGATGCAGAAGAGATGCCTACCTCTGAAACAGAACCATCCAATGTAAATGCAAATACTGTAATTTCACCCAGTGGAAGGACAAAGAAGAAGGCACAAAGGACTCTAAAACTAGCCAGGATTCTGAGGCCAAGAAAACTAACAACAACAGTAGGTCAGAAGTCATCCCAGACATCCTTAACTTCAACCAGAAGAACCAACCCAAGGGAAAAGACAAAAAAAACCACACAATCTAATACAGCCACTGAAGCCCAATCCCAACCCAAAACAATCTCACCCATAGTCCAAGTCCAACCCAAACAAGTTAATCCAGCACCTGTGGTCCAAGCCCAACACACACCACCTGTGGCCCAAACCCAAACCACATAAACTGAACCACCAACACATTCTGAGGCTGAAACTCAACCATAACCCAACCTTGCACAAAATGAGGTCCCTACCTAGGAATTAAGAGGAAAACAAAAGAACAGAAGAAATTCTTGCAAGAGGCCAGCTCCTAGTGGACAGACCTTTGTGCAAGGAGGCATAGGTGAAGCTCAAAAAATATTTGTCCCTCGTACAACCAGTGAGTCTTCAGAGTGTGATGATGATGACTCTAACCCAGATTACCATCAATATGAGTCTGAGGAGCTACACAGCCCTTATTCATCAGACTGTGATAGTGACTATGAGGCAAAGCACACTGTTTGGCCTCAAGGAAATCTGAATGCTACTTTTGGCACAGTACATTTAGAGCTGGGGATGGAATTCGAAACTATGGACCGATTCAAAAGAGCAGTTAGGAAGTTCAATATACAAATTGGAAGGAGTATCATGTTTAGCCGAGTAGAACCTATGAAGTGTAAGACAATTTGTTGTGAAGCCAACTGTCCTTGGACTATCTACTGTTCAAGGTCTAATGAACCAAAGAGCTTTCAAGTAAAGACGTTTGTCAACCAACATGTTTGTGCAAGAAGCCACACCAATAAATTAGCTAATAAAAAGTGAGTTATTGAACAGCTGGAGGAGAAGTTGAGGGACCAAATGGACTTTAAAACTGCTGAAGCTGAGGCATGATTTAGGAGGGAGTTCAATCTAACCATTAACTACAAGAAGATACAGAGAGCAATGAAGAAGGCAAGGGAGAATATTGAGGATTCAGAGAGAGAGCAGTATGCTGAGTTGAGGGATTACATTTTTGCCCTGTTGACAGCTAACCCAGGAGCAACTATTGACATGGACACTACCCCTATGCCTGATTCCCTCCCGATTTTCAAGAGACTCTATATATATTTTGATTCTTGCAAACAAGGATTCATACAAGGTTGCAGACCATTTATTAGACTGGATGGTACATTCCTAAAAGGGTATTACAGTGGCCAGTTGCTTACAGCAGTGGGACAAGATGCTAACAATCAAATCTTTCCCATTGCATATACAGTTGTTGACTCTGAGACAAGAGATAACTGGAGATGGTTTCTAGAACTCCTGCATCATACTTTGGAGAACTATAGGGTGCATGGTTGGAACTTCATTAGTGACCAATAGAAGGTAATTGTTAATTGTTGTTGTTTTCTGGTTCATTTGGCTCACTGAACTTGTTAATTGTTGTTGTTTGTGTGACTGTAAGGTCTCATACCAGCCATGGAGCAAGTTATGCCCGGAGTGCATCATCGTTTTTGTGCAATGCACATTTGGAATAACTTCACTAAAAGGTGGAAGGATAAACAGTTGAAAGGAGCAGTCTGGGAATGTTGTAGAGCCACCACTGTTAATGAGTTTTGAGGCTGCAATGATGATGTTAAAGGGAATCAACAATGTTGCCAAGATAGGCTTGACCCAAAGACTTGGACAAAGGCGCATTTTAGTGAGTGGCCGAAGGTGGACAATGTGACCAACAACAACTGTGAGACCTTCAATGGAAAGATTCTCAAGTACAGAGGCAAGCCAATCATCACAATGTTAGAGGAAATCAGAGTGCATATCATGAGGGTTATGGCAAGGAACAAAAAGTCTCTTAGTGGCTATGTTGGTTCGGTTGCACCAAGACAGCTTAGTAGGCTTGAGAGAGAGAAGGAAGAAAGCAACAAATGGGCTCCCACATGGGCAGGGGATGACAATGGAAAAATATATGAGGTTGAGAAGCATCCTACTAAAGTAACTGTGGACTTGAAAAATCAAAGGTGCACCTGTAGATTTTGGCAGCTCACAGGCTTGCCTTGCAGACATGCTTGTGCAGCACTTTCTCTGAGGAGTCGTAGGCCAGAAGATCAGATTCATAATTGGCTGAAAATGGCTGCATATAACTCAGCATATCAACATAACATCAACCCTGTATCAAGTAAAGAATTTTGGGATAAGGCTGAAGGATATCCTCCACTGCCCCTTTATTATAAGACACCTATTGGTAGACCAACAAAAAAGAGAAGAAAGGAGAGAAATGAGGTAAGACCAAACCCCAACCCACATAAGCTTAAAAGGAGATATAGAACAATAATTTGCAATTACTGTGGTGAGGTATGAATATCATGTTTTACGTATTGTTTCTAGAACTCACTCATAATGTTATATTTACACAAACAATATTTATATATTGTAGAGTGGCCATAATAGTAGGAGTTGTAAAGAAAAAGCTGGCTGATGAGGTAGCAACTATGGAAGCAGAGGAAGCTGCTCCTGCAATTGAAAATCCTGCACAACCACCACCACCCCCAAGAAAATCCTCCAACTAATGCACCCCAACAACAGAACGCTAATAATGTTGCTACAGCTCCAAGACCCAAATCTAACCCTGTGGTCTCAACTGAAACCATGAATGTTGTAAGCCCATCAATGAGGGAGAGGCTTCAACCGTTTATGCCAACCCCAAATTTGAGACAATAACCAAAGCCTGGCCCAAGACCATCAAAATTGGTCCCAAGAGGAGTTCTTGGGAGAACCAATGGCCCAGCTGCACCAATTGACCAAGGTGGCCCAAGTGGAGTTGGGGCCATGCAAGGGTCTGCAACAAAGACATAGGACCCAGGATGTGTGCATGTTTTATTTTTTGGTTATTAGGCTATTTGAGCAACTAGATGGATAAGGCTGTTTTGTTTAGCATCATAAACTTTTATCTTTTTTGGTACCTGGTAATATGTGATATGTTATATACATTGTCACTTTGCCTCTTAATTAGATATTTCTCCCTTATTTGAAAACTTAATTATAGTCACTACTCTGACTATTTTGTTATTACAATGAAGCAGAGACTTCTAATTGAAAAGAAGTTGTTGGATATTATTATCTGTCTTTATAATAACAATGAGTTAGCTTGATTATGAGTCACAAGTCAGTACTCATGAATTTGACAATTGCTTGTTTTGTCCCTAATTTACACAGGTTTATATTTTTTTGTGTTGTCAATGGTTGATGTTATACCAATTACAATATGTAATTCACAAGAACACAGAGCTTTTTTTTCTTCTATTTATTCAATGCAACTTTGAAAATGATTACACATGATCCTCACTTCTGAGCATATATCCTAAAAATTTATAATGCACAAAATCCCAGCCCCAAACAAATGTCCATAACCATATTCTTAATACACTTTATTTCACCCCTAATCAGATTAACTGTCTTCTGTAATTGTTTCACATCTTCTTCCAATTTTGTGGCACATTCTGTAAGCTCGTTCATCTTCTGGTATGATTGTTTCAATGACCTTTCTTCAGATTCAACCTCTATCTCCACATTTTTTATTTTTCCTTCAACTTCGTCCAGCCAAAGAAAATACTCACACCGATGTTCAACACTTTGAAAATTTTAGACAACAATCGGAGGAGGGGTGAAGAAGGAAACAAATGGATGAAAACCTAACGCCAATAACAAGAAGCAACACAATTTCGAAACCTACCTCCCTTAAAGGACATCGCAGAAACAATCTGTCTGGATTCCACTCTGTTCCAGACTTAAGTACCACAGCTTCAATTCCGTGCAAACACTTGCCATTGTTATAGTCAAACTTCTTCTTCTTGTTGTTCCTCAATAACGAAGATCTACCACCAACAGCGTTGCCACAATTTAGGGATAAAGAGCTCGATTTTTCCTGAAGTGAGTCCATATTCTTAGTTATTGGTCTCTGTGTTAGGGTTTCAACATAGAGCATCTTTTTTCTGAAGATAAAAGAGAACGAAGGGTTTCAGCCTTAATTTTGTTTAATTAATTATTAAATAAAAGATTTTTTTTGAGTTGGCACCAAATGGACAGCTCACTCAACTAAAGGTGACAGTAAGGAGTAAAGAGAGCCATGTGTCCACTCAAACTAATGACGCCACATACTGATGCCCGGAAGGGTGAATGTGTCCGCCGGAGTATATAATTACTGTGCACGCGTGACTCATTAAATGATTGAAATGTATTTGTGTCCAGCGTGTGAACTTTTAGGTGTAATTTTGTCCCTTCTTCCTAGAGTAAAATATATACGAGTAATATAAGAATTTATAAAATATTTGAGATAGAATAACAATTTATGATTTATATATAATACTGAAAAATCAATTTTGGAACACAATTTTATTTATCAACATATCAAGGAGTTTAAATATTATTTCTAATTTAAATTATAAAATGAATATGTTAATCATATTTTATAAAATACCGTTTTAATTCAAAATATTAATTATCCAAATTAAATGATATAACTTTATATATATATATTAATTCAAAGTATCATAAACTTTTGTTTAATCATTTTTAATAAAAATAATCTTCTTATAATAAAATCCTCAACAAATATAATAATAACTTATTATTTAATTTTCAAAAACTAGGATTGTTATACTCTCGAATGAAGGGACGCTTTTGCGCTCTCAGTTATATTTTTTAATAATTTAATATGGATGATATTGAGGTTGAGAAATTCTAAAATTTTTAGATAAAATAGAATTTTTATTCAATTAAATGATGATAAATAATTTTATTGAATTAAATTATATTAATATGATCATTGGATGATAAAGAATGCCAGAAAAATAAATAGATAATATTTTAAGAGTATAAAAATATTAAATTATCATTTCAATTTACTTTTTTAATCAACGACAATAAATATCTTGAATTAATTAAATTTTTACAAAAAGTTATATACCTGAAATTATTTCATTTCTTCAAAAATCTTTTAAACATATAATGGTTCGATAAGAGGTTGACTATTGAGAATTGAATATAATAATTTTAAATTCATATTTTCAATAAAAAGATGTACTTAGTTCTATCCATCTTAAATAATTCTATATTCACTATTATTTATGTATCTAAATAATTCTAATATTTTTAGAGTATTGTTTTTAGATGCAAAAAATTTAAAATATATTTATTCTATTTCAAAAATCAATATTCATATTTAACTTAGGATTTCAACAAATATGGCAAAAAATATTATATTTTTTAGTTAAAAAAGTAAAATAACTATAAATATATTTTTGTGCTTTAGCTTTAGACTTTTTAAAAAAATTTGGCAAGTTAATGGAATCAAATCATATTTCTATAACATATATAAGAATGTATATTACACATAAATAAAAAATGTTAGGTGTAATAAGAACAAATACATAAATTAAAGTAAAATTTAGAAAAATAAGAACCAATAAAATATTGAAGGAAAGAAATATAAATAGAAGAGAAACAAAATTATTAAACGGAAGAAAAATAATTCAATAAATTTTATGTGTATATAAAAGAGGAATAAAAAGAAGATATACAGTACCTTGTTTAATTTAACAAGATTTATGAGAATAAACACATAGAATAAGAGAATAAAAATAATAATAAAAAGAAACTAAATATCTAAATTAATATCAAAATAAAAAGTAATAAAATAATGATAATCTGTCATGATCTTAATCTTTTAATATAATTAATCTTAATATAATTAATTCTTACTAAGTAATCAAATAAATTGAATATAAATATGTCTAATCTAATCGTATAAAAAAATAGTAGATTTTCTACGATTAGACATATATATATATATATATATATATATATATATATATATATATATATATATATTTGGGGATAAAACATCACTTTAAAATGAGATTATTATTATTATTAATGACATATAAATATTAAAATTGTATTAATGAATTAATTGAAATATATTATTAGAATAAAAAGTTGTAAGAATTTAAAATAACCGAAATTTATTAACTTTAATTAATTAAATTAGAATAAAATAAAAAAAATATGATTAATTAGATTAAATAAATTAAAAAATATTACTGAGCAAAATAAATATCATAATAATTATATTACTAATTTAAAAAAAATCAATTCAATCCATTCAATTTTTTATTTAAAATAAACAATTAAAGATCACCAATGAATAAAAATAAATGGAATATAATAAAGAATAATTTTGGTAGTATAAATAATTAAATTAAATTATTATATATAATTTTTACTTTTTACTTTATTATAATTTAAGTTAACATTAATGGTAAAAAAATAATTTTAAATAGTCTCAATTTGTATTTTACAACATAATTAAAGCACATTCATACTTTTTTATTTTGTGATTAATCAATATTTTTTAAATTTTTTAGTTAAGTCTTCTGTATTTTATGATTCATAAATTTTCTCTACAAAACACAAATTTGTGATGAATTATTACAATCATAATTAATTAAAAAAATCAAATAAAAGATAAAAAATGGAGTAAAAATTTATTTTGAAACTGAAAATTTGTCAATTGTACTAGAAATTCTAAAATTTTGTATCTTATTATATAATCAATTTTGTTACTCATTTCAACTTCATTATCTCTTTGTATCCAAAAGAGTATATAATGTCACACTTATTTTAAAAAGATGAAACTTTTTAAATACACAGTATAATGTATAATTTAAGAAAAATAAAATAAAAAAATATCTAGAATTTTACTGGAAAATCAAAAAATGATATAGACTTCATCACTTTTGCTGTTAGATTCGGCTCATCCTTAAACGCTCCTTACTAAGTATGGAGTGCTGCACACCTTATGAATTCGTAAATCTGAACTCTTCATTTATTATATTTTATTTGAATGGTCTGAATTTAAAAAGGTAACCTGTTAATCAGATTAATCATTTTTTGATAAGTTTTAGATTTTTTTTTGTAAGTCTCAAGTATTGGGTTGAAGTTCAAAATAAAAAAATAGTATATAAATATTAAAAACAACATGTCTGTAAAAAAAAAATTATTGGACTTTATAATTAAAATAAATAATACATAAAAAATAAGTTGAAAATTCATGTACTAAATCTAGAAAAAAAGATATATTAGAATCTTAAAAAAAATAATATTAAATATATATTATGTATATAATATTAAAATTTAAATAAATTTTATTTTGTGTGAAATAAAATTATAATATTAAATATAAACACAATGCTAAAATATTTTGTGTTATATATATATATATATATATATATATATATATATATATATTATGTATATAATATTAAAATTTAAATAAATTTTGTTTTATGTGAAATAAAATTATAATATTAAATATAAACACAATGATAAAAAATTTTGTGTTATATATATATATATATATATATATGTATATATAATTTTATTTTGTGAGAAACAAAATTAAAACATTAAATATGAACAAAATGATAAAAGATTTTGTATTATACTAATTTAATTAAAAAAACATATATACAACGTATAAAGCAAACAAACATATAATAATTTTATTTTGTGCGAAACAAAAATTCATATAAGTTTTTATTAACAAATTTTTTATTGAAATGTGTCATTTTACTATATTTATAATATATTATTTGGGATAATTATATTATTTTAGTTAATATATATTATTTAAAAAAATATTTAAAAATATATTATTAGTTTTTCTTAAAATAATACTTTTTTTTTTCTTTGGTTCAAATACTATGACAATAAATTTTTTTTACGTAACTGCGTCTACTCAATAAATATTATATTCATTTATTTCTATATTGTATGTAAAATAAATAATTAATGTTTAAAAAAGTTAATAAAAAAGTATTTTTTTTACCAACTCTTAGGTGAATATAGAGACTATGTCATTTGAACTATAACTCGTTGGCAAAGAAAGAAATACTCTTAATTATATATTAAATAAAATAATTATTTATTAGGCTCATTCTTCTACAAATAAAAATTTTTCTTAGTTTTATATATGCAATATTTTATACCAATTAGTTTCAAAATTTAATTATTTTTTGAATAAATTAATAAAAATAATACAAATAATTGTTTAAATATAATTGTATTTTAATTTTTCTTTCTATTACATACACATTGAGGATAATTTGAAATAAAAGATAATGTACTTGTTGTAACTGTCATGTATTTTGTGCTTTGATTGCGTTGTCATCTGAATCATGGCGCCTTCATGGAGACCGAATTCTTCTATAAAATCAATTTTACGTTTGGAGTTAGCCAACCAGCAGCAGCGACAGACAGCGTCTTCCTTTTCTATGGCAGCAATTTTTCGGGTTTTGAAGGTCCATTTATGGTAGATGTGGAATGGGGTGGGTTCAAGAGCATCAAAATCTGTGGCTAGACAGAACAATAGTGGAAGCACCTGCTAGCAAACAAAACAGTGAAAATGCTTGAAGACATTACATCAACAATAACAGAATAACGGAGGAAGTTGATCAAATTTTTCTGAGTACTTTTCTGGTGTAAAGATAGTCCTGTGTTAAACGAGCGAATTAGTTTTTTTTGTTAGTGCCGGTTTGTTTGTTCAGCCCATGACAAAAAAAATAACAATAATAAATAAATTTAATTTACCTAATTATTTTTTATAGCAGGTTAACTTTTAAAGAGTGCTGCACTCCCTACTTTGCCTAGAGTGCACTAGCTTTCGCCCATAGATTCTGGCTGTGAGACTTATATGACTTACCTGTCATCTTACTCAGAGGCATTGGAGTTTCTATGCAGTCCACTTGCTAATTCAGTTAATTCAGAAAGGAAGCAGTTAGTTACTGAAGAGGATGATGCTTCTGCCATAACAATGCTACCCACAGTCCGAGATGCATTCTATATCTTATGTCAAATTCTTCTTTCTAGTCTAAAGTACATCCAGTTAAATATTTGAAAAATTAATTTTACTTTATGTCCTTTGTGTATATTATCAATCAATCTGTTCTTGTTTGTTTTCATTGTAATACAGCACAGTCCTCTTTCACTATTCAGTTTTAAGAAAAATGGAATTATTATTCCTCTCATAACATGTCTTCTTCAAAAAATTGTTCACTTCTGCAGTTTATTTAGAATCTTCACCTGTCATGTTAATGCTGAAGAGGTCTTCTTTATAAATTGTTATCATAAATGAATAAACCTCTAAATTTCTTTCCCCTGTAGCTTTACATATGAAAAGAACACAGAAGAATTTGAAGAAAACAGAAACACATTGCTTGCTGTAGCTCTAGCAACCTTCACTCTTTCTATCAGAACTAATCTTAAGCTCCAGGTCCTCCTATTATTTCTAATTTTTGTTCTAATTTTCCCCAACTTAAAAATGGCTTCCTGAGTTTCCAAACAAATTGTTATTAGATCTAGTGTTTTGACAATTTATTTATTTGTTTTCAACATATCAGGAGAGCACAAGATTAGTTAAGCAGATGATGGCGAGTAAATGGATTCATTGGAAAGGGATAATCTACATGACTGTTGCTCTCAAAAATATTTATGGAGGTTTGTATAGAAACAAGCAGCTAAATGAGGTATTGATATCCTTTTTTCCGTTGACATCTTTTATATAATGTCATTGATAATCTGTCATATAGTTACTTATGAATTTTTCACAAAAAATTAACCTGGCCTATGTTTTACATAGCCAATGCTAAGCCCGGAAAAAACGAGCAGGGTTGTGTTTGCAAGTAAATCATACATAAATTGCTTAAAAACTCCGAGAATAATGTAGGGCTGCTATATCCTTCCACTGGCGTTGATTTTGTGAAAAAAAGTGCAAATATGTAGATCATGGGAGAACAAATGAAAATGTGGAAGAGATATATCTTAAAGTTGCTCAAATACTATGTATTACATTTTGCTACAGGCTTATAAGGTTCTAAACCTGTGTTGCAAAGAATCTTGGACCTGTATTAAAGGTTATTGTGCTTTTTTGACAAAAGGGGATCTGAAAGAGTTTGGAATATTGACTTATGAAAGAAGTGTTGATCTCTTAAATCATCTTTATCAAGTCAACAGTCTTAAGTTCCGAAAGAAAGTGATTAAGATACTTACAAACTGGTCCACTACCAAGAATATGGTTCAGGATCTGCCAACTCCTATTCCTGTCTTGGAGCTTTGGGTGCAGGTGTTGTTTCAAAGCATTTAGTTTCAAGTATGCAGTTTTGTGTTTATGTTTACTTCTTTTGACTCAGTTTTAATATGGTCATGCAGATAGAATGTCAACAAGCTAAGCAGGTAGATGAGGGAGTTGATTCTCTTACCTTGTACTCTTTGCTGTCATCTTCCACTAAGTTTTCCAAGAGGAACATCAGCATCATGTTGGAGCAGGTTCAGTATGATAACAGATATTTCCTTTGCATAGAATTTCATTAATTTTTGCTACTATGTATGTAATGCTTTTGCACCTTTTGTGATTGTTTACTGTAGGAACTTCAAGCATATGAGTTATTTTATCATAAATATCCAGAATTCTGTCAGAAAATGCAAAGAAAAATTATACATTTTCTCCTGAATGATAAATACAACACACGATATACTTGTTTTCAAAAGGCATAAACTCTGGTTAAAAAGGGAAAGACACTAATGATGTGTGGTATTGGCGATCTTAGGGACTGCATTCAATATTTCTCAGAAGCAATAACTATCATGGTAACCTTTATTATTTGCAAACTGTTGTTTACTATTGATGTATAAATTACTTATTCGAGGCAATTCCTCTTAAATAGAAGGAGATGTTTCTTGAGATGGGTGCCGATAAAAATGCCAATGAGCATCAGTTGTTGGTGGCTTATTAACATTTCATGTGGGCACTTTGTACCCAAGTAGCTGAACGCTAACGACTCGAATTTTTTGAAAATTAAATTTAATATATTTGTAAAAAATTTTATTTTAAAAAAATTATTTTATTAAAAATAATTAAATAAAATTTTATGATATATTAAATTTTAAAAATAATTAAAAATTATATATAATTTTTATAATAATTAAAATTTAAATTAATTAATATTTTTATATAATCTTTAGTATAATTGAATATTTAGTATAATTAAAATTATAATTTTAATAATTAAAAAATAAAAAAATTGTGTAATTTAATTTAAGTAATTTTTATTTTAAATAATTTATAATTTAATTCAAATTTTTTATTTTTAAAAAATAATTAAATTAATTTTATAAATACCAAGTTAAAATTAATTAATATTTTTGTAAAATTTTATTAAAATTAATTATTTTATATAATTTAAAATTAAATTTTAATAATAAACAAATAATAAAAAATTAAATAATTTAAATTAGATAATTAATATTTTAAATTTAAACTGTATTTTATAAAATATAATTAATCGGTTTATTTTATAATTTAAATTAAAAATAATTATTTTACTCAACAATATATTAATAAATAACCCTAATTTCGTTCAAACCCCAGCGCTCACATCTCTCCTCACAGCCGCGCACACACACATGAAGAATAAGAAAGAAAAGGGGGAAAACGGAATCAGGGGAGAAGGGGAAAGAAAGAAATAGGGGGGGGGGGGGTCCGGGAAGAAGGAAGAAGATAGGGAGAAGAGGGAAGAGAGGAAACGGAGACGGTGCGGTGGGAGTCACTACCACCTCGCCGCCGCTTTGCCGTCATAGAGGGAGTGAGAGAGCGACGCACAAGCCAGTAAGAGAGGAAGATGTCGTCGCCGCCGCGCCTTGCCGCTATCAGCTTGGCGGTCGCCGTTCTGCCTTCCATCAAGGCCGTTCCGCCGCTGTTCGCAGAGGGAGAGAAAGCAAGCGCCCCAGAGGAAGCGAGAGAGACCGAAGCTGCGAGAGAGGAGAAGTGACGAACGAAGCTGCCGCTGTTGTAACTGTTTCTCACCGCCATTGACGCCGGAAAATGCCACTGTTGGAGTCACTGTCCTCTGCTCAGCCCCTGTTTCTGCTACTGTTTACGCTGGCTCAGCCACTGCCGCCACAACCCGTCTCGGATTTCTTCTAATTTCTACACTCGGAGGTAGGGGATATTTTATTAAGTTAAATATTTTAAACTTTGAATGCCTGGAAAGTTTACTGGATTATTGCGAATAGATGAAGTATGGATTTTGGTTGTGGATTAAATGTGTGACTGATTTTGCCTCTTGTTGATTTTACGATAGTAAGGTAGAACATGTTGATATGGGAATGCTGTAGTCCGCAAGAGTGTGTTGAATGTACTATGAAGTTAGTGATGTAAACGTGATAATAAGGAAGTTTTATACTAAACTGATGAGTGCTTGCTTGCTCTGGTAGTGTGAACTATTGTTAAATAACAAAGGTAAGTTATCAAATTGTGATAATATATTTAATATGATTAAGTCATTTTAAAGTTATATGAATATTGTAATGTCTTCAAAAAACAAGAATTAAAGTATGTGTTGACAATATTTGTGAGCAGTGTGATGTTTGTTAAGTTGGATGCGGTTGTGAATTGAGTTTGGGTTTATGGCTGTGATGTTGACTGGATTCGTTGTCGTGAGTAATTAACTGGTGAGATTTACTTTGGTTGAGGCTGTGATTGTTACTGGTTTTCTGATTATTTTAGAATTGCTGGAAATTCTGATTTTAGCTGATTATGTCATGTTGGTTGCTATTGAATTGTTCATTTGATGACATTATGGTGGTTGTTAATATGGGTTTATAATTAACTAGATTTAGGTTTGAGAACTGTTAAAGAATTTGAAGTTTGATTACTAAATCACTTTTCTTAAAACCTGAATTTTAAGATAAAATAGTAGTTTTGAAAATGAATAAGTAATTTGATAGTGAACGAAACTGTATGAGGTTAAAGGCTGATTTTTTTAGGGAAATTAGTTATGAATTTTTGAAGTTGGACTGGGTTATTTTTAAAGAATGGTTGAGGGAAATTCTGATTTTATTTGATGAAAGGATGTTAGTCGTTAAACTGAATTACGATGAGATGTTTATTGAGAATCCATTGTTGTGATAATTGCTAATAAAAGGCTGGCGGATTGTTGAGAAAGAGGGAACCCGTAAGGGTGGTTAAGTCCTATTTTTAGGGGAGGTTATGTCCGAACTTTTATAAAAATATAATGATTTAGTTAAAGATATGTCTATGATGAAAGATATCAAGTGATGATTTGTTTGATTTCTGCCACAGTAGACCAGAAAGTTCTATGTCTGCCACAGTAGAGCAGAGGCTGCCACAGAAGGGTAGCTATTTATTTGTGCACGAGTTGGAAAATCATATCCGGAATAACGTGGATTCGTGAATGGATAATGTCGGGATGCGGGTAGATAACCGACACATAAGCTCATGGCCTGCATTAGGGCTAGACATGCATCATCCATGTTTGTGCATTTGTATTTGATTGTGTTTGCTTATCTTGTTTTTCTGTGTTTGTGCTATTTGTCTTGGTGACTTGCTTGTGTGCTTGATTGGATATTTTGTTGATGCTGTGAACTCAGTAATGTATTGAGGAGTAATATTTGTGTATTGGATTTGGGTATATTACTTATGTTGCTGATTTACTTAGTTATTGCAGTGATTGAGGAATGCTGTTTGTGGCTGATAAATTGTTAATATGGCTGAGATTTTATTTAAGTAATATGATTTAAAAAAAGGGATTTAACCTATTTTAAGTAAGACTTAAGAAATTTTTAAAGGTTTAATAAAGAAAACTGTTTTTGGAATATGAGTTAACTATTTGTATTTTATTCAATACTTTTACGGCATTCCCATTCCCTATTGAGAACGTGTAGTTTGTTCTTACCCCAAAAATTTTTCACCCTTTCAGTGATACATGTTCGAAAACTCAGTCTGAATCCGCGGACGATTAGTAGGACTTTACTTATATTTCATGTTGTTTTCATAGAGTTCCCTCGCCTTTGTTGATTAAGATTTTTATTTTATAGAGAGGGATATGAGTTGTATCTGAGTTTCGTTTAAATTCCTTTATATAACATTTATTATTATTATTATTAGTATTATTATTATTATTATTATTAGTATTTATGTGATTATTATTACTTGGAAATCTTTGATATATGATTTTAATAATTAAAAACAAAATTTTCTGCAATTTTCTTAAAAACTGAAACACGATATTGACGTAAAGGCTCAATATTAAATAGATAATAAAGGAAAACAGGTCAGTAACGCCTTACTTTTGGTACGATCATGATGTGTTAGAAGTTGGGTCGTTACATGAACCAAGTTCAAAGGTACTAGAACATAAACTATTATTTATTTCTCTTCTTTTAATATTTGGAAGGGCATTGACACGGTCGGTGAATGTTGTCCTCAAATTATGGTCTTAGAATCAATTATATACTTTGTCTTATTGAATTTCTTATTTTGCTAAGCTAGTAAGCTTACTTTGTTTTGTATATTAACCAGCAAATCTTTGAAGATGTCAAAGCTACATTGGATCTATGGTTGGATATTTCTCCTCTTGGTTGCTTTGAGGATGGAGACTGTTCTCTGCCTGACAGTAGAATGATTCTAGTCTGCAATATAATAGATTTAATGCAACTGAAGGTTCAGATTACTTCTTTTGTCATATTGGTTGCTGTAGTTGTTGCATAATATGTTCAGTGACAAGATTTTGGTTTTCATTGGCATATCCCCAGGGTTTCATGGAACTCTCCGGTAATGCATACAAGCTGCTGACTAGAATGTTTGAATGGAAGAATATCTCAATTGAGACGTGGTTGACTTTTCTTTGGGAAAGTAGAAGGCTAAGTCATGCCCTATGTGTTTCACCTATTTGTGAGGCATTCCAGAATTCATTAGAGCGCTTTAATGAACTTTCAAATATTGAATCCTAGACACGTTATCTTAAACGAAACCATTCATCATTAATAGGATTTCAGCAGATTTTCTCATTTTTACTTTCTAGCTCTCATAAGAACTCTTGTTGTAATGAAAACCCTTTTCAAAATGACATTACAGCTGATGATGTTCAAAAGGCTGCTCCGGAACTGATTTCAAATGTAAGGTTCTTTTTCAGGCAGATTTTATCATGCTCTTTTATCCAAAATCATCACTCTGTTCTCTTTTAATCTTATCCTAGGTTTCTGTTTCAAATCATTCCACTTTTCTTGCTGGTTATATTTAGTTATTTACTATGATTTGTGCCCACTGCCCAAGGCTTGTTGCAAATGGACGGTTAATAGAGGTAAGTATCATTGATTTTGATTCAATCTAAATTCTTGTGTTACCCATTGGCTGCCTTAAATTTTTTAAGTAATAGATAAGTGCTATTTGAAACATGTGTCATACTTGTCTTCATTGTTCTATTTTAATAAGAGATTGCAAAACTGGTGTATATTTTATCTCCGACTTGGGTTAATAGTGAAAACATACATGAACTTGAAAATGGATTTGGACATGATATGGTCTAAGAAAGGGCAGTCCAGTGCACAAACATCCTGTGTTACACAGGATTTCTGGAAAGGCTGTACTCAATGGGTAATGTAAGTGGTCTAACCTACGGCAAGCACCACATTTGTGACTGTGAGGTAAAATGGAGAAAACTAAACAGTTGCTCCAAGGGTCCCTTTCATGAAATGGTCTAAATCAAAGTCAAAAATTCAAAAATTTTAATACATCTATATATAGGTCCAAATGCATTTTTACTTTCCTCCTTCTAGCTTCTACCTTTTCATTCAAGCACGTCTTAATTATTTTAAAACAAGGTTTTTTTATTAACTTCAAAATTCTTTGTCTTGTAGCTGTAGGTCTATGGACACGTGTCTTATCTTCTTCCAATTCAAATTGACTTCTTGAAAGAATATATATCAAGTTAATTTCATTCCATACGTGCTGGTTTGCAATGGGTTGAATTTTTTTCATTAACTTGTTAGAAATAAAGATATTTCTCTCTGACCTAGTATAAGGCATAACTAATTTTTTTACTGATGGAGAAAAAATACATAGAAAGGGGAGGGGGTGGTGTAGGTTGTCCCATTTTAGGGTTAGGGCCATGCATAAATTGTAACAAGAGCTAACAATGTTACTTTTAGTTGACCTAATCAATGAAGGACATGTTGTATTCTTCTTTTTAAGTATATATAGCATCGGTTTACATTTTTCCCCAGCTCACAGTATCTCTTTTTCTTATTTATTTGCTAGGCTCTTTCATTTGCAAAGGAAGCCCACCATTTACATTCTCAGCTCTTTCATAAAGAGTACAATGTTATCTTAGTCCATAGAAAATATTGAGGATCTTAAGGAAGCCCACCATTTAATTTCTCAGAGGATCTTAAGGAACTTGAGAGACTTGAAATGATAAAATCAGTTGCTAAGGGAGCTTTGCTATTTGATTCTACAATTACATCATGGCACTTGGAAGAATGTTATCTTAGTCCATAGAAAATATTGCAGTATCTAGAGAGCACTCTTCAGGCTTGACTTTGTCACATCATTTATCTTGTACTTTGAGTCAAATCTATTTGGTGAATTGGTGGTATTTTGTTATGCACTACAATTCGATTTCATTCATCTATGGAGGTAGGAGTTATCTATGAAATAATTGGAGATGCAATTGAGTCTGAAACGTATGTCAAGTGGGTAAAGACATATCTGATTCACTGCCGTGCCTTTGTGAGTAACGATAAATAAAGGTAACTGTAGTGAATCAGATATGTCTTTACCCCACTTGAGATACGTTTCAGACTCAATTGCATTGTATTCTTTATGGAAGTTGATGACTCTGTTAATAGAGAGCCAGTAAATCAATAAATTTAGTATGGCTATGCTTGATGCGTGGTTGAGACAAAGGTATGATCTTCCACTGGAGGCTATGAACTTAAAGGGTTCTAAAACAAAGAGGAAAAGGTGCAAAAAAGAAAGTACAAGAATCGGCAGAAACTGATTCACCTACGATCAACTGTGGTCACCGACCTAAAATTGGAGCTTTCATGGGCCAAGCACGTAAAGCCTGCAGGCTTCGTTTTATGACGGGCATCTCCAATATGTTATGGTGTTCCTACTGGGATTTGGAGGAAGAATACTTAAATGACGTGCGTTTCAACTATTTTATCATATATAAGTAAATGTTATAAATAAATAAGTAAATATAATTGTACTGCATGACTGTTTTTATTCAATAAAAAAATAAAATGATTTTTTTTTTCATCCAATAGTATTTATTTTTATTGACGATGGGTAGAGTAATAAATAAAAATAAGAAACAAATTGAGAACTTCTCAATTATATAATTTGCATATTAGTATATTATCATAATTCAAGTATAAAAAAAATTATCATAGTAATTATATAATTTGCATTAGTATATTATCATAATTCAAGTAAAAAAAAAAATATTATCATAATTCAAAGGTATTACATGAGTTTTTGTAATTGAAATAATATATAAATCTTTCTAAGCGTATGAAACATGCATTTATTGTAATTATTGTTAGGTGATCACAAAAGATTAACTTATATTTTTCTCTTTGTTGTATGTTAATGTTATAGTATGCATACTAATATGAATAGTATGGAGCTGACTGGTCCATAAATAAATGAATAATATATGTAAAATTTAATTTTAGAAACGTTTATATCTAGGTGAATTAACTTTCCATCATCTTTACTTGTTCCTTTAACTCCATAATTTACACATGGACTCTAACTCATTTTAAAATATATAGAAGTATTTGTCGGTATAGACTACCTTTCTGCTATGCTTTTCTATATTCCTATGTAATTTTAATTCTGGCATAAAATGAAGTATATTATGATCAACAAATAATTTATTGTCTTTGGGATTCTATTGCATAGTCAAATTTCATCCAAAATTCTATTAGGCTAAGGTTCTTATTAAAAAAATGACCAAAGAAAGAATTTTCACTCTTTGATCTTAAAGTTGTTCTTAAAATTAAGCTAGTATTCATTTGCTTCAAATATCTTACATTTGAGATAGCCAACTATTTTCTTTCAAGTCAAAATCAGTGATAGATTTTTTCTATTGCAGTTCAATTTCTTCCGGTGACTCTGAATTCCAAACACATGACTTAAATAGATTGTTTAACTCATTATTGGCATTCAAATGAGCACCGACTTTTTCTGAATTTTTTTTTAAAATGTGGCACATGCAAAATCTATGAGAAGAGCCGTAAAAACTTGTTCTATTGCAATTTTCATGGCTATGATCATATCTTAAGAAATATTTCAAACAACCAAACAAAGGAATCAAATTTCTTATTAGCTACGAAGGCAATTCCAAAAGGTTATACTTTGCTGATGATGATTTACCCTAGTGAATTGTGTAAAGATCATACTATACTTGTTTATATTATATCTTGTGTCAAATAAAATAATATCTCCAAATAAAGCATAATTTTTTCTACAGAGACCATCTACCCAAAAGACATTTAAACTTTTTTTCACTGTCAGTTTGGAAGTTAAAGTGGAATGAATTATTCTTTTTATATTTTCTCTTCACATTATCTATACAAATATGTTCATAAGAGTCTCTAGGGGTTTTAGATTCTTTGAATAATTTAAAAGATCTCTTTTTGTACCGCCTATGTTCTCATAACTCCAACTTACTCTTTATACACTGGATAGAACTTTTCAAGCCCTAAATCTGCTTTGCAATATAAAACCAACAAGTTTTTATGAATAATATTTACATTCCTTGCTGATAGTAAGAATGGTCTTTTCTTATGTGTAGCTATTGCATATGTATGACTTTCATGAAATCTATTAACTACAAATTTTCCTTTCATTCTTTTAAAAGCTATTAAAGCATTGCACCTTTCTCTTATTAAGTTTCTATTTCTAGTATTTGGCAAGTTTTTTCTTCAACTAACAATCCCTTCCTTATCTTTTGTAACAGGCGACTTGCATACACTAAATCCAACAAGATGAGTATATCTTGTATAGAAAATTTTCCCTTCTATGTATCAAATACCATGTCAATCACATGCTTTAATTCATCCTCACAAGCTAGAATTCATTCTTGTACTATGTTTACTGGATCATGTAATTTATTTGGCACTCCTGTTGTCATATCAATTCTATTGTCTCTTGTGTGTCCATTGAAAATATGCCTAATAAATTAAAAAAAAAAAAAAATTGATGAGTCACTTATTAGAATAATAATACCCCTAAATAAACGAGTTATCAAATAGCTATACCTTGTTTTACTTATCTAAAGAAATTTTAGATTTGGAATAACTCACAAGATGTACGTTTATTCTTCGTTTACCTATTAAAAAACATATATGATCTTAATAAAAGAATGTAAAATAATTGGTTATGTATGTGATCTTACTGTGATTAAATTATAAGCAAACTGGAAGAGAAAATGACAAAAAACTATGGAAGAATTAGAATTGAGTTTAGTGGTGAAGTTGAGATAGTCCTCAAAAGAGGTGGAAATCAAAAGACAAAATTATATTTTAAATAATATAATTAAAATATTTAAATAATATAATTAAAAATATTTAAAATTATAAATATACTTCAAAAATAATTATTCTCTCATTCTCTAATTTCAAGGATATTAATTATTTTCTATTTTTAATTTCAAATATATTAATTATACATATTCTTTCTCGGGTTAATGTTCAAATTCGTCCCTGAAAAATCACGCGATCTTCGTTTTCGTCCCCGAATGCTTTTTTTAATCAAATTAGTCCCTGAAAGATAAACTGTAAGTCAAATTAGTCTTTCTGTCAGTTGGATGATGACGTGTCACGTTAAGTGCCACGTGGCATGTCACGTGTCACTTGACATGTAAAAAATTTTTTTATTAGTCAAAATAGTCCTTGAAAGTTCAGACGTAAGTCATTTTCATCCCTCAAATTTTAAAAATTAGTCAAACTAGTCCTTATATAATTTTTGTATAATATTAAATTTATAATTTTTTTATACTACTAATTTTAATATTATTTTTTAAACCTTAATAAACAAAATTCTTTTTACATAAAATAATAAAATAATTAAATTTTTATAAAATTATTTTGTCATTTGTATTTTAAAATTTTACATTTTCAAATTGTAATTTTTTATGTGAATTTTTTTATTTAAATGAGTTTATCAAATTATTGTTGATTATATATTTAAAAATTTAATATTTTAATTTTACTAAATAATATAGTAATTATTTTAAATTTTAAATCTTTTAAATTTTTTAAAATTATAATTTTATTATTATTTAATTTATATAGTAAAATCAATAATTGAAAAACTGGTTTATCACTACCAGTTTATATAGGAATTGAAGCAAAATTTGTGGATCTTCTTAAATTTTGACTCTAAATATCACTACCATTACATCCTATATGTAAGTAATACCGTAATGGGAAAAAAAATATAATAGAAAAAAAATAGTGGTATAACTTTGTTTAGGTTAACATACATAAATTTTAATTTTGAGCATATAACTTTGTTTAGGTTAATAAATACATACATTTTAATTTTGAGTATATATATATATATATATATATATATATATATATATATATATATATATTCCAGCAAAATACAATAATGTAAGAAAAATATTTTAGAATAGAAAAGAATAAGAGAGATTTTGAGAAGAATTAAAGGAGAGAGATAATTTTATTGAAAAAATTTTTAAGAAGAAAAGATATAATCACTAATGTTTTGTTTATCAATTACATTTCTATTAAAATTAGTAGTATCAACAAATATTTCAAATTTAATATTATGAAAAAATAAAAAAATTATATAAGGACTAGTTTGACTAATTTTTAAAATTTGAGAGATGAAAATGACTTACATCTGGACTTTCAAGAACTATTTTGACTAATAAAAAACTTTTTTACATGTCAAGTGACACGTGGCATGCCACGTGTCACTGACCTGCCACGTAGCGTGCCACGTCATCATGCTACGTGACACTTAACGTGACACGTCATCATCCAACTGATGGAAGGACTAATTTGACTTACAGTTTATCTTTGAGGGACTAATTTGATTAAAAAAATCATCCGGAGACCAAAATGAAAATTACGTAATCTTTCAGGAACGAATTTGAGCATTAACCCATTTTTTCTCTAATCTTTAAAGTTTAATCCTAGTCACTTATTTAGCTCTAACGGCTATAATTAAACTCTCTCATTTTTTATATAAGAAACACCACCCCTATATATATATATGCCAATATGATATAGAACCCATTTAGTTTTGGTTGGTTTTTAATCTATTTAAAAAAAAACTGACTAACTCATATAAAATGCCAAATCTTAGAAGAAAAGCAATAAGATATATACTTCATGCATGTAAAAGCCAAACAACTATATATCCAACAGTTAGTGTGATTTTCAAAATTGAAAGAGTTTTATCCGAATTAAATATCAAATTAATTAAATAATTAAGCAGCAAATATCTATCTTTTTACTACTTGTTTTTGGGAAAATAAAAAGTTTGAAAATGTATCAGAATTTCTCAATTTTTTTTTAATAAATTGATCTCATAAATATAATTTTATACCATACAAGACGTAGATGAGATCGATTAAGATAAAAATGTTAGAAAATTTTATTGTATAAAGATCACATTTTTCAAAATCAATTGAGAACAAAATTGATCGATCTAGATAAACGGTATAGATTAATATCCCAATGCATACTAACCAAGTTGGGTTGATCTAATGATTAGCTTATTAGTTTGTTTAAGTAAGTGTCGGAGATTCGAATCTCGCTTTGTGTATGCAACAATTCATTGGCCAGCGACAAATACTTAATGGAGTTCCGATCCACGACGAATTAGTCTTTAGCCTACCAGATTAAAAAATACCGTAAAAAACAAAAATCCAAATGTATACATTTAATTCTTAAAAATTTTTAATCACCAAATTAATCTCTAATCTTTTATTTTATTAAACAAAATAATTTTCGCATCAAATTGTGACATAAAGTTAGATAAATCATCGCTATCTAATACAAATATAACAATCTTTAAAAAATTTTAAAATTTTTAAAAAAAGTCTATTCATATAATTAAACAATTTGATATAAGAATTTATCTAACTAAATAAAAATGTGTAGACTACTAGTTTTATAATTAAAATTTGTTAAAGAATATAATATCCATCTATCCATTTATTTTTGTGATTCTGAATACATGACATGAACCGTGGATAATTGAATTTGAATCAAGGGATGTTGATGTATAAGGAACAGGAATTTAGAGAACTATTATGAATTCTCTTAATTTAGTGAAGGCTTAATCCTTGAAGCAAAAGAAACAGCACAAAGAAAAATAAAAAGCAAGGTCCACGGCTCCGAGCATCAATGACTAGGGAGGTCATACATGATTAAAAGCTCAAAGAGTTGTTTCTCTAGTCATATGCTTATGGTGTGATTGTGTCAAGTAATCCTTGAGACAAAACACTAAGAGTCGAGATCAAATACAATTAACGGAGTATGCCAAAGGTTTTGAGCACCACTGTCTAGGAGTAACTGAAAGAAAAATCAGAACTTCAAGAGAGTTCCCCAGTTAAGTGCTTGTGGTGTTTTTGTGTCAAGTGAAGCTTGAGACAAAACATTTAAAGTCACGGCTAGACTCAAGGTGCAAAGCACCAAAGAAAAAAGAATTAAAAGAAATTTGCTGTGTTCAAGGATTAAACTGAAATATAAAGATTAGAGAATTCATAATAGTATCCAGATTCTAATTCCGAATGACAGTGACATTCCTCTGATTCAAAGGAGAGTGAGATGCCAAAACTATTCAGTATTGAAATAGATAAACCCCACTTCAAGAAGAGACACGAGCCTAATTGAACTCTTACTTCTCATGCAAATTCACATCTTAATCATGTATTAGTTTTGGTTGCTTGAGGACAAGCAACAATTCAAGTTTGGTCTTGTGATGCGTGAGCATCTTTCCTATCTTTTCCGAGTGAATCTGCATTCAAATTATTGAGTTTAATCAAGAATTAATTATCTTCTAGCCACTATGAATGCTACTTTGATTTGTGTGAAATTCTATTTATTTCAGGTAGCATTAAGATAGATTTGATGGAGTTTCTGTAGAAAAAGAGAAGAAAGTGAATGATGCTGTCAACTCTAACCTCCCTGCACTCCAACAGAAATAACTTGAGCTATAATTGTCCAATTGACATGATTTTAGTGGCATTAGAAAGCTAACGTCCAGATCTTTCTAACGATGTATAATAGTGCAAACTTCTTCTCCAGCACACTCAGCCTCAACGGCGCCAAACTTGGGATTCTCAAAGTTTGGCGCCAGGAAGTGCTACAACTCCCATTCCTTTTGGCCTCAACGGCGCGCCACACTCACAGACTCCAGGAAGTATAGGGCGTTCATTTGAAGCCAAACTTGAGATACCTCAAGTTTGGCGCCTGCTAAGGAGAACCTTGAAGATTGCATGCGGCCTCAACGGCGCCAAACTTGGATTCTCCATGTTTAGCGCCACCTTTAGCAAATCATGTGGTCCCCATTCGTTGTACAAGGCTTGCACGAGATGTATTTAATTAATTTTGATTAAACTTTATTTTATTTTAAAATAGGAAAAGATATTATTTAGTTTTAGGAAATATATTTCACATTAATTATGATTAGATATAAAAGGGAAAAGAATCAGCCCTTTGGGCTTTTCTCTTCTCTTTTACCTCATTCCGCAATTTACAGTTTTTCTGAATCCTTGTTTTCTCTCTGAACCATGAGCAACTAAACCTCCACTATTAGGGTTAGGAGCTCTGTCTATTGTATGGATTAATACTATTATTTTTCTATTTTAATTCATGTACTAATTTCTATTTCAAGAATTGTTTTCATTCTTTATCTTATGAATTTGGGTGGAACGAAAGTATGGCCCTTGTTCTAATTGAGTTCTTGTAAAATATGGAAAAGCTCTTTACTTGAACAACAACTTGAAAAAAATTTCTCCTAAACTTCTAATTATCTGGACTTAACGGGATACGTGACATATAACCCTCTTATATTTGGGTAATTAGGATTTTTGTGGCATATAAACTAGAATTGAACTTAACCCTCTAATTGGAATCAAGTGACCAAGGAATTGGCGGTTGATGAAGGTTAGAGGAAACTAAAAAGGTCTAAGGAATTAGGGTTTAGTCACATATAGTTTGCCATGAATTGAATCTTGCATGATTAAAATAGTTAGTAAGAAAAGTCAATCCGGAAGACAGATATCTTTGAAACCTTAACTGTTTTCTCCATATATATTTCACCTCAATTTATATATTGCTTGTTTTCTGATTCTCTAAATTACTGTTTGATGCATTTGAACTCTTAACACTCTTTTCTGTTTGTCTAACTAAGTAATTCACTTAACCAATGTTGCTTAGTCCATCAATCCTCATGGGATCGACCCTCATTCACTTGAGGTACTACCTGGTACGACCCGGTGCACTTGCCGGTTAGTTTGTGGGTTATAAATTTCGCACCAGTTGCCAACTTCGGTTAAGAATTTCTTAGAAAGAATCGGCGTTGCAAGTATATTTCCAAACCGACAATTGGCCCAAATCAAAGTTTAGAATAAGGAGTGTCACAATTTAATTCCAATAAAACCAGGAGTTTTAAATCCCGGGTCGTCTTCCCACGGAGCTAACATTTACAAGTGCACAAATTTGGTTGTAATGTTGGGGGTTTCCAAGCATAGAATGAAAATTAAAGGAATTAGATAATCAATAGCTTAAACAATGAATTAATGGAACCAATAATATCAAGCAAGCAAATAATTAATGGTAACTAAGTAATAGTATCGCAAATAATGAACTAATAATGAATCAAAGAACAATCATTGCTAAATAGAGGGGAACAAGATCAAAACTAGTGAAAATGTGGTTCAATGCATGAGAGGAACCTTGGCTTGGGGTTGGAGATTAAGGACTTTTTTCTTTGTCATAACCACAACTATGGCAATTACAATGAATTAATTCCACTTAGTCAACTCTTAACATCGAGAGTAAGTTAGGTGAGCATAATTGTTCTTAATCCACAAATCCTAGCTAACTTACTAATTAACTTAGTAAAACTCTAGCGTTAGTAGAAACAAGAGCAACTAACAATCCAAAATCACCACTAAATGTTGGACATTATGACTCTAGTATCTCATGTATCTATTTTCCCAAGTCAAGGAGTAAAAATCTACTCCATATTCAAAATTAACATTTTCACAAACACTTGGTGGGCATAATGACCAAACATAGTGATATTGCAAAAATACTTGAAAATATAACCAACCAATAAATAAAATCAACAATGGCAACTCAATCAAACATGTAATAACTAGGAAATATCAAATTAATCACCAAGAACTAAAAGATTCAAAAGGTATATATATATATATATATATATATATATATATATATATATAACTTTAACTATAAGAAAGTATAACAAAAGTAATATAATCAAAGAGAAAATTAAGTATTACTTATAATGGTGGTAAGCTAGAATCCAAGATCAAAATAAAAAATGTAAACTTCTAATATAAACCCGAATTAAACCCAAATAAAGTTGAGAGAAAATCCTAAGAAAAACCAAATAAAAAGCTCCCTAAGACTATCTAATATGTTGTATGTATGATATCTTATGTTGCCCCCTTGTTATCTCTTCCATTTCAGCTTTAGACTTTACAGAATTAGGCTAAAAGGCCCCCAAAATCGCGAGTCACGTGACCTTTTAATGAAGTCATGCATCAAGACTTGTGCGTATGCACAGGGTTATGTACATACGCACACTGGCTGAATCTCGTCTTGTACGTACGCACAGGTGGTTGTGCGTACGCACACATTTGTGTGCTCTTCTCCTTTATTTCTTCATGTGCTCTCCCATTTGCATGTTATTCTAGTTCTTGAGTGTTGTATTGTTGATGGTTTGGATAATAATTCTTGATTTATTTTATGTGAAAGCTGATTAGAAAATTATGATGGAATTAGATTCTTTACTAAAGAAACAAAGAAGAATTAGTTGAGAAGATTGCTAAACTCTTAGACAGACAAATCAGCCTCTTTCCACTTGTCCATTTGATCACCACATTTCTTTTGTTTTGTCCACTCTTCTATAGCCATCTTTCTAAGTAAGGGTTACCTGGTGTGTGGATAAATACAATTACTATGAACAGGATAATAATTGAAGTATAGGAAGATGATGTTGCTTGATTTTATGTTAGCTCACATATTTAATAACTAGTAGGAACATGTTATGGTGATTCGTTTAACTTACGAGTGGTCCAGATTAATTGCCTCTTAATCTTAAAAAAATTATTGCTTTGCTATTGTAAATAGATAGTCAACCCACTAATAAAAATTTGATTATCTAGCGTAGCTATTGTACAATATTAGAGTTAGCTTAAGTCTTTCTTCTGGAGGTGATGAAAGAATTCTTGTTCTAGTTGAGAAATACTTTCTTTCTATCTGCTTTTTATGACAACTGGCTTGATTTATCAACGCATGGTACCCTCAGAATGTAGATTTAATGTGGATAGCTTATGGTAGCATAGAGATAATATTTTGAGCACCCAAAAAGTGTCCAATTTTGATAACAACCTTTTCTTGTCTAGTCGGTGTTCTTAATTTTGTTGAACAAAGAAAATCGATTAATTACTCTTGCTTTGCAAACCATCAACATATCTATAATCAAGCACTTTGACAAAGAACTTGCAGGATAGGTTGAACAGGTTTGCAAGTAACTTGAAGCAAGTTGCTGAAAGTGATGGTCAAATTGAGCATTCGGTTATGCACTTTGCCAGATTGAATCCGCACTTCCAACCTTGGCAAGGCCGATTAGGTCTTTAGATCAAAATGAAGATGCTATTGTGGGATCTCTTAAGTAAAGCCTGGTTAGTTGTTGTTTTTAGTCCCATTATTGTTATTTTATGATTGCTATATTATGATTTTCAAAGAATAAGATCAACAACCAGTTCTTGAATAAATAATTTATATAACTCTTATTTTTCTCTTTAGAATTTTCTGGTATATGACAGATTTTTTGCTGTATTGGAAATTTCAGTAATATTTTTGTTTTATAGTTCTTCAGTTCATCCTATCTGTGTCATATTGTGGGACAATGTATTGAGCACTGAATAGCTTTCTTCCAAGTACAATCAGAATTAAGAAACCTTACCAAAGCTAGAAAATTTAGGAGGAAAATCTGAGATGTGAAACTGAATGGAGTATTGATTAGAGTTAGCAGTAGGAAAATAGATTTTCGTTTACAAAAGGAATATTGGTAATAAATGTACTAATTGTTTCATAGGGTTATAATGTTAATAATGACTACAACACTGCTATTTCAGAGGCAACTAGAAACTTTTGGAGTCCAAAGGGCTGGTCTTCAAGACATGCTTAAAGAGATGAAAAGAAAGGTACCTGAGTAGGATGCTGCTTATAGAATTTTTTTCCATCCTATGTAATTGATCATGAATCTATAACATGTACTAGTTATCTTTGCTTATATTTCTAAAAATATCTTCAGGATGATATATTACCAAAGTTGATGACATGCACTGGCTCTCATGGGGATCTCTTTAAGAAAGAAATAGCAAAATATGACCATATTTGTGAAGAAATAGCTCAAAATATTGAGGCATCATTTGATTCTAACAACCTTTTGCTTCTGTTTACAAGCTTAAAATGATGAATTCTCGGCTCTCTTCAATCTTGATGACTATAAAGGGATATCGTATTTAGCTGTTCTCCTCAATATTGAATCTGATTTTAACATACACAAAATTGAATATTAACCAGCAACAGAAAATTGTTTAAACTGATGCATTAATTAATGGGCCTTCTTTTCTATTTCATGGGTATAGTTGAAATGGCTCTTATTATTTCATACAAAATGCTACCTTTTTTTTGGTGTAGTCACCCTACGCGTCTGATGGTTGATCTTTTCATTATTTCCTTGTAATATCTCAGCTTCACGTGAAAAATGCTACAAGCAGATTGAAGCTGCCATAGCCATGTTTCGAAAGAGAAAAGACAACATCAATGAAGGGTTAAAATTCTATCTTACCAGAATAGGATATAATATTTTAGTTTTTCGTAGAGTATTAGTAGTAAATTCTAAGTAGTCTCATGCTTATTTTGATATGGCTATGCTTAATTTAGTGTGAGATGTATAAATATTCAAAATTAACTTTATTCAAGTACTTTTGGATCATTATAAATATATTTTGTTTACAGATAATTTTTATTATTTAAAAAAATTATTTGGTATAATTATGTATTTATTTTTATTTTATAATATTTAGCTCGTTTACACAAGGCAAACCCCTTCGGCAAGTGTACTGAATCGTCAAGTAATAACTCACTTTGAGTGAGGTCGATCCCACAGGGATTGATGGATTAAGCAACTTTAGTGAGGTGATTTATCTAGTCAAGCTAATATTTGATGGTTTTGGTGAAATTGAATCAACAGAAAGTAAATTGCTGGAAATTAAAGTGCTGAAAGTAAATTGCAAAATGTAAATGGCAGAAACTTAAATGGCAAGAAACTTAAATGAGCTGAAGCTTAAATGACAAGAAAATAAAGGCAAGAATGTAAATGACAATGAAAGGTCAATTGCATGAAATGTAAATGGGTCTTGGGAGCTGGAAATTAAAGAAAACAGTAAACTCAAAGCAATTAAAGTAAACTCAAGGCAATTAAAGTGAAGAATAACACAGAGAGAGATTCATTAGGGATTGGAGATATCATAATTCATCATGAATCAATGGGTCTCAACTTCATTCTCAATCATATGAAGTAAATCTATGACGGATTGTAATTAATTGAGTCCCAATTCCTTGGCAACCCAATTTCTCTTAACACAATCAATTTGCCAATTTCTTGATCTAATTATCAAGAGAAGAGGTTAAGTTCATTTCTCTTATCCATGAGTCACACAAGTTCTCAAGGTCTCAATTCATTCCGAATGTATTGATCAAGAGAGTTGTGAAAGAAAGAGCTTCAAACTAATTTCTATGATTCTCCTTCCGAGGCTCACATAGAAATTCAATGGATTTAAACCCCCTTCCGGAGTGAGTAGATCAATTAAAGACGGAAGTTATCTCTTAGCTACAATAGGCGGATTGAGAAGAAGAAGAATTTTATTCATTCATTCGAATTACAATAGAGCTCCTCCCCCTAATAATTGGGGTTTAGTTAATCATTGCTCTAAGAACACTTGTAGGATATTTAAATTGCATGAAAGTAAACCAAAGCGTAATACAAGCAACAACGTAAAATTTGCAGAATGTAAAAGTGTATAAAACTAGAATCCTATGCTACGCTCCCTTTGGAGTCTCTAATGCTCCAGTGCAAGAGTCCCCTTTTAAGTTCAAAAACTCTCCTACATATACTCTTCTTCTCATCTTCAAAATGTGTCTTCGAGTACTTGGATGTGGGCTTTTGGCCTTAGTTGAAGCAAGTTGAGAGTGGCTCTTTTTGAAGTTAACGCTGATGTTAGTGCACGAACAGTCTCATGGGTGCCCCTGGAACTGACGTTGATGCTGGCATTAACATACTAATGTGGCCATTAACGCTTTTTTTACTATGCGTACGCACAAAACTTCGTACGTCTGCACATTGGTAAATTTTCTTCTTGTGCGCACGCACACTGCACCGTGCGTATGCACACTAGCCAAAATTTTCAATGCTAGCATTAAAACTGGCGTTAGTGACACAGCGTTAGTGCATTAACATTATCCTCACGAGTGCGCGTCGCCCACGCGCACGCGTGGCTTGCAAGTTTTGCCACTTGTGCGTACGCATATTGCTTCGTGCGTACGCACACTAGTCGATTCATCTGGTACCCAACTTGTGAAATTGTCGAAGATGTTAGTGTGCTAACTTGGAGTAACGTTAGCACACTAACGTTGGTACCTCTTATTGGTTGTAATGTTAGTGAGCCAACTTAGGCCACTAACATTGCTTCCTTCTCCCTTAAGTCATGTTAGTGAACCAATTTTGGCCACTAACGTTGCCTTCTCCTCCTTTGCAACGTTAGTACTAGCGTTAGTGGGCTAACTTGGCCACTAACGCCAGCTCTCCTTTCTTGAGCCAATGTTAACCATGGAGTTAGTGGGTTAACTTGGCCACTAACTCCACAGCTTCTGCTTCTTCTTTGCCTTTCCTTTGCTTCTTCTTACCTATCATCAATCAAACAAATGCATCAAAGCTTTGCCATAATCACAAGATAATGCATCATTCATTGCATCAAGTAATTCTTTCATCAATCTCATGAAAATATTTATAATTCACAATGTTTGATTGAATCAAGACATGCATACATTACTCATCCAAATGCTTACTTATTGACTAAGAAAATGCATGAAATTAACCTAAAATATGCTAAAAATGGCGCTAAAAATTTGACAAGGACCAAAAGTAGGTTAGGAGTTTCACAAAATAGATTTTCATTGCAAGTATAGCTCCGAACCAACAATTGACCCTAATCAAATTTTAATTCTTGAAATTGTCACAATCCAAAAGAAAATAACCAGGAGTTTTAAATCCCGGGTCATCTTCCCTAGGAGTTGCAATGAAATGCTAAGTTATTGGCTATGAGACAAGGGGGTTTTGGGATAGCAAATGACAAGAAATTAAAGTTCAAGAAAGTAAATAAGCATGCAAGGAATTAATTGAAAAGCAATTAAAGCAATAAAAAGGGAATTCAAATACTAAAAAGGGCTCTTGGAAAGAATTGGGGAATTAAGACTTCCCATCCTAGTTATGGACCACAAACATGGTAATTGTGTAGAATTAATCCCAATTAGTCAAAACTAACATCGATAATTAGTCAAAAGGGCATAATTGATCTCAATTCACAAGTCCTAGCCAACTCTATTAATGGAAGGCTTAGAGTTAGTGGAAACCAAATCAATTAACAATCCTAACACAATGTGGAATGGATATCCACAACTCAAGTTCACCCAATTACCCAATTTTTCAACCAAGAGCGTGAAAAACTAGGCAAAAACTAAGCCAAGCATTTTGTCAAATACTTGGTGTGCATGAAAATAAAATCAAATTAAATTGCAATGAAATTAAATTCTAAAGCTACCAAAAGCAAGGAAATAACAACAACAATTAAGGAAGCAACAATTAACATGAAAACATAAATTGCATTAATTGAAATTAAAATTAACAAGAGTATCCATAAACATAAAAGTCACAAAATTGAGAAAGTAACAAGACAAACTAAGGAAATTAAGGCAATAGAACATAGAAAAGTAGAAGAAACTAGATGAAAACCAGAATTAAAAAGAGAAATTATAAGGAAATTAAACTAAAAAGCCTTAGTTCTAGAGAGAAGGGGGCTTCTCTCTCTAGAAAATGACCTACATGATGCTAAACTAACCCTAATTTTTCCCTCCTTTTCACATGGAATGATGGCCCTTTGATATAGCACTCATCAGCTTCAAAAAGTTCCAAAACTAGGCTCTGGAGGCCCAAAAATTGCCCCCACCGATTTGCATTAATGAGGTAATGTGCGCTGATGCATGCGTACGTACAGATGTGTGCGTACACACACGTGCTAAATTTCCTCTTGTGCGTACGCATAGGATGTTGTGCGTACGCACACATGCTGTTGTGCTTCTTGTGCATACGCATAGTAGGTTGTGCGTACGCACTCTCCAGTGTGTGCTTCTTCTTTGTTTTCTTCATGTTTTCTCCCAATTGCATGTTCTCCTCCACTCCCATAAAACCATTCCAACCCATTATACCTGAAATCACTCATCAAAAATATCAAGGCATCGAATGGGATGAAAGTGGGATAAAATTGATTAAATTAAGCACAAAATAGCATGTTTTCATAATTAATCTCAATTCAAGGAGAGAACACAAAAGTATGCTATTTGGATGAATAAATGTGGGTTTATATGATGAAATCCACTCAAATCAATCCAAAATTTATCGTCAAATATGGATTCATCAGGGTCTCATATGGAGGCTTTGGTTGTAATTCCTTCTTGATTTCTTGAGCTTGTTGCACCATTTCTACTTCTTCTCTGTCTTTCAAGCATGGATGTAAAAGCTTTGGAGTTGGCTCATTGAGTGCCTCCTTCAAGTTTGGGTCTCTGGCATTAACCTTCATGCATTCTTCTTCTTGACTCGGAATTTGCACAACACAAACCTGATCAGTGAGATTTAATTGTATCTCTACAATAAATTCCTTCGGCAAGTATACCGAATTGTCGTCAAGCAATAACTCACAATAGAGTGAGGTCAAATCCCACAAGGATTAATGGATTAAGCAAACAATAGTTAATTGATTAGCCTAGTTAGACTATTCATATTAGAGTGATGAGCAAACAGAATTGTAAATTGCATGAAAGTAAAGGAAAGCAATAAAGTGCAGAAAAGTAAATGACATAAATGTAAAGTACAAGAAAGTAAAGTGCTGGAAATGTAAAGTGAAAAAAAATGTAAATAACCCTAAAGTAAGTAAAATAAAGATAAGATAAAATAAATATTGGGATAAAGAGATATTGCATTCTCCGGATCATTGATTTAATCTCATCTTCAATCATGCAACTTATTGACCTCTTGGTAATCATGATTGATTAAGCCCCATTTCCTTGGTGACTCAATCTCTTAAATCTTGATAATCAGCCGATTCCTTGGTCTAATTGCTCATGAAGAGAGATAAGCTTGGTCCCTAATTTTACTACACACTTTCCTAGACCCAAATAATGGAGAGATTAAATGTCACAGTATGCCTTCCATACCCAAATCTATTCAAGTGTGAGAAGGATTTTCAAGCATGGTTTCATGTTTCCTCTTCCAAGGTTCCCATGAAACCCAATTTGTATTCAATCTCTTTTCCAAGATAATTGAATGCTAGAATGAAGAACGGAAATACTTTAAGTAAATCAAAGAGAGATGAAGAGATGAAGAGAAGAAGAATAAAAACAATCAATGCAACAGATAGCAATAGAGCTCTCTTTCCCAATGGAAAGAGTTAGTAATTCATAACTAAAATATTTACAAAGTAAGAAAGAAAAGAGAAGAAGATGATGGTGAACAGAGAGGGTCCGAAGACTTTCCCCCAATACAGCATGCCTAATTCTATGAAACTTAGGCCTTTATATAGGCTTTCCTAAATTACAAATTGAAATGAAATTGAAAAAAAATTACAATTAAATGAAAATTAACTATTCTAGATGATTCTTGTGGCCTTAACAATTGTGGGCTTGCTTGCTTGCATTTAGAGTGGACTTTGATTGAAAAATGAATTAAAATGAGGCTTCAGGATGGCGTAGCATTTTTCAGGAGAGCGGAGCGCTCTTGCACCCACGCGTACGTGACACCCATGCGTGCGCGTCATAAGACTTTTTGGCACTGGTCACGCGTATGCGTCACCCACGCATACGCTTCACCGTCAGCGCTTTTGAGAAGAGTGTAGCGCTCGCGCCAAGGGCGCTCTTCCACGCGTACACGTCACCCATGCATGCACGTGGCCTTTTAAAAATAACACTTTCACACGTACACTTCATCCATGCGTACGCGTGGTCTTCAAAAAATATCACTTTGACGCGTACACGTGATAAACCCATATTTTATGATATATTTTGTGCCTAATTTACGTGATTTATTCAATCCTTCACTCACTTATTCAGATAAATTGCATGGTTTTACTTTTCCTTCCTTATTATGTGATGTATGTGAAAAACATGTTTCCTATGCTTTAAAAGTAATTATTTTAATTACCCTATATTTCCATTCGATGCCGTGATTCGTGTGTTGAGTAGTTCCAGATCTTCTAAGGCAGGAATGACTTAAAGGATGGAAAGGAAACATACAAATTGGAAGGAAAGCATAAAACGGAGTTTTTGAAGAAACTGGCCCTGACGCGATCGCATGGATGACGAGGCCGCATGCCAGCGCGAAATGGCAGTGACGCGACCGCGTAATTGACGCGATCGCGTGCCTTGAGCGAAACGCATATGACGCGGACGCATGACTGAAGCGACCGCGTGACAAGGAAAACTCCAAATGACGTGACCGCGTGACCCACGCGGACGCGTGACAGAGGCCACGCACCAGAAATTACAGAAAACGCTCCCAGCAATTTCTGAAGGCCTTTTTGGCCCAAATCCAAGGCTAGAAGGCACAGATCAGAGGTTATGAAGTGAGGGAATGCATCCATTCAAAAAGGAGAGTCTCCAATTAGTTACTTTTCATGAATTAGATGTAGTTTTTGAGGGAGAGGTTCTCTCCTCTCTCTTTTAGGATTTAGAATTAGGATTAGGATTTCTTTCGCTTTGAGGATTATCTTTTTATCAGGTTCAACATTCCTTTTTATTTATTTTCTCAATTTAATTTATGAATTCTTCTATGTTACAGATTATTCTTTGGATTAATGTTATTTGAGGTATTTCAGTTTATTATTGCTTTCTTTTATTTATGTTACTGTTGCTTCCAATCTGAAGGCATTTTTATTCCAGTAGATTTACTTTTCCCCTTTTGGTCTTGGTTAAAAAATCAGTAACTCAGGAGTTATCAAACTCAACATGATTGATAATTGTTATCTTTGCTAATTGAATTGAACTTCAATAATCCCAATCTTTCCTTAGGGATTAACTAGGATTTGAAGATCAAACTAATTAGTCACTTGACCTTTCTTTGCTTTAAGTAAAGACTAACTAAGTGGAATTAAGATTCAATCTTAATAATCATTGATAAGGATAACTAGGATAGGACTTCTAATTTCTCATATCTTGCCAAAAGTTTATTTTACAGTTATTTATTTATTTTACAGTCTTTTTACTTATTTTAATTGCAATTCAAATCACTTGTTCCTCATCTTCAAAACCCTGATTTACAATCTCCATAACCAATAATAAGAACATACTACCCTGCAGTTCCTTGAGAAGACGACCCGAGGTTTAAATACTTCGGTTATCAATTTTTAAAGGGTTTGTTACTTGTGACAACCAAAACGTTTGTACGAAGGGATTTCTGTTGGTTTAGAGACTATAATCTACAACGCGACTGTTTTTATAAAATTCTTTACCGGCAAAAATCCTAACGTTAACACGTCACCCACCATGGTAAGGTCATTTCTTTTTCAGTTTTATTTCGTGTTATTTATTTTTTTTTTGTTTTCCTTTTCAATTGAACCTGAATATTATTCATTCGCATTGCATACTGCATAATTGCATACCTACATATAAAAAAAAGAGGGAGTGCGACTGATGAACGAATTCTTGACGGTTTAGAATTTCTCAAATAAAATCTCGTCGAAGTATAGTTTCTAAACCAAGCAATGATCCTTTCATACAGAAAGTTGTTTGTCACTAAAACAAACCCCTAAATTTATAAACCGAAGTATTCGAACCTCGGGTCGTTCTCCCTAGGAATTGCAATGAAGTGGTTTGTTATTGGTGGTAAGTTATTTTGGGGTTTTAAAATTGTGCAAGAAATATAAATGGCAAAGAAAATAAACTAACAATTAACAAAGCTCTTGGCAAGATATGAGAACTAGAAATCCTATCCTAGTTATCCTCCTCAATTGTGATGAGAATTGTTCATTACTCCCACTTAGTTAACCCCTAACCATGGAGGAAAGTCAAGTGGATGAATCAATTTGATTCCTCAAGACCTAATCAACTCCTAAAGGAAAGACTAGCTTTAGAGGCATTCAAATCAATTAGCAATCTCTAATTATCAATCAACAAAAGAATTAGATAATTCAAGAGTCACTAATCACTCTACCTAGGCCAAGAGAAACAAAATCTATACAAAAATCCAACCAAGCATTTCATCAAACACTCGGAAGGCACAAAGGAAAAGTATAGCAAATCACAACAAGAATGAATTCTAACTACAATTGAATACAAAGAATTAACAACAACAATCAATGAAATCACAATTATCATGAACTACCTCAAATTGCATTATTGAAAGGGAGTAAAAGAAACAACAACCTATCCAAACAAAGTGAAGAATCACAAGAATCAAAGTACATAACTAGAGAGAGGAAGAGGAGAAGATTAAGAATTGGCAAAGGAGAACTGAATTAAGGCATGAATTAAACCTAGATCTAAGAAGAGAGATTAACCCTAACCTAATCCTAATCCTAGAGAGAAGTGAGAGCTTCTCTCTCTAGAACTACTCTAAACTAAAGCTATGACTTACTTCTAATCTAATTGCCTCTCCCCTTTAATCCTTGATCCTTTTATTCCTTTCTATCAGCAATTGGCGCCAGAAAAATGGGTTCAGAAACCCCCCAAATTGCCAGGCACGTGTTGCATTAATGAAGTCATGTGCAGACATCGACGCGTGCGCGCACGGTACGCGTGCGCGTGCCTGGTTGATTCCGCAATGTGCGCGCAAGCGCCTTGTGCGCGTGCGCGTGCATGGCCGTGATCAATTCTTTGGCTTTTTGTGCTTCTCTCCACTTGCATGCTTCCTTCCTTGCTTCCTTTGATCCATGCCTGGCCTATTTCAATCCTGGAATTACTAGCAAACACATCAAGGCATCTTATGGAATCAAGGAGAAATCAAAATTCATTAAAATAAGGCCTAAAAAGCATGTTTTTACACTTAAGCACAAATACGGGAGAGATAACAAAACCATGCTAATTCATAGGTTAAATGCGAGAAAAGGTCATCAAAATACTCTAAATTCAATACAAGATAAACCCTAAAAATGGGGTTTATCAACCTCCCCACACTTAAACCTTAGCATGTCCTCATGCTAAAATATGAAGGAACTAAGGGGTATGACATTTATTAAATGCAACTAAACTATATGAGTCCTATCTATATGCAAATACCGAAAGCAAATGGAAATGCTTAGTTCAAACAAATCAATTCCCAAGAGATATGTATAAGCACAATAGCTAGGCAATAGGAATTAAGCTCAAACCACAATTGTATTCGAGCTTGCAAGAATATAAATAATATGGGTGAACACATGTACTTGAACTTTTGAACCCTTACCGGATGTGTATCCGCTCTATTCACTCAAGTGTTTAAGGGTTAATTCACTCAATTCTCTTCTAATCAAGCTTTCCAAAATTTGATTTTCTTCTAACAATCAACACTTATTCAATGTATGCATAAATTCATCTTGAGGTCTTTCATTTAGGTTATAATGGGGTTAGGGTCAAGGTAGGATCTTTTATGGTTAAGTGGACTAGAGTTTAGATCTTTGATTAGTATAGACTTTCCCACCTAACTATATAATAACCTATACAAATTCAAACTACTCTAACTACCCATTCTTCACTTTTTTTTTTTACATATTCATGCATCTTATTTCTTGATTCATAATACTTATGCATTGATTCCCTTTTGTTGAACTTCACCTTGGGGCATTTTGTCCCCTTTTATTATTTTTTTCTTCTTTTTTTTTTTTATACTTTGTACAAGGACATTAATTGCATAAGGTCTTATACATTCGATCAATACATGAGTATGTTCCCAATTCCTAAATATGGAAGTGTACTACCCCTTTTTATCCCATCCAATGTTTCCAAGCCTCACCAACTTTGAGTAATAAACACTCTGACTAGCCTAGGCTAATCAAAGATCCAAACAAGGACTTTTCATTGGTTTTCCGCCTCGGGCTTGTAATGTACTAAAATGAGAATAAGTTGGTTAAGCATAGGCTCAAAATTGGCTAACAGTGGAGAGTAAAAGGTAGGCTATTTGGGTAAGTGGGCTAATGAAATAATGGCCTCAATCATACAAATGCATGAATACAAGAAATAAATGGACATATAGAATCAAGCAAATCAAGGATCACAATCATAGAAAGAGAACAATTGCACACAAGAATGGAAAATAAGTGGTTATAAAATGTAACCACATCAATAGGCTCAAGTCTCACAAGCTTGTGTTCTAAGCTCAATACATGCTTCACAAAGTATGAAATTCAAGCAAGTTGCACCAAAAGTTTCCTTCAATCAATTGGGTTGGTGCCCTATGTCCTTTAATTAAAATTCTTGGAAAATCTCAATATTTGACTAAGCATTGTTGTGATTGAAAAATGCAAAAAAAAAAAAAAAAAATTTCCCTTAGTTTACCCTTTTCTTTTTCACTTAAAACCAATTTCCTATGCAAAAAGGATGACAAAGTTTTCACTTAAAACATGATTTCTAATCACAACCGCAAACTAAAAAGAAGGATATACAAAAGAAGATATGCAAAAATGTATAAAGAAAAATCCAACTAAAAATATGGAATCTATCATCTAAAACATCTAAAGATATCCAAAAGCATCAAAATATCTAAAATCCAAAATAAGCAGTAAAGGTATCCCAAAACGAGCCAAAATAGCAAGAGTATCCAAAATAAACTCAAGATGCATCAAATATATACAAGAGATATGCAAAGTAAGTGGCCAAAATGTTCACCGATCCTCTAATGATGCTACCGGTGACCTCCCCACACTTAAGACCAAGCATCGTCCTCGATGCTAAACCGGAGGATCAGTGGAAGGTAGAACGGTAGCTGCGGAATCTGTCTGAGGCTGTGGAACCGGCTCCTCATGGGTCTGTGGAATCTCGGTAGTGTCAGGAGCAGCCGGAGGTGCATCCTGCTGAATTGGCTCATCCGCATCCTCCTCCTGATGATCCTGCTCATCGGAGGCCGGAGAGTCTGGAAGCGGAGGTAACTCAGCGCCAAGGGAGACGAGTGCCTGATCCATCCGATCCAGTCGGCGTCTGACATGGAGCCTCTCGCGCTCCAAAAACCGAAACAGACGCTGGACCAGTAGGTAAGTGGGCTCAGGTGCTGAAGGAGGTGGGGCTGCTGTCGAAGCTGAAGGTCCAGCCGTCCCTACTACTGCTCTAGCTCTAGAACGGCGGCTAGTCGGGGGCTTCTCGTGCACCCATACACCCCAGGGAATAGTAACTTCCTTGTCATCGTCATCTGGAGGTGGTGGTGTCACGTCATTGTCCTCCCACGGGACATCAGCTAGCTCAGCTAAGCTAGTAACCAGTGTCGGGAACGGTAACAAGCCGCGAATATGAGCTCTCCACATGCTATGCCTAATAAGTCGGGGAAAATATACCTCCTTCCTCTCCATGACACACCCAATCAAGACTAGCATATCCATCGGAATATCTGAAAAGTGAGTGGTAGGGAAGACATAATGGGCAAATATTTGTTGCCAAGTCCTAGCCTCCCTAGTCAGATATGCAAATAGCATGCCCTTGGGCTTTGTGTTGCTCGAATCCATCACCCAGGAAGCATCTGGTGTAGCGATCATGCGCCTAAGCGCCTCATAGTCAAAAGTCATGGAGAGGAGAGCTACCTCTGCCTGCTGGTAGGCGCAAGTCTCAGGAGTACCAACTCTGCAGAGCAGTGCATCCTGTAAGGCATCCTCAGTGATCATAATCTCTCTACCCCTCAAGTATACTGAATCCAAGTTTTGTCGGAAGAAGTTACAGTAAAATTCCTTGACCCACGAGATGTTAATCCGTCCCAAGTCCCTATCGACGAAATCCAAACCCAGCTCCGAAATACGGGCGTTTATGGCATGCCTCACATCATTGGGAAGATTCAGCTTCTTCTCAATATTCAGATTTTTTTTTGCATAACGGGAAAGGCGTAGCTCGTAGTAGAGATTTGGAAACTTGGTTGGATCAGTGGATGGAAGTAACTGATTTTCTTTCTCCTCATCATTCAGCGGATTCTTAGCATAGTTAGCATATGGTGAGGGTGTAGAGGTCTTGGAGCGCTTCCTCTTTTTTGGAAGCAGTGGCTATAGCCTTTCCTTTATCCGACATCCTGAAAACATAGATAATATAACATAAGCCTATAGCCAAGTAGATACAAAGCACTCAAAGCAAAGCATATTCATGAAGTGAATAAAGGAAGAAGGTTTCTTGGGATGCAAGCAACAGAATACAGAATTCAAATCGAACTTCAAACCAAGAATGCAAACCATGTCTTGCACATTATTCATTAATTGAGTTCAGAAAGCACCATATCCAAAAGAATGACATAAGGAGTTAGGTTGAAAACCAAAAGAAGTTAGTTGGTTAAACGAGTTAGAGTTAGAAATCAGTTTGAAAATTAGTGATATGGTAATTACTATCTCCATTTGAAAAGAGTGAACAAAACAATGCTGCAAGCACGTTCACAATCATGAATTGCAACAAGTCATTGATGATGAAGTATGATATTGCTAGAAAGCAACTAATATGAAACAAACCATCAATCAATGTGAAGGATCACTAGTAATGTATAACTTCCAGAGAACTACAAGCAATGGTCAATTGAAAAGCTTATTCAACCATGCAATGCATAGAAGCAAATCAACATGAATAACAAGCAGGAATATGGAAACATGACCAAAGAACTTGTTCTTGAGGAGTTTTCAAAAACCATATAGGCAACAGAACACTAATTGAATAGAATTCATCAACTAGGGTTGTTACATTCATCAAATAAGATCAATATAAAAACTGTGGTTAATGAAAATCCGGCAGCATTTTAGCAGCAAATTGGCTAATCCCCAAAATTAATCAGTCGCAACAAATTCCATATGGATTCATTAAGGAATCAGAAACACAGAAATCAGGTTTGAATTCATATGAATGCGAGAACAAGCCAATAATGCAGCATAAACAGCAATGAAACAGAGCAGTTCTACAGCAACAGAAAATCAAACAATGCCTAAATCCACTACTCAGCCCAGATTCGCTAACCACCTAAATTAAACTAAACTAACTAACTAATCTAATTCTAACTACATTAACATAAACAACAATAAGCAGCAAAGGGAAACAGAACAGGGGGGGTATGGAACCTGGGAGCTGGAAACTGAACGGAGCAAAGGGAAAGAAGGTGAAGCGGAGTGGTGAGAAGGAACTGGACAAGACAGCGTGGTTGAACTTGCGCCGGAAGCAACGGCGGTCGCGGTGAGTGGCGCTGGGCGGCACTGAGACGCTGAGAAACAGATGGGCAGAGACAGAGAGGAAGGGTGAGTGGAAGAGAGGGGGTGATGAAGAGAGAAGGGCGAGGCAATGATGGCGGCAGCGGCGATGATGACGGAGCGCTCGGCGGAGGTGAGGTGGTTGCTGGGAGAAGATTGAAGGTTGAGTGGTGGGAGAAGGGAAATGGAACGTTAGAGGGAGAGAAGTGTAGTGCGCGAATGCGCTAGGGCTCGCGTCTCTGGGGTAAGTGAAAATTCGAATCCACGCGCGCGCGCACTGTGCGCGTTCGCGTGGGTGGAGGGAATGGAAGAACGGCGCGGAAGCGCCATGCGCGCATGCGCGTATGTAAAGGAATCGGGATGGGCGCGGACGCGCAAGGTGCGCGTCGGCGCGGATGTGCTGGGCTGAAGGCATAAAAGGAGCCCAGAGTTGGCACAACTCTCAGGTCCTTTGGCTTAAAGGATGCTAAGACGCATCGACGCGCGAGCGCACTGTGCGCGATTGCGTGGACGGCTTGAGCTTATTGGATGGTTGCGGAGGCGTGAAGTACGCCAACGCGTGGACAGCGAAACAGAGAGGGGTGCGGACGCGTACAGCGTGCGTTCGCGTGAGTTGAGTTGAGCTGGGGGCTTAAAGTTGGCCCAGATCCAGCACAACTCTCTGGATATTGGCCCAGAAGTTGTAGCAGCGGATCGACGCGTACGCGGCAAATGCGCGTACGCGTGCGTTTCCCTATAGCTGTATGGACGCGCACGCACGTAGCGCGCGTCAGCGTGGAAGGAATTGGGCTTGAGGTACAACGCTGGCCTAAGAGAGGCCCAACTCTCTGGAATATGGGTGATGATGCATCCGCTCAGGGACGCGTGCGCGTATGGTGTGCGCGCGCGTCCTCCCCACCCCTTTTTTTTTGCAGAAAAATTATGCTCAGGTGCTCCCTATACTGCTCGCAACTCTTTATTCAATCAACCATCATACAATTCACAAAAATACAATTTGATATTATTCATCTACTACTAAACACAACATACACGTGACTAAGCTAACAATTAAGTTGTACAACCAAATTATGTGGAACATCTACCTACAATGGCAACTCAAATCACTTATTAGGCAAATTTAAAAGAGAATGGAAAGAGTTTACCATGGTGGGGTGTCTCCCACCTAGCACTTTTAGTTTAAGTCCTTAAGTTGGACATTTTGAGGAGCTTATTGTCATGGTGGCTTATGTTTGTACTCATCCTTGAATCTCCAAGGATCCTTGCTTCTCAATTGGTTGACAGAATTTCCAACCATTTTCGTCAAGCTTGGGCAAAGTTCTACCCAAGATATGAGTCCCCATAGTTGGTCTTCACCTAGCAAGCCGGGGTCCCATATCTTATCCTCGCACCCGTCTTCAATTTGATCTTCATACTTTTTCCTTCCGGGTGGTAGACATATAGAATTCTCTTTAATATACCCAGCCTTCCTTTGAGACCCATGCAAAGTGGTATTCTACCAATCATCGTTCATATGCCTTGAAACTTTGACCTTAATGAGCCTAATTCCTAACTTGCAACCACTACACAATTCTCTTTTTCCTTTAAGTCCACAAAGAGCTCTAAGTTGTCCATTATTCTCAATCAAACCATATTCAAGTGAGAAATTAAAGCTTAGAGATAGAGATTTTACCCACTTAAATGTTGTGTTGGATGGTAACTTGGGAAGGGATACCTCCCCACACTTAGACAATGCAAGGTCTACTTCCTTGTACTCTTCTTTGTGTATTTCCACCTCTTGACAAATTTCTTTAATTTTAACCATTTCCCTTTTACTTGGCTTGGTGTTGTCTTCAAGAACCTCGGTTTCTTACCCAATGGAAGGTGATTCAATTTTGGATAGAAATTCATTGATGACTAAATCCATCTCTTGATCAACCTATTTATAGTCTTCAATCTCAATATACACCATGCCAACGTTTTCCTCTTGGTAGCTCTCTTTCTCATTGCTCACCAAGGGTATGGGAGGTTGTGCACACTCTTCTATAATTTCAACTTCATGTCCAATGGGAGAAGATTCCATTGTAGAGAGAAATTCATCCATGATTGAATCCATCTCTTGATAAACCTCTTCCAAGTCTCCAACGACGGTATGCCTTAGAGGTTGCGCACCTTCTTCAACTTCGATATCAAGCTCCTTGGAAGAGTGCCCCATGGTGCTACATTCCCTTGGACTTTTAACATCTCCTAAATCTTCAACCACTTCTTCCTTTTCTTCAATGATTATAGCTTCCTCCAGTTGCTCCAACACAAAATGGCATTTCTCATCCCCCACCGGAGTTTCCAATCTCTCCTTCATGCTTTGCTCTTCTTTCGCGGTTCCACATGTGGCTACGGAAGCACCTCGAGTATTCAAACATTGGTGGGCTAAAGTGTGCACCACCTTGGTCAAATTGGTCACAAACTCAAGTGTATCCTGCTTCATAGCTTCTTGTCCTTGAAGTAACAAAGTGAGAAGATCGTCTATTGGGGCTTGGGGTGGGTAGGAAGGTTCATCATTTTGGAGAGAGGGTTCATAGTAGGAAGGTGATTCATCTTGGTAAAGGTATGGAGATGGTGAGTATTGAGGTGGTTCTTGGGAGTAATCTTGATATGGTTGTGGTGATTCTAGAGGTTCTTGCTCATAATGGCCATAAAAATATGGTATGGATGATTGGTTATATGATGGATATGGGTCATATGGTGGTGTTTGGTAATGAAAGGCTTGTGAGAATGGTTGAGGTTCATGTTGAGGATAAGAATCATAAGCATATGGTGGTGGTGCTTGATCATCACAAAAGGAGTCACCATAGCCATTGAATTGACATGTATTAGGATGGTAATTATACCTATAAGTATCTGGAGGTTGTTGCCAATAGGAGTGATCAATTCCTTGAGGCTCCTCCCATCTTTGTTGGTTCCATCCATAATGAGTGTCATCGTTGAAGTTCATATTTCCTACAACACAATTAGAACCAAACTCATAGCCAAGGTGAGAATTCATAGTGGAAAAGCAAAATAAAACTAACAAAAACTAGCAAATAAAGAAAAAAAGCAAGGTATTCACACTATTCACATATATACAATAACCAATAACACAACACCATTGCAAGTCCCCAGCAACGACGCCATTTTGATGAACGAATTCTTGACGGTTTAGAATTTCTCAAATAAAATCTCGTCGAAGTATAGTTTCTAAACCAAGCAATGATCCTTTCATACAAAAAGTTGTTTGTCACTAAAACAAACCCCTAAATTTATAAACCGAAGTATTCGAACCTCGGGTCGTTCTCCCTAGGAATTGCAATGAAGTGGTTTGTTATTGGTGGTAAGTTATTTTGGGGTTTTAAAATTTTGTGCATGAAATATAAATGGCAAAGAAAATAAACTAACAATTAACAAAGCTCTTGGCAAGATATGAGAACTAGAAATCCTATCCTAGTTATCCTCCTCAATTGTGATGAGAATTGTTCATTACTCCCACTTAGTTAACCCCTAACCATGGAGGAAAGTCAAGTGGATGAATCAATTTGATTCCTCAAGACCTAATCAACTCCTAAAGGAAAGACTAGCTTTAGAGGCATTCAAATCAATTAGCAATCTCTAATTATCAATCAACAAAAGAATTAGATAACTCAAGAGTCACTAATCACTCTACCTAGGCCAAGAGAAACAAAATCTATACAAAAATCCAACCAAGCATTTCATCAAACACTCGGAAGACACAAAGGAAAAGTATAGCAAATCACAACAAGAATGAATTCTAACTACAATTGAATACAAAGAATTAACAACAACAATCAAGGAAATCACAATTATCATGAACTACCTCAAATTGCATTATTGAAAGGGAGTAAAAGAAACAACAACCTATCCAAACAAAGTGAAGAATCACAAGAATCAAAGTACATAACTAGAGAGAGGAAGAGGAGAAGATTAAGAATTGGCAAAGGAGAATTGAATTAAGGCATGAATTAAACCTAGATCTAAGAAGAGAGATTAACCCTAACCTAATCCTAATCCTAGAGAGAAGTGAGAGCTTCTCTCTCTAGAACTACTCTAAACTAAAGCTATGACTCACTTCTAATCTAATTACCTCTCCCCTTTAATCCTTGATCCTTTTATTCCTTTCTATCAGCAATTGGCGCCAGAAAAATGGGTTCAGAAACCCCCCAAATCGCCAGGCACGTGTTGCATTAATGAAGTCACGTGCAGACATCGACGCGTGCGCGCACGGTACGCGTGCGCGTGCCTGGTTGATTCCGCAATGTGCGCGCAAGCGCCTTGTGCGCGTGCGCGTGCATGGCCGTGATCAATTCTTTGGCTTTTTGTGCTTCTCTCCACTTGCATGCTTCCTTCCTTGCTTCCTTTGATCTATGCCTGGCCTATTTCAATCCTGGAATTACTAGCAAACACATCAAGGCATCTTATGGAATCAAGGAGAAATCAAAATTCATCAAAATAAGGCCTAAAAAGCATGTTTTTACACTTAAGCACAAATACGGGAGAGATAACAAAACCATGCTAATTCATAGGTTAAATGCGAGAAAAGGTCATCAAAATACTCTAAATTCAATACAAGATAAACCCTAAAAATGGGGTTTATCAGCGACGCGACGGCATCGCTCATGCGTTCGCGTAAGTTGCGAAAAACAACCTCCCATGCATCCGCGTCACCCACGCGGCCGCGTGATCTGGAAATCGGCTTAAATATCCAACGTCCAGAAAGTTAGGCTGGAATCGTACGGCCATTGTGCGTTTCGCACAAAACGCCCACGCGATCGCGCCACCCACGCGATCGCGTCATTTGCACAACACCAATCCCACGCGATAGCGTGAGCGACGCGATCGCGTCGCGTGGATTGCACACCACCTTAAAGGAGACAGAGAGTTGCGCTGAAACGACGCTGGAATTGTGCGTTTAGCACAATTTCCAATGACGCGGTCGCATGCCTTATGCGACCGCGTCATTTACTCCTTTATCCATTCCATGCGATCGCGTGACCCACGCGATCGCGTCGACCCCCATTTCACCCTAGCCATGCGACCGCGTGCCCCACGCGATCACGTGGATTCAAATTTAATAACCCCCAGCCACGCGAAACCCTACCCATTCGCGCCCCCCCAGCCCCCTCTCCTTCCTCTTTTCTCTCCACAACCACCACCCACACCTTCCAGCCACAACCACCGACCACCGCCCCCTGTCGACCACCCAGAACCCACCACCACGCCACCCCCTTCCTCCTTCCCCCTCTTTCTTCTTCTTCTTTCCTCTTCTCCCTCCACCCCCGCTGCCCCACCTCCGCGACCACCACCTCACCGCGCCGCCGTCACTGCCGCGCCCCCAACCGCCACCAACGCCCCCTTCCCTTCCCTCCCCTTTCCCCTCCTAACCCCATTACCCTTCCCGAAACCCCCCTGCGCCCACAGCCGCCACCGCCGCCGTGCCACTGTCAACCACCGCGTCGGCCGCCACCACCATTATCTCCCGGCCACCTCTCTTCCCCACTTTCTTTCCTACGCCTTCCAGGTTCCGCTAAATGCCACCCTTCTTTCCATTCATCGTTAATTTCCTACTTTTCTGTTTATGTTCATAATTAGGCTAGTTAGATATGCATGTTGTAGTGGATTCTAGGTTGTTAGGTAGCTTAGGATGTGGTTAGTAGATTTAGGCCTGTTTAATTGCGCTGTTCATGTTTCTTGTTTTCTAATTTTCGTAATTCTGCTGTTGCTGTGATGTTAGTATTGTTCATATGCTGTAATTCCTTGTTTCATGTTGCTTTTACACTGCTTTTTCATGTTCATATTCCCTTTATGTAATTGCAGCTATATTTTAATTCATATGAGCTATTCTAATTGCTATTTATTTTCTGGGAACATCCAATTTTAGCCAGGATGCTGTCCAAATTTCTGTAAATTATTTTGATTTTTATTCCTGTTTTGGTTTTGGCAAACTTGCACTCTGCTTTACTCAGCTTTTACCAAGCCAATTCATGAATGACAGGGCAAGCTTTCTTATTCTTTTTAATTTTCTGGTTTATAAATTGCATCTTGGATGATTCAATTCCACTTTTTGCTATTTTCATTTGATTCATCCTTACCTTCCTTGTTTGAATTTGAGTTATCTGTTGCTTTAATTTGTGAATTCTCGTTATTTAGAAAATGCTAATCATGCCACTTACTCTAACCCACTTTTTACTAATCCACAAATTTTAACTTCCTAACCTCTTTTTCATTCCTAACCCACTTACCTTTCAAAACATCTCTTCTGGTTTTTCACTATTCTCTCTAACATTCTAACCAAGGCATGACGGACGTTTTTCCTACTTAACATGAATCCTTTTACATTTTGGATTGTGAATTTTTATTCTCGGACTTTCAACTCCTATACAATCCTTAATGCACATTTACTTAACTCTTTTTCATTATTCTATTGCTCCTTTGCCATTTTATGCTTTTTTTCGATTAATTGCCTACCTGCTTTCCTATTTTTATTATATCCTGGTTTTCTATTTTTTTAGGATGTCTGACACCCAGAGAAAGGGAAAAGGAAAGGCAACAACTGGCAAACGAAAAAGAGGAAAATCCTCTATATCCACACTGGACATCATGCACGATGACTCATGGCGGGAAAAACACTTTATCCCGCAGGAGAAGGCTGACCAGCTACTCCCTGCTACTGATCCCATTAGATTTGCAAACCGATACTGCGAGCTGAAGTATCCAGTGTTTGCAACCTCCAGGAACCTGTACCTGGAGAGGACTTTGAAAATCTTAGAAGAACTCCAGCAATACACCTCTGATCAGATCAAACAAAGAGGCTGGTTCTTCCTGGAGAGAAACCTGACTGAGGTCAATGCATCTTGGGTAAGGGAATTTTACTGCAATTACTTCAAAACTTCCCTAGATGCAGTGAACCTAAGAGGGAAGCATATACTGGTCACTGAAGAGGCCATAAAGGATGTTCTGAAGCTTCTACCTAAATCCGATCAGCTGGATGGTTATCAAAAAGCTGAGGAGGATATGCGCTTCATGAAGTTTGATTGGGATGCAGTCAAGGCCAGGATAGCCCTTGACCCGACCGTTCCATGGATCATGGGTCAGAACACCACCATGCCAAAGGGAATCAAGCGGATTTACTTAAATGATGAGGCTCGGCTATGGCATCAGATACTTAGCAACTTTGTTATGACGAGTACCCATGAGACTGAGATACCTGCCGCTATGATCACCCTCCTATGGTGTGTGTTGGAGGGTAAGGACCTATACCTACCACGCTTCATTCGGTACTATATGGACAGGGTCCACGTCCGAGGCACCCTCCCCTTTCCTTATCTGGTTACACAGCTAGGCCGTCGAGCTGACGTACCTTGGGAGGATGCTGATGAGAAGCCACCTACTGCAGAATGCAAGAAGATTATCCCTCACAGCAGGAACTTTCTGGCTTTGGGCTACAAACCTCCATTCCTCACTGCTACTGCTGAGACAGCCACACCATCTGCCGGCCCCTCTTCCTCTACAGCTGCCCCAGCTACCCCGGCTACCACCACTGCACCTCCACCTGCCTCAGAGCCAGTTTATCATCTAGTGCACCGCCTGTTTCGACAGCTAGACCAGATGGAGTGCCGCAATCGGCGCCGATATGAGAGAGCTGAGCGTCGCAGCAAGCGACGCTATGAGCACCTGAAGCTGATGATACGATCTGGCGATATCCCCTCCGAGCCTGACACACCATCAGAGCCATCTGAGGACGAGGTGGATGATCACGAGGCAGAGTCCCATCCACAGAGTGAGGCTGCGCAGGCAAGCACAGAGCAGGCTGCTTCACAGAAGGAGGCCCTGCCTCAGATCCAGGCTGCAGTCCCAGAGGTTTCTATTCGGTCAGCACCTCCTCTACAGCAGGCAGATCCTCAGACCACCACCACAGAGACTCCAGCTACCCACCCTTCCAGTCATGACACCCCTTCACACCCTGCTTGAGTGAGCATCAGGGACGATGCTTCATTTTAAGTGTGGGGAGGTTGCCATCTTTGGCGTATTTTTTGGTGAACCACTACAGACTCTTTCATTTTATTTTGCTATTTTTCTGTATTTTTTCTCTTTATTTTTATTTTATTTTCTCAGCACTTATACATTGCTATTTTCATGTATTTTTACTCTATTTCTGCATTTTGCACCTTAGTTCATATTTTAGCTATTTAGTTTAGTTGTAATTCTAACTTATTAGTTATAGAAAATGTGGATTAATTAGTATAGTTTACCCTTTTTAGCATAAGATAGCTTAGTTTAAATTGAAAATATAAAAGGAAGTAAACTAGAGACTTGAACATAATAGAAACAATCCACACACCTTGTATATATAGCATTCCATGTTAGTTAGTTAACAACATTTCATCAAGGAGAAACACTAGAACTTTAAAGCCACCTTAAGATTTACATTGAGAATAATGGGAACTCTTAATTTTACTTGCATGACATACATAACTGATATATGATTTTTGAGTTAGAGAACACACAGCCTGTGAGTTTTGAGCTTAATTATATGGTTACATTCAAACCATAATTTTTATTTCTGTGTGTTCCGCCCTTCTTATTTATTCTGGTGTTCTTTACTTTGTTTTAATCTATATGTCCGATTATAGAATAGAAATACATACCAAGAGAGTGATTGAGGCCATTGTTTGATTTTAGCTCACTTATCCCAAATTAGCCTACCTTTTACATCACCTTGTTAGCCCCCTTGAGCCTTTAAATCCCCTCTTATTCTACAAACCACATTACTAGCCTTAAGCGGAAAAATAAAATAAAAATCCCAAGTTGAATCATTGGTTAGCTTAAGATAGAAATTGTGTAATTGTTTAAGTGTGGAAAACCTATTGGGAACATGGATGATAAAAAAAAAAAAAAACAAAGGGTAGAAAGTTGAAAAGAATAAAATAACTCAAAATAAAAAAATTTTTGGGAAGCATGCTCATGTGAAATCAAAATAATTGAATTACCATGTGCATTAAAAAAAAATTTTTTTTTGAATAAAGGGGAATACAAAGAATTCCCCAAATGTAAAATAAAGCAATGCACATGGGATAAAAAAAATTGAAATATGAGCATGTAACATCAAAAGTTGGAAAATATGGGTAAAATAGGTAAAGAAGCTTTGTTTTACAAAATATGTATGTTAGGTGAGATCTTAGACTAATCAAGGATTCGCTTAATTAGCTTACTTAGCCTTATACATATACCCTTACCTTTACCTTGGCCCCATTACAACCTTAATTAAAAACCTCATGACTTTTGTATGCCTATATTCTATAATTGTTGATTGATTAGACGAAGAAAAAAGTTATAGAAAGTAAGGATAAAAAGAAGAATAGAGTGATTAACCCAATAAACACTGAGTGACTAGAGAGTAAACACAAAATCCAGTGAGGGTTCAATAGCTCATTAACATATATCTCTGCTTGAATTATTAATTGTCTTGCAAGTTTGTAAAATATTTTTTCTTTCCCATCTCAATTGTAAAAGTGCTTTATCATTATCTAAGGTCTGGCTATATATATAACTCCTTGAGAAATGTGAATTAATTCAACTACATGTAAGCTTTATATACAAGTGAATAAAAATAATTAGAATTGCATGATGCATTTAGGTAGTTGCATTTAGAATAGATTGCATTGGATGAGATTCCACCACTTCAACCTTACCTTACTCTTTATCTTGGATTTAGCATGAGGACATGCTATTGTTTAAGTGTGGGGAGGTTGATAAACCCATATTTTATGATATATTTTATGCCTAATTTAAGTGATTTATTTAATCCTTCACTCACTTATTCATGTTAATTGCATGGTTTTACTTTCCCTTCCTTATTATGTGATGTATGTGAAAAACATGTTTCCTATGCTTTAAAAGTAATTATTTTAATTTCCCTTTATTACCATTCGATGCCGTGATTCGTGTGTTGAGTAATTTCAGATCTTTTAAGGCAGGAATGACTTAAAGGATGGAAAGGAAACATACAAAATGGAAGGAAAGCACAAAACGGAGTTTTTGAAGAAACTGGCAGTGACGCAATCGCATGGACGACGCGACCGCGTGCCAGCGCAAAATGGCAGTGATGCGACCGCGTGCTTGACGCGATCGCGCGCCTTAAGCGAAAACGCATATGACGTGGACGCATTATTGAAGCGACTGCGTGGCAAGGAAAAGTCCAAATGACGCGACCGTGTGACCCACGCAGACGCGTGATAGAGGCTACGCACCAGAAATTACAGAAAATGCTCCCAGCGATCTCTGAAGCCCTTTTTGGCCCAAATCCAAGTCCAGAAGGCACAGATCAGAGGTTATGAAGTGGGGGAATGCATTCATTCAAGGGGAGTCTCCAATTAGTTAATATTCATGAATTAGATGTAGTTTTGGGGGAGAGGTTCTCTCCTCTCTCTTTTAGGATTTAGATTTAGGATTTTATTCGCTTTCAGGATTATATCTTTCTATCAGGTTCAACATTTTTTTTTATTTATCTTTTCAATTTAATTTATGAATTCTTCTATGTTACAGATTACTCTTTTGAATTAATGTTATTTGAGGTATTTCAGTTTATTATTGCTCTCTTTTATTTATATTACTGTTGCTTCCAATCTGAAGACATTTTCATTCCAGTAGATTTACTTTTCCCTTTTGGTCTTGGTTAAGAAATCAGTAACTCAGGAGTTATCAAACTCAACATGATTCATAATTGTTATCTTTGCTAATTGAATTGAACTTCAATAATCCCAATCTTTCCTTAGGGATTAACTAGGATTTAAGGATCTAACTAATTAGTCACTTGACCTTCCCTTGCTCTAGCAAAGGTTAACTAAGTGGAATTAAGGTTCAATTTTCATCATCATTGATAAGGATAACTAGGATAGGACTTCCAATTTCTCACACCTTGCCAAAAGTATATTTTTACAGTTATTTATTTATTTTACAGTTTTTTACCTATTTTAATTGCAATTTAAATTACTTGTTCCTCATCTTCACAACCCCGATTTACAATCTTCATAACCAATAATAAGAACATACTTCCATGCAGTTCCTTGAGAAGACGATCCGAGGTTTAAATACTTCGGTTATCAATTTATTTAGGGGTTTGTTACTTGTGACAACCAAAATGTTTGTAAGAAAGGTTGATTGCTTGGTTTAGTAACTATACTTGCAACGAGAGTTTACTATAACTTCTAAACCATCAATTTTCAGTTCTTTCAGTACCCCTATTATTTCTGATGTTGGCATTAACACATAACGTGGCCATTAACGGTTTTCTTTTTGTGCGTACGCACAAAGCTTCGTGCGTCCGCACATTGGCAAATTTTCTTCTTGTGCATACGCACACTACACTGTGCGTACACATACTAGCCAAATTTTCCAATGCTAGCGTTAATACTAGCGTTAGTGACACAGCGTTAGTGTGTTAACATTATCCTCACGCGTGCGCATTGCCCACGCACACGCGTGGCTTGCGAGTTTTGCCACTTGTGCCTATGCACACTAACAAATTTTCTTCTGCTACATACACACACTGCTTCGTGCGTACGCACACTAGTCGATTCATCCAGCCCCCAACTTGTGAAATTGTCGAAGACGTTAGTGTGCTAACTTGGAGTAACGTTAGCACACTAACGTTGGCACCTCTTTTTTGTTGTAACGTTAGTGAGCCAACTTAGGCCACTAACGTTGCTTCCTTCTTCCTTGAGTCACGTTAGTGAACCAACTTTGGCCACTAACGTTGCCTTCTCCTCCTTTGCAATGTTAGTACTGGCGTTAGTGGGCTAACTTGGCCACTAACGCCAGCTCTTCTTTCTTGAGCCAACGTTAACCATGGAGTTAGTGGGTTAACTTGGCCACTAATTCCACAGCTTCTACTTCTTCTCTGCCTCTCCTTTGCTTCTCCTTACCTATCATCAACTAAACAAATGCATCATTTATTGCATCAAGTAATCCTTGCTTCAATCTCATCAAAATGTTTATAATTCATAATGTTTGATTGAATCAAGGCATGCATACATTACTCATCCAAATGCTTACTTATTGACTAAGAAAATGTAAGAAACTAACCTAAAATATGCTAAAAATGGCTTGTGAAACTAGCCAAGATTCCTAGGCATCAATAGACTGATGGCAATGGACGAACGAAGCATTGTTTGGTCAAAAGTCCTACTCCTTGCACGGAGAGTCGAATAATGCATTAAATTAAGGGTAGGTATATAAATTTGATAGATACTAGCTCAGTTATGTAAGATTGTTCCCTTGTCAAATTTTTTTGAATATAAATAAGGATTATTCGGTAAATGGTTATATAAATATCTTGCAATTGCAAACTAAATAGGTATAATGCTTTTGTTATGGTGAACATTATTAGTAATATGACCATTATACATTGGTTATAAAGTTATAATTCAACCATGAACGTTATAGATCGGCCATTAATAGCAGTGATGAACTATATTTTGTCGGTATAGAATTTTGCAAAAGAATTATGTCATGAGTATAGTCTAAACCAACAAGCTATAACACATCAAACATAGAAAATGTGTGTCCACAATTCAAAATCAATAACCGAGAGTATTAGTCCCGAGTCATTCTCCCTAGGAGCTGCCCTAAAATGCACATCATTGGTTAGGAGTTCTCTTGGTGTTTGAGGTTGAATACAAGAAATGTAAACAAGCTTGCATAGAAGCAATGAAGAAATAACAAGAAGGCTAAAGGACACAAGTAATTGAACTAAACAAGAGTGAATGACAATCAATCAATGTAAAAGCCTTGGCTAGGGTTGGGAGTTGGAATTTCTATCCTCATTGCCTCCAACAATTGTGTTAAGAATTGGTTATTGCTCTACTTAGTTAACCTCTAACTATGAAGGAAAGTCAAGTGGAAATAATCAATTTGAGTCCACAAGTCCTAGTCAAATCCTAAGGAGAGACTAGAGTTAGTGTCATTCAACTCAATTAGCAATTTCCAATTATCAATCAACAAAAGCCTTGACAATTCAAGTGTCTCCAATTATCCAACCCCTAAGCCAAGAGTGAAATTCTACTCCATAGCCATAGTTGACATTTTCTCAAACATTTGGTGAACAAGAATGAAAGGCATTGTGAAATTGAGAAGAGAATTTGAATTCAAGCTATCTAACACAAGCAATCAATCAACAATGAAATAATTAACAATAGTGAACATGAAATTCCTCAATGCTTTAATAGAAATCAAAGTAACAAGATCCAAATCCAAGATCTACAATGCTAGAGTAGCAAAAACACTAAATTGAGAGAAGAAGAGAAAGATCTACAACTAGAAAAATGTAGAATTAAAATTGAATTCAGATCTAACTAACGGATCCAAGTGCAATTGGAATTGAGAAAGTCAAAACCTAGAGAGAAGTTAGAGTTTCTCTCTCTAGAAACCTCCAAAACTAACTACCAAAATATCTAAAAATGTGTGTAATCTATAAAAGTGTGAATCTCCTTCAATCCCTTGGTTCTTAAGATCTTTTCCCTCCAAAATTCTGCTCAAAACTGGGCCTGAAGCTCCTCAGAGGTCGCCAGTCACGATTTCACTAAAGAGGTCACATGTGAGCGTCACGCGTATGCGTTGTCTGGGTTTTTGCGATCCACGCGTACGCGTCAGGCGTGCGTACAGATCGATGAGAATTCTGCCCAGCCACGCGTATGCGTCCATGTTTGCGCGCCAATCCCAACTCTAAGCTTCCATGCATGCGCGTCAGCTACGCGTGCGCGTTGATGCTAATACTCCAAAGCTCCATTTTTCATGCTCCTTCCACTTATGCATGCTTCCTTCCTCTCTTCTAGACCATTCTTGCTCTTATAAACTCTGAAATCACTCAATAAATAGATCACGGCATCGAATGATAATAGAGGGAGATAAAAATATAGCACAATTAAGGCCTAAAAAGCATGTTTTCATCCACCAAGCAAAATTGGGAAGAAAACACAAAATTATGAATTTTACATGGATAAGTGTGATTGAATGTTGATAAAACCCTTTAAATTCTACACAAAATAAACCCTAAGATTGGTGTTCATCAAACAGCACTAAAACATCAGATATGCTTTTACTCTCCGATCAAAATATCATTACTTGGAGATATAATCGTTATCCCCCACTTTCTGATATAAAGGGAATAGTAAGAAGATTTTTCAATTCATTTCATTTTGCAAAACTTAATATTCACTTACTTACTTGAGCGTCGGAGTGCCTTTTGTAGGTACCCACCCCCTTGTTTTCTTGCCACCGACGTATATCTCATCTTGAGGGAGAGCTCACAAGCATTCATCGGTGGACGAGCTATAAATCAGTCAAAACTCAGCAAGAACAATTGGCACCCATTATGGGGCTTCATTCTGTAGGCCTCAAAATTCTCTTCCTTGATCCTGGCTGACTTACCTCCTCCCACACCATCCGAGCTTCTACGGATGGTAACAGAGTTACAACAGGCCAATCAGTGCATGGTGGAAGAAAATCAAGAAATGGCATACCAAATAGCGGAGCTAACCAATGCTCGGATGGAGCATAACGATAATCACAACGAGCAACCAGAGGATGAAGAAAACAATTATGATCCAACACACGTTTCTGAGTGGTGCACAAAATTGCGATCATCAACAATGGCGCCAAAGACTTGGTTCTCTCAAACGTGAATCACACTTTGTCACAACTTCGCACAACTAACCAGCAAGTGCACTGGGTCGTCCAAGTAATAAACCTTACGTGAGTAAGGGTCGATCCCATGGAAATTGTCGGCTTGAAGCAAGCTATGGTCACCTTATAAATCTCAGTCAGGCGGATTCAAATGGTTATGGTAAATTGATAATAAATATAAATAAAATATAAACTAGGATAGAAATACTTATGTAATTCATTGGTGAGAGTTTCAGATTAGTGTATAAAGATGCTTTCATTCCTCCTGAACCTCTGCTTTCCTGCTGTCTTCATCCAATCATTCCTACTCCTTTCCATGGCAAGCTGTATGTTGGGCATCACCGTTGTCAATGGCTATATCCCGTCCTCTCTATGAAAATGGTCCAATGCACTGTTACTGCATGGCTAATCATCTGTCGGTTCTCGATCATACTGGAATAGGATTTACTATCCTTTTGCGTCTATCACTACGCCCAGCACTCGCGAGTTTGAAGCTCGTCACAGCCATCCCTTCCCGGATCCTACTCGGAATACCACAGACAAGGTTTAGACTTTTCGGATCTCAGGAATGGCCGTCCATGGGTTCTAACTTATACCACGAAGATTCTAATATCTCGGACTCGGTCCTCTGTATTAGATATCTAAGAGATATTCATTCTAGCTTGTTTGCATGTAGAACGGAAGTGTTTGTCAGGCACGCGTTCGTAAGAGAGAATGATGATGAGCGTCACATAATCATCACATTCATCATGTTCTTGGGTGCGAATGAATATCTTAGAAGAGGAATAAGCTTGAATTGAATAGAAAAACAATAGTACTTTGCATTAATTCATGAGGAACAGCAGAGCTCCACACCTGAATCTATGGTGTTTAGAAACTCTACCGTTGAAAATACATAAGAACAAGGTCTAGGCATGGCCGAGAGGCCAGCCCCCTAAACATGATCAAAGGATCAAAAGATAATCCAAAGATGTAAATACAATAGTAAAAAGTCCTATTTATACTAAACTAGTTACTAGGGTTTACAAAAATGAGTAAATAATGCAGAAATCTACTTCTGGGGCCCACTTGGTGCGTGCTTGGGCTGAGCATTGAGCTTTACACGTCTAGAGGCTTCTCTTGGAGTTGAACACCAGTTTGTAACCTGTTTCTGGCATTTAACTCCACTTTGCAACCTGTTTCTGGCGTTTAACTCCAGAATGTAACATGGAACTGGCGTTGAACGCCAGTTTGCATCATCTAAACTCGGGCAAAGTATAAACTATTATATATTGCTGGAAAGCCCTGGATGTCTACTTTCCAACGCAATTGAGACCATGCCTTTTGAAGTTCTCTAGCTCCAGAAAATCCACTTTGAGTGCAGGGAGGTTAGAATCCAGCAGCATCTGCAGTCCTTCTTCAGCCTCTGAATCTGATTTTTGCTCAAGTCCCTCAATTTCAGCCAGAAATTACCTGAAATCATAGTAAATTCCAGAAATGTGATTTTTATTTAAAAGCTAATAAAAATATACTAAAAACTAATCAAATCATACTGAAAACTATGTAAAAATAATGCCAAAAAATGTATAAATTATCCGCTCATCACAACAACAAACTTAAATTGTTGCTTGTCCCCAAGCAACTGAAAATCAAATAGGATAAAAAGAAGAGAATATACTATAAATTCCAAAATATCAATGAAACTTAGCTCCAATCAGATGAGCGGGACTTGTAGCTTTTTGTCTCTTGAATAGTTTTGGCATCTCACTTTATCCATTGAAGTTCAGAATGATTGGCATCTATAGAAACTTAGAATTTAGATAGTGTTATTGATTCTCCTAGTTCAGTATGTTGATTCTTGAACACAGCTACTTTATGAGTCTTGGCCGTGGCCCTAAGCACTTTGTTTTCCAGTATTACCACCGAATACATAAATGCCACAGACACATAACTGGGTGAACCTTTTCAGATTGTGACTCAGCTTTGCTAAAGTCCCCAATTAGAGGTGTCCAGGGTTCTTAAGCACACTCTGTTTTTGCTTTGGACCTTGACTTTAACTGCTCAGTCTCAAGTTTTCACTTGACACCTTCACGCCACAAGCACATGGTTAGGGACAGCTTGGTTTAGCCGCTTAGGCCAGGATTTTATTCCTTTAGGTCCTCCTATCCACTGATGCTCAAAGCCTTGGATCCTTTTTATTACCCTTGCCTTTTGGTTTTAAGGGCTATTGGTTTTTTTTTCTTGCCTTTTGGTTTAAAGAGCTTTTGGCTTTTTCTTCTTGCTTTTTTTTTTCTTTCTCTTTTTTTTCGCCATTTTTCTTTTCTTTTGTTTCTTCTTTTTTTTTTCGCAAGCTTTTGTATTCACTGCTTTTTCTTGCTTCAAGAATCAATTTTATGATTTTTTAGATTATCAAATAATATTTCTCCTTTTTCATCATTCTTTCAAGAGCCAACATATTTAACATTCATAAACTACGATTTCAAAAGACATATGCACTGTTCAAGCATTCATTCAGAGAACAAAAAGTATTGTCACCACATCAAAATAATTAAACTAATTTCAAGGATGAATTCAAAACCATGTACTTCTTGTTCTTTTGTGATTAAAAGCATTTTTCATTTAAGAGAGCTGATGGATTCATAGGACATTCATAACTTTAAGGCATAGACACTTAAATACTAATGATCATGTAATAAGACACAAACATAAACATAAAGCATAGTAAACGAAAAATAGGAAAATAAGAACAAGGAGATTAAGGAACGGGTCCACCTTACTGAGGGTGACATCTTCCTCTTCTTGAAGAACCAATGGTGCTTTTGAGCTCCTCTATGTCTCTTCCTTGCCTTTGTTGCTCCTCCCTCATAGCTCTTTGATCTTCTCTAATCTCATGGAGAATGATGGAGTGCTCTTGGTGTTCCACCCTTAGTTGTCCCATGTTGGAACTTAATTCTCCTAGGGAGGTGTTGATTTGCTCCCAATAGTTTTGTGGAGGGAAGTGCATCCCTTGAGGTATCTCAGGGATTTCATGGTGGGAGATTTCCTCATGCTCTTATTGAGGTCCATGATCTCTTGTTTGCTCCATCCTTTTCTTAGTGATGGGCTTGTCTTCTTCAATGAGGATGTCTCCCTCTATGTCAATCCCAGCCAAATTGCAGAGGTGGCAAATGAGGTGAGGAAAGGCTAACCTTGCCAAAGTAGAGGACTTGTCAGCCACCTTGTAGAGTTCTTGAGGTATGATCTCATGAACTTCCACTTCCTCCCCAATCATGATACTATGGATCATGATGGCCCGGTCTATAGTAACTTCAGACCGGTTGCTAGTAGAAATGATTGAGCGTTGAATAAACTCCAACCATCCTCTATCTACAGGCTTAAGGTCAAATCTTCTTAATTGAACCGGCTTGCCTCTTGAGTCAACCTTCCATTGAGCTCCTTCTACACATATGTCCATGAGGACTTGGTCCAACCTTTGATCAAAGTTGACCCTTCTAGTGTAGGGGCGTGCGTTTTCTTCCATCATTGGCAAGTTGAACGCCAGCCTTACATTTTCCGGACTGAAATCTAAGTATTTCCCCTGAACCATGGTGAGCCAATGCTTTGGATTCGGGTTCACACTTTGATCATGGTTCTTAGTGATCCATGCATTTGCGTAGAACTCTTGAACCATTAAGATCCCGACTTGTTGAATAGGGTTGGTGAGAACTTTCCAACCTCTTCTTTGGATCTCAAGTCGGATCTCTGGATACTCATTCTTTTTGAGCTTGAAAGGAACCTCAGGAATCACTTTCTTCTTGGTCACAACTTCATAGAAGTGGTCTTGATGGACCTTTGAGATGAATCTCTCCATCTCCCATGACTCAGAGGTGGAAGCAATTGCCTTCCCTTTCCTCTTTCTTGAGATTCTCTGGCCTTAGGTGCCATTGATGGTTATGGAAAAACAAAAAGAAATGCTTTTTACCATACCAAACTTAAAATATTTGCTCGTCCCCGAGCAAAAGAAGAAAGAAAGAAGGAGAAGAAGAGAAAGAATGGAGGAGAGGGAGAGAGGTATGTATTCGGCCAAGGGTAAGAAGAAAGGGTTGAAAATGAAGAAGGAATGAGGGGTTTATATAGGGGTGGGGGAAGGTTTAGGGTTCGGCCATTAGGGTTGGGTTTGAGAGGGAAAAGAATTTGAATTTTAGAGGTAGGTGGGGTTTATGGGGGAGAGAAGATGGATGTGAGTGGTGAGGGGGTGATGGGAAAGAGTGATTGAGGTGATTGGTGAAGGGTATTTAGGGAAGAGGGTTATGAAAAGGTGTGAAGAGGAGAGAAGAAAAGGTAGGGATCCTGTGGGGTCCACAGATCAAGTGGGGTCAAGGACTTAACATCCCTGCTCCAATTAGGCGTGTAAAACGCCCTTGCTGTTCAATCCTGGCGTTTAACGCCAGACTGCTGCTTGTTTCTGGTGTTAAACGCCCTAATGTAGCCTGTTTCTGGTGTTTAACGCCAGGCAGATGCTTGTTTCTGGCGTTAAACGCCAGCTTGGTGCTTGTTTCTAGCGTTAAACGCTAGACAGATGCTTGTTTCTGGCGTTTAATGCCAGACTGCTCTTCCTCCAGGGTGTGCTGTTTTTAATGCTATTTTTCATTCTATTTTTGATTTTTCAGTAGTTTTTGTGACTCCACATGATCATCAACCTAATAAAACACGAAATAACAAAAAGAAAATAAAATAGATATGATTAAATAACATTGGGTTGCCTCCCAACAAGCGTTTCTTTAATGTCAATAGCTTGACAGTGAGCTATCATGGAGCCTCACAGATAATCAGAGCAAGGTTGGAACCTCCCAACACCAAAATTAGAGTTTGAATGTGGGGGTTCAACACCAAATTTAGAGTTTGGTTGTGGCTTCCCAACCCTAAACTTAGAGTTTGACTGTGGGGGCTTTGGTTGACTCTGCAGTGAGAGAAGCTTTTCATGCTTCCTCTCCATGGTTACAGAAGGAGATCCTTGGGTCTTAAACATAAGGTTGTCCTCATTCAGTTGAAGGACCAACTCTCCTCTGTCCACATCAATCACAGCTCTTGCTGTGGCTAGAAAGGGTCTTCCAAGGATGATGGATTCATTCTCATCCTTCCCAGTGTCTAGGATTATGAAATCAGCAGGGATGGAAAGGCCTTCAACCTTTACTATCACGTCCTCTACTTGTCCATAAGCCTATTTTCTTGAGTTGTCTGCCATCTCTAATGAGATTCTGGCAGCTTGCACCTCAAAGATCCCAAGTTTCTCCATTACAGAGATTGGCATTAAGTTTATTCCTGACCCCAGGTCACACAGAGCCTCCTCAAAGGTCATGGTGCCTATGTTACAGGGAATTAGGAATTTACCAGGATCTTGTTTCTTTTGAGGTAATTTCTGCCTATCCAATGCATTTAGTTCATTGGTGAGCAAGGGAGATTCATCTTCCCAAGTCTCATTACTAAATAATTTGGCATTCAGCTTTATGATTGTACCAAGGTACTTAGCAACTTGCTCTTCAGTAACGTCTTCATTCTCTTCAAAAGAAGAATACTCATCAGAGCTCATGAAGGGCAGAAGGAGGTTCAATGGAATCTCTATGGTCTCTAGATGAGCCTCAGAATCCTTTGGTTCCTCAAAGGGAAACTCCTTATTGGTCACTGAATGTCCCAGGAGGTCTTCCTCACTAGGATTCACGTCCTCCTCCTTACTTGTAGGTTCGGCCATGATGGTCAAGTCAATGGCCTTGCACTCTATCTTTGGATTTTCTTCTGTATTGCTTGGGAGAGTACTAGGAGGAGTTTCAGTGACCCTTTTACTCAGCTGGCCCACTTGTGCCTCCAAATTTCTAATGGAGGACCTTGTTTCATTCATGAAACTTACAGTGGCCTTAGATAGATCAGAGACTATATTTGCTAAGCTAGATGGGTTCTGCTCATAATTCTCTGTCTGTTGCTGAGTGGATGATGGAAAAGGTTTGCTATTGCTAAACCTGTTTCTTCCACCATCATTAAAGCCTTGTTGATACTTTTGTTGATCCTTCCATGAGAAATTTGGATGATTTCTCCATGAGGGATTATAGGTGTTTCCATAGGGTTCACCCATGTAATTCACCTCTGCTAATGCAGGGTTCTCAGGATCATAAGCTTCTTCTTCAGAAGATGCCACTTTAGTACTGTTGGATGATTCCTTCAATCCATTCAGACTCTGAGAGATCATTGATGAGAGAACTTTTGCGTGGTCTAGAAATTTGCGGATAAATCCTCGTTGCAAGTATAGTTTCTAAACCTTCAAAAGTCCTTTCATACAAACGTTTTGGTTGTCACAAGTAACAAACCCCTTTGAAATTGATAACCGAGTATTTAAACCTCGGGTCGTCTTCTAAAGGAATTGCAGGGAGGTATGTTCTTATTATTGGTTATGAGTCTTGTAAATTAGGGGTTTTAGAAAGTAAGGAAGGAGTATGTTGAATGATAAGAAAAATAAAATAACAATAATAAAATAAATTCTTGGCAAGGTATTATAACTGGAAGTCCTATCCCGGTTATCCTTATCAATTGTAATGAGAATTTGATTTTTCTCCCACTTTGTTAACCTCTAACAATGAAGGGAAGTTACGTGTATGAATTAATTCTGATTCCTCAGGTCCTAGTCTTTCCTTGCGAAAGGCTAGAGTTATTGGAACCTGAATTAATTCTTGAAGAATTCCAATTTTCAATCAACAATGAGTTTGATAACTCAAGTGTTTCCAATGACTCAACCAAAGCCAAAAGGGAAAAATTCAAATTATTTATATAATAAATAAAAGAAAGCAATCATAATTCTGAAATACCTCAATTAGCACTAATAAAGATATCAAATGTAACATGGAAGAGTTCATAAATTAAATTAGAAAAATAAATAAAAAGAACATTGAACCTGGGATTGCGAGTCACTCCTAAAACTAAGAGAAATCCTAAATCCTAATCCTAAGAGAGAGGAGAGAACCTCTCTCTCTAAAACCTACATCTAAATCCTAATAATTCTGAATATGAAATCTTGTTTTTATGAATGGATGCATTCCCCCACTTTATAGCCTCTAATCTGTGCTTTCTGGGCCAAAAACTGGGTCAGAAATAGCCCAGAAATCGCTGGTTGCGAAATCTGCCACGCTGGTTTTTCGTCACTGCGATGCATCCGTGTGGAGCACGCGTTCGCGTTGCCTAGCGTCATGGCAACTATGGCATATTATATATCAAATCGAAACCCCGGACGTTAGCTTTCCAACATAACTGGAACCGCATCATTTGGACCTCTGTAGCTAAAGTTATAGCCGTTTGAGTGCGAAGAGGTCAGGCTGGATAGCTTAGCAATTTCTCCAACTTCTTGTATTCCTTCCACTTTTGCATGCTTTCTTTCCATCCTCTGAGCCATTCCTGCCCTGTAATCTCTGAAATCACTTAACACACATATCAAGGCATCTAATGGTAACAAGAGAGGATTAATAATAAGTAATTTAAAACAATAGAAAACATGTTTTCAATCAAAGCACATAATTAGGAAGGCAAATGTAAAACCATGCAAATAGTATGAATAAGTGGGTAAAGAGTTGATAAAATTCACTCAATTGAGCACAAGATAAACCATGAAATAGTGGTTTATCAACCTCCCCACACTTAAACATTAGCATGTCCTCATGCTAAGCTCAAGAGAAGCTATAAAGATGAAGAGGAATGGTAAAATATATGAAATGCAACCTATCTATATGAATGCAACTACATGCAAAATATTTTTATCTACTTGGTTTAAAAATAAATAAGTTCTCCAAGACAAACATAAATTAGATTTCACTAATTCAAATTATACAATAAAAGACAAGTAAACTTGTAAGAAGATAGCTCATGAAAGCAGGGAACATAGAATCAAGCATTGAACCCTTACTGGTAGTGTATATCACTCTAACTCTCAAGTGTCTAGGGTCAATCACTCTACTCTTCTATAGTCATGCTTTCTAAAATTTGTTCTTCACCTAACCAATCAACAATATTTAATATACCAATGGAAATATCATGAGGTCTTTTCAAGGTTGTAATTGGGCTAAGGTAAGGGTAAGGGTATATATATATGGCTGAGTGAGCTTTATAAATTGAATCTTTAATTAACCTATGCTTTCATCTAACATACATATACTCTATATAACTCTAGAATCATGCCTAGCTACCCATAGTCTTCACTTTTGCATTACATACTCATATATCAATTTTTCTTTAATTTTATCACATATGCATTGATCTTTTATTAACTTAACATTGGGGTAATTTTGTCCCCTTATTTATTTATTTATATTATATATTTTTTTTCTTTTTTTTCTCTCTTTTTTTTTCTTTTTTTTAGAGAGACATAAAAACTAGAATAACATATCAATGCATATGAAATTTTTAATTTTCTATTTTACATGAGTAGGTACCCAAATTTTCCAATATTCAAAATTAAAAACATGATACATTCCCTTATTAACCCAAGTTCCCACAGTTTCCCCACACTTAATTGTTGCACAATCCCTATCTTAAGCTAACCAAAGATTCAATTGGGATATTTAATTGTTTTTCTGCTTAAGGCTAGTGATGTGGTAAAATACAGAACAAATAGGGATTAAAAGGCTCAAAGTGGCTGACAAGGGTGATTTAAAGGGTAGGCTTATTTGGGATAAGTGAGCTAAAATCAAACAATGGCCTCAATCATATGCAAGCATGTAAATACACTAAATAATGGACATATAGATTGGAACAAAATATAGATTACAATCATAGAGAAGGAAACACACAGGAATAAAATATTTATGGTTAAATAATATAACCATATAAATAAGCTCAAATCTCACAGGTTGTGTGTTCTTTAGCTCAAAAATCATGTTCCAAATACAACTTCAAACAAATTTAACAAAAAAAAAATTTTTCAATTTAAATTAGTGAAATACTATAAAAATTTCTTGAAAAAGAAAATATTACTTCATCCAAGTAGTAACTAAATGCACAAAATCAGATAAACATGCAATTAACCATGCAAATGCAACAATGAACAAACAAAGAAAATAAAACAATGGTGTTGAAAAGAAGAAAATAGCTAACCCATGGAGATCGGTATCGACCTCCCCACACTTAAAGATTGCACCGTCCTCGGTGCATGCTGAGATGTGCAGGTGGATGGGTTGTTCCAACTGATGCTTTTCTTCAAGAATTGTGCAGATGGACTTGTTTGTCTCCCCTTTTAGAATTTTCTCCCTTTTTCCATCTTTGGTGGCCAGCCTGAAAGAAGAGAAAAAGAAGAAAAGTAACCCAAAAGATAGAAAATAAATAAAATATGGGTGTTAATGCCAAATGATAAAGGTCTCATTTACATGGAAGCTTCAGCATGTACGTGAGAAAATAATAGAAGCCATGGCATACCAGTGGTACAAAATTTACAACAATGGGGAAGAGAGTGGGTAATGTAAGACAATGTAAGTTTATGTCAATGCAAAAGGAATATTAGTAATATAAAAATTAGCATTGATTTAAATAATATTACCCAATCAGAATAAAACAAGTCATGAAGCACCAAAAGAATACCAGAAAATATATAATAGTTAAATAAGAACATTTGAACACCAATGGTAAAATAATAAATTTAGAAAAGAAAAATAAAATATGCAATGAATGAAAGTATGCAAATAAATTAAAGAAAATAAAATGAAATGAAAGATAAGAAGAATGAGAAGGGAAAGAAAGAAAGAAGAAGTAAGTAAGAAAGGAGGGAGGAGAAATTAGAATTGGGGAAGAAAAGATAAGATAAGTGGTAAATCAGGAAAGCTTGTGCGGCGCAATCGACGCGATCACGTGAGGCACGCGGTCGCACAACTTGCGCTTATACTGATTGACGCGGTCGCATCGGTCACGCGGTCGCGTGACCCGTTTTATGCCACTGGCGCGAGGGCAGCCTTGCATTCACACAACTCTCTGTTCAAAATCATTAGTTGCCAAATATTGGGTGACGCGATCGCATGGGGCATGCGATCGTGTGAGTGGCCTTATTTCCAATATGACGCAGACGTGTGATGACATGTCACCATGTCATATTTTTCTATGCTTTTTCCTTTGTTTTCAATAGGTTTTATGCACTTTCTTGAGCCATAAGCAAGCCAATTGGGTAGATTTCCATGTTTCCTTTGATTCAATCAACCATGTATGAATTCATGCACTTTCATGAGATTTTATGCTATAATTGTCATATATTATGAAAGAATGAATATCTCATGATTTTGAGCATAGCTTTGATGTGTTTGGTTGATTAATGATAGGTGAAGAAAGCTTGGAGAAAGATTGAAGCAAGGAGGAAGAGAGGACAAAAAGTTTGAGCAAAAGTTTGCCTCAAACTTTAGCTCAAACTTTTGGAATAATTGAAAATGAACCAGGGAGCAAAAAGCTGGACCAAAAGTTTGCCTCAAACTTTTGGGCAAACTTTTGGGCAAAAAGCTGGAGCAAAAGTTTGCTCAAACTTTTGTGCAAACTTTTGGGCAAAAAGCATGAGCAAAAGTTTGCCTCAAACTTTTTGGCAAACTTTTGGCATCACAAATCAACACCCTGGAGAGCAAAAGTTTGCGCCAACGTTTGCCTCAAACTTTTTGGCAAACGTTGGCGCCACACCAACACACCCAGGGGAGAAAAAGCTTGCGCCAACGTTTGCCTCAAGCTTTTTGGCAAACGTTGGCGCCACAAGGCATACAAGGGGTATACTTCCAACAAGAATAACATGAGTTACAGAGCTCCAAATGAGGTGATTCAAAAAGCAATGGAAAGTAGGAATCAAGAGCTTTCTAGGAATATATGGCACTGCATGGTGGACACTAAAATTGAGGGAGAAAACTGTCCCGCAATGAGCATAAATGAACATGGTGGCAACTTGCAGTGAGGCCAACTGACCTCTGCACCTTCGACGGAGTATAACTCGAGCTGTAGAGCTCTAAATGATGCGCTTCTAACGGCATTGGAAAGTAGACATTCAGGGCTTTCCAACAATGTATAATAGTATGGGGTGGAAAATATGTTTAAGCCTCCAGAACCGGCGTTTTCGACCACGTTTGAGGCAAACTTTACCTCAAACGCTGCACACCAAGGCCAGCGACCTTGTCCTCTTCAAATGAGCATAACTTGAGTTGTAGATGTCCAATTGAGGTGATTCCAATTGGGTTAGAAAGATAACATTCAGAGCTTTCTAACCATATATAATAGTCTATATTAGGCATAAAATTGGCAATGTTGACAAGAGGACAAAGTAGCGCCATGAGTGTGCAAGGGGAGGCCAACGTTGGAGCAAAAGTTTGACCCCTAACTTTTGCCCCAACGTTGGTAGCAGCAAATAAAGGTAGCTGGTATAAAAAGTTTGAGTAAAAGTTTGCCTCAAACTTTTACTCAAACTTTTACTCAAACTTTTAAGATTCACAACCCAGTTCACATTGGTTCTCTCTCCAACTCCAAGAGCAATCAACCAAGGCCTCTATCAACCCAATTCCATCAAGAGCAAGGGCCCAATTGACACCACTCAAAGGCACAAGAGATAGTTAGAATAGAAATTTCATTTTAATTGTAATTTGTTTTGAATTTCATTTTCATTTTGTAAAAATGCCTATATAAGGCATCATTCTCATTTTAGAAAGTAAGCCCGAATAGAGAGAATAGGGGGCGAGCTCCACTAGGGAGCATTAGAACTACAGAACTCTCTCTTTAGTTTTTTTTTCCTTTTTGTTTTGAATCTTGGGTTGAGAATTGAAGAAATTCTGTTTCAATCTTAACTTGAGAATTCTCTCTGTTTTCCTCTTCTGCAAACTTTCAGTGAATTGCAATTTGAATTAAAACTCTCTTTACTGCTTTCATCTCTATTTCTTTTGCAAATTGTTTACTGTTGGATCAAGGAAGGAATTGAGATCTAGACTTGGTCTCTAGTCTCATCCAACCCCTGAGATCTTCAACTTTCCTTTAGTTATTGCAATTGAGCTGCATTTCATTTTCTGTTCGGTTCCTCAATTCAATTTACATTAAGCCTGCTACAAATCTCATTTACTTTCCTGCACGTGTGTTCCTCTGCATTTTACATTTGAGCCACTGTGATCTGAATTTACTTTTCACACAATTTTAATTTCCTTGCAATTGTTCTAAGCTTTGATTTACTGCTTTCATTTAATTTCCCTGCACCCAGTCCCCTTTACTTTCATGCAATTTATATTTCTTGCAATTCAAGTTTCAGCTATTTTACTTTCTTGCTCTTTAAGTTACTTGCAATTTTACTTTCTGCACTTTATAATTCCTGCAAGTTTACATTCTGTTGGCTTCAATTGTCACTCAAATCATTCAATGTTAGCTTGACTAAACTAATCACCCACTAAAGTTGCTTGATCCATCAATCCCTGTGGGATCGACCTCACTCACGTGAGTTTTACTACTTGATGCGACCCGGTATACTTGCCGGTGAGTTTTGGGTGTTTTGGAGAAATTCGTTTTTCCGCAAAAATATCCATCAAGTTTTTGCCGCCGTTGCCGGGGATTGATTTAGATCAACAATGATTAAGTGGGTGAGAAGTCTAGATTAAGCATTTTCTTTATTTTTGTTCTCTGTTCTAAGTTGAAACCAAGGTGTTTGAGTTTTTGCCTCACTAAGAAATTCTCATCTCTGATATGAGTAATTTCAATTTTCATTGATGTTTGCAAAATACAAATGGAGCTCAACTCATCATTTGGTCAAACAAAATTTTATGGGATATCACCCACCATCACCAATCTCTAATGGTGGTTGGGAATATCACCAAGAAACTTCAAATTCTGGGCACTCCAATTCATGGAGCTATGCTTCAGAACCACAAGATGAGAAAGAAAATCATATGGGATATTTCCCTCCACCACAAAATGATGCAAGTCATGATTCTAATGGTGGCTGGGAAGGGAATTCTAGTGCTCCATATGATATTCATCCAAAGATATCATCACTTGACCATACTTCAACAGAAAGCCCCTTTCAAAACTCACCACCCACACAAACTTCCATGAACCACTCAAGGCTCTCAAAGCTTGAGCCCATGTTCAAAAAATATGAGGAGGAGACAATGAAAGTCTGGAAAGAACAAGAAAACTCCCTCAAAAACATGAAAGTGCAGCTAGGCCAATTGGTGAGTGCAATGAAGAAGAAGGAAAAACAAGATGAAGAGGCTACTGAGTCAAGTGGATTTTTAGTAAAAAAAAAAAAAGAGGTGGTGGAAACATTTGAACCTGAACTTGCATATTCACAAAGGCCACTTGAGATGACAAGAGAACATGAAGACTCACAACTCTCACAAACCTCCCTGGACCAAAACGCCTCAACACTTGAATCCATGATTGAAAGGTATGAAGAGGAGATGAAGAAAGCTTGGGAAGATCAACAAACCTCCTCCATAAAAGAGCTATTAAAACAAATGTTGAGTGTAAAAGAGGAAGTGGAGGAGCAAGAAAGTGAAGAAGTCATTCCAAACTCAAGTGAGGCAGAGAAGTACATAAAGGAGGAGTTCATGGAACCACCAATACAAGAGACTCTTGATGAAAAGAAGACTCCAACAATCACACAACCACCAAGACTTAGATTCAAAGAAGTGAAGGCAATTAACAAAAGCACCAAGAAGAGGATTGTGACCAAACTACCAAGGACAACATTCAAGAGGAGGTCAACCACAAGCAATCCAACCCCTGGACCAATAGCAAGCAAGCTCAATCAAGCCATGTACAACAGAAAGCTTGCTAAGAGGAAACCAAGACAGGGGGCAATAGCTGAATCTTCTCCTCTCTTGAAGTCATTCCTCTTAACAAACTGGAAGAAGAGGAAGAAAGTGAACAACATGTCAACCGTAGGTATAATTTCTCTTCTCTGCTTTGTTTTCGTTCTTTGTTTTGTTTAAATTCAATAAATTGGCATATGGTTACATTCTAAGTTTGGTGTTGCCTTGCAACAAATTATTTTCAATCTTTTTGGATGATTGCATCAAATCAAAGATGAAAGTGACACACCAAGATTCTAAGTTTGGTGTGCCACCTATTTTTTTATGCAAATCATTCAGCAACACCACTTGTCTGCATAACCATAATGTCTTTGCAGTGTTAATTTTCTTTTGGTTTGATATTTTGTTATTCTGTTTACTTTAGTTAATTCTTTGTTTTTAATGCTTTCATTTTAGTTTGCTTATTTGCTGTATTTATTAATACATCACCAAGAGAGCTTTATTAATGACAGATTCTTGGCTTAGTGATTGTATTTAATAAAGAACAGTTTCATTTGCTTGGTTTTAATTCAAATAAATGGACATAGGATTGCATTCTAAGTTTGGTGTTGCTATGCAACACAATTTGCTTCAAATCTTTACTGGATACTTGCATTGATTCCAAGTGAAAGTGTCACACTAAGTTTGGTGTGCCACTTATTCTTTATGCAAAGTATTATGCTCACCTTCTTAAGCTTGCAATCACAATGTCTCTGTCTCTTGTGCCTTGATTATTATCTTTAATTTTGCTTGCTTGAAACACATGTACTACTAACATTTCTTGTGTAAGACATTCATGATCCATCTTAGCCCCATAGCCACGGTTCTAATAGTTGCTTGAGGATGAGCAAGCATTTTGAGTTTGGTATGGGAAGGAGGAGAATGAGAGGAAAATGACAACAATAGAGAAGATGAACTACAAGGTTGTAAAGTTCCTTTTCCTCTCATTTGTTTCAAGCACTATAAACTGCATGATTGTCTTTACCTTCTCTGTATGCATGTATGTATGAAAAGGCATAGTTTGATTTCTAAATTGCAACATGGTGCTGTGCCATTGTGATTACCAACTTGAGTTTTGTGAATTCAAAAGCAGTAAAGCATCATGATCATAAACAAACAAGGAACTAAAGAAGAGTTTAGCATGTGCATACAAGTATTGGAAAGCTAGCATGATTAATTGTTGCTCAATTGCATTGGATTTTATTTAATTGAAGTTTTTATCTAGAACATTTTGTGAAATCTTTTAAAATCATGAAAACCTTGAAGAAGCAAATGCAAAATAAAGCAAGAAAAGAAAAAGGGAAAGAATGAGAAAGCTGAAGGCTCTGAGTACCAATGGCAATTCATTTGTTAAGTACTTGTGGTGTTTATGTATCAAGCCAAATGCTTGAAAACAAAACACTTAGAAGTCAAGGTTAGGCTCAAAGTGCAAAAGCACTCCCTCAAAGCTCAAGGCTCTGAGCATCAATGATTAGAAAGTCAAGAAAAGAAAAGAAAAATGAGCTTAATGAAGTCCTCTAATCAAATTCTTGTGGTGCTTATGTATCAAGTGGTAATACTTGAAAACAAAGCATTTAGAAGTCGTAGCTTTGTTATCAAGTCATGGGGCAAAGCACCCAAAAGGAGAAGCTAATAAGAAAATCAAAAGCTTGTTTCAAGGAAGAAATATAAGAAAAAGATTTAATAAATTGAGCTAGATGGAAGCATCAATCATTTACATTTCTTTTGTGATTGTAGCATGCTTAGAAAACTAGCTTACCATGAACATTGAGTTGCTATTCTTCTTGCCTTGGATTGTCAATTTTTATTGCATGATTTTTTTCTTGCTTGGGGAGAAGCAAGGTTTAAGTTTGGTGTTGTGATGACATGTCACCATGTCATGTTTTTCTATGCTTTTTCCTTTGTTTTCAATAGGTTTTATGCACTTTCTTGAGCCATAAGCAAGCCAATTGGGTAGATTTCCATGTTTCCTTTGATTCAATCAACCATGTATGAATTCATGCACTTTCATGAGATTTTATGCTATAATTGTCACATATTATGAAAGAATGAATATCTCATGATTTTGAGCATAGCTTTGATGTGTTTGGTTGATTAATGATAGGTGAAGAAAGCTTGGAGAAAGGTTGAAGCAAGGAGGAAGAGAGGACAAAAAGTTTGAGCAAAAGTTTGCCTCAAACTTTAGCTCAAACTTTTGGAATAATTGAAAATGAACCAGGGAGCAAAAAGCTGGACCAAAAGTTTGCCTCAAACTTTTGGGCAAAAAGCTGGAGCAAAAGTTTACCTCAAACTTTTGGCATCACAAATCAACACCCTGGAGAGAAAAAGTTTGCGCCAACGTTTGCCTCAAACTTTTTGGCAAACGTTGGCGCCACACCAACACACCCAGGGGAGAAAAAGCTTGCGCCAACGTTTGCCTCAAGCTTTTTGGCAAACGTTGGCGCCACAAGGCATACAAGGGGTATACTTCCAACAAGAATAACTTGAGGTACAGAGCTCCAAATGAGGTGATTCAAAAAGCAATGGAAAGTAGGAATCAAGAGCTTTCCAAGAATATATGGCACTGCATGGTGGACACTAAAATTGAGGGAGAAAACTGTCCCGCAATGAGCATAAATGAACATGGTGGCAACTTGCAGTGAGGCCAACTGACCTCTACACCTTCGACGGAGTATAACTCGAGCTATAGAGCCCTAAATGATGCGCTTCCAACGGCATTGGAAAGTAGACATTCAGGGCTTTCCAACAATGTATAATAGTATGGGGTGGACAATATGTTTAAGCCTCAAGAACTGGCATTTTCGACCACGTTTGAGGCAAACTTTACCTCAAACGCTGCACACCAAGGCCAGCGACCTTGTCCTCTTCAAATGAGCATAACTTGAGTTGTAGATGTCCAATTGAGGTGATTCCAATTGGGTTAGAAAGCTGACATTCAGAACTTTCTAACCATATATAATAGTCTATAGTGGGAATAAAATTGGCAACGTTGACAAGAGGACAAAGTAGCGCCATGAGTGTGCAAGGGGAGGCCAACGTTGGAGCAAAAGTTTGACCCCTAACTTTTGCCCCAACGTTTGTAGCAGCAAATAAGGGTAGCTGGTATAAAAAGTTTGAGTAAAAGTTTGCCTCAAACTTTTACTCAAACTTTTAAGATTCACAACCCGGTTCACATTGGTTCTCTCTCCAACTCCAAGAGCAATCAACCAAGGCCTCTATCAACCCAATTCCATCAAGAGCAAGGGCCCAATTGACACCACTCAAAGGCACAAGAGATAGTTAGAATAGAAATTTCATTTTAATTGTAATTTGTTTTGAATTTCATTTTTATTTTGTAAAAATGCCTATATAAGGCATCATTCTCATTTTAGAAAGTAAGCCCGAATAGAGAGAATAGGGGGCGAGCTCCACTAGGGAGCATTAGGACTATAGAACTCTCTCTTTAGTTTTTTTTTTCCTTTTTGTTTTGAATCTTGGGTTGAGAATTGAAGAAATTCTGTTTCAATCTTAACTTGAGAATTCTCTCTGTTTTCCTCTTCTGCAAACTTTCAGTGAATTGCAATTTGAATTAAAACTCTCTTTACTGCTTTCATCTCTATTTCTTCTGCAAATTGTTTACTGTTGGATCAAGAAAGGAATTGAGATCTAGACTTGGTCTCTAGTCTCATCCAACCCCTGAGATCTTCAACTTTCCTTTAGTTATTGCAATTGAGCTGCATTTCATTTTCTGTTCGGTTCCTCAATTCAATTTATATTAAGCCTGCTGCAAATCTCATTTACTTTTCTGCACGTGTGTTCCTCTGCATTTTACATTTGAGCCACTGTGATCTGAATTTACTTTTCATGCAATTTTAATTTCCTTGCAATTGTTCTAAGCTTTGATTTACTGCTTTCATTTAATTTCCCTGCACCCAGTCCCCTTTACTTTCATGCAATTTATATTTCTTGCAATTCAAGTTTCAGCTATTTTACTTTCTTGCTCTTTAAGTTACTTGCAATTTTACTTTCTGCACTTTATAATTCCTGCAAGTTTACATTCTGTTGGCTTCAATTGTCACTCAAATCATTCAATGTTAGCTTGACTAAACTAATCACCCACTAAAGTTGCTTGATCCATCAATCCCTGTGGGATCGACCTCACTCACGTGAGTTTTACTACTTGATGCGACCCGGTATACTTGCCGGTGAGTTTTGGGTGTTTTAGAGAAATTCGTTTTTCCGCAAAAATATCCATCAATGTGTGGGGCACGCGTTCGCGTGGGAGGGCTTGGGCTTCCAGCACGAGTCCAGCCCAATTCCAGCTCAACTTTTGGCCATACACCTTTTTACGTCGATTTACAGGGCCACGTGGTCGCGTGGGGGACGCGGACGCGTGGAAGGCTCTTTTGCCATATGACGCGGTCGCGTGGGGTCAAATTATGCTAAAGGCGCGCCTCCAGCCATGCTTTCGCGTGACTCTCTGTTCAATTCTTTTCTTCCCAACGCACTAGTGATGCGGACGCGTCAGCGATGCTGCCGCATCGCGTGCGTGTTGTTTTTTTTTAAGCAGTATGCAGAATGCAATGCTAATATGGATGTTATACAAAACTCCAGGTTCAATACAATAAAATAAAACAAAACTCGAAAGAAAATAAAACTAAATAAAAATGTAAAAGGAACGATCATACCATGGTGGGTTGTCTCCCACCTAGCACTTTTAGTTAAAGTCCTTAAGTTGGACATTTGATGAGCTTCCTATTATGGTGGCTTGTGCTTGAACTCATCCAGGAATCTCCACCAATGTTTGTAATTTCAATGGCCTCCCGGGTCCCAAACTAGGCGCAGAAAGCCTTCAAGTAAGTTAAAGCAAGTGACAAGGCCCCAAGAGTGTTGATTGTTGGAATGAATTCCGGGGTCCCAAACCTTGCTTTTGCACCCGTCTTCAAGTTGATTATCATGATTCCATCCGGGTGGTTCAGCTTTAGAATTCTCACTGAAGCGTCCAAATAACTTCCTAGACTCATTCAGTTGAGCTTTTCACCAACCTTTGCGTTTAAACTTAAAGCTTCCAACCATAATGAACCTTGCAGGACAATTCTTACCACTGGCCATCTTCCTCTTACTCTTAATGCCACAAAGAGCTCTAAGTTGATCATCCGTCTCCAGTAGCCCATATTCAAGTGGAATTAGAAAGCTAAGGGATATGAATTTTACCCACTTGAATGTTGTGAAGGATGATGGAAACTTAGGGGGAGGGGTCTCCAATAACTTTGGCAAGGTGATTTCAAGCTCCACTCCCTTGTGCTCTTTGACAACTTCCACCTCTTTGCAAGCTTCTTCAATTTTAACCTCTTCCTCTTGGTAGCTTTCTTCCAGTTCAATCTTTTTTTCATTGCTCACCAAGGGCATAGGAGGCTGTGCTTCTGCTTCTTTAATCTCCATCTCTTGATCAACCTCTACAAAGTCTTCAACCATGATCTGCCTTGGAGGTTGTACGCTCTCCTCAACATCAACATCAACATCAAACACCGTGGAAGGAGGCTCTGTGACTGGACTTTCCAATGGAGGTACAACATCTCTTAAGTTTGCAACCACTTCTTCCTTTTTAATAATTGCTGCTTTGTCCAGTTGTTTAAGTATAAAATCATACTCATCCTCGATGATTTTCTTTCCATGACAACTCCTTTCAACTACTTCTTCATCTTCAAGGGTCTCTCCTACCTTTACCCATAGGGCCTCCTCTAGCTCTTTATGAAGTATGGATTCGCGAAGATGATTCCTTCTTTCCTGTTCCATATCAATAGCATAATTGGGATCATCTTGCTCTTGGATTGATGGATGTGGGTGCTCTTCCATGGAGGGTGGTGATGGGATGAAAATATCATTATGTGGTTGAAAAGGAAGTGCACTAGAGCTTGAGGGTTGAATATTGGAGGTAGAGGGTTGGTTCATGCGGGATATAAGATTTTAGAGTGTAGAGGTGAGACCAATGATGTTAGAGATGAGTGTATTGTTATCCAATAGAGGTTGGGGTGGATCTATGTATGGCTCATTCGGTTCATAGGGTGGTTGGTATAGTGGATGTGGGTTAGGGTCATATGGAGGTAAATGGTGTAAAGGGGCTTGTGAGTTTGGTGGTTCAAAGCTATGTTGAGAGGATGGTCTATAAGCACAGGGTGGGGCTTGTTGGTAAATACAAGGGGGTCCACCATATCTAATTAGCTTGGTATGCATTGTTGAGTGGTCCTTGCCCATGATGTCTTGGAAGGTGTTGTTGCCAAAAGGGTTGATCAGATCCTCGTGGCTCCTTCAATCTCTGATTGTTTTGACCTTGATGCATGTTCCTGTTGTAATTTCCATTCCTTGCAACAGCATTGGAACCAAACTCAAAGCGAGAGGGGTGAGAACTCATGATAGCAAATAAAAATTAAAAAATGAAAATAAAAACAAATTGAAATTAAAAGGTTTTTGAAATTTTAATTTGAAAATTAAATTTTGAAATTAATTTTTTTTTTAATTTGAATTTTGAAAATTGAAAATTGAAATTTGAAATTTGAGTTTTAAATTTTGAATTTTTTTTAATTTAATGAGGAAGGAGAAAAATAATAAAATGACACCAAACTTTAAAATTTTTAGATCAAAAACGAAGAAAACAACTAAGAACAACTTGAAGATTAAGATGAACATGAAGAACAAATTTTTGAAAAAATTTTTAATAACTAAATAAAAAATCAATAACCTCTTAATTTATAAAAAAGCAAAAATAAAAACAAAAATAAAAACAAATAAACAAGCATAAAGTAAATATTTACAATAACCAATAATAAGGCACACGTTTGCAATTCCCTGGCAACGGCGCCATTTTGATGAGAGAACTTTTGCGTGGTCTAGAAATTTGCGGATAAATCTTCGTTGCAAGTATAGTTTCTAAACCTTCAAAAGTCCTTTCATACAAACGTTTTGGTTGTCACAAGTAACAAACCTCTTTGAAATTGATAACCGAGTATTTAAACCTCGGGTCGTCTTCTCAAGGAATTGCAGGGAGGTATGTTCTTATTATTTGTTATGAGTCTTGTAAATTAGGGGTTTTAGAAAGTAAGGAAGCAGTATGTTGAATGATAAGAAAAATAAAATAACAATAATAAAATAAATTCTTGGCAAGGTATTATAACTGGAAGTCCTATCCTGGTTATCCTTATCAATTGTAATGAGAATTGGATTTTTCTCCCACTTTGTTAACCTCTAACTATGAAGGTAAGTTATGTGGATGAATTAATTCTGATTCCTCAGGTCCTAGTCTTTCCTTGGGAAAGGCTAGAGTTATTGGAACCTGAATTAATTCTTGAAGAATTCTAATTTTCAATCAACAATGAGTTTGATAACTCAAGTGTCTCCAATGACTCAACCAAAGCCAAAAGGGAAAAATTCAAATTATTTATATAATAAATAAAATAAAGCAATCATAATTCTGAAATACCTCAATTAGCACTAATAAAGATATCAAATGTAACATGGAAGAGTTCATAAATTAAATTAGGAAAATAAATAAAAAGAACATTGAACCTGGGATTGAGAGTCACTCCTAAAACTAAAAGAAATCCTAAATCCTAATCCTAAGAGAGAGGAGAGAACCTCTCTCACTAAAAACTACATCTAAATTCTAATAATTGTGAATATGAAAGCTTATTTTTATGAATGAATGCATTCGCCCACTTTATAGCCTCTAATCTGTGCTTTCTGGGCCGAAAACTAGGTCAGAAACAGCCCAGAAATCGCTGGTTGCGAAATCTGCCACGCTGGTTTTTCGTCACTGCGACGCGTCCGCGTAGAGCACGCGTTGACGTCGCCTATCGTCAGGGCAATTATGGCATATTATATATCAAATCGAAGCCCCGGACATTAGCTTTCCAACGCAATTAGAACCGCATCATTTGAGCTTCTGTAGCTAAAGTTATAGCCGTTTGAGTGCGAAGAGGTTAGGCTGGACAGCTTAGCAATTTCTCCAACTCCTTGTATTCCTTCCACTTTTGCATGCTTCCTTTCCATCCTCTGAGCCATTCCTGCCCTGTAATCTCTGAAATCACTTAACACATATATCAAGGCATCTAATGGTAACAAGAGAGGATTAATAATAAGTAATTTAAAACCATAGAAAACATGTTTTCAATCAAAGCACATAATTAGGAAGGCAAATGTAAAACCTTGCAAATAGTATGAATAAGTGGGTAAAGAGTTGATAAAATTCACTCAATTGAGCACAAGATAAACCATGAAATAGTGGTTTATCAATCATATTGACTTGCTGAGTCAATATTTTATTCTGAGCCAATATGGCATTCAAAGTATCAATTTCAAGAACTCCCTTCCTCATAGGCGTTCTATTACTCACAGGATTCCTTTCAGAAGTGTACATGAACTGGTTATTTGCAACCATGTCAATGAGTTTTTGAGCTTCTATAGGAATTTTCTTTAGGTGAATGGATCCACCTGCAGAATGGTCCAATGACATTTTAGATAATTCAGACAGTCCATCATAGAATATATCCAGGATGGTCCATTTTGAAAGCATGTCAGAAGGACACTTTTTGGTCAGTTCCTTGTATCTCTCCCAAGCTTCATAGAGGGACTCACCTTCTTTCTGTTTGAAGGTTTGAACATCCATTCTAAGCTTACTAAGCTTTTGAGGAGGAAAGAACTTGGCTAAGAAAGCCGTGACCAGCTTATCCCAAGAGTTCAGGCTATCTTTAGGTTGAGAATCCAACCATATTCTAGCTCTGTCTCTTACAGCAAACGGGAAAAGCATAAGGCTGTAGACCTCGAGATCAACTCCATTGGTCTTAACAGTGTCACAGATCTGCAAGAATTCAGTTAAGAACTGAAAAGGATCTTCTGATGGAAGTCCATGAAACTTGCAGTTCTATTGCATCAGAGAAACTAATTGAGGCCTTAGCTCAAAATCGTTTGCTCCAATGGCAGGGATTGAGATGCTTCTTCCATGTAAATTAGAATTTGGTGCAGTAAAGTCACCAAGCATCTTCCTTGCATTGTTATTATTTTTGGCCATGTCTCCTTCTTGTTCGAAAATTTTAGTAAAGTTCTCTTCAGAGTGTTGTATTTTAGCTTCTCTTAGCTTCCTCTTCAGAGTCCTTTCAGGTTCTGGATCAGCTTCAACAAGAATGTTCTTGTCCTTGCTCCTGCTCATAAGAAAAACAGAAGAAAACAAAAAAGAAAATATGGAATCCTTTATGTCACAGTATAGAGATTCCTTTATGTGAGTAGAAGAAGAATAGAAATTCGAACACAGAAAGAGGGAGAGGGTTCGAATTTTTAAGAAGAAGAGAAGTGTTAGTAGATAAATAAATAATTAGAAGGAGATGAGAGAGGGAATTTTCGAAAATAATTGAAAAGAAAAGAAAAATATTTTTGTTTTTAATTTAAAATTAAAATTAAAATTCAAAAATACAAAAAAAAAAGAAAATTGAAATTAAATTAAAGTAAAAATTAAAAAAATTAGTTAATAAAAAAAGGAATTTTGAAAAAGAGGGAAGGGGTTTTCGAAAATTAGAAAGAGAGAGTTAGTTAGGTAGTTTTGAAAAAGATATGATTGAAACAAAAAGATAAGATTAGTTTGAAAAAGATTTGAAAATCAATTTTAAAAAGATAAGAGGTTAGAAAAGATTTTGAAATAGATTTTGAAAAAGATGTGATTGAAACTTATTTTGAAAAAGATTTGAAAAAGAAATTTAAAAATATTTGATTTTAAAAATTAAAGTTGATTACTCAACTAACAAGAAACAAAAAGATATGATTTTAAATTTCAAAGATTGAACCTTTCTTAATAGGCAAGTAACAAACTTAAAAATTTTTGAATCAATTACATTAATTGTTAGCATTAATTTTGAAAATATGAAATAGAAATAAGAAAAAGATTTTGAAAATAAATTTTGAAAATTTCGAAATTATGAAAGAAAAATGAAAAAGATTTGATTTTTGAAAAATATTTGAAAAAGATAGAATTTTTAAATTGAAAATTTGATTTGACTCATAAGAAACGACTAGATTTTAAAAATTTTTGAAAAAGTCAACTCAAATTTTCGAATTTTATGAGATGAAAAAGGGAAAGATATTTTTTTGATTTTTGAATTTTTAATGAAGAAAGAGAAAAACACAAAAAATGCACAAGACATAAAAATTTTGGATCAAAACAAAGAAAACATGCAAGAACACTTTGAATGCAAAGATGAACACCAAGAACACTTTGAAGATCATGATGAACATCAAGTATATATTTTTGAAAAATTTTCAAACAAAGAAAACATGCAAGACACCAAACTTAGAAATTTTTAATATTTAGACACTAAGAATTCAAGAATGCATATGAAAAATAAGAAAAGACACAAAACATAAAAATGCAAAGATCAAACAAATCAAATCATCAAGAACAACTTGAAGATTATGAAGAACACCATGCATGAGTTTTCGAAAATTTTAATGAAATTAAAAAGATGCAATTGACACCAAACTTAAAAATTGACACAATACTCAAACAAGAAACACAAAATTGTTTTTGGTTTTTTATGGTTTTGTTAATTTTTTTGGATTTTTTGAAAATTATTTGAAAAAAGAAAATAAGAAACTCAAAAAAATTTTAATAAAGATTCCAGGAATCATGCAATGTTAGTCTAAAGCTTCAGTCTAAAGAGATTACACAGGGTAGAATAAGCTTCAGCAGGACATTACATACAACAGCCAAATTGATGGGAATCAACTGACTCCTGTGATGATAAGAGCATCATCTGAAACTCTAGAATTCATTCTTAAAAATTCTGAAGAACATAGAATAATTTATTTTTATTAAATATTTTTTTTTGAAAATTTTTTGAAAATTAAAAATAATAAAAACAAAATGCCTAAAATTAAAATAAAATTACCTAATCTGAGCAACAAGATGAACCGTCAGTTGTCCAAACTCGAACAATCCCCGACAACGGCACCAAAAACTTGGTGCACAAAATTGCGATCATCAACAATGGCGCCAAAGACTTGGTGCTCTCAAACGGGAATCACACTTTGTCACAACTTCGCACAACTAACCAGCAAGTGCACTGGGTCGTCCAAGTAATAAACCTTACGTGAGTAAGGGTCGATCCCACGGAGATTGTCGGCTTGAAGCAAGCTATGGTCACCTTGTAAATCTCAGTCAGGCGGATTCAAATGGTTATGGTAAATTGATAATAAATATAAATAAAATATAAACTAGGATAGAGATACTTATGTAATTCGTTGGTGAGAGTTTTAGATAAGCGTATAGAGATGCTTTCGTTCCTCCTGAACCTCTGCTTTCCTGCTGTCTTCATCCAATCATTCCTACTCCTTTCCATGGCAAGCTGTATGTTGGGCATCACCGTTGTCAATGGCTACATCTCGTCCTCTCTGTGAAAATGGTCCAATCCGCTGTCACTGCATGGCTAATCATCTGTCGGTTCTCGATCATACTGGAATAGGATTTACTATCCTTTTGCGTCTGTCACTACGCCCAACACTCGCGAGTTTGAAGCTCATCACAGCCATCCCTTCCCAGATCCTACTCGGAATACCACAGATAAGATTTAGACTTTCCAGATCTCAGGAATGGCCGTCCATGGGTTTTAACTTATACCACGAAGATTCTAATATCTCGGACTCGGTCCTCTGTATTAGATATCTAAGAGATATTCATTCTAGCTTGTTTGCATGTAGAACGGAAGTGTTTGTCAGGCACGCGTTCGTAAGTGAGAATGATGATGAGCGTCACATAATCATCACATTCATCATGTTCTTGGGTGCGAATGAATATCTTAGAATAGGAATAAGCTTGAATTGAATAGAAAAACAATAGTACTTTGCATTAATTCATGAGGAACAGCAGAGCTCCACACCTTAATCTATGGTGTATAGAAACTCTACCATTGAAAATACATAAGAACAAGGTCTAGGCATGGCCGAGAGGCCAGCCCCCTAAACATAATCAAAGGATCAAAAGATAATCCAAAGATATATATACAATAGTAAAAAGTCCTATTTATACTAAACTAGTTACTAGGATTTATAGAAATGAGTAAATGATGCAGAAATCCACTTCTGGGGCCCACTTGGTGTGTGCTTGGGCTGAGCATTGAGCTTTACACCTGTAGAGGCTTCTCTTGGAGTTGAACGCCAGTTTGTAACCTGTTTCTGGTGTTTAACTCCACTTTGCAACCTGTTTCTGGCGTTTAACTCCAGAATGTAACATGGAACTGGCGTTCATCATCTAAACTCGGGCAAAGTATGGACTATTATATATTTCTGGAAAGCCCTGGATGTATACTTTCCAACGCAATTGAGAGCACGCCATTTGGAGTTCTCTAGCTCCAGAAAATTCACTTTGAGTGCAGGGAGGTCAGAATCCAACAGCATCTGCAGTCCTTCTTCAGCCTCTGAATCTGATTTTTGCTCAAGTCCCTCAATTTCAGCCAGAAATTACCTGAAATCATAGAAAAACACACAAACTTATAGTAAAGTCCAGAAATATGATTTTTATTTAAAAACTAATAAAAATATACTAAAAACTAATCAAATCATACTGAAAACTATGTAAAAACAATGCCAAAAAGCGTATAAATTATCCGCTCATCACTGAGACTCAACAATTATGATCTAAGACGAGTTAGACAATGCTGTTGGACCATTCACGACCGACGTTATAAATTTCAAGTTACCTAGGAACTTCACCTTATCGCTAACATTGGCTCCCAATGATGGCTTGGGAGACCCGAAAAAGCACATTTAGAAATTCCATCTATGAAGATCATTAACGGTGCCTCTGCTCCTATTTTATGTCGTTGCTTTCCTACCTTTTTAGACAAACCTACACTTGACTGGTTTTCTTCTTTGCCTGCAGATTCCATTTTGCGCTTTCAGGAGCTCGCCAAATAATTTGAAGATCAGTTCACTGCATCTTCAATCTATCTACATGACTCCGATTATTTGAACACTATTAAGCAAGGACAGCATGAAAGTTTAAAGGACTACATCACTCGCTTCACCAAAGTTGCAATGACCATTCCAGACCTCCACACCGAGGTGCACCTATATGCCGTAAAAAGTGCACTCCGCCGAAGCAAGTTCCAAGAAACCATCACAGTGGCCAAACCAAAAACCTTGGTCTAGTTTCGAGAGAAGGCTAAAAGTCAAATTGAAATCGAAGAGTTACTGCAATCTTGGAAATTCGAGAAAAGCCAAACTAACAAGGAAGATGACAAAGGTCGGGACAGCAAGAGGCCTTCTCGATTATTACCACATTACGATTCTTATACCCAGTTCATTACTAAAAGAGAAGACATCATCAAGGAGATACTAAACTCAAAACTAATCAAGCCCCCTCGGAAGGCTGGAACCTACCAAGATACAAAGAATGTAGATAAAACCAAGTACTGTGCTTTCCACCAGAAGCACGGGCACACTACCGATGAGTGTGTCATAGCCAAAGACCTGCTCGAGTGCTTAACTTGGCAAGGGCATTTGGATAAATACATCGGAGGCCACATTCAGAAAGGTAATGCCTAGCCGTCTGACTTATTTTCTGCAGGTCAATCTTCTCGGGACAAGGACAAAACTCATATAGCTCAACCCAACAAGCCCCATGGAGTGATCAATTGCATATCCAGAGGCTTTGCTGGTGGGGGAGCATCAAGTTCTGCTCGCAAGCATACATACTAAGCTATGCTTACAGTAGAAAGCACAACTAATAGTCATCAAACAGTGCAGACCTTACCCGAAATGACTTTCCAACCATCCGATTTTATTTCCACCGAGCTCAATTTAGATGACCTAGTTGTTATCTCTATTCAACTAGGAGATCTAATAGTTCAGAAGGTTTTGCTAGACCTAGGAAGCATTGCCGATGTCCTGTTTTATTCCACATTTGACCAAAGATGAAGTTAAGTGACAACACACTCCAACCATCAACTGGAGAGCTCGTTAAATTCTCAGGTGAATGAGTACTTGTGTTAGGTTCAGTGTCGTTACAAACCATACTCAGTGAGAATCCTCTGTCCAAAACTCTAGATGTTCAATACCTTGTGGTTGATTATTTTAGTCCATATAATTTAATACTTGAACGACCTTTCTTGAATAAGTTTGGTGTAATTGTATCTACAATTCATCTTTGTGTGAAGTTTCATGTGCAGGATAACCTTGTTGCCATAGTTCACAGTGACATCGTGAAGCTTGGCATTGTTACAATATCAGTCTCAAACTGCCCCACCGAGCTATAGGCATGCAAGTAAGTGCCGTTCACAAATCCATCGACCTTCCACCATTAGCCGAATTGGACCCACGCGCCGAGTTCCAAGACCGACCTACCCAAATGAAAAACTAGAAAAGGTTAATTTAACTAATGATCCAAAAAAGTTCACTTTTGTAGGATCGACCATACATGGTACCAAAAGGGAAAAACTCATCCGGTTTCTTCAACAAAATGCCAATCTTTTGGCTTGGACACCAGCAGACATACCAGGAATTGATCCCTCAGTAATATCTCAAACTGACAATAAACCCCTCGGTTCAACCTATAGATCAGAAAAAGCGCAATCTTTGGAATGGAAAAGAAACAACCGTCTATGGAAGAAACCAAGAATCTCATCGATACCAACTTCATCCGAGAGCTGAGATTCACAACATGGTTAGCCAATGTTATCATGGTAAAGAAACATAATAGTAAATGTCGCATGTGCGTCGACTTCACCAACTTAAACAAAGCATGCCCTAAAGATGCATGAGGTCGGAATGTCAAAGTATATGTTGATGACATGGTCGCAAAAGCAAAAGTTGGCAAGTCTCACGTAGACGACCTTGTAGAAATCTTCGAACAGATCCGAAAATACAATATGAGGTTGAACCATAAAAAATGTGCTTTTGGTGTCCAAGGAGTTAAATTCCTTGGCTTTATGTTGATTAGCCGAGGTATAGAGGCAAACTCTAAAAAATGCCGAGCTGTTCTAGAGATGCAAAGTCCTAAAACAGTCAAAGAAGTCCAAAGACTAATAAGGAGACTCGCTGCTTTATCCAGATTCTTACTCTGTTTAGCTTCCAAATCTTTTTACTTTTTTCAATCACTTAAAAGGAAAAAAAATTCAAATGGAACAATGAATGTAAAAATAATTTTCAAATTTAAAAACCAATCTTTCAAAACCTTTCATTTTACAAAAGCATCAGCTCGGAGAGCAGCTTTACCTTTATTTATCTATAACTAACTGGGCAATTAGCTCTGTTCTTGTTACAGAAAGGGAAAAAATTCAACAACCTGTGTATTTCATGAGGGAATCGTTGTAAAATACAGAGCTTCGCTATTCAAAGATAGAAAAGCTCACTCTTGCCTTATTCTTCTCAGCCAGGCATCTCCGACCTTATTTTCAGAGCCACACCATCAATGTCTGAACTGACCATCCACTACAACAAGTACTCATAAAACCAGAACTAGCTGGAAGATTAATAAAATGGTCTATTGAATTATCCTAGTTTGATATCAAGTACCAATCTCGAGGATCAATTGAATCACATTATCTGGCTGACTTATTCGCCGAATTTACTGTGCCTAATTCCAATGATGTGGAACTAGAATAGACATTGTACATTGATGGCGCTTCTAACTGATGGAAGATGTAACACCTTAATTACTCTAAGCCTTACCTCTAGCTGTAAGACAAAGATTAATCAGAGGTAACGACAGTTTTAAGGCTTATGTATATTTATGTATAGAAGGAAATAATATACTCTAGAAGCCCGATGAAGGATATAGCTCAAAAACAGGATTTGAAAAGCACAAAACGTACTAGCGAAGCTACTAACTTAAGGCACAAGATATAAGTATGATATAACAAAATAATAGAGTATAATATCATAAGAATCTAGCCACGGCTCGCGGAGTTTAAGCCGGCTAGCCATATACAGATATACAGAAACCAGACAGTAAAAATAGCGTATACAAGTTTTTGTTCTCTCAATACATGCCTCTAGGCAAAACAAAGTACAAAAGTGAGAGATAAATATAAAAAAAATAAATCAAAAGAACTCAAAGGTAACGAGATCCTCCACTGTTGTCACCATCCAAAGCAACTCACCGGGGTGGGTTGCAACCTGCATCTGAAAATAACAATAGAAATATGGTATGAGAACCGGAGGTTCTCAGTATGTAACAGTACCCAATGATGTAGGATATAAGACCCCGGGACGCCTGATGCACTACTATTTTGTGGTACATCCTGTGCTTAATTGAGTGGATTTTATCCACTATTCTCACATTTATTCATAGAATTCGCATGTTTTGCATTTTCCTTCCTAATTTTGTGCTATGATTGAAAACATGCTTCTTTAGCCTTAAATTTGCTAATTTTAATCCTCTCTTATTACTATTCGATGCCTTGATATGTGTGTTAAGTGATCCCAGGGTTTATAGGGCAGGAATGACTTAGAGGATGAAAAGGAAGCAATCAAAAGTGGAAGGAATACAAGAAACTGAAAGAATTACTAGCTGTCCAGCCTGACCCCTTTGTACTAAATCGACCATAACTTGAGCTACTGAGGTCCAAATAAGGCGATTCCAGTTGCATTGGAAAGCTAACATCTGGGGCTTCAAAATAATATATAATTTTCCATAGTTGTTGTGCTGTTAGGAGATGCGCACGCGTGGATCACGCGTATGCATGACCTGGCGAAAGTTTTCAATCCACGCGTACGCGTGGACGATGCATACGCGTGACAGAGCCACGTGTTGGACGTATCAGAAATCGCTGGGGGCGATTTCTGGGCTATTTTTGACCTAGTTTTTGGCCCAGAAAACACAGAATATAAGCTACAGAGTGGGGGAATCAGACATTAATTCATACACTTCTCATTATTCACAATTTTAGGTTTTTAGATGTAACTTTTAGAGAGAGAGGCTCTCTCCTCTCTCTAGGATTTAGGATTCCTAGTTTTATACTTTTGAGTTGGATATTGACAGAGTTACTACCCCGTTGAAGTCTTTATCATTCTAATTTGTTTTCTTTTTTCCTTACTCTTTCATATCCTTAATCTTTGTTCAGAGTTACAATTGGATTGTTTTTAGAATTTATTAATGCAAGAGGTATTTTTCCATTTAAATTTTATTATTTTTTAATTGCATCCAATTGATTTTAATTACCATGTTCCCTTTTCACTTCTCTTATAAGTTTACGAAAATGGTATTCATGTTGACAGAGTAGACTCCCAACTTGACTTGGGAGTTGATTAACAGGAGACCCTTGAGTTGGAATACTCAAGAATTAATTGGTAATTAGAAGTTGTTGGCTAGCTCTTTAGTTACTAACGATAATCCTTCCCAAGGGAGAGGATTAGGACTTGTGAATAGAAGTTGGCTTAACCACTTGACTTTCCTTTATTCAGTAAGGGTTAACTAAGTGGAAACAACAATCAATTATTATTAATCTTGGGAAAACCAACAAGGATAGAACTTTCGATTAATCTTCTCCTAGTCAAGGCTTTTTATTGTTGCTATTTTATTTTCTCTGCAATTTACTTTCCCTGTTTCCTATCCAAAACCCCAAAAGATACAATTTCATAACTAATTCTAAGCACACCTCCCTACAATTCCTTAAGAGACGACCCGAGGTTTAAATACTTCGGTTATTAATTTTATTAGGGGTTTGTTACTTATGACAAACAAATTTTTGTATGAAAGGATTATTGTTGGTTTAGAAACTATACTTGCAACGAGAACTTATTTGTGAATTCTTTACCATCAAAAATCCATTCATCAATGCCAAAGGCAATCCTAGACTTCATATCCATCACATTATTTCAAACTTAAAGCATACTAAAACCATATATATATATATATATATATATATATGAAACCTTAACATAACTAAACAGGGCTCTCTATCTTAAAGGATTTCTATTCTAACCAAACACCACTGTCCCACAGCCTTCGCTTCCCTATCCTCCATGCGATCCCATTGCCACTGCCTTTCGAACCTCCTCAATCCCAGTAGAAAACACAAGTATATACAATACAAGTAAATCACAGGTAGAAGCACATAAAGTAATTAACTCAAGTAGCAATTAGACATGTTATACAAATAGGCAAACAATATCAAGTCGGCAAAGCATACAAACAGATAGAAAATGCACATGATGAATGCCTGCCCTACTGGTTGTGATATCACATTGTCGGTTCAATTGCAACCCGACACATCTTCATGGGGAGGTTGCCCTTCGGATTCATGGTGTGGGAACCCCCGAGATATAGTGCTCGGATCACTATTCAGGGTTTTGCGCCTGTACGCTCTGATGATCCGAAGGGATGCGAGCGGGATATATTCCCACCGACCTCACATCTAAGCGCAAGTGAGACGAACCACCGCCCTTATGCCGCCGCCGCTACCTCGACAGGCGGGATTAACCACCGTCCCTGATGGGCGCATAGCATCTCATAATCTCAGTAAAAACATTATTTCAGTGGTTTTCAGAAAGCATTTTCAGTACACATGGATCCATCATCTCATTCCGAGTTCCTGACTCATCTCAACCACTGTCCATTCATATCTCAGTTTTCACACATCAACAGTTTATCATTCCTCAACACGCCAGAAACCCAGGCCTCCGTTTTCTAAGTTCTCCAACTAATATCGTCTATTATGCCTACATTCTTTCCCAATACTTCAAAAGTCTAAAACTAAGCCCAATAGCCCTAAAATGGTATTAGAGAAGCTTACAACCTTGTTGGGAAGGTAGAATAGTTGAAAACAAAATAAAATTTGAGAAACAGGGCATGTGTAGCCGTACAAGGGTGTGCGCGTGAACGCTCCTGAGAGCTTTAAAATGTGTGCGTACTCACATGTGTCAAAACTTAAAAATATGTTCACTCGCACAACCTGTGCCAGCACCCCAAACAGATTGGCCTTCCCAACGTGTGCGTCCAGACAGGTGTTGCAATTCATCCTTAGATATGTGCGTGCACAAGCTGTGCTAGCACTGCAAACATAACGCATTTCCTTGCCTGTGCGTGCGCACAGGTCTGTGCGTCCACACAGATCAAAATTTTTACAGGGTTGTGCGTCCGCACAAGGCTGTGCGTGCGCACATATCAGAAATCCTGAAATTCTGCAACTTTGCAGAATTTCAGATTTTCAACACCATCTTTGGATGATCATAACTTCCTCTACAAAAGTCCAAATTTCACAAACTTTATATCGATTTAAAGGATTTTCAAAGAAATTTAATTCTAGATAAATTTCATCAGATTTTGAAAATTGAGGCAAAAGTTATGATCAGACAAAGTTCACCAAAAATCCACTTTAACCAAATAACCCAAATTACCAATTTTTCCAACCTTCATATCTCAAACCAACCAAAACAATACCAAACCAATTAAAGTCACTCCAAACTCTATTATTTCACTAAAACTACTCTCTTAGGTCACAAACCATAATTTATACCAATTTCTCATCATACTTCATTATTTTCAAAATCAATATCAACATATAACAATTATCAACAACTTTCCACCAACACACTCACCATTCATCATTATATCACCATCAATTTTCTATCATCAACTCATTCATGCTTCCAAGCCATAAACAACAATAGTCATCCACTCAAATTTATCATACATCATAATCTCAATATCATTATTTCTCAACATAACAATATTAATTCAACATACAACATCAACCAACCATCGTCAACAACCACATAAATTCAACCCTATCCTATGGGTCACTAGCCTAAGTGTCCATGAATATTATATACTACATAGAGAAAATCGAAACCATACCTTGGCCGATTCTCAATACGTCTAAAACTCAAAATTGAGCACAAGCAAGCTCTCAACCCTAAACCAAGCTTTCAATATAGCTCCAACAAGCACTAACAAGCTCCAAAAGCTCCCAAACTCATAATAATCAGACTATATATGCATAAACCATCACAAATCAACCTAGGGTTCCACTTAAATATAAAATCACAAGGGTTTGATGTCTCTTTCCTTGTCCAACAGATTTGATAGAATAAATTCAATGCTAAGCAAGGATTAGAGCAAACCTAAACATCTAAAATCACAAAAACTCATTTAACCCAAAGTCCTAAATACCTAAAATTTTTGAGAGAAGAACTGGGAGAACTTCGAGCTTAACTTACCAGTTTTTTATATGGGTTTTGTAGTGCTCTTCACAAGAAATGCGTAGCCACAAACGGTGCGGCGATCGGAGATCTGTAGCTCAAGATATCGCAAAAAGAAGATTGAAGTGAATAGTGTCTTCTTCTTCCTCTTCTCCCTTTTCTATTTCAGCATGAGTGTGTGGTGTTTATGTGTGTGTGTGCTGGAAATGGGTTCATTAATGAACCTTTTATATGTTGGGCTTGGGCCCAACTTGGGCTCGGTCCAATCTGTTAGCGTTTTCAGCCCGTTTGGCCCAACTTTGGGTCAAACCTTTAAAATTAACCCCGGTTTTTCATTTCTAGTATTTTTCTAAGGTTTTCGGCTGTTTCGGCTTTTTCCCACACAGTACCGGGCAGACTTGAACTGGTTCAACCGGTTCAACTGTCGGTTCGAGATTTTTCACAATTTTTCGTAGAAAATACATTTTTTGACCCGGAAGGACCTACTGAGTCCAAATATCATATTTAAATCCCCAAATTCTCATCTTAACTTTCCGGAATTTAATTTGGGCATTTAAATGATTTTATCCGTGAAAAATGTGGTTCTTGCATCCTCTCCTCCTTAAAAAGATTTTCTCCCTCGAAAATCCGATCCACGCGATGTACTAGATATATATATTCTACGAAGCAATCTACTTTCAACGTTACCAATCCAACCAGTTACCAAAGCATCTCGTTCTCCAATTTCGAAGTATGCTCTTTGACTCCTGCTCTCCTCCACGCAAACTTAACCAATGAAACTTCCTCTCCTCGCCGCCTCTTCACACGGGTGTCATCGACTCTTACTGGTGTCACTTGGAATGTCAAGCTCTCTCTCAACTCGACCGACTCAGGCTCTAACACATGAGCCACATCCGACGTGTACTTATGGAGTTGTGACATGTGGAATATGTCATGCAAGTTAGAAAGATGGGGTAGCGAAGCTACTTGATACGCCACCGACTCGAATCGCTTCAGTATCTCAAATGGTCCTATATACTTCGGATTCAATTTCTTGGTCTTAATCGCTCTTCCAACCCCAGTTGTCGGTGTAACTCTCAGAAATACATGTTCTCCCACTTCAAACTTTAACGGTTCCCTTCTCTGGTCCGTATAACTCTTTTGTCGACTCTGATCAGTTAGAATCCTTGCACGAATCTTCTTAATCTTCTCCGTAGTCTCTGCTACCAAATCTGGACCCAATATACTTGCTTCACCAGATTCATATCAACAAAGTGGAGACTGGCACTTCCATCCATATAAAGCTTCATACGGAGCCATCCCTATTCTAGCATGAAAGCTATTGTTGTACGCAAACTCCATCAATGGCATATATCGGTCCCAACTTCCGGGTTGATCCAAAACACACGCTCTCAGCATATCCTCCAACGTCTGAATAGTCCTTTCCGATTGTCCATCAGTTTGTGGATGATATGCGGTACGAAGGCATAGCTTCGTACCGAAAGCTCTTTGGAAAGCTTCCTAAAACCTTGAAGTGAATCGGGGATCACGGTCTGATACTATGCTCGAAGGCACACCATGCATCCTTACTATCTCCTTTATGTACAACCTTGCTAACTCTTCCATAAAACAGTTCACTCAGATGGGCAGAAATTGAGCGGATTTGGTTAAGAGATCCACGATCACCCAAATCGCATCAAATCCTGACCTAGTCCTCGGTAAACCGGTCACAAAGTTCATCATGATTCCTTCCCACTTCCATTGAGGAATTTTCAAGAGACTGTAGTATCCCTGACAATTTCTGATGCTCTACCTTCTCCTTCTGACACGTCAAACACTTGGATACCGTTGAAGCTACATCACCTTTTATCCCAGGCCATCAGAAGCTCTTCTTTAAGCCTTAATACACCTTTGTGCTTCCTGGATGAATAGAAAACCCGCTGTTGTGAGCCTTCGACAACAAGTCTTGCCTCAACTCCCAACATCCAGTATGCAAATTCTTCCTTTATATCTCCACAAACCTTCATCATCCTTGGTAAATTCTCCATGCCTCTTATCACCCACTGGTTGAAACAATTACTGAAACTTCTGTTCATCTTGCTGAGCCTTTTGAATCTCCATCTTAAACATATTTGAAATCCACAACTGACATAAACAAGCTCTTCCAGCGATTTCACCAATTCTCAACTTAAGATCCAAAAACTTACCCACTGGCCCCTCTTCCTTGATTCTCACCCAAGCAATTGTTAAAGATTTCTGACTTAATACGTCTGCTACCACGTTCCAGTGTTGCATCAACGCGCAACCTAAACCCTTTAGAGAAGCATCACAGTATACTTCGAACGGTTCATGCGGTTCCAACAAGATTAAAACAGGTGCTGAAGTTAACTTCTGCTTCAAAGTCTGAAAACTCCCTCGCCTTCCAATGCGTCACTCTGATTATCGTCATTAAGAATCTGAAGATTTTTCCTTAAACCAAATGCCGATTTTGTAGTATTTTTCAAAACCTTTAAAACAAGTTCAATCTAAATGAGTCCATTGTTAAAACCTTATTAAAAGAGTCATAAACATTTTATTTGTAAATGAATCATCTTAAAGCATGATTTTCTTAAATTCATTGAAACCCTTAAATCAAAACCTTTCCATTTAAATCCCTTTTTGGATAAGTTAAATTTTGCAAACCAAAATCGCAAGTTAACGAAATCTTAGGACTCACCTTCCATTTTAAATTGTATCATCTGATCGAAAGTTCCAATCCTAGTTTCAAAACCAAATTATTTAAACCAAAGCTCCAAACCAGATTTGAAAATCATTTTAAACCTTAAAACCGCAAAAACTCATAGTTAAAAACCGCAAGGCGTAAGTCGGTACTTCCGTTGCCTCTAGTGATGAACCACACCCATCACCCACACAGGGTGCCGACAAGACTTGTAGTCATGCCTTGTAACCATTTCGACACGTCCACTCGGATCGTTTGTCATCACAAGTTTGAAATCCTCGACTACTGCCACTAGAATCCTCCCTTTTCCCATGGTTTACTCTCAACACGACTCTGAGCCCTTGTAATCCTAACGGCAACTTTGGAAAAGATAGAACTAAGCTATTGTCAGGTCCAACCAATATAATACTCAATGCATACGCTTACCTCTCATCAGAGGATCCGACCCTGTCGCACCACGTGCATCCAAGGCAACCACACGATTTGACTGTTGACTCTGACCCATGTTCTGGTTTTTCCTATGACGGCAGTCCTTGGCTAGGTGTCCAGGTAGTCCACAAGCATAACACAGGCGACTCCCTTTCCTAAGGCGAAACTGGACATTGCTGTCCCTCCTAAAATTCCCTTCACTTAACAGATGCTGGGGAGTATATCCATCTTTCTTGAAGTTCTGCCCCTATGGTCCAAGGTAATTGTCACGTTTCCTACTCGGGTTGCTTCTACGAATGCCCCTTGACAAGGCTACCGTCTTTGTGTATTCTTCAATAACCCTCGCATTATCCACCAATTCAGAGAATCTCCTAATTTCCAACGGAGCCACAGAACGCCTGATATCTTCCCTCATAAGACTCAGGAGTACCCTGACTTATCCTCGAGAACCGACAGAGTTCCTCGAACTTGTTGGTGTATTCTGCTATAGTCATGGACCCTTGTTTCAGCTGTAAGAGCTCCAATTCTCTAGCCTCCCTTAATGACCCATGAAAGTACTTCCTGTAGAAAGATTCCTCGAATAATGCCCAGGTAATGTTCACGTTTTGTTGGTGTCGCAGTCGGCGCTCTCTTTGCCACCATTGTTGAGCTTTTCCAACCAGCTGATAAGTCGCATATTCGATGAACTTGTCATACGGTACATGTTAAGTTAGCAATGCACGCTCCACAGCTTGGAACCAGTTATCTGCTTCAGTATGGTTTGTCGAACCATTGAAAACTGGCGGGTCAGCTTTCTGAAAAGCAGTCAGAGTTCTCGGAACACCTCTCAAGCTGTCCTCAGCACCCTCTCAATTTTCGTTTCCGCTTCCGGCCGGTTGAGCTAACCTTTGCACAACTTGCAGAGTCGCAGCCGTATTCGCTTCCATGGTGTTTGCCAGATTCGCCATCGCCGCCATGAACTCGGCCTGATTATCTGCGAGTTGCTCATTCCTACTCTCTCGTAAATGTGCTCGACCTCGTCCGCAAGTGGCCATTGGGATTCCTGTCTACACCAAACAGTTGACATCAAGGTGATCAGTCTCGATATCAAAAGCCTAGCGTTCCAATCATCCCCAAATAGGCACTCACAAACAAGCATGCTATGAAATATCAAGTAGATAACCTAAATAGCGTGAAAGAAAATGACCCAGAGTTTGCAATGAAGCACAATCGGTCCATCCCCCAGGCTCACAAGGACGAACCGCTCTGATACCACTAAATGTAACACCCTAATTACCCTAAGCCTTACCTCTAGCCGTAAGACAAAGACTAATCAGAGGTTACGACAGTTTTAAGGCTTATGTATATTTATATATAGAAGGAAATAATATGCTCTAGAAGCTCGATGAAGGATATAGCTCAAAAACAGGATTTGAAAAGCACAAAACGTACTAGCGAAGCTACTAACTTAAGACACAAGATATAAGTATGATATAACAAAATAATAGAGTATAATATCTTAAGAATCTAGCCACAGCTCGCGGAGTTTAAGCTGGCTAGCCATATACAGATATACAGAAACCAGACAGTAAAAACAGCGTATACAAGTTTTTGGTCTCTCAATACATGCCTCTAGGCAAAACAAAGTACAAAGGTGAGAGAAATAATAAATTAAAAGAACTCAAAGGTAACGGGATCCTCCGCTGCTGTCACCATCCAAAGCAACTCACCGGGGTGGGTTGCGACCTACATATGAAAATAACAACAGAAATATGGTATGAGAACCAGAGGTTCTCAGTATGGTAACAGTACCCAGTGATGTAGGATATAAGACCCCGAGACGCCAAAGGCAATCCTAGACTTCATATCCATCACATGATTTCAAACTTAAAGCATATTAAAACCATAAAACATATATATGTGAAACCTTAATATAACTAAATAGGGTACTCTGTCTTAAAGGATTTCTTTTCTAACCAAACACCGCTATCCCACAGCCTTCGCCTCCCTATCCTCCATGCGATCCCATCGCCACCGCCTTCCTAACTTCCTCAATCCTAGTAGAAAACATAAGTATATAGAATACAAGTAAATCATAGGTAGAAGCACATAAAGCAATTACCTCAAGTAGTAATTAGACATGTTATACAAATAGGCAAACAATTTCAAGTCGGCAAAGCATACAAATAGATAGAAAATGCACATGATGAATGCCTACCTTACTGGCTGTGATATCACATTGTCGGTTCAACTGCCAACCCGAAACATCTCTGTGGGAACGTTTCCCTTCGAATTAATGGTGTGGGAACCCCCGAGATATAGTGCTCAGATCACTATCCAGGGTTTTGCGCCTGTATGCTCTGATGATCCGAAGGGATGCGAGCGGGATCTATTGCCACCGACCTCACATCTAAGCGCAAGCGGGACGAACCACCGCCCTTATCCCGCCGCCGCTACCTCGACAGGCGGGATTAACCACCGTCCCTGATGGGCGCATAGCATCTCATAATCTCAGTAAAAACATTATTTCAGTGGTTTTCAGAAAGCATTTTCAGTACACATGGATCCATCATCTCATTCCGAGTTCCTGACTCATCTCAACCACTATCCATTCATATCTCAATTTCCACACATCAACAGTTTATCATTCCTCAGCACGCCAGAAACCCAGGCCTTCGTTTTCTAAGTTCTTCAACTAATATCGTCTATTATCCCTGCATTCTTTCCCGATATTTCAATAGTTTAAAACTAGGCCCAATAGCCCTAAATGATATTAGAGAAGCTTACAACATTGTTGGAAAGGTAGAATAGTTGAAAATAAAATAAAATTTGAGAAACAGGGCGTGTGCGGCCACACAAGGGTGTGCGCACGCACGCTCCTAAGAGCTTTAAAATGTGTGCGTACGCACAGGTGTCAAAACTAAAAAATCTGTTTACTCACACAACCTGCGCCAGTGCCCCTAACAGATTGGCCTTCCCAACGTGTGTGTCCGCACAGGCCTGTGCGTCCGCACAGGTTGCAATTCATCCTTAGATATGTGCGTGCACAAGCTGTACTAGCACTGCAAATAGAACGCATTTCCCTGCCTGTGCGTGCGCACAGGTCTGTGCATCTGCACAGATCAAAATTTTCACAGGGTTGTGCGTCCGCACAAGGTTGTGCGTGCGCACATATCAGAAATCCTGAAATTCTGCAACTTTGCAGAATTTCATATTTTCAACACCATCTTTGAATGATCATAACTTCCTCTACAAAATTCCAAATTCCACAAACTTTATATCGATTTAAAGGATTTTCAAGGAGATTTAATTCTAGACAAATTTCATCAAATTTTGAAAACCGAGATAAAAGTTATGATCAGACAAAGTTCACCGAAAATTCACTTTTACCAAATTACCAATTTTTCCAACCTTCATATCTCAAACCAACCAAAACAATACCAAACCAATTAAAGTCACTCCAAACTCTATTATTTCACCAAAAACTACCCTCTTCGGTCATAAACCACAATTTATACCAATTTCTCATCATACTTCATCATTTTCAACATCAATATCAACATACAACAATTATCAACAACTTTCCACTAACACACTCACCATTCATCATTATATCACCATCAATTTTCTCTCATGAACTCATTCATGCTTCCAAGCCATAAACAACAATAGTCATCCACTCAAATTTATCATACACCATAATCTCAATATCATTATTTCTCAACATAACAATATTAATTCAACAAACAACATCAACCAACCATCATCAACAACCACATAAATTCAACCCTATCCTATGGGTCACTAGCCTAAGTGTCTATGAATATTATATACTACATAGTGGAAACCAAAACCATACCTTGGCCGATTCCCAATACGTCCAAAACTCAAAATTGAGCACAAGCAAGCTCTCAACCCTATACCAAGCTTTCAATATAGCTCCAACAAGAACCAACAAGCTCCAATAGCTCCCAAACTCATAATAATCAAACTATATATGCACAAACCATCACAAATTAACCTAGGGTTCCAATTAAACATAAAATCACAAGGGTTTAATGTCTCTTACCTTGTCCAACAGATTTGTTAGCACAAATCCAACGCTAAGCAAGGATTAGAGCAAACCTAAACATCCAAAATCACAAAACTCATTTAACCCAAAGTCCTAAATACCCGAAATTTTGGAGAGAAGAACTGGGAGAACTTCGAGATTATCTTACCAGTTTTTTATATGGGTTTTGTAGAGCTCTTCACAAGGAACCCGTAGACGCAAACGGTGCGGCGATCGGAGCTCTGTAGCTCAAGATATCGCAAAAAGAAGATTGAAGTGAATAGTGTCTTCTTCTTCCTCTTCTCCCTTTTCTATTTCAGCATGAGTGTGTGGTGTTTATGTGTGTATGTGTGCTGGAAATGCGTTCATTAATGAACCTTTTATATGTTGGGCTTGGGCCCAACTTGGGCCCAGTCCAACCCGTTAGCGTTTTCAGCCCGTTTGGCCCAACTTTGGGTCAAACCTTTAAAATTAATGCCCGATTTTTCATTTCTAGTATTTTTCTAAGGTGTTCGGCTGTTTCCGCTTTTTCTCGCACAGCACTGGGCAGACTTGAATCGGTTCAACTGGTTCAACTGTCGGTTCGAGATTTTTCACAGTTTTTCACAGAAAATACATTTTCTGACTCGGAAGGACCTACTGAGTCCAACAATCATATTTAAATCCCCAAATTCTCATCCTAACTTTTCAAAATTTAATTTGGGCATTTAAATGATTTTATCCATGAAAAATGTGGTTCTCACAGGAGAACTATTGTCGGTCTAGAATTTCATCAATAGAAAATCATGTCATAGTATAGTCCTAAACCAAAAAATAGTTCTCTTGGTCAAATTTTGATATGGTTGTCATAAATCCAACTCACAAATCCAACAAATCGAAGCTCGCACGTGACTTCATTAAAGTGAAAATGCTGGGGGCGATTTCTGGGCTATCCAGGCCCAAATCCAACTCATTCCAAAGCGTATTATATGCAGAATTCAAGAGGAGTCAAAGGGGGGGGGAGGGGGTGACACATAGTTTAGTTTACATGATGCTTTAGTTAGTTTCTAGAGAGAGAAGCTATCTCTTCTCTCTAGAATTAGGTTAGATGTAGATTAGTATTTCTTAGGTCTAGGTTTAATTCATACTTTGATTTACTTTTCCTCTTTAATTTCTTGTTCCTCTACCTTTACTTTCCTAGTTTAGTAGTTTAATCCTTGTAATTGTTTACTTTGTTGTTGATGCACTCTTGTTTCTTCTATTTTCCTTTAATGCAATTTATGTTTCATGTTCCTTTATTGTTGATTTGCTTTATTGTTGTTAATTCCTTGCTTTGAGTAGTTATAGATTTATATTTCTTGCAATTTTATCTTGCTTTCCTTTTGTGCCTTCCAAGTGTTTGATTAAATGCTTGGAAGGATGTTAGAGTAGATTTTTGTGTTCTTGGCTTGGGATGGTAACTTAGGTGAAATTGAGTTGCTAATGTCCAAGTCTTGATAATTGGTGTCCATTGACTCTAGCTTCCACTAAGTTAATTAGTGAGAAAGTTAGGACTTATGGATTAGGATTGGTGTAGCTCATTTGACTTTCCTTCACTTGTTAGAGGATGACTTAATGAGATTGATCCTTACAATTATCATGTTGTGGTTAGTAACAAGGATAAAGATCCTTAACCATCAACCCCTTGCCAAGACCTCCTTATCATTTGAGTTTCATTTATTTTCTTGCCATTTTTATGTTTCATGTCTCTTATTCAAAACCCCAAAATATGCATCTCATAACCAATAACGAGTACACTTCCCTGCAATTTCTTTGAGAGACGACCCGAGGTTTGAACACTTTGGTTATTTTTATTGGGGTTTATACTTGTGACAAACAAATTTTTGCATGAGAGGATTGTTTGTTGGTTTAGAACTATACTTGCAACGAGAATTTATTGTGAAATTCTTTACCAACCAATTTTCCATTCATCAAAATGGCGCCGTTGCCGGGGAATTACAAATGTGCGCTTGTTATTGGTTATTGTATATATGTGAATAATGTGAATATGTTTGCCTTTTGTCTCTTTGTTAGTCTTTGCTAGTTTTAGGATTTTATTTTCTTGTTTCTTATTTGATTTTTGTTTTTATTTGCTCTTGCTATCATGAATTCTCACCCTTTTGGCTATGAGTTTTGTTACAACTATGTTGTAGAAAGTGAGAATTTCAATGAGAATATGCATCAAGGATGGAACAATCAAAGGTGGGAGTAGCCTCAAGCATATGCTCAACCTTCATGGCAACAACCTCCTCCGGTTTCGTATAGGTATATTTCCACTCCTTATGCATATCAATCTAGTGGATGTGGTAATGTTCATTGTACTTGTCAACAACAACCACCACATGCCTATGAGCCTCATCCTCAACATAGCCCTCAACCATACTCACAAGCCCCTTTTCACCAAACACCTTCCTATGACCCTCATCCATCATATAACCAACCACCTTTACCTCATCCTTGTAACTATTATGTAAGAAAATCCTTAGAGCCACCACAATTCCAATATCAATACTCCCAAGAACCACACATTTCTTATGCACCACCTCCATACCCTTACCAAGAAGAACCACCTTCCTATTATGAACCCTTTCTGCAAAATGATGAACCCTCCTATCCACCCCAAGCCCCAATAGATGATTCTCTCATTTTATTCCTTCAAAGGCAAGAAGAGATTTAGAGGGAGGTACTAGAATTCACGGCCGCCTTGAACGAGGTGGTAAACCAATTAGCCTCCCAATGCTTGAATACTCAAGGAACTCCCATGGTCACATGTGGAGAATCAAATGAGGAGCCTAGCATGAAGGAGAGATTAGAAACTCCGGTGGAAAATGAGGAATATTACTTTGTATTAGAACAATTTGAGGAACCTATGGTTGTTAAAGAAGAGGAAGAAGTGGTTGAAGACTTTCGCGATGCGGAACCGCCATGGGAATCTAAAATCATAGAAAACCCCTCCAAGAAGATTGAATTTGATGTTAAGGAGGAAAGTGTACAACCTCCAAGACATATTCCATATGAAGAATTGGAAGGATTGAAGCAAGAATTGAGTTCCCTTGGTGGTAAAGATCAAGCATCAAAACTTCTTGGTAGTGAATCCTTTGAACTTGAAGAACTTTCTTCCGGTGAGATAGAAAGCAATGTGGAGGTAGATTTCTCTCATCCTCCCATTTATGATTTGAACGATGGAGAAAAGTTAGATGAAATTGATAAACAAAGGATTGAAATTGAAGAAGTTTGTAAAGAGGTGGACTGTTATGCGTGCGCGTCGGTGAATGCATCCCAAATCCTTGATTTTCCATGATTTCTCCACTTTGTATGCTTTTCTCTTCATTCCTTTGATCCATTCCTAGCCTTTTGAACCTAAAATCACTAACACACACATCAAGGCATCTAGTGGAATCAAAGGTGAATTAAAGTTAACCAATTAAGGGCCTAAAAAGCATGTTTTCACTCTTAAGCACAAAAAAGGGAAAATATACAAAACCATACTATTTTAGTGAATAAGTGTGAGAAAAGGGTGATAAAATCCCCTAAATTCAGCATAGAATGCTCCACGAAATAGTGGTGCATCAGCGTACGCGTCGGTCATGCGTACGCCTCGGTGGGGTTTCGCACCACCACGCGAGTGCGTCAACTTATGCGCACCAGTCTCAGCTACCCACGGCCACACGTGCGCTTCGCCCATGCGTACGCGTCGCCACCAATTTTCCAAAGCTTTATTCTTCATGTCCCTTCCACTTGTGCATGCTTCCTTTCCATCTTCTAGGCCATCCTTGCCTTATAAATCCTGAATCCACTTAACAAACACATCACAGCATCGAATGGTAATAGAAGAGGATTAAAATTTGGCATTTTTAGGGTTAAAGAAGCATGTTTGGAACCATGACGCAAAAATAGGAAGGAGACACAAAACCATGCAATTTATATGAATAAGTGTGAGAAATATTGATAAAACTCCCCAAATACTATACAAGATAAACCACAAAATTGGGGTTTAACAAATCTCGCCACACTTAAACCAAGCATGTCCTCATGCTAAAAATTAAAAGACCAAAGAACATAGGAGAATGAGACTTATGAAATGCAATTTACCTACATGGATGCAACTAATGAAAATGCTTCTATCTATTTGGTTAAAAGTGAATCAACTTCTAAGAACATATATGGATATATAGGGCTAAGGTGATATGATGATTCGTGAACTCTATCAATTCAACTATCAAAATGAAATATAGACAAACTTGCAAGAAGAAAGCTTGTGAAAGTAGGGAACAAGAAATTGAGTATGGAACCCTCACCAGAAGTGTATCCACTCTAGTGGCTCAAGTGTATAGGGTTGATTCGCTCAATTCTCTTCTAACCATACTTTCCAAGGTTTGTCTTTCATTTAACAATCAACAGTTATTTAATGCATGCATACATTCATCATGAGGGCTTATCTTTAGGTTGTAATGGGGCTAAGGTCAAGGTGGGATTGTATTTGGTCAAGTAAATTTGAAATTCGAATCTTTAATTAACCTAAGTTCTCGCCTAACACAAATAACAACCTATACAATTTAAATACAAACCTAGCTACCCATTTATTCACTTTTCACACACTATTGCATTCTCTTTCAATTCACAACTTATATGCATTGGTTGTTATTGGCTTCACCTTGGGGCATTTTGTCCCCTTATTATTACTTTCTTTTTCTATATATTTTTCTTTCTTTTATTTTCTTTTTCTTTTTCTACATTCTTTTCTTTATTTTTCTTTTATTTTTTTCTTTTTCTTTTGATGAATTATATACAATGGTAGCAATACATATTCTAAACATTCAATGCATGAGTATGTACCCAATTTCTAATATTTTCACTAAATATATAAAAATACACTTTTACCTCTACTAATGTTCCAGGTGCACGAATCCCCACGCTTCGTACAGCTGAACCAGCAACTGCACTGGGTCGTCCAAGTAATACCTGAGCGAGTCAGGGTCGATCCTACGAAGATTGTGACTTAAAGCAAGCTATGGTTATCTTGCAGGTCTTAGTCAGGTGGATAGAAGAGTTATTGGTTTGAATTTGATTAAAATCATAAAAGGAATGAAAAAGGGTAATCAGAACTCAGAAGTTGTGTAAACTAGGATAAGAAGGTGGTTAAGGCTTGGAGATGCTTTGTCCTTCTGAATTAACTCTGGTATTATTGTCTTCTTCAATTGTGAATGATTTCTTCTATGGAAGGCTGTATGTGATCAACGCCGTATGGCCACGGTTATTAATCTCCTCTGCTTCAGATCAAACGCCGAGTCAATGGTCATTCAATCTGAAAGGGGGGGTGAAGCTCTAGCAGTCTATTCCCTTGGTGATCCTACTCAAAATGCCACAGGCGAGGTCAAATCTTCTGGATCAGAGAATGCTATGCCTTTGGGTTCTAGCCTCTAACACAGAGACCTTAGTCTCCCCATACCTCGGCTGAATTGGTGTCTCGAGAAGTCCCCAACGAAGTCATGGATTAGCCATCTAAGAGATGTATAATCAAGCTGGCAGTTCGATGCTTTCCAATCACGTATTCACACGAACCCAAGAAGAACACCGGTGGTTGTCAGGCACGCGGTCTTAGTATGAAGAACGGAGCTGATTGTCACAGATCATCCCATTCATCAAGCTGAAGAACGAATATACATCTTAGAATTGAATCAAACACGGATTGAATAGAAATAGTAATACTTTTATTAATTCATAGAACTTCCCCTCAACCTAGGAGGTTTAGAAACTCATACTGATAGGAAATACAGTGGTAAACGAAAATATGGCATATAGGTCCCCATGATTATGTAAAATATCTCTTAAATACTAAACTAATGACTAAGGATTACATAAGAAAGGGTAAAATAGTCTTTTAGTACAAAAATCCACTTCTGGAGCCCACTTGGTGAGTGTTTGGGCTGAGCTTTGATGAGATCCACGTGCTAGGAGGCCTCTAAGGTGTTGAACGCTGGCTAGGGGGTCCACTTTGGGCATTTGGACACTGGTCTCCTCCTTTGGGCACTGGACGCCAGGAATGTGGCAGGAGGTCAAGTTTCCATAGCCATTAAGAACGCTCCATTTGGACTTTTGTAGCTCCAGAAAAGCTATTTCGAGTGCAATGAGGTCAGATCTGGACAACATCTGCAGTGCTTTCTCTGTCTCTAAATCAAACTTTTGCTCCAACTCCTCAATTTCAGCCAGAATTTACATGAAATTGCATAAAAACATACAAACTCAAAGTAGAATCCAAAAATATGATTTTTGCACTAAAACCTATGAAAACTTAATAAAAATTAAACAAAACATGCTAAAAACTATATGAAAATGATGCCAAAAAGCATATAAAATATCCGCTCATCAGTTTCGAAGCTTCCCTCCCGCTTAAGTGACACACACTCTCACTCGCCTAAGCTAATCAAAGATTCAAATCAGAGGACATTTATTATTTTTCACTTAGGGGTAGTGATGTGCTAAGTTAAAGAACAAAAGGGGGTTTAACATAGGCTTAAAATTGGCTAACAATGGTGGATAAAAGGTAAGATCATTTGGGTAAGTGAGCTATTAAAATGATAGCCTCAATCATATAAATGCATTCATACACAAAATAATGGACATAAAGGATCAAACAAATCAAATATTACAATCATAGAAAGAGAACAATGCACACAAGAATGGAAATAAGTGGTTATATGATGTAACTACGCAGTTAAGCTCAAAACTCACATGCTTGTGTGTTCTTAGCTCAAAACCTTTTCCAAAATTAATTCCTTCAAGCAAGTTCAACACAAAATTTTTTTTTAAATTGGTAGGGTGCCCTAAAATAGTTTCTTGGAGAAGAAATCATCACTTTAACCAAGTAGTCCTAGCAAGAAGTGATTGGATGGAAAAAATAATTCATCTAGTTCATGCACACCTAATCACTTAACAAGTACAACTCTAGATATATTTACAAACGACTACCACGCAAAAAGTGTTTAAATGAAAAAACTAACCATGCAATGCATATTATCCTAATTGACAAAAGAAAATTAAGATTTGGATGTTCAAAAGAGTGATTGTTACCTACGGAAGTCAGTAAACGATCTCGCCACATTTAGAAATTTGCACGGTCCTCTGTGCTATTAATGACGAGCAGAGTGGGTCCGGGAGTGTCACCTGCAATGGCCACAGGATGGTGAAATAAGGACATCTCCATATTCACCTCTTGATTACTTCTTTGCCATGATTTGAAGTGGACTTCATAGTGTCGATTTTCGCCGTAGGTGAGTTGGTGAATCGTGCAGGATCGTTCGCAGGGACTTCCTTTTCTGCCTCATCAATGCGGCTAGAATTCTTCAACCACTTAGAAAGTGGCTTTGGCCTTTGAGGAAGTTGGCACCTTAGTGGTCGCTCTTTGAGTTGGTCTTTTTGTAGGTGTCTCTTTAGAGGCCTTTTCTTTTTCCTTCTTGGTGGCCATTCTGAAAAGGAATAGAAAAGAGGCAACATTAAGCTCAGAAAGACAAAGATCAGAATTATTAAAGTGCAAGTGAAAATTAATGCCGCAAAGGAGTGAAGTGTCCGAAGAACATGGTAGCTACTACATGCAAGTAAGACGACAAAATGATCAAGGAGGCATATCGCTAGCATGAGATGCAAGAGTGAAAGAAGCATGCAAGTATAAAGCGTGAGAAGAATAAACTCAAGCATCGATAACAACAATGATAAACACATGCAAGAATGGTGGGAGTCAAAGGAAAACTTTTGGCTCAACTAACTCCAAGACAATGAGGTCTAGAAGTTGAAGAATGTGGGGTCAGAGAGCATTGAACCACTAATTCTTGCATGGCACTACAAGCATACCAAACCACAAATAATGAGCATTTGATGATGAAGAATCATGGAAGCGAAGCTCAATGCTCGTGTAGCGCAAGTGTTGTGAAAAAGAGACACTAAGTTGAAAGTAAAAGGTCAACAATGAATAAAGATATCATTGGCTCTATTTCACAAATGCTTGGTGTGAAAACTGTAAATAACAAGAAATTTTGATGAGTTTAAGGGGAATATACCCCAAAATAGAATGTCATCTATCATAACACAAACAAGACAAGAGATATGAAATAATCCACCAATTCACAAAGTAAATAAAACTCAACACCCATACAAGAATATAAAAGGAAAGAAAAGAAACAAAGGTGAACTAATAGCAACAAAATTAAAATGCAATGAAGAACAAAGAAAGTAGAGTAATTAAATGCAACAACAAGAAAAAAATAAAAAAAACAAAAGAGAAAGGAGAAAAATGCAACCTTGAAAGGAGGAGGGAAGTGAGGTTGAGTATAAGTGAGAATAGGAGAAGAGAGAGGAGAAGAAGAGAGGAGAGAGAAGATGTGGACCTTCGAAAGTGGTGGTCACCGGTGGTTGTCGGCGGAGAAGAGGTGGTAAGGAGAAGGAAGAAGAAGGGAAGAAGGAGTCGAAGAAAGAAATGGAAATAGGAGGAAACAGGGCAGCGTGCTCTGTTACTTGCGCCGGACATGTGATGCATGTGCCTCATCCACGCACACGCGTGGAAGAGAAAAAAGAAGAGTGACGCGTGAGCGTCGTCCATGCGTAGAAATGGAAGGGGACACGTATGCGTTAGGTACGCGTACTGATGCACGAAAACTTGTCTCTCAACAAATTTCTAGCGGTAAGTGCACCGGATTGTCGTCAAGTAAAAACTCACAATAGAGTGAGGTTGAATCCCACAGGGATTGATTGTTGATTAACTTTAATTAGAGGAATGTTCTAGTTGAACTGAATAAAATTTGAATTTGGATGTGCAGAAAATTAATTGGCGGGAAAAGTAAATTGCAATGAATATAAATGACTAAATGTAAATTGCAGAAGGTAAAGAGCAGAAATTAAAGTGCAGAAAATTAAATGGGAATGGGGTGGTTAAGCATAAAAGTAAATAACAAAAATTAAAGAGAATGGATAGATCAGAGAGGGGGATTTCATTGGGCTTAGGAGATGTTACATTCTCCGGATCAAGTTCATTTTCATCTTTTCCTCAATCAAGATACTCATTGATTTTCTTGGCAATCTTAAGTGATTGGATTCCAATGTCTTGGCTCACCAATCTCTCTAAGCTTGAACAATTTCCCAATGTCTTGATTTAATTATTCATGGGAAGAGATGAAGTATGGTGACTGATTATACCACATGTTTTTTTAGATCAAAGTATTGGTTGGATTACATGTCACTATATCCATCCAAACCCCAATCCAGTCCAACATGAGAAAGCATTTCTAGCATGATTTCCTCATCCCTCTCTCGAGGCTCAAAGGAAACCCAAATATGGACAGCTTCTCCGTCGAGCCAACTATTCAATTGAATTAAGATCGAAAGCTTTCTAGCAAAATTAACAGAAAAGAAAGAAGAAGAAGAATAAAAACTTTTATTGATCTATTGAATTACAAGAGAGCTCCCTAACCCAATGAATAGGGGTTTAGTTGTTCATAGCTCTGGGAATGGAAATTGAAATGAAAAAGTACATTCAAAGTAAACTAAGGCTTGCAAAGAAAGTAAAATTGGGCAGAGTTACAGTACTCCGTGTGTAAGCCCCCTTCTAACTTAAACTCTAAGCTATTTATACACTTTATTCATTTAGTCTCCAAGTACTTGGACTGGGCCTATTTGCCTTTGTTGAAGCTAGTTGGGAGTGGCCTTTAGATACGTTGATGAGGACGTTTAAAAGTTAACGTTTATACTCTTCCTGGGTGCCTTTTTGTATTGAGATTGGGTTGACGTTGGAGTTTACGTTGGAGTTCAACATTTGAGCTCAAACGTTGGGTCAAAATTTGCCAAACAAGGCTGGGACGTTGGCCCTGAAACTAGACTAAGATGCCTTGGCATCACATACGAGTGGGGCCAAGTCGTACATTGCGCACAAAGGCCGCACAGGACCCCGCAACTCTCTGGTTTTTGTACCAGGGAGCTGCTGCAGCACATACGACGCGTACGTCTCAGCGACACACACGCGTGGATGGTGAAAAGAGTGACTGTTGCGTAAACATCTCCCATGCCTACGCGTGGGGAGCAATTGTGCTCCGCACATGAAATTTGCACAGCACCGGCACAACTCTCTTGTTTTTATACCAGGAGTTGCAGCAATGAATTTGACACGTATACGTCATCCACGCCTGCGTGAGGAATGCCCATTGTTTTTTTTAAACATGAGGAAAGGCAATTATAACACAATCTTAGCATTCATTGAAGCTAGATATTTTAAAAACACTTAAAATTTCATGCAATACTCAAGATCAAGCATTTTCTTCAAAATTGCTAGTTTAACCAAACCAAGATCCATGAAATCCTCATGAAGACTCTAACAAACTCAACAAAATCAAGCAAAATCAAGCACACTCAAACAAAATCACAAAATCAAACAAAGACTCTAAAACTACATGCAAGAAATTATGTACAAGGAGGATCATACCATGGTGGGGGTGTCTCCCACCTAGCACTTTTCTTTAACGTCCTTAAGTTGGAGGGTCATGAGCTTGCGATCACCTCTTTGGAACATCCTCAAGGATATCCATCTTGTCCTTCTTGTTGGCCTTGGTAAGAGTGTTCTTCAAGGGGAGATGCTTTCACTTGTCAATTGAACCATGATTGGGTGCCTTGTTTCTGTGAGAATGTGGAAGTTGTGGATCCTTTCCCTTTTCTTTGCTAAGTCCTCTTTTACCCAAGTCTCTATTGACACCTATCTCATCATCACTCCCAAAGTGATCTTCAATTACATCATCTTTAACAATGTCACAACCTAAAATTGAACGTACTTCTAGAGGTTGCCTCAATGTTTCCTCCAATTTGAACTTCACCACCTTTCCTTTGGCTTCAAATGAGTAATTCCCCGAAATGCATCTAATTTAAACCGGGATGTCTTCAAGAATGGCCTCCCAAGTAAGATGGAGGATGGCCTATCCGAATCAATGGGAGGTGTCTCTAGGATATGGAAATCCACCAGAAAGATTAAGTTCTGAATTCTCACAAATACATTCTCAGCAATATCCACAACCGAAATTATGCTCTTGTCCTCAAGCACAAACCTAGCTCTGGATCGCCTCAACGGTGCAAGGTTCAACTTCTCATAAATCGAGAGTGGCATAATGCTCAAACACGACCCTAGGTCGCACATGCAATCCTTAAGTTGAATCTCACCAATCATACAAGTCACCAACAAGGATTGGGATCACTATATTTTTCAGGGAAATCATCCATCACAAAAGAAATAGAATTTCCTAATAGATTCATCCCTAGTCTACCAATCTTCCCTTTGTGAGTGCACACATCTTTAAAGAACTTAGCATATTTTGGGACTTGATGTATGACATCAAAGAGTGGAATAGTTACCTCCACATTCTTGAAGATTTGCACTATGTTGGGATCAAGCTCCTCATGCTTCTTGGCCTTCTTAGCTATCGTAGGAAAAGGTATAGGAATTTGTTCCTCTAAGTTGTTCTTCCACTTCAGTTCCTTGGCCCTCAGTTGTTCTTCTTCTTCCCTTACAACTTCTTCCTCCTTTTTATCTTTATCTATCTCTGTTGTTTCACCAACTTCTATATTAGGAACATCCTCCGCCAACTTGATAGGCTTGGGTTCAACTTTCTCAAGCGTTGTACCACTCCTTAAGGTAATTGCATTGATGCTACTCTTTGGGTGTGGGATAGGTTGGGAAGGAAGGCTAGATGAGCTAGAAGCTTGGTTGGTATTGGTATTGTTGGTAGGAGGTAGGGCCAACCTTGCGAGAATCTCGGCTATAGAGGACAATTAGTTCCTAGTGTTCTCTTTGTTTTTCTCTATCATAGCCCGAAGTCTCTCTTTTTTTGGTAGATTGAACGGAAGGCATCTTCATTTTAGTTTGTGGAAGGGGAAGAAGGTTGATTGGTTTGTTGTCTTTGGTGAGGTGGTTGGTATCTATGGTTGTGGTTTTAGTTTTGTTGTGAGTGTTGATATGGTTGGTTAGGGTGGTTTTGGTTGGCTTGGTAGGTATTGTTGTGGTATTGAGAAGATGAGTTGCCTTGGTTCCATCTTTGATTGTGGTTGTTTCCTTGAGCATTGTCCTTCCACCCTTGATTAGAGCTATTACCATGGGAGTAATTACTTTGACCTTGAGATTGATAGGGTTGCCAGTTGTTGTAGTTGTTGGCTACCGCAAGAGTGTAATCCTCTTGGACTTGATGGCATTGGTCGGTGTAATGTGAGGTACTAGAGCATAAACCACACACTCTAGGAGGCCCTTCAAGTTGGAGGATTTGAGGTGGGGCTTGGATGGCTTGGATTGATTGAGATGCCTTTTGTCCTTGATGAATCTCTTTGATGAGAGTGGTCATTCCCCAAGCACTTTAGTCAAAGCCAAGTCGGAAGACGGTGCTTCCACTACACTCTTGGGAGAATTGTTCCTCACTCTCACATGTTGAGTAGCTTCGGCGACATCATTGATCAAACTCTATGCTTCCGCCACCGTCCTATTCTAAGAAAGAGAACCACCACTAGAGGCGGAGAGCAATCTCTTATCCGGTGCACAAAGACCTCCAGTAAAATAGCTAATGAGAAAATGAGTATCTAACCCATGATGTAGACAAGATTCTAATAACATCTTAAATTGAGTCCAATATTCATTGAGTGTCTCTTGGTCTCTTTGTATTACTGATGAGAGGAACTTTTGCGTGGCCTAGAAATTTGCGGATAAATCCTCGTTGCAAGTATAGTTTCTAAACCTTCAAAAGTCCTTTCATACAAACGTTTTGGTTGTCACAAGTAACAAACCCCTTTTAAAACTGATAACCGAGTATTTAAACCTCGGGTCGTCTTCTCAAGGAATTGCAGGGAGGTATGTTCTTATTATTGGTTATGAGTTTGTAAATTAGGGGTTTTAGAAATTAGGGAGCAGTATGTTGCATAAGAAGAATAAAATAAATAAATAACTATAAAATAAACTCTTGGCAAGGTATGAGAAATTGGAGGTCCTATCCTAGTTATCCTTATCAGGTGTGAAGAGAATTGGGTTTTAATCCCACTTGGTCAGCCTTTACTAAGCAACGGAAGGTTGAGTGGACTGATTGGCTTGATTCTCAAGTCCTAGTCAACTCCTGTGGAGAGACTAGCCTTAGAGCAATCCTAGCTCAAGCAGAATCTGCCAATTTCAATCACTTGACCAAAGCCAAAAGGGAGAAAAAAATATCTAAATTAAATTGAAAGCAATCTTTAAACAGAGCAAAGCAATCTTAAATCTGAAATACCTCAAATAACATTAATTAAGAAAATTATATGTAACATGGAAGATTTCATAAATTAAATTGGAAAAATAAATAAAAATAAAGAACTTGGGATTGAGAGCCACTCCTAAAACTAAGAGAAATCCTAAATCCTAATCCTAAGAGAGAGGAGAGAACCTCTCTCTCTAAAAACTACATCTACTCCTAAAATTGTGAATATGAGAGCATCATTATGAATGGATGCATTCCTCAACTTTATAGCCTCTAATCTGTGTTTTCTGGGCCGAGAACTGGGTCAGAAACAACCCAGAATTCGCTGGTTGCGAATTCAAACATGCTGAATTTCTGTCACTGCGACGCGTCCACATGGAGCACGCGGTCGTGTCACCTAGCGTCAGAGCAACTATGGCATCTTATATATCAAATCAAAACCCCGGACGTTAGCTTTTCAATGCAACTGAAACCGCGTCATTTGGACCTCTGTAGCTAAAGTTATAGCCGTTTGAGTGCAAAGAGGTCAGGCTGGACAGCTTAGCAATTTCTCCAGCTTCTTGTATTCCTTCCACTTTTGCATGCTTCCTTTCCATCCTCTGAGCCATTCCTGCCCTGTAATCTCTGAAATCACTTAACACACATATCAAGGCATCTAATGGTTATAAGAGAGGATTAATATTAGAAATTATAAGTCCAAAAAAGCATGTTTTCAATCAAAGCACATAATTAGGAAGGCAAATGTAAAACCATGCAAATAGTATGAATAAGTGGGTAAAGAGTTGATAAAAACCACTCAAATGAGCACAAGATAAACCATGAAATAGAGGTTTATCAACCTCCCCACACTTAAACAATAGCATGTTCTCATGCTAAGCTCAAGAGAAACTATAAAGGTGAAGAGGAATGATAGAATGTATGAAATGCAACCTACCTATATGAATGCAACTACATGCAAAAATGTTTCTACCTACTTGGTTAAAAGAAAATAAGTTCTCCAAGACAAACATAAATCAGATTTCACTAATTCAAATTATACAATAAGATACAAGTAAACTTGTAAGAAGATAGCTCATGAAAGCAGGGAACATAGAATTAAGCACTGAACCCTTACTGGTAGTGTATATCACTCTAGGGTCAATCACTCTACTCTTCTCTAATCATGATTTCTAAACCTTGTTCTTCATCTAACCAATCAACAAATATTTAATGTACCAATGCAAACATCATGAGGTCTTTTCAAGGTTGTAATGGGGCTGAGGTAAAGGTAAGGATATATGTATGGCCAAGTGAGCTATAATATGAATCTTTAATTAACCTAAGCTCTCACCTAATATACATATACTCTATATACTTTTAAATTCATGCCTAGCTACCCATAATTCCCACTTTTGTATAATTCCCATACTCATGTACCAAATTTTCTTTAATCTTTATCACATGTGCATTGATCTTTTATTAAACTTAATATTGGGGTAATTTTGTCCCCTTATTTATTTATATTATATACATTTTTTTCTTTTTTCTCTTTTTTTTTTATATTTTTATATTTTTTATTTTTTTATTTTTTTATTTTTTTTTGAATCATAAAAGCAAACATAACTTATCAATGCACATGGATTCTCTATTATTTTTCTATTTTGGTTTTTCATGAGTAGGTTCCCAAATTCCCAATATTCAAATAAATTAAAAACATGATACATTCCCTTATTAACCCATGTTCCCACAGTTTCCCCACACTTAATTGTTACACAATCCCTATCTTAAGCTAACCAAAGATTCAATTGGGATATTTAATTGTTTTTCTGCTTTAAGGCTAGTGATGTGGTAAAATACAGAATAAATGGGGATTAAAAAGGCTCAAAGTGGCTGATAAGGGTGATTTAAAGGGTAGGCTTATTTGGGATAAGTGAGCTAAAATCAAACAATGGCCTCAATCATATGCAAGCAAGTAAATACACTAAATAATGGACATATAGATTGGAACAAAATATAGATTACAATCATAGAGAAGTAAACACACAAGAATAAAATATTTATGGTTAAATAATGTAACCATATAAATAAGCTCAAATCTCACAGGTTGTGTGTTTTTTAGCTCAAAAACCATGTTCCAAATACAACTTCAAACAAGTTTTAACAAAAAATTTTCAATTTAAATTAGTGAAATACTATAAAAATTTCTTGAAAAAGAAAATATTACTTCAACCAAGTAGTGACTAAATGCATAAAATCAAATAAACATGCAATTAAATATGCAAATGCAACAACTAACAAGAAAATAATAAAACATTGGTGTTTGAGATAGGAAGGTGCTAACCCACGGAGATCGGTATCGACCTCCCCACACTTAAAGATTGCACCATCCTCGGTGCATGCTGAGATTTTGTTCCTTTTCTTGCCGGTTGTTTGGGAGTAGCTTTCTCTTTACCCTTCTTGGTGGCCATCCTGAAAAAGGAAAAAGAAAGTGACTTTTAAAGCTAAGGGTTAGAGCAAGGAAGAGAGCGAGAAAGGTGGTAATCAATGCACAATAAAGAAGAATGACGTTAACACATGCTCATGAGTACATGTGAAAAGTCATCAATGGAAAATAGCTAGTGCATATGATGACAAGTGAATGCAAGGTGTTTATTGGCATGCTGGCAAAGGCATGAGTAGCATAGATCAAGCATTCAATGTCCAAGTTAGATTACCAATTCTTTCAAACTAACAACATGTTTGTAATAACAATTATATTTAATTAATAAAATATAAAAAGGATTTTGTGAAAAATAAGCATTTATAGTAGTAGATTAAAAGAAATCTTAAAAATAGTGTACAATGCCATACGGGCGTTTTCACAAACACATAGCATGCATGGTAAATAAGCTATTTGAAAGTATTAAATTGAACATGCAAGCAATCCTTTAAAAAGTAATATATAGTTGTCAAATAATTCCTCTAATAATCCACAAGTGAAATATAGAAATAATGACCCAAATAAATTTCTAACACCAATGAAAATAATGTAATGAATGAAAGTATGCAAGTAAATTAAACTAAAATAAAAAAGAAAAATAAGAAGAATGAGAAGGGAAAGAAGGGAAGAAGAAGTAAGGAAGAAATAAGGAGGGAAAAGAGAAAATAGGATTTGGGGAAGAGAAAGATAAGATATTTTGGCAATTTAGGTTGAGCTGTGCGGCGCAAGCGACGCGGACGTGTGGGGCACGCGGTCGCGTGACTTGCGCTTTTAAGTTAATCGACGCGGTCGCGTCGGTCACGCGGTCACGTGACACGTTTTATGCTACTGGCGCGAGGGCAGCCTCGCACTCGCATAACTCTCTGTTCAAAATCTTATTTTGCCAAATTTTGGGTGACGCGATCGCGTGGGTGACGCGATCGCGTGGATGGCCATTTTTGGAAAATGACGCAGCCGCGTGGGGCACGTGTTCGCGTCGAAGGGCTTGGGCTTCCAGCACGAGTCCAGCCCAATTCCAGCTCAACTTTCGGCCATACACCCTTGTTACGTCGATTTTTATGGCACGCGGCCGCGTGGGAGGCCAAAGTTCCCACATGACGCGGTCGCGTGGGGTCAAATTATGCTAAAGGTGCGCCTCCAGCCACGCTTTCGCGTGACTCTCTGTTCAATTCTTTTCTCCCCAACGCACTAGTGACGCGGACGCGTCAGCGACGCTATCGCGTCGCGTGCGTTTTTTTTTTTTTTTTTTTTTGTAAAATGCATAATGCAATGCTTAATGTGAATGCTATGCATGATTCCAGGTTCAATAAAATAAAATAAAATTCAAAAACAAACAAAACTAAATAACATTAAAATTGAAAAAGGAACAATCATACCATGGTGGGTTGTCTCCCACCTAGCACTTTTAGTTAAAGTCCTTAAGTTGGACATTTGGTGAGCTCCCTGTTATGGTGGCTTGTGCTTGAACTCATCCAGAAATCTCCACCAATGTTTGCATCTCCAGTAGCCTCCGGGGTCCTAAACTAAGCATGTAAAGCCCTTAAGAAGCTTCAAACAGATTCTTAGGCTCCCGGAGTAACAAGTGTCAGAGCAGATTCCAGGATCCCAAATCTTGCTTTTACACCCATCCTTGTCGGGATCTGTATTTTTCCAACTGGGTGATAAGTAATTTTAATTCTCACTGCAGCTACCAAACAGCTTCCTAGACCTATTCAGTTGAGCTTTACACCAACCTTTGCGTTTAAACTTAAAGCTTCCAACCATGATGAACCTTGCAGGACAATTCTTACCACTGGCCATCTTCCTCTTACTCTTAATGTTACAAAGAGCTCTAAGTTGACCATCCGTCTCCAGTAGCCCATATTCAAGTGGAATTAGAAAGCTAAGGGATATAAATTTTACCCACTTGAATGTTGTGAAGGATGATGGCAACTTAGGGGGAGGTATTTTTAATGAAATTGCAAGCTCCACTCCCTTGTGCTCTTCTATGATAATTACCACCTCTTTGCAAGCTTCTTCAATTTCAACCTCTTCCTCTTGGTAGCTTTCTTCCAATTCAATCTCCTCTTCATTGCTTTCCAAGGGCATGGGAGGTTGTGCTTCTTCTTCTTGAATCTCCATCTCTTGATCAACCTCTTCCAAGTCTTCAACTGTGATATGCCTTGGAGGTTGTACACCCTCCTTAACATCAAATGCAATCGTCTTGGAAGGAGATTCTATGTCCTGACTTTCCCATGGAGATTCAGCATCTCCTAAGTCTACAACCACTTCTTCTTCTTCAATAATTACAGCTTCCTCCACCTGTTCCAGTACAAAGTCATGCTCCGTACTGTCCACTGGAGTTTCTAATATCTCCTTCATGCTACGTTCTTCATTAGATTGCCCATATGAAGCCATGGGAGCACTTTGAGTGTCCGAGCGTCGGGAACCTAATTGACTTATCGCTTGATTTAGTTGATATAGAGTTGCATGAAATCGATCCGCCGCTTCCTTGAGAGGATCCCTTGATTCTTCCTTCACTAATTCTTCAATCACTCCTTCGACTTCAAGGGTTTTTACTACCTTCACCATTAGGGCCTCCTCTAGCTCCTTATGAAGTATGGATTCGCGAAGATGATCCCTTCTCTCTTGTTCCATGTCAATAGCATCATTGAGATCATGTTGCTCTTGGATTGATGGATGTGGGTGCTCTTCCATGGATGGTGGTGATGGGATGGAGAGATCATTCTGTGGTTGACAAGGAAGTGCACTAGAGCTTGAGGGTTGAATGTTGAAGGTATTTGGTGGTCCGATTTGGGCGAAGAGAGCTTGTATAGTAGAGTTTAGATCGGCAAGTGCTTTCTCCATGGAGGTTTGGGGTGGATAGGAAGGTTCATTTGGTTCATAGGGTGGTTGGTATGGTGGATACGGGTTAGGGTCATATGGTGGTGTTTGGTGGTAAGGGGCTTGTGAGTATGGTGGTCCAAAGTCATGTTGAGGAGAGGGTTTATAGGCATATAGTGGTGGTTGTTGATAGTCCATTGGAGGTGGTTGTTGCCATGAGGGTTGATCAAATCCTTGTGGCTCCTCCCATCTTTGATTGTTCCAACCTTGATGCCTGTTCTCGTTGTAATTTCCTCTTCCTGCAACATTATTGTAACCAGACTCATAGCCAAAGGGGTGAGAGTTCATAGTAGCAAATAAAAATTAAAAATAAAAACAAATTTAAATTAAAAGGTTATTTAAATTTTGAATTTGAAAATTAAATTTTGAAATTTGAAATTTGAAATTTGAAAGTTTGAAATTTGAATTTTGAGATTTGAAATTTGAAAAAATTTTTAAAATTGAATTTTGAAAATTTTTAAATTTGAATTTTGAAATTTGATTTTTTTTTTTAAATTTTGAATTTTTAAATTTAATAAGGAAAGAGAAAAACAATAAAATGACAACAAACTTAAAAATTTTTAGATCAAAACGAAGAAAACAACTAAGAACAACTTGAAGGTCAAGATGAATATGAAGAACAACTTGAAGATCAAGATGAACACCGAGAAAAAAATTTTTTGAAAATTTTTTTTTATAATTAAATAAAAACCAATAACCTCTTAATTTACGAAAAAGCAAAAAATAAAAATAAAAATAAAAACAAATAAGCAAGTAAAAAGCAAATATTTACAATAACCAATAATAAGGCACACGTTTGCAATTCCCCGGCAACGGTGCCATTTTGATGAGAGAAACTTTTGCGTGGTCTAGAAATTTGCGGATAAATCCTCGTTGCAAGTATAGTTTCTAAACCTTCAAAAGTCCTTTCATACAAACGTTTTGGTTGTCACAAGTAACAAACCCCTTTTAAAATTGATAACCGAGTATTTAAACCTCGGGTCGTCTTCTCAAGGAATTGCAGGGAGGTATGTTCTTATTATTGTTTACGAGTTTGTAAATTAGGGGTTTTAGAAATTAGGGAGCAGTATGTTACATAAGAAGAATAAAATAAATAAATAACTATAAAATAAACTCTTGGCAAGGTATGAGAAATTGGAGGTCCTATCCTAGTTATCCTTATCAGGTGTGAAGAGAATTGGGTTTTAATCCCACTTAGTCAGCCTTTACAAAGCAAAGGAAGGTTGAGTGGACTGATTGGCTTGATTCTCAAATCCTAGTCAACTCCTGTGGAGAGACTAGCCTTAGAGCAATCCTAGCTCAAGCAGAATCTGCCAATTTCAATCACTTGCTGAGTTTGATAACTCAAGTGTTACCAATCACTTGACCAAAGCCAAAAGGGAGAAAAAATATCTAAATTAAATTGAAAGCAATCTTTAAACAGAGCAAAGCAATCTTAAATCTGAAATACCTCAAATAACATTAATTAAGAAAATTATATGTAACATGAAAGAGTTCATAAATTAAATTGGGAAAATAAATAAAAATAAAGAACCTGGGATTGAGAGCCACTCCTAAAACTAAGAGAAATCCTAAATCCTAATCCTAAGAGAGAGGAGAGAACCTCTCTCTCTAAAAACTACATCTACTCCTAAAATTGTGAATATGAGAGCATCATTATGAATGGATGCATTCTTCGACTTTATAGCCTCTAATCTGTATTTTCTGGGCCGAGAACTGGGTCAGAAACAACCCAGAATTCGCTGGTTGCGAATTCAAACATGCTGAATTTCCGTCACTGCGACGCGTCCGCATGGAGCACGCAGTCGCGTCACTTAGCGTCAGAGAAACTATGGCATCTTATATATCAAATCGAAGCCCCGGACGTTAGCTTTCCAACACAACTAGAACCGCATCGTTTGGACCTCTGCAGCTAAAGTTATAGCCGTTTGAGTGCGAAGAGGTCAGGCTGGACAGCTTAGCAATTTCTCCAACTTCTTGTTTTCCTTCCACTTTTGTATGCTTCCTTTCCATCCTCTGAGCCATTCCTGCCCTGTAATCTCTGAAATCACTTAACACACATATCAAGGCATCTAATGGTGATAAGAGAGGATTAATATTAGAAATTATAAGTTCAAAGAAGCATGTTTTCAATCAAAGCACATAATTAGGAAGGCAAATGTAAAACCATGCAAATAGTATGAATAAGTGGGTAAAGAGTTGATAAAAACTACTCAAATGAGCACAAGATAAACCATGAAATAGAGGTTTATCAATTATACCAGAAATTTCCTTCTGGATATAGTCAGTCTTCTCTGGAGGAAAGAACTTATCTAAGAATTCTCTTCTTAATAAGTCCCATTCAATCACCACTTCATCAGGTTAGGAGTAGAACCATTCTTTTGCTTGTCCCTCAAGAGAGAAAGGGAAAGCAAAAACCATGATGGCAATCTCATCAGCACCATGCCTTCGAGCTGTAGAACAAGATACTTGAAAGTATCTCAAGTGCCTAATGGGGTCTTGGCCCGGTAGTCCATGGTACTTAGGCAACAAGTTAATCAGACTAATCTTCAGCTCAAAATTTGGATCAAGATTTGGATACCTAGCTTGCAACGGTTAAAGAATGAGATCCGGTGCTCCTTTCTTGTGCAAGTTAGTCCTACATGGCTCCGCCATGTGGTTTTCTCCTGTATTATGCAAGGATGTATCAGTAGTGCCAACAGAGGAATAGAAAGTTCCTTTGCTGAATGTGGACTCTAGATCACTCTCGGTTTTGTCTTGTGTTCCGGAAGGTTCATCAAGAGAGGCTGAAGCACTAGCCGTGTAATCCAACTACCGCCTAGCTTGCCGAGTATAAAGTAAGGTTCTTTCAATTTTGGGATCAAACTCGACTAAGCTAGAATGCGGTTGAGACCGAGTCATTCAACTTAGAAGTCATAGCTCATGCATGAAATGAAATCTAAACTAAAAACAAACTAATGAAAGCAAGTAAACTATCTACAATATTCACATATTCACATAACCAATATCAAAGCACACATTACAACCATTCCCCGGCAACGGTGCCAAAAATTTGATGGAAGAACTATTGTCAGTCTAGAATTTTAGCAATAGAAAATCATGTCATAGTATAGTCCTAAACCAACAAATAGTTCTCTTGGTCAAATTTTGATATGGTTGTCACAAATTCAACCCCAATAAAAAGTAACCGAGAGTATTAGTCTCGGGTCGTCCTCAAGAGAATGGGCAAACATGTGCATCAATATTGGTTAGAATTCCGGGGTTGGGGTCATAAACAAGAATTTAAACTACTAAAGCTCAGCATGCAAGAATCTTAAAGTGTAAGAAACAAAATCAAAGCAATTAAAGCAAGGTATAAGTAAATGCAATCTAGCAAGGGAACATATAAATCTATTTCTACTCTAGAACTAAGTAAACAACTAAGCTAACTATAACAAGAATCAAGCAATTGGGATTTTTAGGTTTAAATATGAATTATAAAAAGGGACTCTTGGCTTGGCATAGGAATTCGGGTCACCATCCTTATCTAATAACCATATAATGACAATTATGAGTAACCAAGCCCATTAAGTCTACTTCTACAAGTTAAGTATGTCAAATGGCTTGGTCAATCTTAACTCATAAGTACTAATCCACCTACTAATGAGCTTAGTAGTAGATTAGTGTCAGTGGGTATCAATTTGACCACTAAGGGTTCTCAAATCACCAATTCAATTAGACTCAATGACTCAAGGTCACCTAATTTCCTTAGCCTAGGCCAAGAGTATAGAAAACTACTCTATAATCAAAGGAAACATTTCATCAAACACATGGTAGGCACTAACTAAAGACATATTTAGATTGCAAAATTAATTGGAAATTACAAGTACCCACTAACAATTATCAATAGAAAACAACTCAATTAACACTATCAATCATGAAAAACATCAATGCACTAATAGAGATTCAAAATCAACAAAGTTCATAAAATAAGAAGAGAAAGGAAAAATAACAAGAAAACACAATTCTAACACAAGATCTAAACAAAATTATAACTAGAGAACTAAAATTAAGTAATTGAAACTAGAATTAACAAGACCAATTCAGAAATTCAATAACGGAAGATCAAAACAAACTAAATCTAGAGAGGGGTAAGGGTTTCTCACTCTCTAGAAAACAAGAACAAAAAACTAGCTAAAATTATATGCGTGGTGTGTATGAGTGAGTCATCTCCTCCTCCATCAATCCTTGTGTCTTTTCCATGTAGAAGCAAGTTGGATTTGGGCCTGGAGCCTTGCAGAAATCGCCACCCATGATTTCATTAATGAATCACGTGCTGGGAGCCATGCGTGCGCGTCGGTCACGTGTGCACGTCATATGAGCTCTTCAAGCCACGCGTACATGTCGGTCATGCGTACGTGTCAGTGGGGTTTCGCACTACCACGCGAGTGCATCAGCTTATGCGTGCCAGTCTCAGCTACACACGACCATGCGTGCACGTCGCCCATGCGTACGCGTGATGCCAGGGCATCTAGACTTGTTTCACAAGCCTTTTTCATTAGTTTTCATTAGGTTTCATACACTTTCTTGAGAAATAAGTAAGTAATTGGATGAGAATTTCATGCAAGTCTTGATTCAATCAAACATGGTTAAATTGATATATTTTCATGAGATTTATGCTAGATTTACTTGATGATATGAATGGTGCAAAAATCTTGTGATTATGGCAAAGTTTTGATGCATTTGTTTGGTTGATGATAGGTGAAGAGAAGCAGAGGAATGGTGAGAAAGAAGCAGAGAAGGCAACGTTGGTGGCCAAAGTTAGCTCACCAATGTTGCCACCAACGTTTCAAAGAGCTAAAGTGCAATGTTGGTGGCCAAAGCTGGCTCACCAATGTTGCTGGCAACGTTTGAAGAGAAAGGGGTGCCAATGTTGGAGGGAACATTGGTGAACCAACGTTACCCCCAATGTTCTTGACTAATCTCAAAACTGGAATTGAAAGAATTGCCTTGTGTGCGATGCACAGCGTTGTGTGTGTACGCACAAGAAGAAAAATTGCAAGTGTGCACACGCACAAGGCAGTGTGCATACGTACAAGTGTGCAACGTTGGAGGGAACATTGGTGAACCAATGTTACCCCCAACGTCTGCGATCAAATTTCATTTTTGAGATTAAAAAATTTGGCTGTGACGCGCACGTGTGGCCGACGCGTACGCGTGAGCATGGGAAATTAACAATCCACGCGTACGCATGGGTGACGCGTACGCGTGACAAGGCCAACATTGGTGTGCTAACACTGCCTCCAACGTTGCTCACCAACGTATGCGATGAAAGAGTTGGAAATTTTTGATATGACACGTACGCGTGACCATGGAAAAATGGCAAGTCACACGCATGCGCAAAATGGCAAAAATCCAGTTTGACGCGTACGTGTGGGCGACACGTACGCGTGACAAGTCCAACGTTGGCAGTAACGTTGGTGCACTAACGTTGCCTCTAACGTTCCTCAATGCTTTAAGGGGAATGATGACCAAAGTTAGTGACCACCAACGTTAGTTGCTAACGATCCATGCTGACCTATTTCCAGTGGCACCCATGCAAGCTCATGAACATTGGTTAGCTTAAGCCCATGTCAACATCACTCAAAGCCACTTTCAACTAGCTTCAACAAGGACCAAAGCCCATATTCAAGACTTTAAGACTGAATGAAGAGAGTGTATAAATAGGATAGAATTTAAGTTAGAAAGGGAGATTGGCACCTGGGGGATCCAGGATTGCAAACACTTCTTGTATTACTTTTTGCAATTCAATTTTACTTTCAGAATGCAATTTACAATTTTAATTTCCAATTCCAAAGCTATGAACAGATAAACCCCATTTCATTGGGTTAGGGAGCTTTTTTGTGATTCAATGGATCAATTGTAGTTTTAATTCTTCTTCTTCTTTCTTTTCTCTTGATTTACTTGAAAGCTTTTGATCTTCATCCAATTGAGCAATTGTCTCGGAAGAGAAATTGTTTATACTTGGATTTCTTCTAAACCTTAGAAGAGGAATGAGGAAATCATGCTAGAAATGCTTTCTCACATCGGATTAGGTTGGGGGTTGGATGGATATAGTGACATGTAATCCTACCAATACTTTGATCTATGAAAGTGTGTGGTATAATCAGTGACCAAACTTCATCTCTTCCCATGAGCAATTAGATTAAGGAATTGTGTAATTTTTCAAGCCTAGAGAGATTGGATTGCCAAGGAATTAGGATTCAATCACCTAAGATTGCCAAGAGATCAATGAATGCATTGATTGAGGAAGAGATGAGAATGAATTTGATCCGGAGAATGCAGCATCTCCTAAGCCCAATGAATCACCCATTTCTGATCTTTTCCATTCTCTTTAATTCTGCTATTTACATTTATGCTCAATCACCCCATTCCCATTTAAATTTCTGCAAGTTTAATTTCCTACAATTACTTTCTACAATTTACATTTAGCTCTTTTACATTCAGTCATTTACATTTCTTGCAATTTACGTTTTTCGCCATTTTACTTTCTGTAATTCCTAATTCAAATCTGTTTAGTTCAACTAGAACAATCCTCTAATTAAAGTTGCTCAACCAATCAATCCCTGTAGGATTCGACCTCACTCTATTATGAGTTTTTACTTGACGATAATTCGGTATACTTGCCGAAGGAAATTTGTAGCGATACAGATTTTCGTGCATCAAGTTTATGGCACCGTTGCCGGTGATTGATTTTGGATTGAAAATGATTAAATTAGAGGATAACTAGATTGAACACTTCTCTTTTCTTTTGATCAGTTTTAATTTTAGTATTTACTGCTTTGTTCTGCAATTTAAGTTATTTTTCTTTGATCATTTACTTTCTAGCACACTAATCCACTAACTGTTTGATCAATTGCACTAACCACTCTAACCATAACTCTCAACAAAAGTTACTTCTCCACTTGCTATTTGCTTGTTGTTTAGTGTATGTTAGGTAGAAGAGGAGGAGCATCAGCTTCTTTTGATAGTGAACCAAAGAGGACCTTCCTTAGACTAAGGAGGGAAGTAAGAGGTAAAGGCATAGTTGGTGAAGAAGAGTTGGAAGAAGATCTGGACGTTACAATGGAGGAAGAAGTTCATAATCATGCTGGAGAAGGTACAGGCAACCATGTTGGGCAGGAGAGAAGAGTTCTAGGCTCTTACATCAACCTAAACCCTGGGAATTGTGGGAGTAGCATCCTAAAATCAACCATTCATGCTAATAACTTTGAGTTAAAGGCACAGATCATCACCCTTGTTCAAAACAATTGCTTATTTAGAGGAAGTGCCCAAGAAGATCCCAATCAATATCTAACCACATTTTTGAGAATATGTGATATTGTGAAGTCCAATGGTGTTCATCCTGACACTTACAGATTGCTTTTGTTTCCCTTTTCTCTCAGGGATAAAGCATCAAAGTGGCTAGAGTCTTTTCCAAAGGAGAGTTTGACAACTTGGGAAGATGTGGTGAATAAGTTCTTGGTAAGATTTTACCCTCCTCAAAGAGTTAACAGATTGAGGGCTGAGGTACAAACATTCAGACAATAAGATGGTGAAACTCTCTATGAAGCATGGGAGAGATACAAGGAATTGACATGAAAGTGCCCTCCGGACATGTTCAATGAATGGGTATAGCTGCATATTTTCTATGAAGGATTGTCACAAGAATCAAAGAAGGCTCTAGATCACTCTTCAAGAGGCTCTCTTAATAAAAAGAAGACAATTGATGAGGCCACAGATGTCATAGAAACTATAGCCAACAATGAATACTTCTATGCCTCTGATAGAAGCACCAATAGAGGGGTGATGGAGCTGAATCACATGGATGCATTGCTAGCTCAAAACAAGCTAATCACTAAGCAATTGGCTGACCTCACCAAGTAGATAGAGAGGAATCAAGTTGCAGCAGTCAATACTCAACCACCAGCTCAAGAAGAGTTCAATGTAGAGGAAGGAGGTGATTGGGAGCAAGCCAATTAAGTTGGAAACTCATCAAGACAAGCCTATGATCTACACTCAAAAATGGTTAACTAACCAAAAATCTGCCTATCAATTTAGAAATATGTCACAGAGAGTTTAAATTAAAAATTACTGGGAGTTTTAAGTCCCAGGTCGTCTCCCAACGAGTTGCAGAAAGTGTGCTATTTTATTAATCAGATGTTCCAAGAAGTTGAGTTAAGTAAATTGGAAATTAAATTGAGGAAATTTAATTAATATGAATAAAAGCCTTGACTGGGAGTTGATTAGTTGGGATTTCTACTGTTGATGGAGTGATTTTAAGATTAATTTATAATTAATGGTTGTTCTGTTTGGTTATCCTTTACTAGGTAAAGGAAAGTCAAACAAGTTGGAATGCTAGATCTGTTCACAAATTGCAACCCACTTAGTTCAAAGGGATTGGTGTTAGTGATTAGATAACAATCCAATAGTTAACCCAATTACAATTTTTCTTTCAATCCTTCCAACTCAAGAGTTCCTTTCAATCAACTCCCCATCAAGTGAGGGAACTACTCACTCATTGTAAATAATAAATCCATAACACATGAAAGGGAATTAAAAGAAGACATGATTATTGGAATGGAAAATAAATTTAAATGGAAGAAATAACCCTTGTATTAAATAATCATGAAAGTATCCAAATGACAAAATTGAACAAAGCAAAGAACATGGAAGAATAAAACCAAGTTAAGAGAACGAACTAGGATGATGAAGTCTTGATGAGGAAATAACTCTTCTCAATGTTCCAATGCTAAGACCAATTGAAAATTAAAATTCTCAAAACATAGAGAGAAAAACCTAAGGGAGTAAAACTAGATCTAAAACTGTCTACTGTATAGAATGAATGCTGTCCTTTTGTTTCTGCATATTCTCTGGCTCTAGTCCGCTGTTCCGGGCCGAAAACTAGGTCGAAATAAGGTCCAAAATCGCCTCCAACGAATTCTGCAGATTATGCAGATCACACATGTCACGCGATCGCGTCATCCATGCGGACGCGTCATTCGCGTTTTTCCTTGCACGCGTTCGCGTCGTCCACGCTACCGCGTCGCTTTAGCTTTTCCAATCCGCGTGGCTGCGTGTGCCATGCGACCGCGTCACTTCCATTTTTGCTAGCTTCATTTCCAATCTCCAACTCATTTATGCCCTGTAAAGTCTGAAACACTCAACACACAGATCACGACATAGAATGGAATAAAGGAGAATTAAAAATAAATAATTAAAGTCTCTAGGAAACAGTTTTCAAACATGTAATAAATTCAGGAAGGAAATCTAAATGCATGCTAATTTAATGAATAAGTGGGTAAGGATCATGATAAAACCACACAATTAAACACAATATAAACCATAAAATAGTGGTTTATCACCCTAGTTGGAAGAACCACCCAAACTTTGGGTGGGAAAACCAGCAAAACCAAAACCAAGACCAGAGACCTCAAAACTCCAACCATTACCATAATTCCATTTACCAACAATCCAATCAAATACCATACCAAACCCCACACAACAACTCTTTCCAGCCTGCATATCAAGCCCAAAATAGCCATTCTCAGTCTCCAAATTCCAATCTACCATCGCCATCTGAGGATAGACTATCCCGAATTAAGGCCTTGCTTGGAGATCTATGCAAGAAGGTTCAAGACAACAAGGCATTCAAGAATGAAGTAAGGTCTAATATAAAGAATCGGGGAGATACCATCAAGAAGCTTGAAGCTCAAGTAGGATACCTCTCTCAGCAAATTCCTAAGCCTACTGACAGCTTTCCAAGTGATACTGAGAAGAACCCAAGAGAAGAGACCAAGAATGTGAGATGGGAAGAATGCAAGGCGATCACTCTAAGAGATGAAGAAATTTTGGAGGAAGAAATTAGCAAGCCATCAGAGCATACTCAAGGAGTTCCACAGGAGATCCTAGAAGAGAAAGAACAAGGAGTCAACCATGCACAAATGAAGGAATCAATGGGGAAGGAAATCCTGAAACCATATATACCAAAGGCACTATTTCCTCAGAGGCTCAGGGGTGGTGAAAAAGAGAGGACATATTCTAGATTCCTAGATACATTCAAGTCTATCCATATCAACATTCCCTTCATTGAAGCCCTTCAATAGATGCCATCATATATCAAATGCATGAAGGAGTTGCTAACCAAGAAAAACCTATTGAAGGGTGGAAAAATAGTAGTGATGAATCAAGAATGTAATTTACAATTTCAATTTCCAATTCCAGAGCTATGAATAGCTAAACTCCATTTCATTGGGTTAGGGAGCTCTGTTGTGATTCAATGGATCATTTGTAATTTTCATTCTTCTTCTTTCTTTTCTCTTGATTTGCTTGAAAGCTTTCAATCTTCATCCAATTGAGCAATTGTCTCGGGACAGAAATTGTTCATATTTGGATTTCCTGTAAACCTTGGAAGAGGAATGAGGAAATCATGCTAGAAATATTTTCTCACATCGGATTAGGTTGGGGGTTGGATGGATATAGTGACATGTAATCCTACCAATACTTTGATCTATGAAAGTGTATGGTATAATCAGTGACCAAACTTCGTCTCTTCCCATGAGTAATTAGATCAAGGAATTGGGAAATTGTTCAAGCTTAGAGAGATTGGATTGCCAAGGAATTGGGATTCAATCACCTAAGATTGCCAAGAGATCAATGAATGCATTGATTGAGGAAGATATGAGAATGAATTTGATTCGGAGAATGCAGCATCTCCTAAGCCCAATGAATCCCCCATTTCTGATCTTTTCCATTCTCTTTAATTTTGCTGTTTACATTTATGCTTAATCACCCCATTCCCATTTAAATTCCTGCAAGTTTAATTTTCTGCAATTACTTTCTGCAATTTACATTTAGCTCCTTTACTTTCAGTCATTTACATTTCTTGCAAATTATGTTTTCTGCCATTTTACTTTCTGCAATTCCCATTTCAAATCTGTTCAGTTCAACTAGAACAATCCTCTAATTAAAGTTGCTCAACCAATCAATCCCTATGGGATTCGACCTCACTCTATTGTTAGTTTTTACTTGACGATAATTCGGTATACTTGCCAAAGGAAATTTGTAGTGATACAGATTTTCGTGCATCAACGCATCGCCACCAATTTTCCAAAGCTTTATTCTCACGTCCCTTCCACTTGTGCATGCTTCCTTTCCATCTTCTAGGCCATCCTTGCCCTATAGATCCAAAATCCACTTAACAAACACATCACGACATCAAATGGTAATAGAAGAGGATTAAAATTTGGCATTTTTAGCGTTAAAGAAGCATGTTTTGAACCATGAAGAAAAAATAGGAAGGAGACACAAAACTATGCGATTTATATGAATAAGTGTGACAAATATTGATAAAACCCCCCAAATTCTACGCAAGATAAACCACAAAATTGGGGTTTATCACTAACCCTCAAGGGTCAGGGGCAGGAATTCTTCTAGAGGACCAAAATAGAATAGTTTTAGAGCATTCTCTACGCTTTTCCTTCAAGGCCAACAACAATTAGGACGAATATGAAGCACTTATTGCTGGCGTAAGGTTAGCCATTGAATTAAACATTTCAGTAATAAAGGTACACTATGATACTTTACTGGTAGTACAACAAGTAAATGAAGCTTTTCAAGTAAAAGATCCTATAAATACTTAGATATTGTCATAATACTAATAGCTCATTTTTCAAAATTTGAAATATCATCATATTCTCAGAGAACAAAATCACTGAGTAGACATCTTGTCAAAGCTCGCTAGCACACAATCACATAACACTACTGTTCATACCTTGGACCGAGCTATAAGGTCTGGGTCGGACGAAAACAAAGTGACTGATCTCTTTAAAGGTTTGTCCACTGCCGACCTTTTCATAAAGAGATAAGACAAATCGCCACAGAGGCCCAAAGAGGCCCACGGTAAAAGAACCACGCCCACTAGAAGGCGGTTAGCCAAAGATAATGATCTCACTCACAAAAGGTAAATATAAGATAACAAACTTATCTCAAAGGAAGATCACTAAACACTATTACAAATACACTGGAGTACCCAGGTATAACTCATACTCCAATTATACAAAAAACCTGCCTAAAGCCAGTACTGACTGTTCATACCCTGGACCGAGCTATAAGGTCCGGGTTGGAAGAAGACAAAGCGACCGACCGCTTTAAAGGTTGGTCCACTGCCGAACTCTTCATAAAGAGCTCGGACAAATCACCACAGAGGCCTAAGGAGGCCCACGGTAAAAGAACCACCGCCCACTAGAAGGCGGTTAGCCAAAGATAATGATCTCACCCACAAAAGATAAAGATAAGATAACAAACTTATCTCAAAAGAAGATCGCTAAACACTACTATAAATACCCTGGTGCACCCAGGTATAACTCATACTCCAATTCTACAAAAAACCTGCCTAAAGCCCGTACTGACTTAAGCATCAAAGTGTCTTGCAGGTACCACCACCCACCGATGATCGAGGACTAAGCAACTCCGCTACAACAAGTCGAACGCGACAGCTATAACCAGACTAGAAGGTTTCACCCGAGATCGACCACCCTGTTTCAGGTAACCCTCAGAACATTGCCGCCACTGCCGGAGAACCCTATAAGTCATTCCAAAACACCATGGTAGACAACGACCACACTTCCGGATTGGAAAACGGTACACCGAACACAGAAATCAAAGATACCATCTGTGACCAGCAAAATCGCCTTAAACAACTTGACCAAGGAGCCAAGAGACAATGAGAAGCCGAGCGGGATCTGCGAAGAGAAACAAGACGGTGTAGAGAGCAGGAAGAGAAACTCCAAAAGCTCAAAGCCAACCTCAAAGCTAAAGCTACACAATCCAATCGTGAAGCTAGCCCCCACAGAAAGCAAGACCCGTTCACGAAGGAAATCATGAAAGCTAAAGTTCCAAAGGAATTTAAAGCTCCTGACATGACCCCAAATTATGGAACATTGGATCCCAGCACCACCTCAGCAACTTCAGGAGCCGGATGTATCTCACAGACGCCTTAGACGCCACCCGCTGTAAAGCCTTCCCGACTACCCTCACCAAAACAGCTATAAAGTGGTTCGACAGTCTACCACCAAGATCAATCACGAGCTTCAATGACCTCGCCAAAAAATTCCTAGCTAGGTTCTCCATACAAAAGGATAAAGCCAAAGATGCTCCAAGCCTGCTAGGGATTAAGCAGAGAGATTAGGAAAGCCTCCGAAGCTACATGGAAAGGTTCAATAAAGCATGCCTCGACATACAGAGCCTCCCCACAAAAGCAACTCTCATGGACTCATCAACGGTGTACGTAAGGGACCCTTCAGCCACTCCATATCTAAGAAGCACCCTACATCAACATGGAGGAAAACTTCTGACTAGGGGAAACCTCCAAAGCCGGGTTCTCCTACCTAACTCGGGATAAAGATAAAGAGTCAAGAAAAAAGTAAGACCAATCCATAGAGAAGCCCAGGAAATACCATAACTATACCCCTCTTCGGGTATCCTTAGTGGACGTCTACCGGGAAATATGCAACACAGAAAAGATCCCACCACCCTGCCCAATTAAACACAAAAGGGGAGGAAGTCGGATCGAGTACTGCGAATACCACAGAATCTACGGGCACCCTTCTAACGAATGTTACGACTTGAAGAATGTCAAAGAAAAACAGGACCGAGAAGGACGACTAGATCGATACCTTGCCAATAGAACTGACGAGCCAAAAAAGAGAAGGAGGGACGAAGAGGGCGAACGAGCTGAATGTCCCCCTCACACCCCGGAAAGGCACGTTCATATGATCAACAGAGGATTCACAGGAGGAGAAATCTCCAAATCATCCCGCAAAAGACACCTTAAAGAAATATACAATGTCAATGAAGGGGTGGTGCACGAAATTGTGATTCACACTTTTCACAACTCCGCACAACTAACCAGCAAGTGCACTGGGTCGTCCAAGTAATACCTTACGTGAGTAAGGGTTGATCCCACGGAGATTGTCGGCTTGAAGCAAGCTATCGTCATCCTGTAAATCTTAGTCAGGCGGATTCAAATGGTTATGGGGTTTTGATAATTAAAAGATAAATAAAACATAAAATAAAATAAAGATACTTATGTAATTCATTGGTGGGAATTTCAGATAAGCGTTTAGAGATGCTTTGTTGCTTCTGAACCTCTACTTACCTATTGTCTTCTTCCAATCATGCGTGCTCCCTTCCATGGCAAGCTGTATGATCCTTTCGGATGAAAAATACCAGGTACGATCTCTGTACGGCTAATCAACTGTCGAATTTCTTGTCTCGGATGAAAAATACCATGTACAGCTACCGCACAGCTAGTCATCTGTCGGTTCTCAGTAGCTTCAGAATAGTATCTCTCTATCCTTTTGCACACAGTCACTGTGCCTAACATTCTCAAGTTTGAAGCTCATCACAGTCATCCCTTCCCAAATCCTACTCGTAATACCAGTGACAAGGTTTATACTTTTCGAATCTCAGGAATGCTGCCAATGGTTCTAGCCTACACCGCGAAAATACTAATCTCACGGACTCGGTCCGTGTATTAGATACCCAAGAGAATATACTCCGGCTGTCGTCCAATGACTACGTTGAACATCATATAGACCGCTTGTGGTTGTCAGGCACGCGGATCTTGGCTAAGCGAGTAACGAAAATAGGTGGTGATTATCAAGGGTCACCTCTTCATTTTGACTTAACTGAATTAACCATGAGAGTATATCTTGGAGAAGAAGTAGGCATGAATTGAAAGAAAAACAATAGTACTTGCATTAATTCATGAAGAACAGCAGAGCTCCACACCTTAATCTATGAAGTGTAGAAACTCCACCCTAGAAAATACATAAGAGAAAAGAGGTCTAGGAATGGCCATGAGGCAAGCCTCCAAACGTGAAAATAATGGTTTCCAAAGATGATAGATGATCATCCAGTCCGATTACAATAGTAAAAAGTGCTATTTTTACTAAACTAGTTACTAGGGTTTACAGAAATTAAGTAACTAAGTGCAGATAGTGCCGAAACCCACTTCCGGGGCCCACTTGGTGTGTGCTTGGGCTGAGCATTGAAGCTTTCACGTTCATAGGCCATTCTTGGAGTTAAACGCCAGCTTGGGTGCCAGTTTGGGCGTTTAACGCCAGTTTTGGTGCCAGTTCTGGTGTTTTACGCTAGAAAGTTTTTGGCTGGCGTTTAGCACCAGTTTGGGCCATCAAATGTCGGGGAAAGTATAGACTATTAAATATTGCTGGAAAGCCCAAGATGTCTACTTTCCAATGCAATTAAGAGCGCACCAATTGGGCTTCTGTAGCTCTAGAAAATCCACTTCGAGTGTAGGAGGGTCAGAATCCAACAGCATCTGCAGTCCTTTCTCAGCCTCTGAATCAGATTTTTGCTCAGGTCCCTCAATTTCAGTCAGAAAATACCTAAAATCATAGAAAAATACACAAACTCATATTAAAGTCTAGAAATATGATTTTTGAATAAAAATTAATAAAAATATAATAAAAAGTAACTAAAACATACTAAAAACCATGTAAAAACAATGCCAAAAAGGGTATAAATTATCCGCTCATCACAACACCAAACTTAAATTGTTGCTTGTCCCCAAGCAACTAAAATAAAATAGGATAAAAAGAAGAGAATATACAATAAGTTTCAAAAATATCAATGAAGATTAGTTTCAATTAGATGAGCGGGACTAGTAGCTTTTTGCTTCTGAACAGTTTTGGCATCTCACTTTATCCTTTGAAGTTCAGAATGATTGGCATCCATAGGTACTCAGAATTCAGATAGTGTTATTGATTCTCCTAATTCAGTATATTGATTCTTGAACACAGCTACTTTATGAGTCTTGGCCATGACCCTAAGCATTTTGTCTTCTAGTATTACTACCGGATACATAAATGCCACAGACACAAAACTGGGTGAACCTTTTCAGATTGTGACTCAGCTTTGCTAGAGTCCCCAGCTAGAGGTGTCCAGAGTTCTTAAGCACACTCTTTTTGCTTTGGACCACGACTTTAACCGCTCAGTCTCAAGCTTTTCACTTGACACCTTCACGTCACAAGTACATGGTTAGGGACAGCTTGATTTAGCCGCTTAGGCCAGGATTCTATTCCTTTGGGCCCTCCTATCCACTGATGCTCAAAGCCTTGGATCCTTTTTACCCTTGCCTTTTAGTTTAAAGGGTTATTGGCTTTTTGCTCTTGCCTTTTGGTTTAAAGAGCTATTGGCTTTTTCTGCTTGTTTTTCTTTTTCTTTCTTTTTCTTTATTTTTTGCCAATTTTTTTTTATATTTTTTCGCAAGCTTTTGCTTTTCACTGCTTTTTCTTGCTTCAAGAATCAATTTTATGATTTTTCAGATTATCAATAACATTTCTCCTTTTTTATTATTCTTTCAAGAGCCAACAATTTTAACATTCATAAACTTCACTATAAAAAATATGCACTGTTCAAGCATTCATTCAGAAAACAAAAAGTATTGCCACCACATCAAAATAATTAAACTATTTTCAAGATAGAATTCGAAATATACGTACTTCTTTTTCTTTTTCAGAAAACTTTTTCATTTAAGAAAGGTAAAAGATTCATGGAACAATCATGACTTTAAGACATAGACACTAAACACTAATGATCATGTAATGAAGACACAAACATAGTCAAAACATAAAGCATAAAAACCAAAAACAGAAAAGAAAATAAACAAGGGAATTAAAGAACGTGTCCACCTTAGTGATGGTGGCTTCTTCTTCCACTTGAGGAACCAATGGAGTTCTTGAGCTCCTCTATGTCTCTTCTTTGCTTTTGTTGCACCTCTTCCTATAGGTTTCTCCGGCCTTAGGTGCCATTAGTGGTTATGGAAAGCAAAAAGCTGAGCTTTTCCGCACCAAACTTAAAGGGTTTTCTCGTTCTCGAGCAAAAGTGGATAGAAGGGAGTAGAAGAAGAATGGTGCAATTAATTTTGAAAACTTATTATTTTATGCAAGAAAAATAATAAAAGAGTTGAAAAGAATTTGAAAAGATAGGTAAGTTTTGAAAATATTTTGGAAGGATTTGAAAAGAATTGGAGAAGAATTAAAAAGAATTGGAAAGATTATTAATTTTTGAAAATAGAAATTGAAAGATGAACGTTTAAAATATGTTTGATGCAAAAAATTATGAATTAAAACATGAAAAATTGAAAAAAATCGAATTGGAAACAAAACTACCTCCCTTGTGTCATCCTGGCGTTAAACGCCCAGAATGGTATCCATTCTGGCGTTTAACGCCCACTTGACTGCCATTTTGGGCGTTTAACGCCCAGCCAGGTACCCTGGCTGGCGTTAAACGCCAAGAATCCTTCTTTGCTGGGCATTTTTCTGAACGCCCAGAATACTGCCATTTCTGGCATTAAACACCCAGAATGCTGCCCATTCTGGCGTTTAATGCCCAGAATACTGCCTGCATGGGCGTTAAACGCACATTTTGCTATCCTTAATGGCGTTTAAACGCCAGTAAGCCTGTCCTCTAGGATGTGCTATTTTTGATGTTGTTTTTGATTCCGCTTTAATTCTGCAGCTATTTTTATGACTCCACATGATCATCGACCTAAAGAAAACATAAAATAACAATGGAAAACAAATAAATATAATTAAATAACATTGGGTTGCCTCCCAATAAGTGCTTCCTTAATGTCAATAGCTTGACAGTGAGCTCTTAGAGAGCTTCACAAAAACACAAAGCATGATGGTGGCCTCCCAACAACAAACTTAGAGTTTGAATGTGAGGGCTCTGCTTGACTCTGTAATGAGAAAAGTTTTTCATGCTTCCTCTCCATGGTTACAAACGAAGATCCTTGAGCCTTAAACACAAGGTAGTCCTCATTAGGGAGCTCCTTAGTGGTCAGTGGACGTCCATTGAGGTATTCCTCACTGGAAATCACTGCCTCCTCCTCCTCTATAGGTTCGGCCACTTTGGATATATTGATGGCCTTGCACTCTCTCTTTGGATTCTCTTCTGTATTGCTTGGGAGAGTACTAGGAGGAGTTTTAGTAACTCTTTTACTCAGCTGACCCACTTGTGCCTCTAGATTTCTAATAGAGGACCTTGTTTGAGTCATGAAACTGTGAGTGGTCTTAGTTAGATCAGAGACTATGGTTGCTAAGTTAGAGAGGCTCTACCTAGAATTCTCTGTCTGTTGCTGAGATGATGATGGAAAAGGTCTGCTATTGTCAAACTAAATTCTCCCACCATTATTATTATTGAAGCTTTGTTGAGGCTTCTATTGATCCTTCCATGAGAAATTTGGATGATTTCTCCATGAAGGATTATAGGTGTTTCCATAGGATTCTCCCATATAATTCACCTCTTCCATTGTAGGATTCTCAGGGTCGTAAGCTTCTCTTTTAGAGGAGGCTTCTTTAGTACTGCTGGATGCAGCTTGCAATCCAGTCAGACTCTGAGAAATCATATTGACTTGCTGAGTCAATATTTTGTTCTGAGCCATTATGGCATTCAGAGTATCAACCTCAAGAATTCCTTTCTTCTGAGTCATCCCATTATTCACAGGATTTCTTTCAGAAGTATACATGAACTAGTTATTTGCAACCATCTCAATGAGTTCCTGGGATTCTGCAGCGGTTTTCTTCAGATGAAGGGATCCACCAGTAGAGTGGTCCAATGACATCTTAGATAATTCAGACAGACCATCATAGAATATACATAAGATGCTCCATTCTAAAAGCATGTCAGAAGGACACCTTTTGATCAATTGCTTGTATCTTTCCCAAGCTTCATAGAGGGATTCACCTTCCTTCTGTCTGAAGGTTTGGACTTCCACTCTAAGCTTGCTCATCTTTTGAGGTGGAAAGAATTTGGCCAAGAAAGCATTGACCAACTTTTTCCAAGAGTTCAGGCTTTTTTTAGGTTGTGAGCCCAACCATGTCCTAGCTCTGTCTCTTACAGCAAAGGGGAAAAGCATAAGTCTGTAGACCTCGAGATCAACCCCATTGGTCTTAACGGTGTCACATATTTGCAAGAATTCAGCTAAGAACTGATGAGGATCTTCCAATGGAAGTCCATGAAACTTGCAATTCTGCTGCATTAGAGAAACTAATTGAGGCTTAAGCTCAAAGTTGTTTGCTCCAATTGCAGGAATTGAGATGATTCTTTCATAGAAGTCAGAAGTTGGTGCAGTAAAGTCACCAAGCATCTTCCTTGCATCTCCACCATTGTTATTGGGTTCGGCTGCCATGTTTACTTCTTTTTCGAAAATTTTTGTAAGGTCCTCTCTAGAGTGTTGTGCTTTAGCTTCTCTTAGCTTCCTCTTCAGAGTCCTTTCAGGTTCAGGATTAGCTTTAACAAGGATGTCTTTATCCCTGTTCCTGCTCATATGAAAAAGAAGGGAACAGAAAAGAAGAGGAATCCTCTATGTCACAGTATAGAGATTCCTTTATGTGAGTAGAAAAATGGAAGAATAGAAGAATAAGAAGAGAGAGGAGATGAGAAGAATTCGAACACAGAGAGAGGGAGAGGGTTCGAATTATTAGTAGAAGAAAAGTGTTAGTAATTAAATAAAATAAATAGAAAGAGATGAGAGAGAGAGGTGATGTGTATTTTCAGAAAACGAATTCCAAACACACAAAACTCACCGGCAAGTGCACCGGGTCGCATCAAGTAGTAAAACTCATGTGAGTGAGGTCGATCCCACATGGATTGATGGATCAAGCAACTTTAGTGGGTGATTAGTTTAGTCAAGCTAACATTGAGTGATTTGAGTGACAATTGAAGCCAACAGAATGTAAATTTGCAGGAATTATAAAGTGCAGAAAGTAAAATTGCAAGTAACTTAAAGAGCAAGAAATGTAAATTACAAGAATCTTAAATGACAAGAAATGTAAAGTGCATCAAATGTAAAGGGGAGTGGGTGCTGGAAATTAAAGAAAGCAATAGATTAAGCAACTGGAAATATAAATTGCAGGAAGAATAAACCGAACTGGGTGTTGGGAGCAATATAAACAGAGAAGCAAATTGGAAGCAATGCAACAGAAAGTAAAATTTCTTAAAGACTTTAAAGACAGAAAGACTATGCTTAATTTTGCAGCAATTTAAAAGAAGATTGAAGATCTCAGGAGTGAAAGAGACTAGAAAACAAGTCTAGATCTCAAATCCTTCCTTGATCCAACAAGAACAATTGCAAGAGAAATTAAAGAAAAGTAAATTGCAGAAGCCAAGAGAAGGTGAAGCAGTAAACAGGAATGGAAATTCAATTGTGCAGAGAAAGTAAACAAGAAAATTCTCAAGGTGGGATTGAGACAGAATTTCCCCAATTCTCAACACCCAAGACTCAAGACAAGTGTAATTGAAATTGAAAACAAGAAAACTAAGAGGAAGAGAATTCAATTCTCCTTCCCCAAACTCAGAAACTCAGAACAATTCAAAATCCCAAAAGCTCTCCAAAAACTACCCAACAAAACTAAGAAGGAAAGCTCTCCTAAAACTTAAATCCTAAGCTATTTATACACTTTCTTCAAATGGTCTTCAAGCTTTGAATTGGGCCTTTGCTCTTGATGGAATTGGGTTGATAAAGGCCTTGGTTGATTGCTCTTGGAGTTGGAGAAAGATCCATTGTGAACCGGGTTGAAATCGTAAAAGTTTGAGTAAAAGTTTGAGTAAAAGTTTGAGGCAAACTTTTACTCAAACTTTTTATACCAGATGGCTTCACTTGCTGCTACCAACGTTTGGGCTAAAGTTTGAGGTCAAACTTTTGCTCAAACGTTGGCCCCCTTGTGTATATGTGTGGCGCCAACGTTTGCCGAAAAGCTTGAGGCAAACGTTGGCGCAAACTTTTCTCCTCCAGGGTGTGCAAGTGTGGCGCCAACGTTTGCCAAAAAGTTTGAGGCAAACGTTGGCGCAAGCTTTTCTCCTCCAGGGTGTTGGTTTTGTGATGCCAACGTTTGCCAAAAAGTTTGAGGCAAACGTTGGCTCAAGCTTTTCTCCCAAAAGTTTGAGCTAAAGTTTGAGGCAAACTTTTGCTCAAGCTTTTTTTCCTCTGGAGTGTTTTCAATTCTTCCAAAAGTTTGAGCTAAAGTTTGAGGCAAACTTTGGCTCAAGCTTTTTTTTCTCTGGCATGTTTTCAACTCTTCTAAAAGTTTGAGCTAAAGTTTGAGGCAAACTTTGGCTCAAACTTTTTGTTCTCTCTTGCTCCTAGCCATTCCTTCTTCCTTCAACCTTCTTCAAAACTCTTTTCACCTATCATCAATCAATCAAAACAATCAAAGCTATGCCCCAAATCATAAGATTGTGTTTCTTTCATAATATATGACAATTATATCACAAAATCTCATGAAAGTGCATTAATTCATCCATGGTTGATTGAATCAAAGGAAACATGGAAATCTACCCAATTGGCTTGCTTATGGCTTAAGAAAGTGCATAAAACCTATTGAAAATAAAAGAAAAAGCATAGAAAAACATGACATGGTGACATGTCATCAAGAGGGAATTCGCATATTAATTAAAAGAAAAGAAAAATATTTTTGTTTTTATTTTAATTATAAGTTAGAATTCGAAATTTAAGAAAAGAAATAAAAGCAAAGTGAAAAATAAATTAATTAATTGAAAAAATTTTTGAAAAATTTGTTAGTTAGTTTTCGAAAATTAGAGAGAGAGAAGAGTAGTTAGGTGGTTTTGAAAAAGATAAGAAATAGTAAACTTTTAAAATCAAACAAAAAGTCAAGTAGTTAATTGAAAAAGATTTGAAAATTTTGAAAAGATAAGAAGTTAGAAAAATATTTTGAAATTAAAATTTTGAAAAAGATATGATTTGAAATTTATTTTGAAAAAGATTAAGAAGGAAATTAAAAAGATTTGATTTTTAATTAAAGTTGATGACTTGACTAACAAGATACTAAAAGATATGATTTTAGAATTTTAAAGATTGAACCTTTCCTAACAAGAAAGTAACAAACTTGAAATTTTTGAATCAAAACATTAAATGTTAGCAATAATTTCAAAAATTATGAAGTAAAAATAAGAAAAAGATTTTAAAAATTTATTTTGAAGAATTTTCGAAAATATTAAGAAGAAAAATGAAAAAGATTTGATTTTGAAAAAGATTTGAAAAGATAAAAATTTTAAATTGAAATTTTGACTTGACTAATAAGAAACAAGTAAATTTTAAAATTTTTTGACTAAGTCAACCCAAAATTTCGAAAATTATGAGTGAAATATGGAAAAGATATTTTTTTGATTTTTTGAATTAATTGAGGAAAGAGAAAAACAACAAAATGACTCAAGACATAAAAATTTAAGATAAAAACAAATAATGCATGCAAGAACACTTTGAATGTCAAGATGAACACCAAGAACACTTTGAAGATCATGACGAACATCAAGAACATACTTTTGAAAATTTTTAAGAAAAGAAAGACATGCAAGACACCAAACTTAAAAATTTTTAATGTTTAGACACTATGAATTCGAAAATGCATATGAAAAACAACAAAAAAAACACAAAACAAGAAAATCACAGGATTAAACAAAGAAAATCATCAAGAATAACTTGAAGATCAAAGAACAACACAATGCATATATTTTTGAAAATTGCAGAAAAATTAAAACATGCAATTGACACCAAACTTCAAATTTGACACAAGACTCAAACAAGAAACACAAATTTTTTTTTGGTTTTTATGATTTTATTAAAAAAAAATTTTTGTATATTTTTTTTCCAAATTAAAAATAAAAAATGTAAACATAAAATAAAATTACCCAATCTAAGCAACAAGATGAACCGTCAGTTGTCCAAACTCGAACAATCCCCGGCAATGGCGCCAAAAACTTGGTGCACGAAATTGTGATTCACATTTTTCACAACTCCGCACAACTAACCAGCAAGTGCATTGGGTCGTCCAAGTAATACCTTACGTGAGTAAGGATCGATCCCACAGAGATTGTCGGCTTGAAGTAAGTTATGGTCATCCTGTAAATCTTAGTCAGGCGGATTCAAATGGTTATGAGGTTTTGATAATTAAAAGATAAATAAAACATAAAATAAAATAAAGATACTTATGTAATTCATTGGTGGGAATTTCAGATAAGCGTTTGGAGATGCTTTGTTGCTTCCGAACCTCTGCTTTCCTATTGTCTTCTTCCAATCATGCGTGCTCCCTTCCATGGCAAGCTGTATGATCCTCTCGGATGAAAAATACTAGGTACGATCTCTGTACGGCTAATCAACTGTCGGATTTCTCGTCTCGGATGAAAAATACCATGTATAGCTACCGCACGGCTAATCATCTATCGGTTCTCACTAGTGTTGGAATAGGATCTCTCTATCCTTTTGCACATTGTCACTGCGCCCAACATTCGCAAGTTTGAAGCTCGTCACAGTCAACCCTTCCCAGATCCTACTCGGAATACCATAGACAAGGATTAGACTTTCCGGATCTCAGGAATGCTGCCAATGGTTCTAGCCTATACCACCAGGATACTAATCTCACGGACTCGGTCCGTGTATTAGATACCCAAGAGAATATACTCTGGCTGTCATCCAATGACTATGTTGAACATCATGTAGACCGTTTGTGGTTGTCTGGCACGCGGATCTTGGCTAAGCGAGTAACGAAGATAGTGGGTGATTGTCACGGGTCACCCCTTCATTCTGACTTAACTGAATTAAGTACGAGAGTATATCTTAGAGAAGAAGTAGGCGTGAATTGAAAGAAAAACAATAGTACTTGCATTAATTCATGAAGAACAACAGAGCTCCACACCTTAATCTATGAAGTATAGAAACTCCACTGTAGAAAATACATAAGAGAAAAGAGTTCTAGGCATGACCGTGAGGCCAGCCTCCAAACGTGAAAATAATGGTTTCCAAAGATGATAGATGATCATCCAGTCCGATTACAATAGTAAAAAGTGCTATTTATACTAAACTAGTTATTAGGGTTTACAGAAATTAAGTAACTAAGTGCAGATAGTGCAGAAATCCACTTCCGGGGCCCACTTGGTGTGTGCTTGGGCTGAGCATTGAAGCTTTCACATGCATAGGCCATTCTTGGAGTTAAACGCCAGCTTGGGTGCCAGTTTGGGCATTTCATGCCAGTTTTGGTGCCAGTTCTGGCGTTTTACGCCAGAAAGTTTTTGGCTGGCGTTTAGCGCCAGTTTGGGCCATCAAATCTCGGGAAAAGTATGGACTATTATATATTATTGCTAGAAAGCCCAGGATGTCTAATTTCCAACGCAATTGAGAGCACGCCAATTGGATCTCTGTAGCTCCAGAAAATCCACTTCGAGTGCAGGAGGGTCAGAATCCAACAGCATCTGCAGTCCTTTCTCAGCCTCTGAATTAGATTTTTGCTCAGGTCCCTCAATTTCAGCCAGAAAATACCTAAATCACAGAAAAACACACAAACTCATAGTAAAGTCCAGAAATGTGATTTTTGAATAAAAACTAATAAAAATATAATAAAATGTAACTAAAACATACTAAAAACTATGTAAAAATAATGCCAAAAAGGTATAAATTATCCGCTCATCAAGGGGATAGGTCATCGGATCTCCCCACTATTTCTTTCACCAAAGAAGACGCTACGGGCATCCTTCCTTGGCATGATGACCCCGTAGTCATCACCATCATACTGGCTAATGCCAACCTCCATCGAACACTGATTGACCAGGGAAGCTCCGCAGATATGTTGTTCAAATCCGCCTTCGACAAGCTCGGCCTACAAGAAAAGGAGCTCAGAGCATATCCCAACAGCCTATTCCGGCTCAGAGTCGCCCTAATCCAACCCCTAGGATACATCCTGCTACACACGACCTTCGGAAAGGGAACCCGGTCTAGAACACTGAGCATAGACTACATAGTAGTCGACGTGAACTCCACGTACAATGCCCTTATAGGCTGGACAACCCTAAACCAGCTCGTCGCAGTAGTCTCAACTCCCCACCTATGCATGAAGTTCCCAACCCCAGAAGGCGTAGCCACCGTCAAAGGAGGCCAAAAACTCGCGCGACGCTGCTACAATGAAAGCCTGAACCTAAAGGGCAACCCTAGAGGAAAAGAAGCCAACACCATTAAACTCGGAGGAACCCGGGCTCGCAAAGAACTTCGTCCTCAACCGGAAGGCGAGACCGAAGAGGTCCAAATCGAAGATACCCGAGATAAAACAACAAACATAGGTGCAAACCTAAAGGAAGACCTAAAGGAGCTGCTAATAAAGTTCCTAAGGGATAATTCCGACCTCTTCGCATGAAAGGCCGCGGACATGCCCAGCATAGATCCCAGCTTAATGTGCTATAAACTGGCAGTGTACCTCGGATCTCGACCAGTGCAACAAAAGCGCAGGAAGCTCGGACCAGAGAAATCACAAGTCGTGGAGGAACAGGTGCAGGCCTTGCTAGATGCCGGGTTCATAAGGGAGGTCAAGTACCCACTATGACTGGCCAACGTTGTACTGGTCAAAAAGCCAAACGGAAAGTGGCGGATGTGTGTAAACTACAACGATCTTAATATAGCCTGCCCAAAAGGATCCCTATCCCCTCCCGAATATCGACACCCTGGTCGACGCCTCGTCCACTAGTAGAAAAATCACTTTTAGCGGCCATTTATTTTGTTTTTAGCAGAAATAAAAATTGCCGCTATTACATTTACCGGCAATTAGACATTAACCGTCTTATGCTCTGTCGCTAAAAGGGTTTAGCGGCAATTATAACCTTTGCCGGTAAAGACCATTTTAATTACCGCAAAAAGTATATAACTTTTAGCGGCTATTTTCTTGGAAATTTATATGGCTACCAAAAGTAATTCTAAAATTGGAATGTTATTCACATGTAGTGGCCATTACTATTGCCGCCAAAAAATTATTTTATCGGCAATTTGTATGACTACTAAAAATAATCCTAGAATTATAATGTTATTCACTTTTAGTTGCTATTACTATTGCCGCTAAAATTTTAAGACCCTTTTAAAAAACTCACTCTTTTAGAAATAACAACCTATCTTTTTTTCAAAAATTTCAAATTATTTTTACCAAAAATTATTATTATTATACATAATATAAATATACTAAAATTAATTACTACAAAATAAAATTTTTCATTCAATTCAAAAGGAGCTCACTGGCAAGAAAACGCCAGTAAGAGGTACAATTGGGCGTTAAATGCCCAAAAGAAGCTTCTACTGGGCGTTTAACGCCAGTAATGATACCTTTCTGGGCGTTTAACGCCAAACTTGCAGCATCCTGGGCGTTCAGAAAAACACCCAGTGACAAAAGATTTCTGGCGTTTAACGTCAGCCAGAAGCAACAGCTGGGCATTAAACGCCCAAAAGAGGCTACAGATGGGCGTTAAACGCCCAAAACAAGCAGCGGTTGGGCGTTTAACGCCAGGATTGTGGAGGGGAGGAAGTTTTTGTTCCCAACTTGATTTTTTTTCAAATTTTCATATTTCCATCCATACTTTCTTGCATAAACATGTTCCCATACTTTCATTTTTCAAACTCTTTTCCAAAAATACTAAAAATATCTTAATCCTAAAATTAAATCTTTCTCAATTCTTCTTCAACTTCTTTTCAAAACTTTTCAACTCATCAATATCTTTTTCAAATCTTCACAATATCTTTTTTAAAACAAATCTATCTTTTCCAAATATCTTTCATATCTTTTCAATTTTAAATTACATATTTTTTCCTATCATACTTATCTTTTACAAATCATATTTTCTATCATATCTTTTTCAAAAATTTTCGAAAACCCACCCCCTTCCCTTTAAATCCTCCTTCGGCCTCCCTCCTCTCCTCCACAATTCGAACTTGGCTCTCCCTATATCCCTCTCCTTTCCTTTCTTTTGCTTGAGGACAAGCAAACCTCTAAGTTTAGTGTGTTTATCTGTGATCACTAAGCCAATACTCACCAAGATCATGGCTCCTAAGGGAAAACAAACCACCTCAAGAGGCAAGAAAGAGAATATTCTAAAACCACTTTGGAATCAAGGGAAGTTCTTAACCAAAGAACATTCAGACCATTACTACAAAATAATGGGTCTAAGGTCAGTGATCCCAGAAGTTAAATTCGATCTGAAAGAAGACAAATATCTGGAGATCCAAGAGCAAATTTGAAACAGGAGCTGGGAAATCCTAGCTAATCCTGAGACAAAGGTGGAAAGAAACATGGTTCAAGAATTCTACTCTAATCTGTGGCAGACAGACAGGCAGAGAATAGTTGAAACCGCATTCTATGACTATCGAACTCTGGTCAAAGGGAAGATTGTTCACCTCCACCTTGACAAAATAAGAGAGATCTTCAAGCTGCCTCAACTGCAAGATGACCCGAACTCCTTTAATAGGAGAATGATGAGACCAAATAAGAGCTTGGACAAAATTCTAGAGGACATATGCCTCCCTGGAGCCAAATGGACAACCAACACAAAGGGTGTCCCAAACCAACTCAAGAGAGGAGATCTCAAACCAGTCGCCAGAGGCTGGTTGGACTTCATTGGGCGTTCTATACTGCCCACTAGCAACCGCTCTGAAGTCACCATCAAAAGAGAAGTGATGATTCATTGCATTATGTTGGGAAAAGAAGTGGAAGTTCATCAGCTGATTTCTTGTGAGCTTTACACAATTGCAAAGAAGAACTCCAAAGATGCCAAATTGGCTTATCCAAGCTTAATCTCTCTGCTATGTAAAGATGCTGGGGTAAAGATGGGAGTAGATGAGTATATCTCAGTTGAGCAACTAATCACCAAAAAGTCAATGGGAGGACAACAAGTGCAGGACGACCCCATCAAAAGGAGAGCACAGGAGTTTGTCCCGAAAATCCCTCAAATTGAATACTAGGGGTGCCTAGAAGTATCTATCACCAAGTTGTAAGAAGCTATGGATCAACTGAAGGAAGAACAGCAAAATCAAAACAGCATGCTCTGCAAACTGCTTAGGGAAGAAGAAGAGCAAGGGCGTGAACTGAAGGAACTGAAGTGCCAGAAGCTATCTCCTGAAGGGCCAAGCACCCCACAGACTAAAGAGGCATCTACCTCCCAAAATAAAGGTTGTTGAGTCCTAATCTTAACCTTAACTCTGGGATAATTATTCTTATTAGAAATCTACCTTAGAAGTTATATATGAGTAGTAGTAATTAGTATCTTTATTTTTAATTTTATCTCTAATTAAGCTATAATTTATTTTTCTCATCATCATTAAACATGAATAAAATATCAAATTTTTAGAATAAGGAGGCAATAATTTTTTTCAAGTCTTTAATAAGAAAAATTCAAATTATTTATATGTGGTGGCAATACTCTTTGTCTTCTGAATGAATGCTTGAACAGTGCATAATTTTGATAGTGGAGTTTATGAATGTTAAATCTGTTGGCTCTTGAAAGAATGACGAAAGAGGAAAAATGTTATTGATAATCTGAAATATCATAAAATTGATTCTTGAAGCAAGAAAAAGCAGCAAATATATATATATAGAAAGAAAAAGAAAAAGTAAGCAGCAAAAGCCAATAGCCCTTTAAACCAAAAGGCAAAGGGAAAAAAAGGATCCAAGGCTTTGAGCATTAATGGATAGGAGGGCCAAAGGAATAAAATCCTGGTCTAAGCGGCTAAACCAAGCTGTCCCTAACCATATGCTTGTGGCATGCAGGTCCAAGTGAAAAGCTTGAGACTGAGTGGTTAAAGTCGTGATCCAAAGCAAAAAGAGTGTGCTTAAGAACTCTGGACACCTCTAATTGGAGACTTTAGCAAATCTGAGTTACAATCTAAAAAGGTTAACCCAGTTATGTGTCTGTGGCATTTATGTATCCGGTGGTAATACTGGAAAATAAAGTGCTTAGGGCCACGGCCAAGACTCAGAAAGCAGCTGTGTTCAAGAATCAACATACTAAACTAGGAGAATCAATAACAATATCCGAATTCTAAGTTCCTATAGATGCCAATCATTCTAAACTTCAAAGGATAAATTGAGATGCCAAAACTGTTCAGAAGCAAAAAGCTACTAGTCCCGCTCATCTAATTAGAATTTAAGCTTCATACAGAAACTCTGAGATGATTTTGCCTCTTGATTTTCTTTTTATCCTATGTTATTTATCTAGTTGCCTGAGGACAAGCAACAGTTTAAGTTTGGTGTTGTGATGAGCGGATATTTTATATGCTTTTTGGGGGTGATTTCATGTAGTTTTTAGTATGTTTTAGTTAGTTTTTAGTATATTTTTATTAGTTTTTAGGCAAAATTCATATTTCTAGTCTTTACTAGGAGTTTGTGTACTTTTCTATGATTTCAGGTATTTTCTGGCTGAAATTGAGGGATCTGAGCAAAAATCTGATTCAGGCTGAAAAAAAGACCGCTGATGCTGTTGGATTCTGACCTGCTTACACTCGAAATGGATTTTCTGGAGCTACAGGAGTCCAACTGGCACGCTCTCAATTGCGTTGGAAAGTATACATCCAGGGCTTTCCAGAAATATATAATAGTCTATACTTTGCTCAATGATAAACAACGTAAACTGGCATTTAACGCCAGTTCCATGTTTCATTCTGGCATTAAACGCCAGAAATAGGTTACAAGTTGGAGTTAAATGCCCAAAACAGGTTACAACCTGGCGTTTAACTCCAGAAACAGCCTAGGCACGTGTAAAGCTCAAGTCTCAGCCTCAGAACACACCAAGTGGGCCCCAAAAGTGGATTTCTGCACTATCTATCATAGTTTACTCATTTTCTGTAAACCTAGGTTACTAGTTTAGTATTTAAACAACTTTTAGAGATTTATTTTGCGGCTCATGACATTTTTAGATCTGAACATTGTATCTTTGACGGTATGAGTCTCTAAACTCCATTGTTGGGGGGTGAGGAGCTCTGCTGTGTCTCGATGAATTAATGCAACTATTTCTGTTTTCTATTCAAACACGCTTGTTTCTATCTAAGATATTTATTTGCACTTTAATATGATGAATGTGATGATCTGTGACACTCATCACCATTCTCAACCTATGAACGCGTGCCTGACAACCACCTCCGTTCTACCTTAGATTGAATGAGTATCTCTTGGGTTCCTGGTTCATGAGTCTAATCGCCTCTCCTGACAACAGAACTTTCAGATCCGTGAGACCAGAGTCTTCGTGGTATAAGCTAGAATCCATTGGCAGCATTCTTGAGATTTAGAAAGTCTAAAGCTTGTCTGTGGTATTCCAAGTAGGATCTGGGAAGGGATGACTGCTACGAGCTTCAAACTCACGAGTGCTGGGCGTAGTGACAGACGCAAAAAGATCAATGGATTCTATTCTGATACGTGGTCAAGAGGGCATTTTTGTCATCTTAGAGTTAAGGGACAGAATGGTAATCTCTTCACATTCAAAGATCTGAATACTAGAAGAATCATACCATGCCGGTCTTGGAGATCTAGAAGACCGAGAGTTCGTCTCAAAAACAGTGGTGCTGAAAGGGCGACAACTCATAAGGCCCAATAGGCTAAGTCAGGACAGCAAGAAGCCCAATAATGCTTTTCAAATTCAGTGGGAGGCATAATTTATTAATTATTTCGAATTTATTAGGCTATTATTTTAATTTATTTTTCTGTTAGAGTTTGTTAGAAGATTTGATTTAGTTATAATTTGCTTAGTAGTATTTTTAGGATTTTAAATTTTAAATCAAATCTGATATAATCCAATAAGATCAAATCTGATTTAAATTAGTTATCTTATCTTTAGGATTTTAAAATTTAAATCAAATCTGATCTAATCCAATAAGATCAAATCTGATATAAATTAGTTATCTTATCTTATCTTTTAGCTAGTTTGTTTGGGGTCTATTTAAACACCTTCTGGTGAGACAATTTAGATAACTTTGATGAATAAAAATTTCCTTAGTTACTTTTTAAGCACGTTTTATTGTGTGAGAAGTGAGGTAAGTGATTTGCTTCGCTTGTTGCATGGAGAAGATTGAGTGATTCAATTTTCGTCCCTCTGATCTAGGTTGTCAAGGACAAGTTCTTTGAAGGTCTAGTAGGGAGCCCCTTCCGGTGACCTAGGTTGCTAAAAACAGGTTTCTTAGAGGTCTAGTAGGAAAAACCCTTTATCTATCTTTTTAATATTTTCTTATCATCTGGTATCAGTTACAGGTCATAGGTAAATTCTTATTTATCTACACGTTCCATGGGTCTTGTTTAGTCTTTTTTTTCTCTTTAATTTTCTGTAAATTCACGTTAGAGTCAAACGAAGAAAAAATGAAAAAAAAATTTTCTTTTTTTAATTTTGTTTTTGCAATTATTCCATCTTTAAGTCAGTGTCTGGAAAAAAAAATAATAAAAGAATGATTGAGTATTACGATAGTGATGATGAAGGAAGCTCATATGCGAAAAAGAGTTCTCAGTTTCAAATCCCTGTATTCAAAGGGAGGGATGATCCTGAAGCGTATTTTAGATGGGAAAGGAAGGTAGAATCGATTTTTGCAAATTGCATCCTTTCGGAAGAAAAGAAGGTTCAACTGGTACAAGCCAATTTTTCCAATGCTGCCTGTATATGGTGGACTGAATTAGGAAGATCTAGAAGATGGTACAGAAAGCGCCCAATTAGCAGCTGGAAGAAGATGAAGAAAATCATGAGGAGGCAGTTTGTGCCATCATTATACCACAATATATTTTTTGGCAAATTTTTTACGTTACAACAAGGCTCACAATTAGTGATGGAGTACCACAAGGAGTTTCTATATTTGATGGACATGGCTAATATTAAAAGGAGTCCTGAGGTTCTTAAGGACCGATTTTTGTTTGGATTACGTGAAGAACTTACAGATGAAGTCCAACGTTATCGTTACACGACCATGGACAATTTGGTCAAATTGGCCATTGACTGGGAGCAAGTGCAACAAATGATAGATCGCCATAACAAGAGGAATTCTTCTATGCCTATCTTTCATTCTTCTTCAAAGCCAGAGATGGAAGAATTTGTTGAGTATGCTGTAGAGGGTGATGTGTCCTTGGAAGATTCAACAGTGCAGAATTTCTCAACTGGCTCCTTGGGATGTGAGCAATTTGAAAAATATGAGAGAAAAGAAATTGAGAAAGAGAATGAGTGTTTGAGTGAAAAGAATCCATGTTTGATTGAAAGCGAGAGTTTTGAGAGAAAAGATGAGAATAGTGAGCGAGAGGAGTCAATGAGTGACAAAAAAACTGAGAGCAATAAACACACTTCTGAGAGAGATCTGGAAAGTTCTAGCCTAGACAAGAGTGCATTAGTCTCATTGAAATCCATAGAATCCTTAGTTTCTCATACATCTAACCAAGAAATTCCTAGTGTTTTTATATCAACTTTCCCAGGCTTTGTAGATTCACTGATCAATTATGGAGGCATTAATATAGATGAAAAGGAAGGAAGACAAATTGCACACTTTGGACAAGATGGTGAAAGTATGGTTGGAAAAATTGAACTGGCACACATGAAGGACATAGCCGCAATTCAATGTGTAGAGAAGAGTCATCAAACTATGGTATTTAAACCCGGAGATTGGGTTTGGATTCCTTGGAGGGACGAAGAGCATCTCATGCAAGATTCGAGGACAAATCTTTTTGAAGAGGGAGAGAATGATACGTGATCAAGAGGGCATTTTCGTCATCTTAAAGTTAAGGGACAGAATGGTAATCTCGTCACATTCAAAGATCTGAATACTAGAAGAATCATACCATACCGGTCTTGGAGATCTAGAAGACCGAGAGTTCATCTCAAGAACAGTGGTGCTGAAAGGGCGACAACTCATAAGGCCCAATAGGCTAAGTCAGGACAGCAAGAAGCCCAATAATGCTTTTCAAAATCAGTGGGAGGCATAATTTATTATTTATTTCGAATTTATTAGGCTTTTATTTTAATTTATTTTTCTGTTAGAGTTTGTTAGAAGATTTGATTTAGTTATAATTTGCTTAGTAGTATTTTTAGGATTTTAAATTTTAAATCAAATCTGATCTAATCCAATAAGATCAAATCTGATTTAAATTAGTTATCTTATCTTTAGGATTTTAAAATTTAAATCAAATCTGATCTAATCCAATAAGATCAAATCTGATTTAAATTAGTTATCTTATCTTTTATCTAGTTTGTTTGGGGTCTATTTAAACACCTTCTGGTGAGACAATTTAGATAACTTTGATGAATAAAAATTTCCTTAGTTGCTTTTTAAGTACGTTTTATTGTGTGAGAAGTGAGGTGAGTGATTTGTTTCGCTTGTTGCATGGAGAAGATTGAGTGATTCAATTTTTGTCCCTCTGATCTAGGTTGTCAAGGACAAGTTCTTTGAAGGTCTAGTAGGGAGCCCCTTCCGGTGACCTAGGTTGCTAAGAACAGGTTTCTTAGAGGTCTAGTAGGAAAAACCCCTTTTATCTATCCTTGTGTAATATTTTCTTATCATATTCCATCACAAGTGAGAACCGACAGATGATTAGCCATGTACATGGACCTTTTTCACTGAGAGGACAGATGGTAGCCATTGACAATGGTGATCCACCAACATACAGCTTGCCATGGAAGGAGCCTTGCGTGCGTGAAGAAGATGACAGTAGGAAAGTAGAGATTCAGAAGACAAAGCATCTCCAAAACTCCAACATATTCTCCATTACTGCATAACAAGTATTTATTTCATGCTCTTTTATTCTTCACAATTCAAACTGATAATCATAATTGATATCCTGACTAAGAGTTACAAGATAACCATAGCTTGCTTCAAGCCGACAATCTCCGTGGGATTCGACCCTTACTCACGTAAGGTATTACTTGGACGACCCAGTGCACTTGCTGGTTAGTGGTACGAGTTGTAAAAAGTGTGATTTACAATTTCGTGCACCAATGGTTGACTTGTATTTACTGCTGCAACTTGGAGGCTATCAATCCTCTTGGCCATTTGCTCAAATTGTTGCTGAATCTGTTGCTGCATCATTTTGTTTTGAGCTAGGATTGAGTCCACCCCTTCCAACTCCATCACTCTTTTGCTTTGTGATGGTTGGCATTGCCTTTGGTGAGCAAAAAAATATTGGTTGTTAGCCACCATATCAATGAGATTTTGGGCCTCCTCTGCAGTCTTCATCAATTGTAAAGAGCCCCCAGCTGAATGATCCAGAGCCTCCTGAGATTTTAATGTCAAGCCTTCATAAAAATTCTGCAATATGTCCCATTCATTGAACATTTCAGGAGGGCACTTCCTGATTAGAGCCTTGTATCTCTCCCATGCCTCATAGATGGGTTCAGTGTCCATCTGTGTGAATGTTTGTACTTTAGTCTTCAATCTGATAATCCTCTGAGGTGGATAAAATTTGGCAAGGAACTTGCTCACTAGATCTTCCCAATTGTTGATGCTATCTCTTGGAAAGGATTCCAACCATTGAGTAGCTTTGTCTCTGAGGGAAAATAGAAATAACAGCAGCTTGTAAATGTCAAGATGTACACCATTGGTTTTGACAGTATCACAAATCCTTAGAAAGGTGGATAAGTGTTGGTTTGGGTCTTCAAGTGGTCCTCCTCCATAGGAGCAGTTGTTTTGAACCAGGGTGATGAGCTGTGGCTTCAGTTCAAAATTGTTTGCATTAACATTTGGGGTAAGAATGCTACTCCCACAATGTCTAGGATTTGTAAATGTATAGGAAGCCAAAACTCTTCTCTGTGGTGGATTGTTGCTGTTCTTGGCTGCTCCTGCTGGTGGATTTGTTGGGTTTGTTGAGTGTTCCTTCATGTCTTGGAATTCTTCTTTTGAGTCCTCTTCTCCAGCAATACCTTTCCCTCTTTCTGCTCTTCTTAACCTCCGAAGGGTTCTTTCTTCTTGTTCACAAAAAGTGGGTATAGCTCCCCTTGTTCCTGACATACAACTAAAACATAAAAATCACACAAAACCAAAAAAGTAGTAACACTTCAATCCATTTCTAGAGTGAAGTTTTGGTTAGCTTACGCAAAAATTCAAACAGTTAATGTGTTAGTCAAAGAAACAAAGAAAAAAAATGCTTAATCTAGATCACCACCTCACTTAATCATTGTCAACCTAATCAATCCCCGGCAACGGCACCAAAAACTTGATGTGTGGAAAATGATCCAACACAAAACTCAGCGCCAAGTGTACCGGGTCGCATCAAGTAATAATAACTCAAGTGAGTGAGGTCGATCCCACAGGGATTGAAGGATTGAGCAATTTTAGTTTAGTGGTTGATTTAGTCACCGAACAAGAGTTGATTTGAGCGATTTGTAATTGATAGAAGCTAAATTGCGTGAATTGTAAAGGGAGAGGGGCAATTGACTGTAAATTAAAGGGCAAAGAAAGTAAAGAAGCTGAATCTTAAGGTGCAAGTAATATAAATTGCAGAAACTTAGATTGCAAGAAATGTAAATGACTGAAACTTAAAGTGCAAGAAATTTAAATTGCTTGAATTATAAAAGGAATTGGGAATTGGGATTGCAAAAATTTAAACAAGCAAAAATAAATTACAACAAGAAGAAGAGTAGATGATGAAGTGAATTGAGATTGACTTCAAATAGAAAAGTAAATTAGCTTCAAGAAGCATTCAGCAGATGAGCTAAAAGGAAATTTCAAGATCTCAGGGGTTAAAAGACTAGAAAACCAAGTCTAGATATCACTTCCTTCCTTGATCCAATTCAAAGAGTAATTGCAAACAAATTAAAATTCAAAACAGTAAAGAAACTTGGAATTCAAATCACTGAATTCTTGAATTATGCAAGAAAAGGAAACAAAGAGATCTCAAAGGTGAGGTTGAGACAGAATTTCCTCAACTCTTCACTATCAAGACTCATGCAAGCTTTTCAGAAAAGAAAACAGAAAACCCAGAGAAGAAGAGAACTCAATTCTCGCCCCAATTTTTCAAGATCCCAAAATCAAAGTTACAGAATGAAAAATTCTAAAAGAGGTCAAAACGTTCAAAGTAAAAGTTCTCGGTCCTTTCTAAATCAAACTAACTTCTCTTTATACACTTTCTTCTATTGATCATTAAGCCTTGAATTTGGGCCTTGGCCTTGATGGAATTGGATTGAAGATAGCCTCAGTTGATTGCTCTTGGACTTGAGAAGAAATCCGTTTGCAATTTGGACTTTGGAGCATTCACGTTTGAGTCAACGTTTGAGGCAAACGTTGACTCAAATGTTTGCGTGTTAGCATTATGCAGAACGGTGCTTTTCTATCACTCACGTTTGAGGTCAAACGTGAGCTCAAACGTGCTCCCTCCAAGGCAATTTTTGCAGCCAACGTTTGACCTCACGTTTGAGGCAAACGTTGGCGTAAACGTTAGTCCTCCTGGGTGTGTATTGTGCCAACGTTTGACCTCAAGTTTGAGGCAAACATTGGCGCAAACGTTGCTTCCTCCAAGGTTAATTTTTGAGCCAACGTTTGACCTCAAGTTTGAGGCAAACGTTGGCGCAAACGTTGGCATCTCCAGGGTATATTTTTGAGCCAACGTTTGACCTCAAGTTTGAGGCAAACGTTGGCGCAAACGTTGGCGAGGCAAACGTTGGCGCAAACATTGGCTTCTCCTGGGTGTGTTTTTGAGCCAACGTTTGACCTCAAGTTTGAGGCAGACGTTGGCGCAAACGTTGGCTTCTCCTGGGTTCTTCTTAAGCCAACATTTGACCTCATGTTTGAGGCAAACGTTGGCACAAATGTGAGCTCTTCCCAGGGTGGCTTTGCTGCCTTCATTTCCATTGCTGCCATCCCCTTTCTTCAACCTTCCTCCAAGCCTTTTGGTCACCTGTCATCAATCAACAAATGCATCAAAGCTATGCTAAAATCATGAGACTTCTTCTCATCCTTGATATATAAGCAATTATAGCACAAAACCTCATGAAAATGCATCAATTTACTCATGGTTGATTGAATCCAAATACATATGAATTTCTACCCAAATGGCTTACTTGTAACTCAAGAAAGTGTATAAAACTATTAAAAACAAAAAAAAAAGACTAGTAAAACTAGGCTAAGATGCCTTAGCATCACAGGCTTCTATTAGCCGACCTTACAAAAGGAAGCGACTGAGTTCGTCAAAACATGCCCTGCATGCCAAAAGCAGGCCAATTTCCACGTCGCCCCGCCTGAATAACTCATCTGCGTTACCTCACCTTGGCCATTCGCAAAGTGGGAGCTTGACCTCCTTGGACCATTCCCCCAGGGATTAGGACAAGTCAAATTCCTCATTGTAGGAATAGACTACATCACAAAGTGGATTGAGGCCGAGCCATTAGCCGCCGCCACCTCTCAGAGAAGTCAAAAATTCCTATATGGAAGCATCGTCACAAGGTTTGGAATACCCCACTCCATTACCACGGACAATAGGAGACAGTTCACCGATACGGGCTTTAGGAACCTGGTAGCCGCTCTAAAAACCACGAACCAGTTCACTTCAGTAGAACACCCACAAGCCAACGGACAGGCGGAAGCTGCCAACAAAGTCATATTGGCTGGGTTAAAATGCCGATTACAAGACGCAAAAGGAGCTTGGGCTGAAGAGCTCCCCCAGGTCCAATGGGCATACCGAACAAACCCACACTCCACTACAGGGGAGTCACCTTTTCGACTCACTTACAGGATGGAGGCAATGATCCCCATAAAAGTAGATGAAAGATCCTCCAGGGTGATCTTCTATAATGAGGACGACAACTCTCAAGCACAAAAGGAAGAACTCGACCTGCTTCCAGAGGTTCGAAAAGGAAGCTTTGCTACTAACAACCTCATTCTAATCCGAAATGACATCGGAACAGGTCGGTCAGGGGAAGGAAAGCTGGCAGCCAATTGGAGAGGCCTGTACCAGAACATAGAGGTACTAGGAAAAGGTTACTACAAAGTGGCCAACCTCGAAGGGCGGGAGCTCCCAAGGTTATGGCACGCCTATAACCTAAGAAGGTACTATAGCTAGAAAAAGGCCTTGGGCCAAGGTGCGCTCTTTTTTCCCCCAAAGGGTTTTTTAACGAGGGACCAGGCCAGGACTTGAAAGCTGCCTGACTTGAAGGGTATGCCCACACATGTACATACTCTTATTTTTGTTCTTTCATTACGCTTTATTTCTAATAAAAATAGAAGATTCCCTAAAAAGTTTCCTACCAAGACGCATTAATTCAGGCTCGACAAAAACGAAAAATTCATTACCTAACCACAAAAGTCAGCAAGGTGAAGCAACAAAACTCAAATTAATGCAAGGAGTTATAAAAGTAACCCGTGTAAAATGACCTGACGAGGTCGGATAAAAAACGGGGTTACTAAAATTAACTTTGAAAGGTTCGACAGAGAAGTCGGACCATCTAAAAGGATCACTAAAAAGGGGACAACATCATACAAAGGCCAAAAAGGTGAAAAACCTGGTGCCAAAGTGCTAAGCTAGAAAGGTAAAAGTCCGAAAAGGACATTACTTAAAAAGCAAAAGCACTCTCAAAGTCCAAATAAAGCTCAAAGGTCGCCCAAATAAACTAAAAAGGGGGTTCTAGTTAAAGAACACTACCTAGAAAGTTATTGGAGGTCGACTAAAAGCTCGAATATCGATGCAGCACGGCAAGATTGACAACACAGCTAAGGAAGACACAATCCAAAAAGCAAAGGTAGAAGTTCATAGGACGAACACTACCTCAAAGATTGCTAGAAAGGATGCTGACCCGGGGAGTTAAAACACCTAACCCTGGTGCATGGAGAACCCATTAAGGGACACCACCCCCGAGCAAAAGGCCGTAAATGGTTGAGAAAATCACCTAAAGATAAGAGCATCTTGCCAGAAGTCGGCCAGCACACTACCAGAAGTAGTCAACGCCAAAAAGTTAAAACATCAAAGACCCAAGGGCTACCCAATGGCAACCCAAGAGTAAAAGTGTTTTGATTAAACCAACAGTTGCTAAGAAGCAACTAAGAAGTATCAGAGAATTATCGAAATAGTTACAAAATCAAGAGTTCAAGAGGTCCACAAGTCAGACCGTACCAATACATAATAAAAAGAGAAATAAAAGATAGAATCACATAGGGTCCAGCTTCGCCTCAGTCGCTGCATGATAAACCCATATTTCATGAGTTCTTTTGTGCTTAATTTGAGTGATTTATACAATCCTTCACCTACTTATTCACATTAATTGCATGGTTTTACTTTCCCTTCCTTATTACGTGATGTATGTGAACAACATGTTTCCTAAGCTTTAAAATTAATTATTTTAATTACCTTTAATTCTATTCGATGCTGTGATTAGTGTGTTGAGTAGTTTCAGATTTTCTAAGGCAGAATGAGTTAAAGGATGGAAAAGGAAACATACAAAATAGGAAGGAGAAGGCAAAACGGAGCTTTAAAGAAACTGGTATCCACGCGACCGGATGGACGAAGCGATCGCGTGCCAAGCACGAATCAGCAGCGACGCAATGTCCCTGCTGCAATATGATGAGAGGCTATTCCCCCCAGAACAAAATGATCAAAACCTTCTACACCCCATGCGGGATTTACGGATTGAACCCTTCTGGTTAGGCCATAAGGATCGGACACCCATATCCCAGGACCATACAATCCTATTACATGAAATGCGCCAAAACCAAAACAAGCCACCCCTGCAAGAAATAAATGAATTCCAAAGATTTTTGGCAAATCCAAACTGACGCGACCGCGCGCCTTAAGCAGAACGCACATGACGTGGTCGCATGACTGACGCGACCGCGTGGCAAGGAAAAGCTCCGAATGACGCGACCGCGTGACCCACGCGGACGTGTGACAGAGGCCACGTATCAGAATTTGCAGAAAATGCTCATAGCGATTTCTGAAGGCCTTTTTGGCCCAGATCCAAGTACAGACAGCATAGACTAGAGGTTATAAAGTGTGGGAATGCATCCATTCAAAGGGAGCTCGCATATATTTTACTTTTCAATGATTTAGATTTAGTTGAGAGGGAGATCTTCTCCTCTCTCTTTTAGGATTAGGATTTAGGATTTCTTCTTGCTTTAAGAGTGACTCTCAATCCAGGTTTTATATTTCTTTGTTTTAAACTTCCCTTTTACTTTATTTATTTATTTATTTCAGTATCTGAGTTGGCTAATTACCTTTATAATTGGATCTATGAATTCTTCCATATTACAGACTGTTATTTGAATTAATGATAATTGAGGTATTTTCAGTTTATGATTGTTCTCTTGATTCAAGTTACCATTGCTTCCCATCTAAGGACATTTTTATTATTCCAGCAATTTTACTTTTTTCTCTTTTGGTCCTGGTTAAGAATTCAGTAACTCAACAGTTATTAAACTCAACATAATTGATAATCGTTATCTTGCTAATTGAGCTGAACTTAAGTAATCCCAAACTTTTCTTAGGAAATAAATAGGATTCAAAGGTCAATTTAATTAGTCCCTTGACTTTTCATTGCCCTAGTACAGGTTGATCAAGTGGAGTTTAGATTCAACTTTCATTATAGTTGAGAGAAATAACTACGTTGGACCTCCAACTTCTCTTACCTTACCAAAAGTCTGCTTTACAGTATTTATTTATTTTAATTGCCATTTACTTTACTTGTCATTTAAATTACTTGCTTCTCATCTTCTAAACCCCTATTACAACCTTTATAGCCAATAATAAGAACATACTTCCTCGCAGTTCCTTGAGAAGACGACCCGAGGTTTGAATACTCGGTTAACAATTTTTAAAGGGGTTTGTTACTTGTGACACCCAACACGTTTGTATGAAAGGACTTTTGTTGGTTTAGAAGCTATACTTGCAACGAGGATTTATCCGCAAATATCTAGACCACGTAAAAGATCTCTCATCACTGCATCCTGAGGAGAAGAAGGGATGACTGAGATCGGAACAGATCCAACAACATCATCCGGGCCATTCAAGATCTCCAACTCCGGATCAGCCTCAGGTCGGGACACCTCGGCAGAAGGGGCTACAGAAGTTTTGGCGGAAGGGTCCGTCACAGGAATCTCATTGTCATCAGGGGCCGGCATGATCTTACCATCCTCAACAATGTTATTCACGCTAAAAAAGGAAAGGTCGGCATTTGGGGCAAGAACCCGGACCTGATCCTTCAAATTTTCATACAGGGCAGTCATGCCACTCACCACATGGCCCTGAAGCTCAGCATAATCATCATAAGAAGACTGGAGTTTCTCCTTAACCTCCAGGAGCTCCCCATAAGTTCGAGTATAGCCCTCCTTAGCCTTCTTCGCCATGTCCTCGGCCAAGTTAGCAGCCGCCTCATCCGTGGTAGCCCGGGCCTTCTCCCTCTCCACCATAAGTTCCAGCCCAACATTCTTTGCCTCGAGGTCCAGCCTCAGACCCTCCACCCTATCGTAATCAGCCTTGGCTTTCTCAAGAAAGGCACTAAGCGCATGGATGGGAGACTTCTTGAACTCCCCTGAGAGAGCAGCGCTGAGGTTAGCCATCCAAAGGCTATTATTGGATATGAAGTCAAGGTGGTGCAGAATAGACACGTCATCAGTCGGAACATGACCATTAGAGGCGATGTGCTCAGCAACAAAGGCCACACCGTCAAACTCCTTATCGTTTAGGCTATAGGTCTTAGTAGTCCTCGGTCCCTGAGGGCCCGAGTCTGGCTTCTTCGGTGGGAGTTGAGAAGAGCCCTCCTCCGATGTCTTCCTTGACAAATTTTGGGCAGCCACCGCCTTCTTGGTCTTGCGGAAAACCTTCATTAAATCATAGCTCGACACCATCTCTAAAAGAAACCAGAAAAAAAGTCACATAGCGGATAGCGATAAAATCACAGCAAACAAAAGAAAATTTTCTCAACAGCTCGGACTTTGAAATAGAAGTTTTTAAAATCATGGAAGGAATCATCAAAAATAGAAAACACCTTCTTTCCTTGGGTAGCCCGGAAGGAGATCCAAGAAGCCTTCTTCTTGGCCACCCTCGGCTTGGTCAACATGAACAGTTAGAGAAAAAGACTAAGGGAAAGTCGGACACCCAACTCCTGGCAGAGCAGCTGAAAAATCTTCATAAAAGCCCAGGAGTTAGGATGAAGCTGAAAAGGGGCAAGGTTACAGTTCCAAAGGAGGTCAGACTCAAACTCAATAAAGGGTAGAGTAACACCTAACTTGATGAAGAAGCAGTCATATGCATAAAATAAGGGTCGTTCCACCCGACTTAAAAGAGGAAAACTAACCCTCTCCTCGGGGTCGGGGGACACCAGCTCGTAGTTTTTCTTGTCCTCCCTATTCTCACAGACCCTATGAAACCTCTTAAATTTCTCACAGTATTCCGGATCCGCCATAGAAACACACCCTAACACTATGGAATCTTACCAGTCAGCCATACCAGGAGGAACCTTTATGGACATTTCAATAATATTTCTACGAAAAGACATAAAAACTACACCTTCAGTAAGAAAATAGAAGGGGCGTCACTACCAAACAACTCGGCCATAAATAAGGAGATGAAAATATAGCCAATAAAAAGCAAACGTAACAAACAAAGGGCGCCCCAAGGATTTATCAAACTCTAGGATCACCACCAAAACCCAGAGGCACCCTTTGGAGGCAATGAAGATACAGAAAGAAAAGAAAGTCAAAAACCCTAGCCCCACCAACAAACAGGAAATCAAAACTTTGAAAGAATAAAAGAAGCATGCACCATAAAACAATACATCAAATGGAGAAATCATGACTAGGAAGGGCAACATAAAAGCGCGCAAAGCAGAAATACCAACCTGCGATGAAGAAAGGAGCGATAGCAACGAAATGCCCAGCAAAAGATGCGAATGATCCACTAGTGCCTCGAAGACTTCAGAAAAGAAGAGAGTTTGAAGCAAAATCAAAACAGCCAGACCAAAAAGCTTTTCACAGAGAGACAGAGTGAAACAGATAAAAGCAAAAGAAACTGAAGAAAAGAAAACCCCTTTGATTTCAAACAAAAAGCAAATAGGGAAACAAAACGGCAAAAGGGATAAAAGCCCAATCAATAGGCTTTAAAAGCACTCGCATGCTCCCAAGGAAGTTAATGCACTCAGAAATAACGCCACATTTAAAAGCAAAAATGCTTCGCGTTTTGAAAGCATCAAAGAAAATAAAAATCGCACGAGAAGGAAGCAAACCGGGAACAACCAAGAAAGATTCTTGAGCACGACTTCCCCAAAGTGATTGAGGTTCAGAAAGCACGATCCCATGGAAAGGTCGAAGCTCAAAGTAGGGGCACTGTTCATACCCTGGACCGAGCTATAAGGTCCGGGTTGGACGAAGACAAAGCGACCGACCTCTTTAAAGGTTGGTCCACCGCCGACCTCTTCATAAAGAGCTCGGACGAATCGCCACAGAGGCCCAAGGAGGCCCACGGTAAAAGAACCACTGCCTACTAGAAGGCGTTTAGCCAAAGATAATGATCTCACCCAAAAAAGATAAAGATAAGATAACAAACTTATCTCAAAGGAAGATCACTAAACACTACTATAAATACACTGGAGCACCCAGGTATAACTCATACTCCAATTTTACAGAAAACCTGCCTAAAGCCCGTACTGACTTAAGCATCGGAGTCTCTTGCAGGTACTGATAACCGGAATTCACTCACTATATAATAAATCCATTCTTTGGCAAGCGCACCAAAATATCGTCAAGTAATAACCCACTATGAGTGGGGTCGAATCCCACAGAGATTGGTAGATTGAGCAACTTTAATTAATGGGTGAATTAGTCAAGCTAAACAATAGAGATTATTGAGTGCAGAATTCTAAATTAGCAAAAATGTAAATGACTTAAAAGTAAAGAAAAGCAATAAAGTGCAGAAAAGTAAATGACAAGAATGTAGAGTGCTAAAACATAAATAACTAAATAATAAATGGGGGATGGGTTGATAGTAGAAATTAAAGGAAGCTATAAAAGAATAGGGAAGATTCATTGGAGTTGGTAGATATTGCTCCGTTTGGAGTAAATTCAGATCATCTCATCTTCAATCATGCAACTCATTGACCTCTTGGCAATCATGATTGATTGAACCCCAAATCCTTGGTAATTCAATCTCTCAAATCTTGATAATCAGCCAATTCCTTGGTCTAATTATTCATGAAGAGAGATAAGCTTGGTCCCTGATTTTACCACACATCATCATAGATCCAAATATTTGGGTAGATTTCATGTCACCGTATCCAATCCCAAAACCCAAATCTACTCAATGTGAGAAGGGATTTCAAGCATGATTTCATTTTTCTTTTTCCAAGGCTCCCATAAAACCCAATTTGTATTCAAACTCTTTTCCAAGATGATTGAACACTAAGCATGAAGAATGAAATTCCTTCTAGCAAATCAAAGAGAAGATGAATCAAAGAAGAAATTCACTATCAATTAATCCATCAAGTACAATAGAGCTCCATCCCCCAATGGGAGGGAAGTTAGCTACTCATAGCTTCAGGTATCGAAACAGAATTTCGGAATGAAAAATAAAACTAAGTACAAAAGTGAAAGAATAGTAAAAGTTCCTAAAAGTCTCCAGAAGCTAAAAGTTCCAAAAGTTTCTTTCTAATTCAAGGTACCACCTATTTATAAAAATTTTTTGTGAGTCCTCAGGTGTACTTGCAAGATCTCAAAGTGGGCCTTTCACATTTTCAGTTAGTACAATTCATTTGGCTGAATATTCTGCTCCCAGGAGAGCATAGCGCTTTTCAGGAGAGCGTAGCGCTCGTACACTCACGCGTACGCATCACCCACGCGTGCGCGTCATCACTATCTTCAGCACTAGTCACACGTATGCGTAACCCACGCGTGTGCGTCATATTTAGCGCTCTCCAAGAGAGCGTAGCATCGCGCCAAGAGCGCTCTCCCACGCGTACGCATTATGCATGCGTACGCGTGGCCTTGCAAAAATACCACTTCCACGCTGCCGCTTTATCCACGCATTCGCATGACCTTTCAAAAATGCCACTTCCATGCGTACGTGTCACCCACGCATACGTGTCACTAGCCGAATTTTCCCCAACTTTGAAAACTATGGCAGGCGCTCTTGGGTGAAGAACATAGCGCTCTTGGATGTAAAATGTAGCTCCTCCCGTGCATGTATGGTGTTGTAGGATAACGTAGCGCTCTTCAAACGAGCATAGTGCTATCCTGGGCTGGTGAAGGAGCGCTTCTTTCATGAAACGCAACACCAGAGGTGCTCTCCTGTTTCATCCTTTGTTGTTGTTTTCACCTGAAATTGAAGCAAAACTCATTTCAAAGCAATGTCCCATAAATTTATCATATAGTTCATATAATTGCATTACTTGAATGAGATTTTACCAATTCTATGGTCCTTTTAGATAAGAGAAAGAGGTAGATGACATAAGTCATTAGGTACCACCACCCACCGGTGATCAAGGACTGAGCAACTCTTCCACTACAAGTCGGACGCAACAGCTATAACCAGACTAGAAGGTCTCACCCGAGATCGACCACCCTATTTCAGGTAACCCTCGGAACAACTACCTTTTTACAATCCAATTTAATTTCCTCATGAATCAATTTCATTACCCTTTGCCAATCACTAACACGGATGATTGGCGACGACCTTACATCCATTACCTAAAAATTGGAAATATTCCCCCAGAAATCACTAATTTGAGAAAATTAAGGAGACAATCTTCATTCTTTACATTATTAAACAATAATCTATACAAGCGAGGCTATATTCAACCGCTTTTAAAATGTCTAAATAGGTCAGAAGCCGATCTTGCTAAGGCCGAGGTTCATGAAGGAATTTGCGGCACACATATATGAGCAAGGAGCTTATCCTTCAAAATTCTCCAAGCAGGATTTTCTGGCCAAGCTTACAAAAAGACTGCCATCACAAGATGAAAACTTGCACAAGATGTCAAAAAAATGATCAAATAATACATATGCCAGCCGAGCTATTACACCACTATGAGGTAAGCTGGCCATCCTATCAATGGGGGGTTGACATCCTCGAACCTTTTCCAATTGCACCGGGACAGGTAAAATTTTTAGTTGTGACAATCGATTACTTTTCAAAATAGATTGAGGCACAACCACTAGCCAAAATCACATCACAACAAATGATCTCCTTTGTTTAGAAGAACATTATATGCAAATTTAGTATACCTCACCACATTATTACTGACAATGGTCGCCAGTTTGTCGACTAAAATTTTAAATCTTTTTTGCAGAACTTAAAAATCAAATAACACTTCTCCTCAGTTGAACATCCGCAGACTAACGGATTGGCTGAGGCTGCCAACAAAGTCATCCTCCATGCTTTAAGAAAGAAACTAGACAACGCCAAAGGACTCTGGGCAGAGCTTATCCCAGAAATACTATGGGGTTATAACACCACAACCCATTCTACAACCAAAGAGACCCCTTTTTGTTTAGTTTATAGATCCGAAGCAACGATCCCCTTGGAGATCTCTCAATCCTCAATTCCTCACTAAGGACACAAGCAACCGACCATGATGAAGCTCGGCAAACGGAACTAGACTTAATTGAAAAAATCCGAGATATAACCTACATCCACCACCGAGCAACGCAACATAATATAGCTCAAAGTTACAATCAGAAAGTTCATCCTCACTCATTTTAAGTTATAGAGTGACGAATCCAAATTTCACGATAATTTTTTGTTAGAATTGAGAGGATTTCATCATATAAACCTACACTTATTCCATTAAATAGCATGATTTTGAGCTTTCCTCCTAAATTGTGCTTGATTATGAAAACATACTCTTGTGTGCCTAATTTAACCTAATTTTCTTCCATTTGCATTCCGTTCGATACCTTGATGTTGTTTGTGAGTGATTTCAGATGTATAAGGTAGGAATGGTTTGGTGAGAATGGAAGAGGATCATGCAAGGAGGAGGAAACATGAAGAAAGAAAGGAGAAGAGCAAAGCAATATGTGCGTGCGCTGATGTGTGAACTACCGTCGGTAAGAATTTCCCAGAATAGTCACATTGCAAGTATAGCTCTCAACCGACAAATAATCCTCGAATCAAATTTTAATGAATTGGTTGTCACAATTTCAACCCCAATAAAAGTAACCGAAGTATTCAAACCTCGGGTCGTCTCACAAGGAATGGGCAAACATGTGCATCAACATTGGTTAGAATTCCGGAATTGCAAGTCATGAGCAAGTAATTAAACTAAGAAGCTTAACAAGCAAGAAATCTTAAAGTGCAAGGAACTAATTCAAGTAACTAAAGCAAGGTATGAGCAATTCCAAACTAATAAGAGAACATCCAATATAATTCTACCCTAAAACTAGACAAATAACTATAACTAAGACAAAGCAATTGGAATTTTTTTGGTTTTCAAATATGAATACTAAAAGCAACTCTTGGCTAGGCATAGGAATTGGGGTCACCATCCTTGTCTAATAACCATATCTTGACAATTATGAGGAACCAAACTCATTAAGTTTACTTCTATACTTGAAGAATATTAAATGGCTTGGTCAATATCAATCCATAAGGTCCAACCTAGCCACCAATTGACTTGGTAGTAGGCTAGTGTCAATGGTTATCAAATTGACCACTAAGAGTCCTCAAATCATCAAATCCATTAGACCCAACGACTCAAGTTTACCCAATTCCCTAAGCCTAGGCCAAGAGTAAGGAAAACTACTCCATAACTAAAGGAAACATTTCATCAAACACATGGTAAGCATTACTAAGAGACATATTCAAAATGCAATTAAATTGAAATTAAAAGGTACCCACTAACAATTATCAATGGAAAATCACTCAAACAACACAATTAATCATGGAAATCATCAATGTAACATTAATAATTCAAGATCCACAAGTTTCATGAAATGAGTAGAAAATGACAATTGACAAGAAAACATAAATCTAGCACAATATCTAAACAAAATTATACTAAGGAATTCAAATTAAGTAATTAAAACTAGAAATCAATAAGATCTAATTCAGAATTCAACAAGGGAAGATCAAATCAAAACTAGATCTAGAGAGGAACAAGGGTTTCTCTCTCTAGAAGAACAAAAACATAAAACTAGTTAAAATTTTGTCTAAGTGTGTAATGAATGATCCCCCCCCTTTCCCCCTAGAGTTCTTGGGTCTTTTCCATGCAGAACTAGCTTGAATTTGGGCCTGTTGAGCCTCAGAAATCACCAGGCACGATTTCTTTTAATGAGGTCATGTGCAGCTTGTCACGCGTACGCGCCATGCACGCGTGCACGTCAATTGAATGTCGCGATCCACGCGTGCGCGTCTAGCACGCGTGCACGTCCAGCACGCGTGCGCGTTGATGAAAGTTTTCTAATCCACGTGGATGCGCCAATCCTCGTGCGCCAATCCCAACTTTCTGTACCCACGCGTGCGCCTGAGGTGCGCGTGTGCGTCGATGCTGAATTCTCTAAAATCCAATTCTTCATCTCCCCTCCACTTGTGCATGCTTTCTTTCTCTCTTCTAGACCATTCTTGCCCTATAAACTCTGAAATTACTCAACAAACATATCACGGCATCGAATGGTAATAAAAGAGGATCAAAATATGGCGATTTTAAGGCAAAAGAAGCATGTTTTCATCATGAAGCAATATTAGTAAGAGAACACAAACCCATGCAATTCTTGTGAATAAGTGCGAAAAATATTGACAAAACCCCTCAAATTCTACACAATATAAATCACAAAATTAGGGTTTATCAAACCTCCCCACACTTAAACCAAGCATGTTCTCATGCTAAAAATAAAAAGACCAAAGACCATGGGAAGAAAGGGTTCATGAAGTGCAAATCACCTAAATGAATGCATGCAACTAATGTAAAGGCATCTACCTACTTGGTCAAGAGTAAATCTATCCTCCAAGAACACATATGAGCATATAGGGTGAAAATGACATGTAGTCCATGAATCCTACCAATTTGAACATCAATATGAAGTGCACATAACTTGCTAGATGAATGCTTGTGAAAGTCAGGAACAAGGAGTTGAGAATCGAACCCTCACCGGAAGTGTATCCGCTCTATTAGCTCAAGTGTATAGGGTTCGTTACTCAATCCTCTCCTAATCATGCTTTCTAAGATTTGTCTTTTATTTAACAATCAACAATTACTCAATACATGCATACAGTATCATGAGGTCTTATTCATAGGTTGTAATAGGGCTAGGGTAAAGGTAGGGATGTATATGGTCAGGTGAGCTTAAAATTTCAATCCTTGATTAACCTAAGATCTCACTAAACACGTAAAATAACCTATATGATTATAATACAATACCTAGCTACCCATGAATCTCACTTTTTCACATACTCATGCATTCTTTTCTAATTCACATCCCATATGCATTGTTATTATTACTTTACCTTGGGGCATCTTTGTCCCCTTTTTATTGCTTTCTTTTTCCATATTTTTGTTTCTTCCATTTTTCTAATTCTTTTTCTTACATTCTTTTTCCTTTATTCTCATCTATACACAAAATTTTTTCTTTTCTTTTTTTTTCTTTGTTTGTCTCCTTTTTGGGGTTTCATGTACAAAAGTGTCAATGCATATGGTTCAATCATTCAATACATGAGTATGTTCCCAATTCCCCAAAATTTTCAATTACAGATACAAATACATACCTTTACATCTACCCAAGTTCCCAAGTACACCCTCCCATTTGAATGATACATACCCTTACTCACCTAAGCTAATCAAGGATCCAAATCCAGGGACATTCTTTGTTTTTCACTTAGGGGTGTTGATGTGCTCCATTTAAGAACAAAAAGGGTTTATCATGGGCTTAAAATTGGTTAGCAATGGTAGATAAAAGAGTTAAGGCCGTTTGGGAAAAGTGACTATTGAAATGATGGCCTCAATCATTGATGAGTATTTTGGTGAAAAATAAATTTCTCCCAAAACACCACAAATCTAACCGGCAAGTGCACCGGGTCGCATCAAGTAAAAAACTCACGGGAGTGAGGTCGATCCCACAGGGATTGATGGATCAAGCAATTTTAGTGGGTGATTAGTTTAGTCAAGCTAACATTGAGTGGTTAGGTGAAATTTTGAGAGCAGAATGTAAAATGCAGAGAATTTAAGGTTGCAGAAAATAAATGTGCAGAAACTTAAAGTGCAAGAAAAGTAAATTGCAGAAACTTAAATTGCAAGAAATGTAAATTGCATTAAATGTAAAGGGAATTGGGAATTGGATTTGCAGAAATTAAACAAGGAAAAGTTAAATTGCAACAAGCAGAGAAGTAAAAGATGGATTTGATTGATTCGGAACCAAAACAGAAATGTAAATAAACATGAAAAGCAATAAACAGAGAATGTAAAATTGGAATTAAGATCTCAGGACCCAAGAGACTAGATAACCAAGTCTAGATCTCAATGCCTTCCTAGATCCAACAAGAACAATTGCAAGAGAAATTAAAGAAAAGTAAATTGCAGAAGCCAAGAGAAGGTGAAGTAGTAAACAGGAATGGAAATTCAATTGTGCAGAGAAAGTAAACAAGAAAATTCTCAAGGTGAGATTGAAACAGAATTTCTTCAATTCTCAACCCAAGATTCAAAACAAAATTGAAAACTAAGAGAGAGCTCTCAAATCCTAATGCTCCCTAGTGGAGCCAGCCTCCTTACAAATATGAAAATGATGCCTTATATAGGCTTTACAAAATGGAAATGAAAATGAAATTAAAAACAAATTACAATTAAATGAAATTCCTATTTTATCTATTTCTTGTGCCTTTGAGTGATGATCATTTGGGCCCTTGCTCTTGATGGAATTGGGTTGATAAAGGCCTTGGTTGATTGCTCTTGGAGTTTGAAGAGGAACCGAATTGAACCGGGTTTGAGGTTAGCCAAAGTTGGACCTAAAGTTTGAGCCAAAGTTACAACTTTTCACATCAGCAAACACAATCTGCTGGTATGGACGTTGGTGCCAACGTTAGGGGTCTAACTTTGACCCTAACGTTGGCCTCCCTTATGCACATTTATGGCGCCAACTTTGTCCTCTTGTCATGTTGCCAATTTTATGCCCAATATAGACTATCATATATGGTTGGAAAGCTCTGAATGTCAGCTTTCTAACCCACTTGGAATCACTTCAATTGGACATCTACAACTCAAGTTATGATCATTTGAAGAGGGCATGGTCGCTGGCTTTGGTGTGCAGCGTTTGAGGTAACGTTAGCCCTCAAACGTTGGCGAAAACGCCAGTTCTGGAGGCTCAAATGTAATGTCCACCCCATACTATTATACATTGGGGGAAAGCCCTGGATGTCTATTTTCCAATGCCGTTGGGAGCACATCAATTGGAGCTCTACAGCTCGAGTTATACTCCATCAAAGGTGCAGAGGTCAAGTGGCCTCACTGCATGTTGCCACCATGTTCATTTATGCACATTGCGGGGCAGTTTTCTCCCTCAATTTTAGTGTCCACCATGCAGTGCCATATATGCTTGGAAAGCTCTTGATTCCTACTTTCCAATGCTTCTTGAATCACCTCATTTGGAGCTCTGTAGCTCAAGTTATTCTTGTTGGAAGTATACCCCTTGTATGCCTTGTGGTGTGTGGCGCCAACGTTAGCCTCCAAGTTAGGGGGCTAACGTTGGCGCAAACGTTGGCTCCTTCCCCCTTTGTAATTCATGTGCCAACGTTAGGGTCAAAGTTAGACCCCTAACGTTGGCACCAACGTTGGATGGCCAGGGAGGAAGTTTCTCTTGCCAACGTTAGCCTCCAAGTTAGGGGGCTAACGTTGGCTCAAACGTGGGGAGCCCAGGGAGAATTCTTCATGCCTAACGTTAGCCTTCAAGTTAGGGGTCTAACTTTGAGGCTAACTTTAGGTCCAACCTTTTGCTTCATGGTTCAATTTCACTTATTCCATTGTCCTCTCTTCACTCCTAGCCATTCCTCTTTGCTTCAACCTTTCTCCAAGCTTTCTTCACCTATCATTAATCAACCAAACTAATCAAAGCTATGCTCAAAATCATGAGATCTTCATTCTTTCATAATATGCAACAAATATAGCACAAAACCTCATGAAATGGCATGAATTCATATATGGTTGGTTAAATCAAGGGAAACATGAAAATCTACCCAATTGGCTTGCTTATGGCTCAAGAAAGTGCATAATTCAATTGAAAACAAAAGAAAAAGGCTAGTTAAAATAGGCTAAGATGACTTGTCATCACAACACCAAACTTAAAGCTTGCTTGTCCCCAAGCAAGAAAAGAATCATGCAATAAAGATTGACAATCCAAGGTAAGAAGAATAGCAACTCAATGTTCATGGTAAGCTAGTTTTCTAAGCATGCTACAATCACAAAAGAAATGTAAATGATTGATGCTTACATCTAGCTCAATTTATGAAATCTTTTTCTTGTATTTCTTCCTTGAAACAAGCTTTTGATTTTCTTATTAGCTTCTCCTTTTGGGTGCTTTGCCCCATGAGTTGATAACAAAGCTACGACTTCTAAATGCTTTGTTTTCAAGTATTACCACTTGATACATAAGCACCACAAGCATTTGATTAGAGGACTTCATTAAGCTCATTTTTCTTTTCTTTTCTTGACTCTCTAATCATTGATGCTCAGAGCCTTGAGCTTTGAGGGAGTGCTTTTGCACTTTGAGCCTAACCTTGACTTCTAAGTATTTTGTTTTCAAGCATTTGGCTTGATACATAAACACCACAAGTACTTAGCAAATAAATTGCCATTGGTACTCAGAGCCTTCAGCTTTCTCATTCTTTCCCTTTTTCTTTTCTTGCTTTATTTTGCATTTGCTTCTTCAAGGTTTTCATGATTTTAAAAGATTTCACAAAATGTCCTAGATGAAAACTTCAATTAAATAAAATCTAATGCAATTAAGCAATAATCAAACATACTAGCTTACCAATACTTTTATGCACATGCTAAAATCTTCTTTAATGCCTTGTTTGTTTATGATCATGATACTTTTGTTACTTTTGAATTCACAAAACTCAAGTTGAAAATCATAATGACATAGCATCATGTTGCAATTTAGAAATCAAACTATGCCTTTTCATACACACATGCATACAGAGAAGGTAAAGACAATCATGCAGTTCATAGTGCTTGAAACAAATGAGAGGAAAAGGAACTTTACAACCTTGTAGTTCATCTTCTCTATTGTTGTCATTTTCCTCCCATTCTCCTCCTTCCCATACCAAACTCAGAATGCTTGCTCATCCTCAAGCAACTATTAGAACCGTGGCTATGGGGCTAAGATGGATCATGAATGTCTTTCACAAGGAATGTTAGTAGTACATGTGTTTCAAGCAAGCAAAATTAAAGATAATAATCAAGGCACAAGAGACAGAGACATTGTGATTGCAAGCTTAAGAAGGTGAGCATAATACTTTGCATAAAAGATAAGTGGCACACCAAACTTAGTGTGACACTTTTACTTGGAATTAATGCAAGTATCCAGTAAAGATTTGAAGCAAACTGTGTTGCATAGCAACACCAAACTTAGAATGCAATCCTATGTCAATTTATTTGAACTAAAACTAAACAAAAGAAACTGTTATATGTTAAATACAATCACCAAATGAAGAGTCTGTTATGAATAAGGATGTCTTGGTGATGTATTAACAAAAACAGTTAATGAAGGAAAGCATTAAAAACAAGTAAATAAATGAAACAAAGGGAAAACAAAAACTATCCAACTAAGAAGAAAATTAACACTGTAAAAGGCAATATGATTATGCAGACAAGTGATGTTGCTGGATTGAATTGCATAGAAAAATAGGTGGCACACCAAACTTAGAATCTTGGTGTGTCACTTTCATGTAAAATTGATGCAATCATCCATGAAGATGGAAAACAGTTTGTTGCAGGGCAACACCAAACTTATAATGTGATCATATGCCAATTTATTGAAATTTAAACAAAGCAAGGAGAAGAAATGTACCTACTGTCTACCTGTTCTTTACTTTCTTCCTCTTCTTCCAATTTGTTAAGAGGAATGACTTCAAGAGAGGAGAAGATTCAGCTATTGCCCCCTGTCTTGGTTTCCTCTCAGCAAGCTTTCTTTTGTACATGGCTTGATTGAGCTTGCTTGCTGGATCAGGGGGAGGATTGTTTGCAGTTGACCTTCTCATGAATGTTGTCCTTGGTGTCTTGGTCACAATCCTCTTCTTGGTGCTTTTGTTAATTGCCTTCACTTCTTGGATGTCAAGACATGGTTGCTGTGTGATTATTGGAGTGATTTCTTCATTCAGGGCCTCTTGTATTGGTGGTTCCATGAACTCCTCCTTTATGTACTTTTCTGCCTCACTTGAGTTTGGAATGACTTCTTCACTTTCTTGCTCCTCCACTTCCTCTTTTACACCCAACATTTGTTTCAATCGCTCTATCATGGGGGAGGTTTGTCGATCTTCCCAACATTTCTTCATCTCCTCGTCATATCTTTCAATCATGGATTCAAATGTTGAGGCATTTTGGTCCAGGGAGGTTTGTGAGAGTTGTGAGTCTTCATGTTCTCTTGTCATCTCAAGTGCAGTTTCAGGTTCAACCACCTCATTCTTCATTGAAAGTTCACTTGATGTAGTGGCCTCCTTATCTTGCTCTTCCACTTTCTCCTTCTTATCCATCAATTGGCCTTCATTTTTCTTGCTCAGTGGTTCTAAGTGTTTCCTTATTTTCTCTAAATCTTCATTCATATTTTTTAAGAGTCTTTCTTCCCTTTTCCAGGCTTGTTGTTGTTCCTTCATGAATTGTTCTTGTCTTTTCAACAATTCTCTGGATTTTTGAAGTGGATCTTCCTTTTGCTCTTCCACCTCCTCCTTTTTTGCAATTTCACTTAACACAGGGACCTTGCATTCTTGTTTTTCCATTTTCTCCTTCCTTGCATTCAACAATTGGCCTGCCATCACTTCCATGTTTTTGAATGAATTCTTTTGCTCGTTCCAAGATCTTTGCACCTCCCTCTCATATTTTTCAAACATGATCTCTAGCTTTGAGAGGCCTAGGTTCGTGGAAGTTTGTGTTGAGGCATATTTAGGTGATGAAGAATTTTCAAATGTAGAAGTGGGAGGTGAGGTTGGACAATTTTTCATGTGAGTTGACTGCTCAGAATTTGCAGTTTCTTGGTAATACTCCCAGCCACCAGTGGAATAATGACTTGAATCATTTTGTGGTGGAGGGAAATGTCCAATATGATTTTCTTTCTCATCTTGTGGTTCTGAAGCATGGCTCCATGAATTGGAGAGCCCAGAATTTGAAGTTTCTTGGTGATATTCCCATCCATCATTAGAAATTGGTAATGGTGGGTGATATCCCATAGAATTTGTTTGATCATAAGATGAGTTGAACTCCATTTGAGTTTTGTAAAACACACAACCAAGGAAAATTGAAATTACTCATATCAGAGATGAGAATTTCTTAGTGAGGCAAAAACTCAAACACCTTGGTTTCACTTTGAAACAGAAACCAAAAATAAAGAAAATGCTTAATCTAGACTTCTCACCCACTTAATCATTGTTGATCTAATCAATCCCCGGCAACGGCGCCAAAAACTTGATGAGATATTTTGGAGGCAAAGTAAATTTCTCCCAAAACACCACAAATCTAACCGGCAAGTGCACCGGGTCGCATCAAGTAAAAAACTCACGGGAGTGAGGTCGATCCCACAGGGATTGATGGATCAAGCAATTTTAGTGGGTGATTAGTTTAGTCAAGCTAACATTGAGTGGTTAGGTGAAATTTTGAGAGCAGAATGTAAAATGCAGAGAATTTAAGGTTGCAGAAAATAAATGTGCAGAAACTTAAAGTGCAAGAAAAGTAAATTGCAGAAACTTAAATTGCAAGAAATGTAAATTGCATTAAATGTAAAGGGAATTGGGAATTGGATTTGCAGAAATTAAACAAGGAAAAGTTAAATTGCAACAAGCAGAGAAGTAAAAGATGGATTTGATTGATTCGGAACCAAAACAGAAATGTAAATAAACATGAAAAGCAATAAACAGAGAATGTAAAATTGGAATTAAGATCTCAGGACCCAAGAGACTAGATAACCAAGTCTAGATCTCAATGCCTTCCTAGATCCAACAAGAACAATTGCAAGAGAAATTAAAGAAAAGTAAATTGCAGAAGCCAAGAGAAGGTGAAGTAGTAAACAGGAATGGAAATTCAATTGTGCAGAGAAAGTAAACAAGAAAATTCTCAAGGTGAGATTGAAACAGAATTTCTTCAATTCTCAACCCAAGATTCAAAACAAAATTGAAAACTAAGAGAGAGCTCTCAAATCCTAATGCTCCCTAGTGGAGCCAGCCTCCTTACAAATATGAAAATGATGCCTTATATAGGCTTTACAAAATGGAAATGAAAATGAAATTAAAAACAAATTACAATTAAATGAAATTCCTATTTTATCTATTTCTTGTGCCTTTGAGTGATGATCATTTGGGCCCTTGCTCTTGATGGAATTGGGTTGATAAAGGCCTTGGTTGATTGCTCTTGGAGTTTGAAGAGGAACCGAATTGAACCGGGTTTGAGGTTAGCCAAAGTTGGACCTAAAGTTTGAGCCAAAGTTACAACTTTTCACATCAGCAAACACAATCTGCTGGTATGGACGTTGGTGCCAACGTTAGGGGTCTAACTTTGACCCTAACGTTGGCCTCCCTTATGCACATTTATGGCGCCAACTTTGTCCTCTTGTCATGTTGCCAATTTTATGCCCAATATAGACTATCATATATGGTTGGAAAGCTCTGAATGTCAGCTTTCTAACCCACTTGGAATCACTTCAATTGGACATCTACAACTCAAGTTATGATCATTTGAAGAGGGCATGGTCGCTGGCTTTGGTGTGCAGCGTTTGAGGTAACGTTAGCCCTCAAACGTTGGCGAAAACGCCAGTTCTGGAGGCTCAAATGTAATGTCCACCCCATACTATTATACATTGGTGGAAAGCCCTGGATGTCTATTTTCCAATGCCGTTGGGAGCACATCAATTGGAGCTCTACAGCTCGAGTTATACTCCATCAAAGGTGCAGAGGTCAAGTGGCCTCACTGCATGTTGCCACCATGTTCATTTATGCACATTGCGGGGCAGTTTTCTCCCTCAATTTTAGTGTCCACCATGCAGTGCCATATATGCTTGGAAAGCTCTTGATTCCTACTTTCCAATGCTTCTTGAATCACCTCATTTGGAGCTCTGTAGCTCAAGTTATTCTTGTTGGAAGTATACCCCTTGTATGCCTTGTGGTGTGTGGCGCCAACGTTAGCCTCCAAGTTAGGGGGCTAACGTTGGCGCAAACGTTGGCTCCTTCCCCCTTTGTAATTCATGTGCCAACGTTAGGGTCAAAGTTAGACCCCTAACGTTGGCACCAACGTTGGATGGCCAGGGAGGAAGTTTCTCTTGCCAACGTTAGCCTCCAAGTTAGGGGGCTAACGTTGGCTCAAACGTGGGGAGCCCAGGGAGAATTCTTCATGCCTAACGTTAGCCTTCAAGTTAGGGGTCTAACTTTGAGGCTAACTTTAGGTCCAACCTTTTGCTTCATGGTTCAATTTCACTTATTCCATTGTCCTCTCTTCACTCCTAGCCATTCCTCTTTGCTTCAACCTTTCTCCAAGCTTTCTTCACCTATCATTAATCAACCAAACTAATCAAAGCTATGCTCAAAATCATGAGATCTTCATTCTTTCATAATATGCAACAAATATAGCACAAAACCTCATGAAATGGCATGAATTCATATATGGTTGGTTAAATCAAGGGAAACATGAAAATCTACCCAATTGGCTTGCTTATGGCTCAAGAAAGTGCATAATTCAATTGAAAACAAAAGAAAAAGGCTAGTTAAAATAGGCTAAGATGACTTGTCATCAATCATGTAAATGCATTCATACACAAAGTAATGGATATATAGAATCAGACAAAGCAAGGATTGCAATCATAGAGAGAGAATAATGCACACAAGAATGAGAAATAAGTGGTTAGAAGATATAACCACACAATAAGGCTCAAAACTCACATGCTTGTGTTCTTAGCTCAATCTCTATGTTCCAAAATACATTCTTGAAGCAAGTTTATCGCAAAAAATTTTTTCAAAATTCGTAGGGTACCCTGAAAGTACAATTTATTGGAAAAGAAATCGTCAACCCAACCAAGTAGTCCTAACAAGAAAAACTAACTAAACATGCAAGGTGTCCTAAATAACAAATAAAAGAGAAATAAAGTCCATGGATATTGAAAAGAGGAGATTATTACCCACGGAGATCGGTCAAACAACCTCCCCACACTTTAAGAATTAGCACGGTCCTCCGTGCTACTAGTAAGGCGCAAGTGGTGGTTGGGTTTGGAACTTCCACTATCCCGTTCGTGAGTGCTTTCTTCACCTAAGTACGAGGTGAATGTGGAGATCTCCGGTTCTTCCACAAAAGGAGTCAGGCAACTCAAAAGCTTCTTTATGTAAGCATACCGGCGTTAGTTCCGCCGTTCATATCTATCTATCTTCTTGTGGAGGTCTTCCAGCCTTTGGTGGGAAGATCTTTGTGATATAGAAGGAGTGGTAGGAATAACCGAGGGGGCAGCCATCTCAAGGGTGTTGTGTTCCGCCGGAGGCTTGAGATATTTTCTGGTTGGAAACACATCACCTTCTACCAGAATCATCGCTTTTCGATCCTTAGTCTCCCGGGGAATACCACCAGTAGCAACTAGCTCCGTCACCAAGGCCGGGAAGGGTAGGTTACCCTTGGCATGAACATGACCCATGGCTTGGTGGATGAGGCGAGCAATGTTGACCGGTCGCTCTATGAGTATACACCAAACTAGCAAGGTGAGGTCCGCGGTGATCAAGGTCTCGTGAGTGCTGGAAAACACGTAATGAGACAAGATTTGAGTCCATGCTCGAGCCTCTACAGTCAGAAAACGTGCAAGAATGCCCTTGGGTCGGGGCCTGAGGCATCCTCAGGTCCAAAATGTATTCGGTTCGGCAATGACCCGGTGCACAGTGTCCCAATCAGAAACAAAGTCGAAGGCATCACGCTGGCGGAGGGCCTCTTGGTAACCATCTACCTCATCCGGTTTGGGTGGGACTCGGAGAACCTCTTGAATAGCTTTCTCGAAAACTGGAACTTGCTTCCGGCGCATGAAGACATTCTGAAGAGAATGTGAGAAGTAATTGGTGTAGAACTCTACCACCCACGAGAGATTAGCTCCTTGTGGTTTCCTCATGAGAAAGCCCCATCCCCGTTGCTCAATGCGAGGTATGATAAACTAAACTATATAACCTGAACGGTTGAGAAGGGGTTCAGAATGGTAATTCTGTGCAATCACGATGGGGAACATTAGCTCGCAATAACGGTTGGAAAACCTAGTGGAATCTCTCGCTGGGTTGTCCTTCTCTTGGTCATCAATCTTAATGATGCTTCGCGCCTTATTGGGGAGAGGTTTAGCCGTGGGCGCGTGGTGCGCTTTGGCGGTGGCTTTTTGAGGTGCCCTTTTGGAGGGTGGCTTCTTTTGTGCTTTTTCCTTGTCCTTTTTGATGGCCATCTGAAAAAGGTGAGGAAAAAGAAGATATTAGACTCAAAGAGACCACACTTGAATTACAACATGATAGTGAGAAAAAGGGCCACAAAAGAAAAGGTATCATGCGAACATGACAGCTGTAACATGTAAGCAAGACAACCATTGAAAACAGAGCAAGGCACTAGCATGGGATGCAAGATTGAAAAAGGCATGCAAATAAGGCATGAGAAGAGTAAACTCAAGCATCGCTAAGAACCCCAAATGACATATGCAAGAAAGATAAAAGCGTGAAGAATTCAAATACCCAATCTAGCTCGAAGACATTAAGGCATGTAAAAGGAATAAAGTGGAGTTAGAGAGGATTGGAATACAATTCTTTAAATATGATCCAAAGAAGCAAGTCATGGGTATGCATATATGAGTTGTAAGAATGAAGTGCAAATAGTGCAATGTGCAATGAGAAGGCAAGTGTATTGATAGAAGAGCACCAATGCGAAAGCATAGTGCCAAAATTGACTAAATGTGATAGGTGCAATTCAACAAACACTTGGCGTGCAACATGCAAATCCTAAGCACATTGAAGAAATGCAAAGGTGTAATAACCCAAAATGACATACCCAACATCAGCACAACATTACATAATCACAATGAATTTACAAGATAACAAATCACCCATCAAAGCAAGATATATTAGCAAAATGCAACATCCATAGGAAATAGCAAAGTAAAAGAGGGAAGCAAATAAACAAGAGAGAATTTAGCAAAATACAACCAAAGAAAATTAAGAGAAGATAAAGACATGTAATTAAGAAAGAAAGGCATAAAGTAAAAGCAAAGAGAATGGAAAAGAATATGACCTTGGGAAGAGTAGAGAAAATGAGGTGAAAGTAAGAGAGAGGAAGAGATGGAAGAGAGGGAAGAGAGGAGAGAGAAAATGGGACCGCCGGAAGTGGTGGTCGCCGGTGGTGGTGGGCGAGAAAAATGGTGAAGAGGGAAGGGGAAGAAGAAGGTAGAAGAAGAAGAGGAAAAAAGAAGGAAAAAAAGAAAGAAAGAAAAGAGAAATGGGTTGAAACAGGGAACGCTATTCATTATCTGCGTCGCGTACGTGTGGGTAAGGAAGCAGGCAAGGGACGCGGATGTGTCACAGCACACGCAAGCGCGGAATGACTGCGAGTTATGCACAATGCTTGCGCAATGCTCGGGTGTCAAGTGCTGAAGGAATGCGTGCTGGGCGACCCACGCGTACGCGTCATGTGCGCGCACGTGTGGAAAGGACAATGGCAAAACGATGCGTGACCGTCAAGTGCGCGCACGCATGAGGAGGGGTTGCACGTTGGGTGCACTACTTGCGCAATGCTCGCGCAATTCTCGGGTCGAATGTACCAAGAATGGCATGCAAACCAACTGACGCGTACGCGTCGTGTGCGTGTACACGTGGATATGGTTGAGGGCAAGGGACGGGCGGGCGCGCTTCACGCGTACGCATGAATAAGCTTTTGTGTGTTTTGCGTATTATTTGCGCATTGGGCGTGCAACTCTCAGGTCAGATGCCCAAACTTGCAAAAATGCAAGGGACGCGCACGCGTCCTGCACGCTTACGCGTGCATCCCTCCCCCCCTTTTTTAATACAACATACAGAAAGCTATTCTAACACATTCTTGGCAGGTATTTAAGCTAGATAGTCAAGAAAACACTCACAAATTCATGCACTATTCAAAACAAAGCATTTTCTCTAACTTCAACTATTCATCCATACCAAGAGTAAAGAAATCTATATGAATATCCTAACAATTCAACAAAATCAACAAAGCTAGCATTCCTAAGCAATCAACAACATCAAGAAATCACAAAATTCACAAGAATCAAAAGCTAGAAGCAAGATGGTATACACAAGGAAGATCTTACCACGGTGGGATGTCTCCCACCAAGCGCTTTTCTTTAACGTCCTTAAGTTGGACGGTCAGTCGCTTAAGCTTCTTCTCCTCTGGGTGCATCCGTAAGCAGGAACACCTCTAGCTCCTTTGGAGACTTGTAGCCATGGTACTTCTTCACTTTATGTCCATTCACCTTGAAAGTTGCATCGCTTCTAGGGTCAAACAATTTCACCACCCCACAGGGCTTTACCTCCTTCACCTTGAAGGGTCCTTCCCATCTAGAACGGAGCTTTCCAGGCATGCATCTAAGCCTCGAGTTGTAGAGGAGAACCTCATCACCTTCTTGAAAATCCTTCTTCAGGATATGGTGATCATGAAATGCCTTAGTCTTCTCCTTGTAGATTTGGGCATTCTCATATGCTTCGTTCCTAAGACACTCAAGCTCCTCTAGTTGCAATTTTCTGGCCACACCTGCCTTGGTGAAATCCATGTTACACTGCTTTAACTCGCAATAGGCGTTATGCTCAATCTCCACCGGAAGGTGGCATGCCTTACCATAGACAATCCAGAAGGGACTCATTCCCAACGGAGTCTTGTAGGCCGTCCTATACGCCCATAGTGCATCTCCCAACTGGAAACTCCAATCCTTCCTTTGTGGATTCAGCACTTTCTCCAAAATTTGCTTAATCTCCCGGTTGGACACCTCCGCTTGTCCATTGGTTTGGGCGTGATAAGCAGTTGCAACCTTATGCAATACACCATAGTGCTTGAGCAGTGCCTCTACTTTCCTGTTGCAAAAGTGAGAACCTTGGTCGCTCATGATTGCTCGTGGCGACCCATAGCGGCACACAATGTTATTTCTAATGAAAGAAATCACGGTATTTGCATCATCAAGGAAGGTAGGTATTGCTTCTACCCACTTTGAGACATAGTCAACCGCCAACAGAATATATAGATACCCACTTGAGTTGGGAAACGGTCCCATAAAGTCTATACCCCTCACATCAAATATCTCACAGAACAACATCGGTTGTTAAGGTATTTCATCCCTTTGGGATGTATTTCCCGACTTCTGACATTGGTGGCATGACACACAAAATCGGTAAGCGTCTTTGAATAAGGTTGGCCACCAGAATCTACAATCCAACACCTTTTTAGCTGTCCGTTGTGGGCCAAAGTGGCCGCCACACTCGGACAAATGACACGCTTCAAGAATGGGTTGGATTTCAGATTCCGGGACACATCTTCGAATTACTTGGTCCACTCCCCTCTTCCACAAGTGAGGGTCATCCCAAATGTAGTATTTGGAATCACTCCTCAACTTGTCCCTTCGGTGTTTAGAAAAGTTAGGGGGGAAAATCTTAGCAACCAAGTAGTTCGCCATTGGTGCAAACCAAGGAAAGCTATCCGACACCGCATGCAAAATATCCAATGGGAATGAGTCATCGATCGGAAATGGATCATATTTCAAATTCTCAAGGCGGCTCAAATGATCCACAACCAAATTTTAAGACCCACTTCGATCCCTAATCTCAATGTCGAACTCTTGCAAGAGCAAGATCCAACATATGAGCCTAGGTTTGGACTCATTCTTTGTCAGTAAATACTTCAAAGCTGCATGATCCGTGTATACCACTATCTTGGACCCTAGCAAATAAGATCTGAATTTATCTAAAGCATGAACAATAGCTAGGAGTTCTTTTTCTGTAGTGGTATAGTTGGATTGTGCCGCATCCAATGTTTTAGAAGAATAAGCAATGACATAAGGGAGTTTACCATCGCGCTGTGCAAGCGCGGCACCTACAGCATGGTTTGACGCGTCGCACATTTTCTCGAATGGCTGCGTCTAGTTGGGGCCTCGCACAATCGGTGCCGTGGTAAGAACTCTCCTCAACTCCTCAAACGCATTCACACATGCACTGTCAAACTCAAAGTCTACATCCTTTTAGAGCAGGCGCGACAATGGCAAAGCAATCTTGCTGAAATCCTTAATAAAGCGCCTGTAAAATCCTGCATGCCCCAAAAAGGACCGGATCTCCCTCACAGATGAGGGGTGAGGTAAATTGGTGATAATATCGACCTTGGCCGAGTCTACAGAAATACCTTCATTAGATACTACATGTCCTAACACTATACCTTGCCTTACCATGAAGTGACATTTTTCAAAATTTAGGACAAGGTTAGTGTCAACACATCTAGCTAAGACTTTGGCCAAGTTCTCTAAACAACAATCAAATGAAGTCCCATAAACACTGAAGTCATCTGTAAAGACTTCCAGACAATTCTCCATCAGATCAGAAAAGGCAATGGCCATACACCGCTGAAAAGTAGCAGGTGCATTGCATAGTCCAAATGGCATCCTTTTCTAAGCAAAGGTGCCAAAGGGACAAGTGAATGTGGTCTTTTCCTGATCCTCAGGAGCTATGTGAATCTGGAAGTAACCAGTGAAGCCGTCAAGAAAGCAATAATGGGATTTACCCGCCAATCGGTCCAGCATCTAGTCAATAAAGGGCAAAGGGTAGTGGTCCTTCCTTGTAGCAGCGTTCAACCTTTTATAATCGATGCACACTCACCAAGCATTTTGTACTCTCTTGGTGACCACTTCACCATCATCCTTTTTAACCACAGTGATACCTGATTTCTTGGGAACAATCTGGATCGGGCTCACCCACTCATTGTCAGAAATCGGATATATGATACCAGCATCAAGTAGCCTAGTGACCTCCTTCTTCACTACGTCAAGGATGGTAGGGTTGAGCCTTCTTTGTGGTTACCTAACTGGCAGAGCTCCCTCTAGGAGAAAGATACGATGCATGCACTTGCGGGGGTGAACGGAATGCTCTTCAGGAGGGTGCTTCATGGCTTCTTCCAAATTGAACTTGATAGTCTTGTCTCCGACCTCAAAGGAATATGTGCGGTGACGGTATCTAGCTTGAATTTAGAGGTCTTAAGGAAGGGTCTACCAAGTAGAATGGAGGAGGCGCTTCTATTCTTTGTTGGAGGCATTTCAAGGATGTAAAAGTTAACTGGAAATACCAAATCCTTGATCACCACAAGTACATCTTCTGCTATTCCCATCACAGTAATCACACTCTTATCGGCTAAGGCAAATTTCGCTGCCGACTTTTTTAATGGAGCTAAATTCAACCGCACAAAGATAGAAAGCGGCATGATGCTTATGCAAGCCCCTAGATCACACATACAATCATTAAAAGTACGTCCACCAATACGACAAGACACCAAACACGGTCCAGGGTCACCATATTTTTCTGGAATAGGCTTCATTAAGGAAGAAATTGAGCTACCCAAGGATAATGTCTCCAACTCTCCTATCCTATCCTTGTGTGTACACAAGTCCTTCAAAAATTTTGCATACTTCAGAATCTGTTGGATAGCATCAAGAAGTGGTATGGTTACCTCAACCTTCTTGAACACTTGAAGCATATTAAATCAAACTCTGGAGTCTTCTTTGCCTTCTTGGGTTCCTTAAGGCTTACTTCTTCTTCCTAATGCTTTTTATCCACCTCCTCTTCCTCATGTATAACTTCAACAACCACTTCTTTCTCATGAATGTCTCCCATGACCCTAGGAGGTATCTCCTCCAATGTAGTTCCCGACCGTAGAGTAATGGCGTTGAGGCCACCCTTTGGGTTTGGAAGGGGTTGGGATGGAAGGTTAGAAGAGCTTGATGGTTGGTTGGAGTTGTTGGAGGAAGGTAGAGCCATCCTTGAGAGCAACTCTTGAATGTTGGATAATTGAGTGGTTATGGCACCAAATTGAGCCTCATGTTTCTCCACCACACACTTAAGCCTCTCATGCTCTTTGGTGATTGCACGGTTGGAATCTTCAATTTGGTGGTTAGAAGAGCTTGAGGATTAGTTGGATTGTTGCCTATGATGCGGTGCTTGGTATTTGGGATAGTTGTTTTGGTTTTAGTGGGATGCTTGGTTGTGATAATTTTGGTTGGCTTGGTGGTTGTTGTTATGGTGGTATTGGGATGATGATTGGTGATTGTTGTTGTAGTGAGAAGAAGAGTTGTTCCATCTTTGATTTTGATTGCTCCCTTGTGCATTGTCCCTCCATCCATAATTGGAGTTATTGCTATGAGAGTAGTTATTTTGACCTTGAGAAGGATAGGGTGGACAGTTGTTGTAGTTCACATTGGCTACGGCAAGGGTGTATTCCTCTTGAATTTGGTGACATTGATTGGTGTAATGTATAGTGCTAGAGCACAAACCACAAATTCAAGGAGGGCCTTCAAGTTGAGCAACTTGGGGTGGGGTTTGGATGGCTTGGATGGAGTAGAATGCCTTTTGCTCTTTATGCATCTCCGTAAGGATGGTGGTCATATCTCCAAGCACCTTGGTTAAGCTTGCTTCGGAAGGTGATGCTTCTACCACACCTTTGAGGGGATTGCTTCTTTCCTATACATTTTGTGTAGCCTCGGCAACATCATTTATCAAGCTCCAAGCTTCTCCAGCCGTTTTGTTTTTGGAAAGGGAACCACCACTAGAAGCAGTGAGCAATCTTTTATCTTCCGCACAAAGACCTCCGGTGAAGTAACTAATAAGCAAGTGAGTATCCAATCCATCGTGTGGACAAGATTCCAATAGCCTCTTGAACCGAGTCCAATACTCATACAAACTCTCTTGGTCCTTTTGCATTATACCCGAGATCTCCTTCCGGATATAGTCGGTCTTCTCTAGCAGAAAGAACTTGTCTAGAAACTCTCTTCTCAAGAAATCCCAATTGGTCACAATCTCATCCGGTTGCGAATAAAACCATGTTTTTGCTTGCCCCTCAAACGAGAAGGGGAAGGCAAAAACCATAATAGCCACCTCATCGGCTACATGCCTTCGAGCCGTAGAACAAGCAACTTGAAAATCTCTTAAATGTCGGATGGGATCTCGACCCGGAAGCCCATGATACTTGGGAAGTAAATTTATCAAGCTATTCTTCAACTCAAAGTTTGGATCAAGGTTGGGATACCTTGCTGGTATGGGTTGAAGTATGATATCCGGAGCTCCTTGTTCATACAAAGTGATCCGGCGTGGCTCTGCCATGTATGGTTCACCTGTGGGATGCAAAGATGTATTAGTGGTGCCAACAGAAGAATAGGAAGTAGCGGACTCCAAGTCACTCTCGGTACCGTCTAGTGATTCGGTATGCTCCTCAAGAGAGGCCAAAGTACTAGCCGTATATTCCAACTGCCGTCTAGCTTGCCGAGTGTGTAACAGAGTTCTTTCAATCTCAGGGTCAAACTCGGCTAAGCTAGAATTCGGTTGAGACCGAGTCATCAAACTTGGGAGTCATAGCATATGTACAAAAGAAATCTAAACTACAACAAAGTATTGAAAGCAAATAAACTATCTACAATATTCATATATTCACATAACCAATATCAAGGCATATGTTGCAACCATTCTCCGGCAACGGCGCCGAAAATTTGATGTGCGAACTACCGTCGGTAAGAATTTCATAGAATAGTCATGTTGCAAGTATAGCTCTCAACCGACAAATAATCCTCGAATCAAATTTTAAGGAATTGGTTGTCACAAGTTCAACCCCAATAAAAGTAACCGAAGTATTCAAACCTCGGGTCGTCTCACAAGGAATGGGCAAATGGTGCACGAAATTGTGATCTCCAGGCTCGAACAAATCCTGGTAATGGCTCCAGAGCTTGGTGCTCTGATCTTAATTCATAATTGTCACAACTTCAATACAACTAACCAGCAAGTGCACTGGGTCGTCCAAGTAATACCTTACGTGAGTAAGGGTCGAATCCCACGGAGATTGTTGGTATGAAGCAAGCTATGGTCACCTTGTAAATCTCAGTCAGGCGGATATAAAATAATCATGGAGTTTTCGAATATTATATAATAAAATAGGGATAGAGATACTTATGTAAATCATTGGTAGGAATTTCAGATAAGCGAATGGGGATGCTTTTCGTTCCTCTGAACCTCTGCTTTCCTGCTATCTTCATCCAATCCGTCTTACTCCTTTCCATGGCTGGCTTTATGCAAGGACATCACCGTTGTCAGTGGCTACATCCCCTCTTCTCAGTGAATAATATGCTCACGCACCCTGTCACGGCACGGCTATTCATCTGTCGGTTCTCGATCATGCTGGAATAGGATTCACCCTCCTTTTGCATCTGTCACTAACGCCCAGCACTCGCGAGTTTGAAGCTCGTCACAATCATTCAATCATTGAATCCTACTCAGAATACCACAGACAAGGTTTAGACCTTCCGGATTCTCTTGAATGCCGCCATCTTTCTAGCTTACGCCACGAAGATTCTGGTTAGGAGATCTAAGAGATACTCATTCTAGCTTAATTCATGTAGAACAGAAGTGTTTGTCAGGCACGCGTTCATAAGGGAGAAGGATGATGAGCGTCACACATAATCATCACCTTCATCACGTTCTTGGGTGCGAATGGATATCTTATAAGCGAAATAAGAAGAATTGAATAGAAAACAGTAGTACTTTGCATTAATCTTTGAGGAACAGCAGAGCTCCACACCTTAATCTATGGAGTGTAGAAACTCTACCGTTGAAAATACATAAGTGAAGGTCCAGGCATGGCCGAGATGGCCAGCCCCCTAAAACGTGATCACAGGATCAATACAATCCAGGATGCCTAATACAATAGTAAGAGGTCCTATTTATAATAAACTAGTCACTAGGGTTTACATGAATAAGTAATTGATGCATAAATCCACTTCCGGGGCCCACTTGGTGTGTGTTTGGGCTGAGCTTGAGTGTAGCACGTGCAGAGGCCATTTGTGGAGTTGAACGCCAGTTTCTGTGCCAGTTTGGGCGTTCAACTCTGGTTTTGGATCCTTTTCTGGCGCTGGACGCCAGATTTGGGCAGAAGGCTGACGTTGAACGCCAGTGTACGTCGTCAATTCTTGGCCAAAGTATGGACTATTATATATTGCTGGAAAGCCTTGGATGTCTACTTTCCAACGCAATTGGAAGCGCGCCATTTCGAGTTCTGTAGCTCCAGAAAATCCACTTTGAGTGCAGGGAGGTCAGAATCCAACAGCATCAGCAGTCCTTTTTCAACCTCTGAATCTGATTTTTGCTTAAGTCCCTCAATTTCAGCCAAAAAATACCTGAAATCACAGAAAAACACACAAACTCATAGTAAAGTCCAGAAATGTGAATTTAACATAAAAACTAATGAAAACATCCCTAAAAGTAACTAGATCCTACTAAAAACATACTAAAAACAATGCCAAAAAGCGTATAAATTATCCGCTCATCACAACACCAAACTTAAATTGTTGCTTGTCCCCAAGCAACTGAAAATCAAATAGGATAAAAAGAAGAGAATATACTATAAATTCCAAACTATCAATGAAACAGAGCTTCAATCATATGAGCGGGACTTATAGCTTTTTGCCTCTTGAATAGTTTTGGCATCTCACTCTATCCATTGAGGTTCAGAATGATTGGCATCTATAGGAACTTCAGATTTCGAATAGTGTTATTGACTCTCCTAGTTCAGTATGATGATTCTTGAACACAGCTTCTTTATGAGTCTTGGCCGTGGCCCTAAGCACTTTGTTTTCCAGTAATACCACCGGATACATAAATGCCACAGACACATAATTGGGTGAACCTTTTCAGATTGTGACTCAGCTTTGCTAAAGTCCCCAATTAGAGGTGTCCAGGGTTCTTAAGCACACTCTTTGTTTTTGCTTTGGACCTTGACTTTAACCGCTCAGTCTCAAGTTTTCACTTGACACCTACACGCCACAAGCACATGGTTAGGGACAGCTTGGTTTAGCCGCTTAGACCAGAATTTTATTCCTTCAGGCCCTCCTATCCACTGATGCTCAAAGCCTTGGGATCCTTTTTATTTGCCCTTGCCTTTTGGTTTTAAGGGTTATTGGCTTTTTCTGCTTGCTTTTTCTTTTTCTTTCTATATTTTTTTTTCGCCTATTTTTTTTTTCTTTTTTTCTTCTTTTTTTCTTTTTTTTTCTACAAGCTTTGTTCTTTGCTGCTTTTTCTTGCTTCAAGAATCATTTTTATGATTTTTCAGATTATCAAATAACATGTCTCCTAGTCATCATTCTTTCAAGAGCCAACATATTTAACATTCTTAAACAACAACTTCAAAAGACATATGCACTGTTCAAGCATACATTCAGAAAACAAGAAGCATTATCACCACATCAATATGATTAAACTAAGTTCAAGGATAAATTCGAAACTCATGTACTTCTTGTTCTTTTGAATTAAAACATTTTTCATTTAAGAGAGGTGATGGATTCATAGGACATTCATATCTTTAAGACAAAGTTACTAACTACTAATGATCATGTAGTGAAGACACAAACATAGACAGGCACATAACATAGAAAACGAAAAACAGAAGAAAGAAGAACAAGGAATGAATCCACCTTAGTGATGGTGGCGTTTCCTTCTTGAGGAACCAATGATGTCCTTGAGCTCTTCTATGTCTCTTCCTTGTCTTTGTTGCTCCTCCCTCATTGCCTTTTGATCTTCTCTTATTTCATGCAGCATGATGGAGTGCTCTTGATGTTCCACCCTTAGTTGTCCCATACTGGAACTCAATTCTTCTAGGGAGGTGTTGATGTGCTCCCAATAGTTTTGTGGAGGAAAGTGCATTTGAGGCATTTCCGGAATCTCATGGTGATGAGGTTCTTGCGCCTCTTGAGCTCCATGACTGGGCTCTCTTGCTTGCTCCATCTTTTTCTTAGTGATGGGCTTGTCCTCTTTGATGAGGATATCTCCCTCTATGTCAATCCCAGCTGAATTGCATAGGTGGCAAATGAGGTGAGGGAAGGCTAACCTTGCCATAGTGGAGGACTTGTCAGCCACCTTGTAGAGTTCTTGAGGTATAATCTCATAAACTTCCACCTCTTCTCCAATCATGATGCTATGGATCATGATGGCCCGGTCTATAGTAACTTCAGACCGGTTGCTAGTGGGAATGATTGAGCATTGAATAAACTCTAACCATCCTCTAGCTATAGGCTTGAGGTCCAATCTTCTTAGTTGAACCGGCTTGCCTTTGGAGTCAATCTTCCATTGAGCTCCTTCTACACATATGTCCATAAGGACTTGGTCCAACCTTTGATCAAAGTTGACTCTCCTTGTGTAGGGGCGTGCGTTCTCTTCCATGTATGGCAAGTTGAACGCCAACCTCACATTTTTTGGACTAAAATCTAAGTATTTCCCCCGAACCATTGTAACATAGTTCTTTGGATCCGGGTTCTTACTTTGATCATGGTTCTTGGTGATCCATGCATTGGCATAGAACTCTTGAACCATTAGGATGCCGACTTGTTGGATGGGATTTGTTAGAACTTCCCAACCTCTTCTTTGAATTTCATGTCGGATCTCCGGATACTCATTTCTTTTGAGTTTAAAAGGGACCTCAGGGATCACCTTCTTCTTGGCCACAACATCATAGAAGTGGTCTTGATGGGCTTTGGAGATGAACCTTTCCATCTCCCATGACTCGGATGTGGAAGCTTTTATCTTCCCTTTCCCTCTTCTAGAGGATTCTCCGGTCTTAGGTGCCATCAATGGTAATGGAAAAACAAAAAAGCTATGCTTTTACCACACCAAACTTAGAATATTGCTCGCCCTCGAGCAATAAACAAAAGAATAGAAGTAGAAGAAGAAGAAATAGAGGAGAGGGAGAGGGTGATGTGGTTCGGCCAAGAAGGGTATAGAGGGGTTGTGTTGTGTGAATTTGATGAAGAATGGAGGGCTATATATAGGGAAAGGAGGGGGGGTTAAGGTTCGGCCATATGGGTGGGTTTGGGTGGGAAATTGGTTTTGAATTTTGAAGGTAGGTGGAGTTTATGAGGTAGGTTTATGGGGAAGAGTGGATGGATGTGAGTGGTGAAGGTTTAGTGGGGAAGAGAGATTGAGGTGATTGGTGAGGGGTTTTTAGGGAAGAGTGTTTGTGGGGTTGTGTGAAAGAGAGTGGTGAGAAGAAGTGAGTGGAGGTAGGTGGGGATCCTGTGGGGTCCACAGATCCTGAGGTGTCAAGGAATTTACATCCCTGCACCATTAGGCATGTAAAAATGCCTTTGTATCCAACTCTGGGCGTTCAGCGCCAGGTTGGTGGCCATTTTGGGCGTTCAACGCCCATTTGTGTGCCATTTCTGGCGTTGAACGCCAGAACCATGCCTGTTCTGGCGTTCAGCACCCAGAAGCTGCCCATTTTGGGCGTTCAGCGCCAGAACCATGCTCTGTTCTGGCGTTTGAACGCCAGGCAGATGCTCCTCCAGGGTGTGATTTTTCTTCTGCTGTTTTTGATTCCGTTTTCAATTTTTATATTTATTTTGTGACTCCACATGATCATGAACCTAAGAAAACATGAAAAACAATAAAAATAAGAATGAGATAAACATTGGGTTGCCTCCCAACAAGCGCTTCTTTAATGTCAATATCTTGACAGTGGGCTCTCATGGAGCCTCACAGATGTGCAGAGCTTTGTTGAGACTCTCCAACACCAAACTTAGAGTTTGGATATGGGAGTTCAACACCAAACTTAGAGTTTGGTTGTGGCCTCCCAACACCAAACTTAGAGTTTGACTGTGGGGGCTCTGGTTGACTCTGCTTTGAGAGAAGCTTTTCAAGCTTCCTCTCCATGGTTGCAGAGGGAGATCCTTGAGTTTTGAATACAAGGGAGTTCTCATTCCATTGAAGGACTATTTCACCTCTGTCAACATCAATCACAGCTCTTGCTGTGGCCAGGAAAGGTCTTCCTAGGATGATGGATTCATCCTCTTCCTTTCCAGTATCCAGGACTATGAAATCAGTAGGTATGTAAAGGCCCTCAACCTTTACTAATACATCTTCTACTTGTCCATAAGCCTGTCTTCTTGAGCTGTCTGCCATCTCTAGTGAGATTTTAGCAGCTTGCACCCCATAGATTCCCAGTTTCTCTATTACAGAGAGGGGCATGAGGTTTATTCCTGAACCAAGGTCACACAGAGCTTTAAAGATCATGGTGCCTATGGTACAGGGTATTATGAACTTTCCAGGATCCTGTCTCTTCTGAGGCAATGTCAGTTGATCCAGATCACTTAGTTCATTGATGAACAAGGGAGGTTCAACTTCCCAAGCATCAATGCCAAACAATTTGGCATTCAGCTTCATGATTGCACCAAGAAACTTGGCAGTTTGCTCTTCAGTAACATCCTCATTCTCTTCAGAAGAGGAATATTCATCAGAGCTCATGAAGGGTATAAGGAGGTTCAATGGAATCTCTATGGTCTCTAGATGAGCCTCAGAGTCCTTTGGTTCCCCAGAGGGAAGCTCCTTATTGATCACTGGACGTCCCAGGAGGTCCTCCTCCTTGGGATTCACGTCCTCTCCTCTCCTCAGAGGTTCGGCCATGGCGCTTATGTCAATGGCCTTGCACTCTCCTTTTGGGTTCTCTTCTGTATTGCTTGGGAGAGTACTAGGAGGGATTTCAGTGATCCTTTTACTCAGCTGGCCCACTTGTGCTTCCAGATTTCTAATGGAAGACCTTGTTTCATTCATGAAACTTACAGTGGCCTTAGATAGATCAGAGACTAGATTTGCTAAATTAGAAGCATTTTGTTCAGAGTTCTCTGTCTATTGCTGAGTGGATGATGGAAAAGGTTTGCTATTGCTAAACCTGTTTCTTCCACCATTATTAAAGCCTTGTTGAGGCTTTTGATCCTTCCATGAGAAATTTGGATGATTTCTCCATGATAAGTTATAGGTGTTTCCATAAGGTTCACCTAAGTAATTCACCTCTACTATTGCAGGGTTCTCAGGATCATAAGCTTCTTCTTCAGGAGAAGCCTCTTGAGTACTGTTGGATGCAGCTTGCATTCCATGCAGACTCTGAGAGATCATATTGACTTGCTGAGTCAATATTTTGTTCTGAGCCAATATGGCATTCAGAGTATCAACCTCAAGAACTCCCTTCTTCATAGGCGTCCCATTAATCACAGGATTCCTTTCAGAAGTGTACATGAACTGGTTATTAGCAACCATGTCAATGAGTTCTTGAGCTTCTGCAGGCGTTTTCTTTAGATGAATGGATCCACCTGCAGAAGTATCTAATGACATCTTAGATAACTCAGACAGACCATCATAGAATATATCCAGGATGGTCCATTCTGAAAGCATGTCAGAAGGACACTTTTTGGTCAACTGTTTGTATCTTTCCCAAGCTTCATAGAGAGATTCACCTTCTTTTTGTCTGAAGGTTTGAACATCAGCTCTAAGCTTGCTCAGCTTTTGAGGAGGAAAGTACTTGGCTAAGAAAGCCGTGACCAGCTTATCCCAAGAGTTCAGGCTGTCTTTGGGTTGAGAATCCAACCATAATCTAGCTCTGTCTCTTACAGCAAAAGGGAAAAGCATGAGCCTGTAGACTTCAGGATCTACTCCATTAGTCTTAACAGTATCACATATCTACAAGAATTCAGTTAAGAACTGAAAAGGATCTTCAGATGGAAGGCCATGAAACTTGCAGTTCTGCTGCATCAGAGAAACTAACTGAGGTTTCAGCTTAAAGTTGTTTGCTCCAATGGCAGGAATGGAGATGTTTCTTCCATGTAAATTGGAATTAGGTGCAGTGAAGTCACCAAGCATCTTCCTTGCATTGTTGTTGGGTTCGGCTGCCATCTCCTTTACTTGTTCGAAATTTTCAATCAAGTTGTCTCTGGATTGTTGTAATTTAGCTTCTCTTAATTTTCTCTTCAGAGTCCTTTCAGGTTCTGGATCAGCTTCAACAAGAATGTCTTTTTCTCTGTCCCTGCTCATAAGAAAGAGAAGAGAAAAAGAAAAGAAGAGGAATCCTCTATGTCACAGTAAAGAGGATCCTTATTGTTAGTAGAAGAAAAGAAGAAGAAATTCGAACACAGATAGAAGAGGGGGTTCGAATTTGGTGATGATGTGAGGAAGAGATGTTAGTTAATGAATGAATAAATAGAATAGAATGAGAGAGAAGGAGGGAATTTTCGAAAATTATTTTTGAAAAGGAGTTAGTGATTTTTGAAAATTGGTTTTTGAAAATTTGTTAGTAATTTTCGAAAATTAAGTTTTAAAAATTAAAATAATTAATAAATTAAAAAGAAATTTTGAAAAAGGGAAGAGATATTTTCGAAAATGAGAGAGAGAGAGTTAGTTAGGTGGTTTTGAAAAAGTTAAGAAACAAACAAAAAGTTAGTTAGTTAGTTGAAACAAATTTTGAAAAGATAGGAAGTTAGGAAGTTAGAAAAATATTTTGAAAAGATATTTTTGAAAAAGATAAGATGAGAAGATATTTTTGAAAAGATATGATAGAAATTAGTTTTTGAAAAAGATTTGATTTTTAAAATCTCAATTAATGACTTGATTCATAAGAAATCATAAGATATGATTCTAGAACTTAAAGTTTGAATCTTTCTTGACAAGCAAGTAACATACTTCAAATTTTTTGAATCAAAACATTAATTGATTAGTTATTTTCGAAAATTTTATATAAAAATAAGAAAAAGATTTTTGAAAAATATTTTTAGAATTTTCGAAAATAACTAAGAATTTTGAAAAAGATTTGATTTTTGAAAAAGATTTTGAAAAAGATAAGATTTTCAAATTGAAAATTTGATTTGACTCATGAGAAACAATTTGATTTTAAAATTTTTTGAAAAAGTCAATCCAAATTTTTGAATTTGATGAGAGAAAAAGAGAAAGATATTTTTTTTATTTTTGAATTTTTATGATGTGAGAGAAAAACACAAAAAAAATGCAATGCATGAAATTTTTAGATCAAAACATGTGATGCATGCAAGAATGCTATGAATGTCAAGATGAACACCAAGAACACTTTGAATGTCATGATGAACATCAAGAACATATTTTTGAAAAATTTTTAATGCAAAGAAAACATGCAAGACACCAAACTTAGAATTCTTTAATGCTTAGGCACTAAGAATTCAAGAATGCATATGATAAACATGAAAAGACACAAAACAAAAAATCATCAAGATCATACAAGAAGACTCACCAAGAACAACTTGAAGATCATGAAGAACACTATGAATGCATGAATTTTCGAAAAATGCAAGATGCATATGCAATTGACACCAAACTTATAATGTGACTCAAGACTCAAACAAGAAACATAAAAATATTTTTTTGATTTTTATGATTTTCTTATTTTTTAGGATTTTTTTTTCGAAAATTATATGAAAAAGGAAAATAAGGATTCCAAAATTTTTAATATGAATTCCAGGAATCTTGCATTCTTAGTCTAAAGCTTCAGTCCAGGAATTAGACATGGCTCACTAGCCAGCCAAGCTTTCAAAGAAAGCTTCAGTCCAAAACACTAGACATGGCCAATGGCCAGCCAAGCTTCAGCATTTAACATGAGAGTATATTGCTCTTGATAACAAATTGCAAGCCTCAGTCCAAATAAATTTAGACATGGCTTTACAGCCAGCCAGGCTTTACATGCTTCATGAAACACTAGAATTCATTCTTAAAAAATTTTGAATAAAATTTTTGAAAACATTTTTTTCGAAAACAAAAGAAGAGTTTTTGAAAGATTTTTGAAAACTTTTTGAAAAGAAAACAAAAAGAAAGTTACCCAATCTGAGCAACAAGATGAACCGTCAGTTGTCCAAACTCGAACAATCCCCGGCAACGGCGCCAAAAACTTGGTGCACGAAATTGTGATCTCCAGGCTCGAACAAATCCTGGTAATGGCTCCAGAGCTTGGTGCTCTGATCTTAATTCATAATTGTCACAACTTCGATACAACTAACCAGCAAGTGCACTGGGTCGTCCAAGTAATACCTTACGTGAGTAAGGGTCGAATCCCACGGAGATTGTTGGTATGAAGCAAGCTATGGTCACCTTGTAAATCTCAATCAGGCGGATATAAAATAATCATGGAGTTTTCGAATATTATATAATAAAATAGGGATAGAGATACTTATGTAAATCATTGGTAGGAATTTCAGATAAGCGAATGGGGATGCTTTTCGTTCCTCTGAACCTCTGCTTTCCTGCTATCTTCATCCAATCCGTCTTACTCCTTTCCATGGCTGGCTTTATGCAAGGGCATCACCGTTGTCAGTGGCTACATCCCCTCCTCTCAGTGAATAATATGCTCACGCACCCTGTCACGGCACGGCTATTCATCTGTCGGTTCTCGATCATGCTGGAATAGGATTCACCCTCCTTTTGCGTCTGTCACTAACGCCCAGCACTCGCGAGTTTGAAGCTCGTCACAGTCATTCAATCATTGAATCCTACTCAGAATACCACAGACAAGGTTTAGACCTTCCGGATTCTCTTGAATGCCGCCATCATTCTAGCTTACGCCACGAAGATTCTGGTTAGGAGATCTAAGAGATACTCATTCTAGCTTAATTCATGTAGAACAGAAGTGTTTGTCAGGCACGCGTTCATAAGGGAGAAGGATGATGAGCGTCACACATAATCATCACCTTCATCACGTTCTTGGGTGCGAATGGATATCTTAGAAGCGAAATAAGAAGAATTGAATAGAAAACAGTAGTACTTTGCATTAATCTTTGAGGAACAGCAGAGCTCCACACCTTAATCTATGGAGTGTAGAAACTCTACCGTTGAAAATACATAAGTGAAGGTCCAGGCATGGCCGAGATGGCCAGCCCCCTAAAACATGATCACAGGATCAATACAATCCAGGATGCCTAATACAATAGTAAGAGGTCCTATTTATAATAAACTAGTCACTAGGGTTTACATGAGTAAGTAATTGATGCATAAATCCACTTCCGGGGCCCACTTGGTGTGTGTTTGGGCTGAGCTTGAGTGTAGCACGTGCAGAGGCCATTTGTGGAGTTGAACGCCAGTTTCTGTGCTAGTTTGGGCGTTCAACTCTGGTTTTGGATCCTTTTCTGGCGCTGGACGCCAGATTTGGGCAGAAGGCTGACGTTGAACGCCAGTTTACATCGTCAATTCTTGGCCAAAGTATGGACTATTATATATTTCTGGAAAGCCCTGGATGTCTACTTTCTAACGCAATTGGAAGCGCGCCATTTCGAGTTCTGTAACTCCAGAAAATCCACTTTGAGTGCAGGGAGGTCAGAATCCAACAGCATCAGCAGTCCTTTTTCAACCTCTGAATCTGATTTTTGCTTAAGTCCCTCAATTTCAGCCAGAAAATACCTGAAATCACGGAAAAACACACAAACTCATAGTAAAGTCCAGAAATGTGAATTTAACATAAAAACTAATGAAAACATCCCTAAAAGTAACTAGATCCTACTAAAAACATACTAAAAACAATGCCAAAAAGCGTATAAATTATCCGCTCATCAGCAAACATGTGCATCAACATTGGTTAGAATTCCGGGGTTGCAAGTCATGAGCAAGAAATTAAACTAAGAGGCTTAACAAGCAAGAAATATTAAAGTGCAAGGAACTAATTCAAGTAACTAAAGCTGGTATAAGCAATTCCAAACTAATAAGAGAACATCCAATATAATTCTACCCTAAAACTAGACAAATAACTATAACTAAGACAAAGCAATTGGAATTTTTTTGGTTTTCAAATATGAATACTAAAAGCAACTCTTGGCTAGGCATAGGAATTAGGGTCACCATCCTCATAACCATATCTTGACAATTATGAGAAACCAAACTCATTAAGTTTACTTTTATACTTGAAGTATATTAAATGGCTTGGTCAACATCAATCCATAAGGTCCAACCTAGCCACCAATTGACTTGGTAGTAGGCTAGTGTCAATGGTTATCAAATTGACCACTAAGGGGTTCTCAAATCATCAAATCCATTTGACCCAATGACTCAAGTTTACCCAATTCCCTTAGCCTAGGCCAAGAGTAAGGAAAACTACTCCATAACTAAAGGAAACATTTCATCAAACACATGGTAAGCATTACTAAGAGACATATTCAAAATGCAATTAAATTGAAATTGAAAGGTACCCACTAACAATTATAAATGGAAAATCACTCAAACAACACAATTAATCACGGAAATCATCAATGTAACATTAACAATTCAAGATCCACAAGATTCATGAAATGGGTAGAAAATGACAATGGACAAGAAAACATAAATCTAACACAAGATCTAAATAAAATTATACTAAGGAATTCAAATTAAATAATTAAAACTAGAAATTAACAAGATCCAATTCAGAATTCAACAAGGGAAGATCAAATCAAAACTAGATCTAGAGAGGAAAAAGGGTTTCTCTCTCTAGAAGAACAAAAACCAAAAACTAGCTAAAATTGTGTCTAAGTGTGTAATGAATGATCCCCCCTTTTCCCCTAGGGTTCTTGGGTCTTCTCCATGCAGAACCAGCTTGAATTTGGGCGTGTTGAGCCTCAGAAATCGCCAGGCACGATTTCTTTTAATGAGGTCACGTGCAGCTTGTCACGTTTACGCGCCATGCACGCGTGCGCGTCGATTGAATCTCGCGATCCATGCGTGCGCGTCCAGTACGCGTGTGCGTCGATGGAAGTTTTGCTAATCCACGCGGATGCGCTAATCCTCGGGCGCTAATCCCAACTTTCTGCACCCACGCGTGCGCGTGAGGTGCACGTGCGCGTCGATGCTGAATTCTCCAAAATCCAATTCTTCATGTCCCCTCCACTTGTGCATGCTTTCTTTCTCTCTTCTAGACCATTCTTGCCCTATAAACTCTGAAATTACTCAACAAACACATCACGGTATCAAATGGTAATAAAAGAGAATCAAAATATGGCGATTTTAAGGCAAAAGAAGCATGTTTTTTATTATGAAGCAATATTAGGAAGAGAACACAAAACCATGCAATTCTTGTGAATAAGTGCAGAAAATATTGACAAAACCCCTCAAATTCTACACAATATAAACCACAAAATTGGGGTTTTTCATGCGCACAGTAACTTGTGCGTACGCACAGGCAGCATAGCAGAGCAAAGTGTGCGAGGGCACAATATCTGGCGTGTCGCACGAGCATTCAAAGTATAGCAAAGTGTGCGTGCGCAGAACCTCTTGTGCATACGCACAGCCTGAGATTTCGGCCAAGTGTGTGTGCGCACATGTCTGTGCGTACGCACAGGTGCCTGCACATGCCTTCATTAAAAACGCACATGAGTCGCATTTTTGAGGGATTGGAGGCCCAATTCTGATGGCCATAGCTCATATTGGAGGGGGAAAACATTGAGGAAGTTGGGGCATATCATTAGGAGTAGTAGCAGATAGTAGTAGGAGGTTTTTTTAGGTTAGTTTTTCTTTAAGTTTTCTCTCAACACCATTAGGGTTTATATTAGGTTTTTACATTTCAAATGCCATTTCCAATTTTTGATCTTGGATTTTGCTAGCCTCCATTGTAAGTATCTCTTGATTACTACTCTTTATAGTTATAATTTTGATACTCTTTCTTGTAGTTAAAGTCATAATGTTAATATATATACTTTTTGCAATTTTGATCTCTTGTTGATGGTTTTGATGATTGATGATTGTTATATGCTTAGTTGAGTTGCTAATTGCTTTTGATTAATTGTTGCTCATAATTTCAAGCATTTTCTCAATTTTGTCATGAATTGTGTTTATGCCCACCAAGTGTATGTGGAAATGTCAATTTTGATTATGGGCTAAATTTCCACCTCATAACTTGGGGAAAATGAGCTTATGGGTTCCTAGAGTTGGAATGTCCAACATTTAGTGATAATTCTTGGATTGTTAATTGTGTTTGTTTCCACTAAAGCTAACTTGTTGCTGAGCCAATTAGCAAGTGAGCTAGGATTTGTAGATTAAGAACAATTATGCTCCTTAACCTACTCTCCAATGTGAGGGTTAACTAAGTGAGATTAATCCATTACAATTGTCATAGTTGTGGTTGCAACAAGGAAAGGATCCCTAGCTCATCCCAAGTCAAGATTTTATTTATGCTTTGAATCACACACACACACACACACACACATACATCAATCACTTTTATATCTTACTTGTTCATATTACATGGCTAGTTCTTTAATTCCCTTATTAGTTCATTACTTGCAATTTTGAATGTTCTTTTATTCCTTTAATTGTTTATTTCTTAATTGAAAACCCCTTTTGCCTTCACAACCAAAATTGTGCACTCATTGATCACTAGTCCTTGGGAGACGACTGGGAATTAAAACTCTCGGTTTATATTTGTTTTGAAAAGTGACAATTTGTCCTTCCAAACATTGGTGGATGATTAATCGTTGGTATGAACTAGGCTTGCAACGTAATTATTTTGTGAAAATTCTTAACCGACGATAATCTTCTCTCCTAACATAGACTTAGTACTCAGAAAGACCGAGCAAGCCAGGTGACTTCCATCCCATGGAAAGCTCGCCACTAAATGGGAAGGCACGTTCAAAATTCTCGAGGTCCTCAAAAAAGGAGCCTATAAACTCGAAACTTTTAGATGGTACTATGTTACCTAACTCTTGGAATATTTCATCTCTAAAGCCATATTACAGCTAAGAAAGACAGGGACAGGCTTGTACTCTTTTTCCTACTCATGATTTTTCCCAAAAGGGTTTTGCTTGGAGAGGTTTTATGAGACAAGCCTACCTGCACCTTTGTAAATAAAGGTTGTATAATATACTGTTGTGATCGGATAAAAGCCGAACTATAACTACTATTTCATCTTTCAAACATATATTATCCTATCATTACCGAAATTTCTGATACAGATCTATATAAATTACGACTACTTAAAAATTACAACAGATTATTCACTCGAATAATCAAACAATCAACTATATTTATCCACTCGAGATAAGTATTCAACTAAAAGTCGCATCATTTACACATGTGCAATAAAAAACAAATTTATTAAATCATCAACAAAAGTGAACAAATGAGTTATACTCGCATAAATAAATCTAATCCTGTCAAACCCCTTCCAAAAATGTGGAACACTTCATCAATGGCAAGCTCAGACACTTGCTTAGATCAACTATCAAACAAAAATGAGATACTCTCGTTTTACTATCAAATCCCTAAATGAATAGGGACACACATTCCAAGGACAAATATTGCCAGAATCAAACTATTAGTTTACCAACCATGTTGGAAATTTGCAAAAAGTAAAAAACATATTAATGTCAACCTAACAATTACCATTCACTGAAGGGAAACCATGTAACCAAAATACTAGTTCAATGTTTTCAAAATAAAACCAAGCATACTACTGTCTATTACAAAAGCCAAACTTGGCGAACACTATAAGTTAAAAATCCAAATACAATTTACTTTAAATTTTCACCTTTCTCCTCTACAGCCTCATCATCACCTACAAATGCACCATCACGCACTACCTTCCCAGCCTCTATTTGTGAGAAATCTATATTGGCAGCAAGAAACTTTGCCTACATCACTGCACACTCAAAACCCTCTGCAAAAGCATCTAAAATCTCAACCTCCTTATTCTTCTCCTTCATTTTTACGATTACCTCAATAACTTGATCCCTCATATGCGAAATCTCACCATCCCTCTTTCGTAGCGCTTCTATATCTTTGTTATGTTCAATCTTCTCCAACTTCAGATCCTCCTCTTTCACAACCAAGTTCTTTTTCAAATCCTCTATTACTATCTCTTTCAAGTAAAGTTCTTCTTTCAAACAAAACAGTTCTCCGCTCTTTTCCATAAGCTTCTTATGCTGAACTTCTCGTCTACGACCAATACTAACTAGACAAAAGCCCAGAGTCTAAAACACGAGAGTTATATAAGACATAGACTGAGTTTTTCACAAAACACATAAAAATCAATTTTCATACCTACAAATACTGGTTGACAACAACATCCCCGACCTCTTCAATAAGAGTTCGGTCAGAAGAAGATTGCAGAACCTCATCAGCTATCACCATGAAAGGGAAATTCTTATCTCAAACCGAAGAACCATCACCCTCACTGGCAAACCAATGATGTTTCTCTTGCTTCGTTACAAAAGCCGAGAGCTCCTCCAAAGGAATCCTTTTATCCTTCTCAGCAACCTCATCACTGAGGTTAATGACATCAACTTTCCTCTTCTTGAAAACAAAGTTTTGTTCTTGGGGGCTGGCTAATCCACCTCCCCATCGCCATGAACTTTTTCTAGATTTGAACATGAACCCTGCTTATCCAAATTCTTCGTCTTCAGCTGACCTCTCAAGCTCGATGCCGAAACCCTAGGATATTTGCCACCTGTATATAAAACTAAGTAGTGTAAAAAACAAAGATAAAACCACAACCCACTAAAGGGTAGCAACTCAACACGCTCTCACCAAGGAATTCACCACCGATTTCTTACCTTTCTCCCTGAGAAGTAACCCAAATATAGAAATCAGATCTGCTCTGTCAATAAATTCATCAAGATACCCTATTATACACTCGTTCCGAGGAGAGATATGCTTCGGACCAAGTATATGTTGTGGCTATTGATGAGCGGATAATTTATACGCTTTTTGCCATTGTTTTTACATAGTTTTTAGTATGATTTAGTTAGTTTTTAATATAATTTTATTAGTTTTTAAATAAAAATCACATTTCTGGACTTTACTAGGAGTTTGTGCATTTTTATGTGATTTTAGGTCATTTCTGGCTGAAATTGAGGGATTTGAGCAAAAATGTGATTCAGAGGCTGAAGAAGGACTGCAGATGCTGTTGGATTCTGACCTCCCTGCACTCGAAGTGGATTTTCTGGAGCTAAAAAAACCCAATTGGTGCTCTCTCAATTGTGTTGGAAATTAGACATCTAGGGCTTTCCAGCAATATATAATACTCTATACTTTGCCCGAGTTTAGATGACGCAAACTGGCGTTTAACGCCAGCTTTCTGCCCTATTCTGGCGTTAAACGCCAGAAACAAGTTGCAAAGCAGAGTTAAACACCAGAAACAAGTTACAAACTGGCGTTTAACTCCAAAAAGAGTCTCTACACATGAAAGCTCAATGCTCAGCCCAAGCACACACCAAGTGGGCCCGAAAGTGGAATTCTACATCATTTACTTATCTTATGTAACCCTAAATACTAGTTTAGTATAAAAACTACTTTTAGTGATTTATTTTACATCTTTTGATCATCCTTGATCAGGGATTGGTCTTTTTCCCTATTTTCAAATTCATATGCCATTTGGGGAGGCTGGCCATTCGGCCATGCCTAGACCTTGTTCTTATGTATTTTCAACGGTAGAGTTTCTACACACCATAGATTAAGGTGTGGAGCTCTGCTGTTCCTCATGAATTAATGCAAAGTACTATTGTTTTTCTATTCAACTCAAGGGTATTTCTTCTCTAAGATATTCAGTCGCAGACAAGAACATGATGAATGTGATGATTATGTGACGCTCATCACCATTCTCACTTATGAACGCGTGCGTGACAAACACTTCCGTTCTACATGAAAGCAAGTTTGAATGCATATCTCTTAGCCTCCTGATTTAAGATCAGATTCTTCGTGGTATAGGCTAGAATTATTGGCGACCATTCTTGAGATCTGGAAAGTCTAAACCTTGTCTGTGGTATTCCGAGTAGGATCTGGGAAGGGATGGTTGTGACGAGCTTCAAACTTACGAGTGCTGGGCGTAGTGACAGACGCAAAAGGATCACTGGATCCTATTCCAGCATGATCGAGAACCGACAGATGATTAGCCATGCGGTGATAGCGCATTTGGACCATTTTAACTGAGAGGACGGGATGTAGCCATTGACAACGGTGATGCCCAACATACAGCTTGCCATGGAAAGGAGTATGAGTGATTGGATGAAAGCAGTAGGAAAGCAGAGGTTCAGAAGGAACAAAAGCATCTCCATGCGCTTATCTAAAACTCTCCCCAATGAATTGCATAAGTATCTCTATCCTATTTTATATTTTAAATTATTTTTTAACTACCAATTCACCATAACCATTTGAATCTGCCTGACTGAGATTTGCAAGATGACCATAGCTTGCTTCAAGCCGACGATCTCCGTGGGATTGAGCCTTACTCACGTAAGGTTTATTACTTGGACGACCCAGTGCACTTGCTGGTTAGTTGTGCAAAGTTGTGAAAAAGAACTAAGATTATGAACGTGCATATTAAGTTTTTGGCATCGTTACCAAAGAATGAACAATCACGATTTCGTGCACCAAGTTTTTGGCGCCGTTGTCGGGGATTGTTCGAGTTTGGACAACTGACGGTTCATCTTGTTGCTCATATTAGGTAATTTTATTTTAATTTTAAGCTTTTGTTTTTATTCTTTTTATTTTCGGAAAATTTTCAAAAAAATAAATAAAAATAAATTATCCTATGGCTTCAGAATTTTTAAGAATGAATTCTAGAGTTTCATGATGATCTGTTGAAGTCTGGCTGGCTGTGAAGCCATGTCTAATCTTTTGGACCGAGGTTTCAACTCATCATCACAAGAGCTTTTTTTATTCTCATCAATTTAGCTGTTGTATGCCTGATTTGTATCTAGTATTTTGGACCGGAGCTTTCACTGAAAGCTTAGCTGGCTAGTAAGCCATGTCTAATTCCTGGACCGGAGCTTTAGACTAACATTGCATGATTCCTGGAATTCTCATTAGAAATTTTGAAATTCTTATTTTTCTTTTTCAAATTAATTTTCGAAAAAAAATTATAATAAAATCATAAAAAACCAAAAATTTGATGTTTCTTGTTTGAGTCTAGTGTCAATTTTTAAGTTTGGTGTCAATTGCATTCTTTTATTTTTCTTAAAAATTTTTGAAAAATTCATGCATAATGTCCTTCATGATCTTCAAGTTGTTCTTGATGATCTTCTTTGTTTGATCTTTGCATTTTCTTGTTTTGTGTCTTTTCTTGTTTTTCATATGCATTTTCAATTTGTTAGTGTCTAATTATTGAAAATTTCTATGTTTGGTGTCTTGCATGTTTTTCTTTTCTTAAAAATTTTCAAAAATAAGTCTTGATGTTCATCTTAATCTTCAAAGTGTTCTTGGTGTTCATCTTGACATTCAAAGTGTTCTTGCATGCATTAGTTGTTTTGATTCATAATTTTTATGTTTTGTTCTAATTTGGTGTTTTTCTCGTTCCTCATTAAAAATTCAAAAATAAAAAAATATCTTTCCCTTATTCTTCTCATAAAATTCGAATATTTGAGTTGACTTTTTCAAAATTCTTAAAATCTAGTTGTTTCTTATTAGTCAAGTCAAATTTTCAATTTAAAAATTCTATCTTTTTCAAACCTTTTCAAAAATCAAATCTTTCTCATTTTTTTTCTTATTTTTGAAAACTTTTTAAAATGATTTTCAAATTTTTTTTTTAAATTTCATTTTATAATTTCAAAATCTTTACTAACAATTAATGTGATTGATTCAAAAATTTTAAAGTTTGTTACTTGCCTATTAAGAAAGATTCCATCTTTAAATTTTAAAATCATATCTTTTAGTTTCTTGTTAGTCAAGTAATCAACTTTAATTTTCAAAATCAAATCTTTTTAATATCCTTTTCAAATCTTTTTCAATTTCAATCATGTCTTTTTCAAAACTTAATTTCAAAATCTTTTCTAACTTCTTATCTTTTCAAATTTAATTTTCAAATCTTTTTCAATTAACTACTTGAATTTTTATTTTAAAAGTTTTCTATTTCAATCATATCTTTTTCAAAACCACCTAACTAATTTTCCCTCTCTAATTTTCGAAAACTCTTCCCCACTTTTTCAAAATTCCTTTTTAATTAACTATTTGTTTTAAATTCTAATTTAATTTAATTTTATTTTTCTTTTTAAATTTCGAATTATAACTAATAGTCAAAATAAAAACAAATTTTTATTTATTTATTTTATTTAATTTTTGAATTCTTCCCCCTCTCATCTCTTTTTATTTATTTAATTATCTACTAACACCCCTCTTCCATTCAAAAATTCAAACGCATTCTTCTCCTCTGTGTTCGAATTCTTATCTTCTCCTTCTTCTATTCTTCTCTTCTTCTACTCACATAAAGGAATCTCTATACTGTGACATAGAGGATTCGATATTTTCTTTTCTGTTCTATTCTTTTTCATATGAGCAGGAACAAGGATAAGAACATTCTTGTTGAAGCTAACCCTGAACCTGAAAGGACTCTGAAGAGGAAACTAAGAGAAGCTAAAGCACAACCCTCTGGAGAGGACCTGACAGAAATTTTTGAAAAAGAAGGAGACATGGCCGAACCTAATAACAATGGTGGAGATGCAAGGAAGATGCTTGGTGACTTTATTACACCTTCTTCTAACTTCTATGGAAGAAGCATCTCACTTCCTGCAATTGGAGCAAACAATTTTGAGCTTAAACCTCAATTGGTTTCTCTAATGCAACAGAATTGCAAGTTTCATGGACTTCTAATGGAAGATCCTCATCAATTTTTAGCTGAATTCCTGCAAATCTGTGACACTATCAAGACCAATGGAGTTGATCCCGAGGTCTACAGGCTTATGCTTTTCCCTTTTGTTGTAAGAGACAGAGCTAGAACATGGTTGGATTGACAACCTAAGGATAGCCTGAACTCTTGGGATAAGCTGGTCAGTGCTTTCCTGGCCAAATTCTTTCCACCTCAAAAGATGAGCAAGCTTAGAGTGGAAATCCAAATCTTCAGACAGAAGGAAGGAGAATCCCTCTATGAAGCTTGGGAAAGATATAAGCAACTGATCAAAAGGTGTCCTACTGACATGCTTCCAGAATGAAGCATGATAAGTATATTCTATGATGGTCTGTCTGAGTTGTCAAAAATGTCATTTGACCATTCTGCAGGAGGATCTCTTCACGTGAAAACCCCTGCAGAAGCTCAGGAACTCATTGAAATGGTTGCAAATAACCAGTTCATGTACACCTATGAGAGGAATCCTGTGAATAATGGGACGCCTCAGAAGAAGGGAGTTTTTGAAATTGATACTCTGAATGCCATATTGGCTCAGAACAAAATATTGACTCAGCAAGTCAATATGATTTCTCAGAGTCTGAATGGATTGCAAGCTGCATCCAACAGTACTAAAGAAGCATCTTCTGAAGAAGAAGCTTATGATCTTGAGAACCCTGCAATAGCAGAGGTGAATTACATGGGAGAACCCTATGGAAACACCTATAATCCTTCATGGAGAAATCATCCAAATTTCTCATGGAAGGACCAACAGAAACCTCAACAAGGCTTCAATAATAATGGTGGAAGAAATAGGTTTAGTAATAGCAAGCCTTTTCCATCATCTTTTCAGCAACAGACAGAGAATTCTGAACAGAGCCATTCTGGCCTGGCAACCATAGTCTCTGATCCATCCAAGACCACACTAAGTTTTATGAATGAAACAAGGTCCTCCATTAGAAATTTGGAGGCACAGGTAGGTCAGCTGAGTAAGAAGATTACTGAAACTCCTCCCAGTACTCTCCCAAGCAATACAGAAGAAAATCCCAAGAGAGAGTGCAAGGCCATAACCTTACTTGGTGTGGCCGAATGCCCAGAGGAGGAAGAGGATGTGAATCCCAGTGAGGAAGACCTCTTGGGACGTCCTCTGGACAGAAAGGAGTTCCCTTTTGAGGAACCAAAGGAATCTGAGGCTCATACAGAGATCCTAGAGATTCTGTTGAACCTCCTTCTGCCATTCATGAGCTCTAATGAATACTCTTCCTCTGAAGAGGATGAAGACACCATTGCAGAGCAAGTTGCTAAGTATCTAGGAGCAATCATGAAGTTGAATGCCAGTTTATTTGGTAATGAGACTTGGGAGGATGAACCCCCCCTTCCTCACCAATGAACTGAGTGCACTAATGAGGCAGACATTGCCTTAGAAGAAACCGGATCCCAGAAAGTTCTTCATACCTTGTATCATAGGCACCATGACCTTTGAGAAAGCTCTGTGTGACCTTGGATCAGGGATAAACCTCATGCCACTCTCTGTAATGGAGAAACTAGAAATCTTTGAGGTACAAGCTGCAAGAATCTCATTAGAGATGGCAGACAAATCAATGAAACAGGCTTATGGACTAGTAGAGGACGTGTTAGTAAAGGTTGAAGGCCTTTACATCCCTGCTGATTTCATAATCCTAGACATTGGAAAGGATGAGGATGAATCCATCATCCTTGGCAGATCCTTCCTAGCCACAGCAAAAGCTGTGATTGTTGTTGACAGAAGAGAGTTGGTCCTTCAGTTGAATGAGGGTTACCTTGTATTTAAGACTCAAGGTTCTCCTTCTGTAACCATGGAAAGGAAGCATGAAAAGCTTCTCTCAATACAGAGTCAAACAAAACCCCCACATTCAAACTCTAAGTTTGGTGTTAAGAGGCCCCAACATTGCTCTGATTTTCTGTGAGGCTCCATGAGAGCTCACTGTCAAGCTATTGACATTAAAGTAGCGCTTGTTGGGAGGCAACCCAATGTTATTTAATTATATCTATTAATTTTTTATTCCTATTTTATGTTTTCTTTAGGTTGATGATCTTGTGAAGTCACAAAAATTACTGAAAAATCAAAAATAGAATGAAAAACAGCATTAAAAATAGCTCACCCTGGAGGAAGAGCTTACTGGCATTTAAACGCCAGTAAGAAGCATCAAACTGGCGTTTAATGCCAGAAAGAAGCATCAAGCTGGCGTTAAACGCCAGAAACAAGCACCAGACTGGCGTTTAACGCCAGAACAGAACATGGAATTGGCGTTTAACGCCAAGAATGGGAGAAAAGCTGGCGTTAAACGCCAAAAACAAGCAGCAAGCTGGCATTTAACGCCAGACATGCATTCTAAGGGCATTTTGCACGCCTAAATGGAGTAGGGATGCTAAGTCCTTGACCCCTCTGGATCTGTGGACCCCACAGGATCCCTAACTACCCCACCTCTTCTTCTCTCCTCTTCACACCTTTTCATAACACTCTTCCCCAGAGAAACCTCAAGAAAGAGGAAAGGGAAGGAAATTGCTTCCACCTCTGAGTCATGGGAGATGGAGAGATTCATCTCAAAGGTCCATCAAGACCACTTCTATGAAGTTGTGGCCAAGAAGAAGGTGATCCCTGAGGTCCCTTTTAAGCTCAAAAAGAGCGAGTATCCGAAGATCCGACAAGAGAGTAGAAGAAGAGGATGGGAAGTTCTCTCTAATCCTATTCAACAAGTCAGAATCTTAATGGTTCAAGAGTTCTATGCAAACGCATGGATCACTAGGAACCATGATCAAAGTATGAACCCAAACCCAAAGAACTGGCTTACAATGGTTCGGGGAAAATACTTAGATTTCAGTCCGAAAAATGTAAGGTTGGCGTTCAACTTGCCAATGATGCAAGAAAACGCACGCCCCTACACTAGAAGGGTCAACTTTGATCAAAGGTTGGACCAAGTCCTCATGGACATATGTGTGGAAGGATCTCAATGGAAAGTTGACTCAAGAAGCAAACCGGTTCAATTGAGAAGACCGGACCTTAAGCCTGTAGCTAGAGGATGGTTGGAATTCATCCAACGCTCAATTATTCCTACTAGCAACCAGTCTAAAGTTACTGTAGACCGGGCCATCATGATCCATAGTATCATGATTGGGGAGGAAGTGGAAGTTCATGAGATTATACCTCAAGAACTCTACAAGGTGGCTGACAAGTCCTCCACTTTGGCAAGGTTAGCCTTTCCTCACCTCATTTGCCACCTCTGCAATTCGGCTGGAATTGACATAGAGGGAGACATCCTCATTGATGAGGACAAGCCCATCACTAAGAAAATGATGGAGCAAACAAGAGATCATGAACCTCAACAAGAGCATGAGGAAATTTCTCACCATGAAATCCCTGAGATGCCTCAAGGGATGCACTTCCCTCCACAAAATTATTGGGAGCAAATCAACACCTCCCTAGGAGAATTAAGTTCCAACATGGGACAACTAGGGATGGAATACTAAGAGCACTCCATCATTCTCCATGAGATTAGAGAAGATCAAAGAGCTATGAGGGAGGAGCAACAAAGACAAGGAAGAGACATAGAGGAGCTCAAGAGCACCATTGGTTCTTCAAGAAGAGGAAGACGCCACCCTCACTAAGGTGGACCCGTTCCTTAATCTCCTTGTTCTTATTTTCCTATTTTTTGATTCTTGAGCCTTATGTTTTATTTATGTTTCTGTCTTTACTATTTGATCATTAGTGTTTAAGTGTCTATGTCTTAAAGCCATAAATGTCCTATGAATCCATCACCTCTCTTAAATGAAAAATGCTTTTAATCACAAAAGAACAAGAAGTACATGATTTCGAATTCATCCTTGAAACTAGTTTAATTATTTTGATGTGGTGACAATACTTTTTGTTTTCTGAATGAATGCTTGAACAGTGCATATGTCTTTTGAATTTGTTGTTTATGAATGTTAAAATTGTTGGCTCTTGAAAGAATGATGAAAAAGGTGAAATGTTATTTGATGATTTGAAAAATAAAAAAAATAATTCTTGAAGCAAGAAAAAGCAGTGAATAGAGAAAAGCTTGCGAAAAAAAAAAGAGAAGGCGAAAAAAAGAAAGAAAAAGAAAAAAAAAGCAAGCAGAAAAATCTAATAGCCCTTAAAACCAAAAGGCAAGGGTAAAAGGGATCCAAGGCTTTGAACATCAGTGGATAGGAGGGCCCAAAGGAATAAAATCCTGGCCTAAGCGGCTAAACCAAGCTGTCCCTAACCATGTGCTTGTGGCGTGAAGGTGTCAAGTGAAAAGCTTGAGACTGAGCGGTTAAAGTCGAGGTCCAAAGCAAAAACAGAGTGTGCTTAAGAACCCTGGACATCTCTAATTGGGGACTTTAGCAAAGCTGAGTCACAATCTGAAATGGTTCACCCAATTATGTGTCTGTGGCATTTATGTATCCGGTGGTAATACTGGAAAACAAAGTGCTTAGGGCCACGGCCAAGACTCATAAAGTAGCTGTGTTCAAGAATCAACATAATGAACTAGGAAAATAAATAACACTATCTGAATTCTGAGTTCCTTTAGATGTCAATCATTCTGAACTTCAAAGGATAAAGTAAGATGCCAAAACTGTTCAGAGGCAAAAAGCTACTACTCCCACTCATCTGATTGGAGCTAAGTTTCATTGATATTTTGGGATTTATAGTATATTCTCTTCTTTTTATCCTGTTTGATTTTCAGTTGCTTGGGGACAAGCAACAATTTAAGTTTGGTGTTGTGATGAGCGGATAATTTATACGTTTTTTGGCATTGTTTTTACATAGTTTTTAGTATGATTTAGTTAGTTTTTAATATAATTTTATTAGTTTTTAAATAAAAATCACATTTCTGGACTTTACTAGGAGTTTGTTTGTTTTTCTGTGATTTCAGGTAATTTCTGGCTGAAATTGAGAGACTTGAACAAAAATCTGATTCAGAGGCTGAAGAAGGACTGCAGATGCTGTTGGATTCTGACCTCCCTGCACTCGAAGTGGATTTTCTTGAGCTACAAAAACCCAATTGGCGCGCTCTTAATTGCGTTGGAAAGTATATATCCAGGGCTTTCTAGAAATATATAATAGTCCATACTTTGCCCGAGTTTAGATGACGCAAACGGGCGTTTAACGCCAGCTTTCTGCCCTATTCTGGCGTTAAACGCCCGAAACAAGTTGCAAAGAAGAGTTAAACACCAGAAACAAGTTACAAACTGGTGTTTAACTCCAAAAAGAGTCTCTACATATGAAAGCTCAATGCTCAGCCCAAGCACACACCAAGTGGGTCCGGAAGTGGAATTCTACATCATTTACTTATCTTATGTAACCCTAGCTACTAGTTTAGTATAAAAACTACTTTTAGTGATTTATTTTACATCTTTTGATCATCCTTGATCAGGGATCGGTCTTTTTCCCTATTTTCGAATTCATATTCCATTTGGGGAGGCTGGCCATTCAGCCATGCCTAGACCTTGTTCTTATGTATTTTCAATGGTAGAGTTTCTACACAGCATAGATTAAGGTGTGGAGCTCTGCTGTTCCTCATGAATTAATGCAAAGTACTATTATTTTTCTATTCAACTCAAGCCTATTTCTTCTCTAAGATATTCATTCGCACACAAGAACATGATGAATGTGATAATTATGTGACGCTCATCACCATTCTCACTTATGAACGCGTGCCTGACAAACACTTCCGTTCTACATGAAAGCAAGCTTGAATGCATATCTCTTAGCCTCCTGATTTACGATCAGAGTCTTCGTGGTATAGGCTAGAATTATTGGCGGCCATTCTTGAGATCCAGAAAGTCTAAACCTTGTCTATGGTATTCCGAGTAGGATCTAGGAAGGGATGGCTATGACGAGCTTCAAACTCGCGAGTGTTGGGCATAGTGACAGACGCAAAAGGATCACTGGATCCTATTCCAGCATGATCGAGAACCGACAGATGATTAGCCATGCGGTGATAGCGTATTTGGACCATTTTCACTGAGAGGACGGGATGTAGCCATTGACAATTGTGATGCCCAACATACAGCTTGCCATGGAAATGAGTATGAGTGATTGGATGAATGCAGTAGGAAAGCAGATGTTCAGAAGGAACAAAAGCATCTCCATGCGCTTATCTGAAACTCTCACCAATGAATTGCATAAGTATCTCTATCCTATTTTATATTTTAAATTATATTTTAACTATCAATTCACCATAACTATTTGAATCCGCCTGACTGAGATTTGCAAGATGACCATAGCTTGCTTCAAGCCGACAATCTCCGTGGGATCGACCCTTACTCACGTAAGGTTTATTACTTGGACGACCCAGTGCACTTGCTGGTTAGTTGTGCAAAGTTGTGAAAAAGAACTAAGATTATGAACGTGCGTATTAAGTTTTTGGCGCCGTTACCAAGGAATGAACAATCACGATTTCGTGCACCAGCTGTGAAAACCAATACATAGGAAATTTTTTCCCTAAGTGCTCAGCTATGTAAAAGGGAATTTCCCCGTTAACGGATTTCCCTTTCAAAAATATTTCTTTAAAATCTTTAAAGGAAGACTTATAGTTCAAGAGAAAAATAGTTCAAGAGACGGGTTTATTTTCAAAAATTCCATCAAAATCTCAAAGCATCTCAAAAACACCCAACCTTTCGGATGGAGTTGAGATGGGGCACAGTTAAGTTGTTTTAAAACATCACATTCGAACTCTGTAAATGGAAATTTCACACGCAACTCTTTAAGAACACAGCTATACATATAAAAATACTCAAAATCCCTTTTTCTATATATGAAACACTCACTCAACCCTCGTGTATAGCACTAACTCTACCCGAAACCCAGCCCTCACTATTTTCGACAAATCTATTTTATCCACACTCCCCTTATCAGTAAACAATGACGACCCACAGATCTTAACATCCTCATTCATCCAATTATATGAACCATCATCTTCAACTTTCGAAATAATTTTTACCCTTTTTATCACCCATTATTTTCCAAAGCCAAAAGGAAGAAGGCAAAACAGTAAGTTAGAGAACAAAATGAAGTAACCTCTTTTACTCATCCTTTGATCTTCAAAAAACACGTTTCAATAAACCCCAACTAGCTTTAATTAAGACTTCCAGGTTTTCAAAATACTTTAAAGATTTAACAAAACCTTTTTTCAGTTCAAAGTAAATCACAACCGTTGTTTCCAAAACAACTAACGGTAGTAAAGGAACATTGGAAACCGCAAACAACTTTTAATGACAAGACACTTCATTTTCTTTTCAATTAAAGTAATAAAACTATTACATCTATTTTTTTTTACCTTTTTTCATAATGAAACACATTGGTCTGGGGGCTCTTTACCCTTATCAAAATGTCGAGTTATAACTTATTCCTAAATAGCTTAACCTATTTCATCAAAATACCACCAGAGCAAACTTGGGGGCTGTGATACGACCCTATACATCTGTTATAAAGTTATAATTCGGCCATAAACGTTATAGATCGGCCATTAACAGCTGCACCAAAACGTCCGATATGCTTTTATTCTCCGATCAAAATATCATTATTTAGAGATATAGCCGTTATCCCCTACTATCTGATATAAAGAGAATGGTAAGAAAATTGTTCAATTCATTGCATTTTACAAAGTTTAATTGGAGTACCTTTTGTAGGTATCTACTCTCTTGTTTTCTCGCCACCAACGTATATCTCATCTTGAAGGAGAACTCACAAGCATTCACCAGTGAACGAGCTATACATCGGTCAAAATTTGGCAAGAATAATTAGATATGGGGAATCAATCAGTTAAACAAGGATTCGTTGCAACTTGCACTTAGTTGCCTAAATTAATGAAATGTAAATTTAGAAATACGTACAAATCCAAAATGCTAAATGCATCTCCTTTTTATAATTTTTTTTTTCTGAAACAAATAAAAGTGCATCTTCTTTGTATGAAAGAAAGTTGAGTATCTTTTGGAAAGCTATATATAATAGACTCAATTAAGCACATGGGATATGTTCTTTCATTGAAGAATGTGAATCCAAGAGAAAGACCTGAACTATTTACAGTTACTACTACAGGTCACTTCATTTTTTTTTTTTTTGGTTCTTATTCTTCAATCATGAAATGCTGCACTTTGAAGTGCCATTTTCATATCATTAAAGTTGTTAAATGTGGAGGTTCTATCTTAAGTTTCATAAATCTTTAACCACTAACTAGGAATATTTTTGTTTTGCCGAATTTGATTGGACACGACACGTTAAAAAGATGAGTTCCTATTGGGTCGATTAATAATTAACACTTGCTAGTTTTTTAGTCAATAAGCGAAAGCTAATGACGAATTCGTGGGTTTCACTATTGGCCAAAATCCAAGGACTAATCCTCAGTAGTTTGGTCTGAGTTTATCACTTTTTAACTATAAAAAATCTGCTCAAAACCGTTGGATTTACGTGAAGTCGAATTCCTTATTATAATTCGACGGTAATATTATTATTCGCTGGATTTATTATTAGATAAGTAAGAAGTTGGCCATAAGACTTAGGTGTATCCTCTAAAGATGGAACTCAAAAAATAAAATTCTAGCTTAGCTAGATATTTAGAGGAAAAAAAAAAAAAAAGGTATTAGATAATCTAGTGAGAAGATTGCTTACACTTTTAATAACATCGAAAAGACTACCAATATAGCATTTTGTTAAACCTTTGGAATCAATCTTTCATACTAGTACTAGATTCTGTTGCTAGTTGCTACATTTCGTTCCTTCCCTTAATTAATCATCACACTAAAGTTTTATTGCAATGAAAAATTACCATTAATTAATAAAATAAACCCTTGATATGAAAAACTAATATAAAGAATTTATTAAACTTCAACTAGCGAAAAATGTAAGAATTACGACTAATTAACCATTTAATTAATTAAATTAATGAGTAAAGTATTGTTTTTGTCCCCAACGTTTGGGGTAAGTCCTATTTGTGTCCCTAACGTTTAAATCGTCCTATTTGTATCCCTAACGTTTATAAAAGTGATTCAATGTTATTATACTATCAATTATACTAACAAATCAGATTATATTTTCAATTATTCTCACTTGAATGTATTCATTCTCAATTAGGTCTCACTTGGATGTGTTCGATTTTAATATTATACCTACTATTTGTGTTTAGATTCAATTATGTCCCTAGAAAAGTGTATTATGTAAATATTGTAGGAATTAGTTTCAACTTTTGATGAGCTATTTTTCAGAGTGGATCATCGATTCTATTCCAGACATTTGTATTCTAACTACAAGAAGAGATTTTTAAAACTCAAACTAAAGCGTTCATGATGTGTAATTGACGGCAGGATAACATTGAATCACTTTTACAAACATTAGGGATACAAATAGGACGATTTAAATGTTAGGGACACAAATAGGATTTACCCCAAACGTTGGGGACAAAAATGATACTTTACTCTAAATTAATTGACCAAAATAGGATCTAAAAATTTAGAATATTAATTAAAAAATTTAAATATGATATTTGGACTCAATAGATTTTTCTGAGTTGGAAAATGTAATTTTTTGTGAAAAAATGCATAAAAAATGCTTACCGGTAAATTAACCGACAATACCGGCTTAATTCTGTCTGGTCCTGTGCGAGAATGATAAAAACTGTAGAAAAACTTAGAAAATTAATTTAAGTTAAAAATCGGGCGCTAATTTTAAAGGTTTGACCCAAAGTTAGGCCAAATAGACCAAAAACGCTAATGGATTGTACCGGGTCCAAGTCCAACATATATAAAACCATTTAAGTGGCTATTTCAACCACTTTCAAACACAACAAGCAGTAGCAACCTTGATTGAGAGAGAAGAGAGCAAGGGTTTCAAAATACTATTCACCTTCTTCTTCATTCAACCATAACTTGAGCTACAGTACTCCGATTCGCGTGTAGTTTGCGGCTACGCGAAGCTCTCGCCGAGCCTGTCACTTCTAACAAGGTATTGTGGTAAGAATTTCAAAAATCTCTGCCCAGTGTTGCTGTCCTTGTGAAATTCGAATTTTAGGTTTTGGTTTTGAGTGAAATTTTGTGTTTTGATTGTTTAGGTACTAACCATTAGTGAGGAATTGTTAGGTTCACCCCTGATAAACGAAGTGATTATCGTGTCGGTATAGAATTTCACAATTGAAATCTCGTTGCAAGTATAGTTCTACACCAACAAACAATCCTCCCAATCAAAAATTTTGGTTGTCACAATTAACAATCCCCAATAAGAATTAACCGAAGTATTAAGACTCCGGGTCGTCTCCCTAGGAACCAATGGAGTGCATGTGTATTGACTATAGAGGGGAAGGAAAAGGGGTTTGGTTTATGAGATGGCAAGAAAGTAAGTAAATTGAGCGAGTAAGCAAAGAAAGCAATTTAAAGAACTCTTGGCTAAGAAATGGGTACTTAAGATCACAATCCTAGTTAATACCAATTATTGACAATTATGAGAGGCCAACCCATTAAGTCTACTTCTCGAAGCCTTAAGTACGTCACATTTACTCCTAGACTGGAAGTATGTCAAATAGGCCTAATCACATCCACCCATAAGTCCTAACCTCCCCACCAATTGGTTTAGTAGTGGATAGCGTCAATGGGCTTCAAATTGATCACACAGGGTTCTCAAATTACCAATTCCATGGTATCCAAAACTCAAGATCACTTAAGTCCCTTGGCCTAGACCAAGAGTTGACAAAACTACTCAAGAACTGAAGAAAACATTTCATCAAACACCTAGAGTGCAATAAAAATTGACATCATAACTCGCAAGGATACTAAAATCTACCACTATTAATTGCAAGAAAAGTAAATTCCCAACTCAAATCAACATCAATTAAAGGGACATCAACATTAAAATTGCATTAAATGTAACCAAATCCAACATAAGTGCATGAATGTAAAAGAGAGCATAAAAGTAAAATTAACACTACAAATCATGAGAATCAAGGAGTAGAAGTAAGAGATCATAAAAGAAATGAGATGAGAACATGTAATTAACCTAAATCTAGAAGAGATTAACCTAACCTAATTCTAGAGAGAAAAGGAAGCTTCTCTCTCTAGAAACTAACCTACATAATACTATACCTACAACTAATTTCTCCCCCTTGCTTGGACTTCAATTCTGGATGAAATACACTCAGAAACAAGTTGGATTTGGGCTTGGGCAGCTCAGAAATCGCCCCCAGCGTTTTGCCATTAAGTGGGCCAAGTACGAGTGTTGGCGCGTGCGCGCGCGCATTGATTGGCAAATCCCCATCCGCGCGGAAGCGGCATGTACGCGTGCGCGTCCTTGTGAGAGACCACTTTTGCGCGTGCGCGCCTTGTACGTGTGTGCGTCCATTGGTTCCTTCCAAATCTTTGTTTCTTCATGCATTCTCCTCTTTGCATGCTTTTCTCCTCATTTCTTCCATCCGATAATTGCCTAATGAACCTGAAATTACTTAACAAACACATCAAGGCATCGAATGGAATTAAAGTGAATTAAAATCACCAATTTAAGGGCCTAAAAAGCATGTTTTTACACTTAAGCACAATTCAAGGGAGAATTACAAAACCATGCTATTTCATTGAATAAATGTGGGAAAAGGTGATAAAATCCCCCAAAATAAGCACAAGATAAACCACAAAATCGGGATTTATCAAATCTCCCCACACTTAAACTAAGCATGTCCTCATGCTAAGAATAAAGAAGGAAGCAAAGGGTATCACATTTATTCAATGCAAGCTACTAACTAAATGCAATCTATTTATACGCAAGTTATCTACATGAATGCAATGGCTTAGTCAAAACAAGTCAATTTCCAAGAGTACACATGTAAGCACAAGGGCTAAGGTATTAGCAATCAAGCAAACCACAATTGGATTGAATCATTGAAAGAGTTCATAAACTTGCAAGAGGAGATTATTAAAGGTGGAAACATGTAATTGAGCGATCGAACCCTCACCGGATATGTATCCGCTCTAAGCACTCAAGTGTATGGGGTTCATTCACTCAATTCTCCTCTAATCATGCTTTCCAAGATTTGTTTTTCATCTAACAATCAACAATTAATTCATGCATGCATACAAATATCATGAGGGCTTTCCCATGGGTTGTAATGGGGCTAGGGTCAAGGTAGGATGCATATAGTCAAGTGAGCTAGAGATTTGAATCTTTGATTAACTTAAACTTCCCACCTAACCTATGACAACCTATACAATTCTAAACAAACCTAACTACCCATTCTTCACTTTTTCGCATACTCATGCATTCTATTTTAAACACCACACATATGCATTGATTATTATTAAACCTTGAACCTTGGGGCATTTTGTGCCCTTTTTATTGCAATTCTTTTTTTTTCTTTCTTTTTCTATAAATATTTTTTTTATAAAGTATATATACAAGTACCAATGCATATGGTTTTACATTTGATTAATACATGAGTATATACCCAATTCCCAAAATTTTTCAATAAAAATATAAACACACTTTTATCTCTACCCAATGTTCCCAACTCTCCCAAAATCAAATAATGAACACTCTCACTAGCCTAAGCTAATCAAAGATCCAAACAAGGGACATTTATTGTTTTTCACTTAGGCTTGTAGTGTGCTATAATTAAGAATAAGTGGGTTAAGCATAGGCTCAACATTTGGCTAACAATGGAAGATAAAAGTGTAGGCTATTTGGGTAAGTGAGCTATTTGAACAATGGCCTCAATCATATAAATTCATGTATACGCAAATAATGGACATAAAGACTCAAACAAATCAAAGATTACAATCATAGAGAGAGAATAATTCACACAAGAATGAAAATAAGTGGTTATATATGATGTAACCACACGATTAGGCCCAAATCTCGCATGCTTGTGTTCTTAGCTCAAAACATGATCCACAAAGTATATACTTCAAGCAAGTTCTAAAAAAAAATTCTCAACCAATTGGGGTGGTGCCCTAAAAATGAGTTTCTTGGAAATTTCATCATATTGATTGAGCTTATTCTACTGCAAAATTGTGATTTAGAAATTTTTTTTTTTAAATTCTCCTAGTTTAACCCTTTTTCAATCAAAACACATTTCTTATATAAAAAGGGTCAACTAGACTTTCAGTAATCTATTAATTTTCTAATCACAATCAACAACTGAGATGCAAAATATATATATATATACTAAAAGTGTGCAACAACCAAAATAAGAGTATCTACAAAAGCATAAATATGTACAGCAATCCCAAAATGATCTAAAACGTAAAGTGCGAAATAAAACAAAATAGAGTAGCAGCGAATAGAAATAAAAGTCTGAAAGTTCACCACATAAAGTGCAAACACCGGTCACGAACGGTGACCTCCCCACACTTTAGGATTGAGCATCGTCCTCGATGCTACTACTGAAGCTCGGGATGGGGGTCAATAATCGCACTAGGCTGTGGCTCATGCTCAGGCTCGGGTTGTAGGACTGGAGGTGGCACTGGCTGTGGCTCCGGAATGTCATGCTGGACCTCAGGAGGCTACTGGACCTCAGTGGTGGTCTGCGTCACTGGTGGTGCCTCCTGCTGTGTCGGCTCCGCACCATGCTCCTCCTCCTGATCCTGCTCATCAGAGGCGGAAGACTCTGGAAGTGGAGGGAGCTCGATACCCTGTGATGCAGCCGCCTGGTCTAAGCGATTGAGGCGTCGCATAACACGACGCTCGAAGCGCTCCATGAAGCGAAGAAAGTGCTGCACTAACAGATAGGTCGGCTCAGGTGCTGATGGTGGTGCAGGTGCTGCTGTGGAAGAAGAGGGTCCAGCTGCTGTGGAGGGTGAAGGTCTAGCTGCTGTGGAGGGTGAAGGTCTAGCTGCCTCGACTACCGCTCTAGCTCGAGAACGGCGGCTAGTCAGGGGCTTCTCGTGCACCCATATACCCCAGGAAATAGTAACTTCCTTGTCATCGTCATCTGGAGGTGGTGGTGTCACGTCATCGTCCTCCCACGGGACATCAGCTAGCTCAGCTAAGCTAGTAACCAGTGTCGGGAATGGTAGCAAGCCGCGAATATGAGCTCTCCACATGCTATGCCTAATCAACCGGGGAAAATACACCTCCTTCCCCTCCATGACACACCCAATTAAAACTAGCATATCCATCGGAATCTCTGAGAAGTGAGTGGTAGGGAAGACATAGTGGGCAAATATCTGCTGCCAGGTCCTAGCCTCCCTAGTCAAATATGCAAATAGCATGCCCTTGGGTTTTGTGTTGCTCGAATCCATCACCCAGGAAGCATCTGGTGTAGCAATCACGCGCCTAAGCGCCTCATAGTCAAAAGTCATGGAGAGGAGAGTTACCTCTGCCTGCTGGTAGGCACAAGTCTCAGGAGTACCAACTCTACAGAGCAGCGCATCCTTTAAGGCATCCTCAGTGATCATAATTTCTCTACCCCTCAAGTGTACTGAATCCAAGCCTTGTCGGAAGAAGTTACAGTAAAATTCCTTGACCCACGAGATGTTAATCCGTCCCAAGTCCCTATCGACAAAATCGAATCCCAACTCAGAAATACGGGCGTTTATGGCACGTCTCACATCATTGGGAAGATTCAGCTTCTTCTCAATGTTCAGCTTTGTCTTTGCATAACGAGAAAGGCGTAGTTCGCAGTAGAGGTTCCCAATTCATTCATTCATTATATCTACAGGAGAATGGAAAGAGTTTACCATGGTGGGGTGTCTCCCACCAAGTACTTTTAGTTTAAGTCCTTAAGTTGGACATTGGGAGGCTCCTTGTCAAGGTGGCTTATGCTTGTACCCATCCTTGAACTTCCACAAGTGCTTGTCCTTCAATCGGTTGTCAGAAGTTCCAACCTTCTTCATTAAGCTTTGGTGAGGTTCTTTCCAAGACGTGAGCTCCCGGGAAAGATTATCATAGGATAATCCAGGATCCCATATCTTGTCCTCGCACCCATCTTCTAGTTGATTGTCTTGACTTTGTCCGGGCGACGAGAAAATAGAATTCTCATGGAAGCACCACACTACTCTCCTAGACCCATTTAGTTCAGCATTACACCAATCTATGCTCTCTAATTCCGAGCTTCCCACCATAATGAGCCTAGATTTAGAACGCCAACCACTAAACATCCTCCTTTTTCGCTTGATTCCACAAAGCGCCCTGAGTTGGCCATCCGTTTCAAGCAAACCATATTCAAGTGGGACAACACAGCTGCGAGTTAGAAGTTTTACCCACTCAAATGGAGGATCGGATGATGAACTAGGTAGAGGAATTCCTAAAGATCGTGATAAAGCATGCTCTACTTCCGTCCATCCCCTTCTGGAGGTTTCCACCACTTGGCGAGGTTCTTCAAGTTCCTCCTCATGCCAAGCTTCCTCAAGTTCACTTTCCTCTTCACCAATTTCTTCTATTTCTTCCCCATCGCTCTCATCATAGATAGGAGGTCTAGTGAAGTCTACCTCATCATCAAGTCTAAGCAAATTAGGGAAGGATTCTTCAAACAAAAAAAGGATCATATGTTGATTCGGAATCATTATAGGTAGGAAAGTTTGTTGCTTGGAGCACTTCTTCCAGTTCTTCACTTGCATTAGGCTTTGGAGGTTGCAAGCCCTCTTCAACCTTGCTTTCCAATGTACTGGGGGAGGGTTCAACAGGATCGTTAAGGGAGTTGATCGAAGTGGGCAAAAAATCATTAGAGATGGAATCCACTTCTTTATCAATTTCCTTTAACTCATTGTTTACTCCTGCGACATTGCTCTTTTCTTTGATATTCCCTCCACATTCCTTGGAGGAAGTTTCCTCAACTTGGGATTCCTTTATGTACTCAACATATCCTAAACATCCATCGACCACTTCCTTTTGTTCGCTAATCTCTATCTTCTCTTCTTATTGTGGTTCTTGATTCAATTATTCTTCCTCGCCATGGAGTTCCATGTTCATATCCTTACTAAGCTCTGGGGTTGCTTCTCCGCATCCAACAATGGAAGTACTTATGGCGCATGAGCTTAGGTGAGATGTTAGGTGACCCACGGCTTCTATTATGCCGGCCACCCTTACTCTTAACTCCTTGAACTTGGTTTCATCTTCCTCTTGTCGCCTTAAAATACGAGATTCAAGGTCTCTTAGTTCTAACATGAAGGCTTCGTCAAGAGATGGTGTTGGAAGATAAAATTCATCAGTTAGGGAAGAATTGTTATAATTGGAAGGTGGTTCATGTTGGTGAAGATCTTGAGGTGGTGTATGTGGAATTTGTGGTTCTTGAGAGTATTGGTGTTGGGATGGGGGTTGTTCTACATGTAATTCTAATGGTGGTTGATATGGTGTGTATAAGTTATGGTCATATGGAGGCGAATGATGGTATGAGGCTTGTGAGTATGACGTGTGGCTATGTTGAGGATATGTCTCATAGGCATATGGTGGTAGTTCTTGGAAGTCACAAGGAAATTCACCATAGCTAGTAGATTGATATGCATCATAGAACGACTCTTCTTCATAGTGCATTGGTGGAGGTTATTGCCATGGAGGTTGATCAAGTGTTTGAGGCTCCTCCCATCTTTGATCTCCAATTCCTTGATGTACATCCTCGTTGAAGCCTTCATCTCCTACAACATAGTTTGAGCTACACTCATAGCCAAAGTGAGAATTCATAGTGATGTGGAAAGTAAAAAAAAAAAACAAAGAGCAATAAGAAATGAAGAAGACTAAATCCTAAAACTAGCAAAAATCAGCAAGTAAACAAAAAAATAAAGCTATTCACAATATGTACAATAGCCAATAACATAGCACCATTGGGCTCCCCGGCAACGGCGCCATTTTGATAAACGAAGCAATTATCGTGTCAGTATAGAATTTCACAATTGAAATCTCGTTGCAAGTATAGTTCTACACCAACAAACAATCCTCCCAATCAAAAATTTAGGTTGTCACAATTAACAATCCCCAATAAGAATTAACCGAAGTATTAAGACTCCGGGTCGTCTCCCTAGGAACCAATGGAGTGCATGTGTATTAACTATAGAGGGGAAGGAAAAGGGGTTTTGTTTATGAGATGGCAAGAAAGTAAGTAAATTGAGCGAGTAAGCAAAGAAAGCAATTTAAAGAACTCTTGGCTAAGAAATGGGTACTTAAGATCACAATCCTAGTTAATACCAATTATTGACAATTATGAGAGGCCAACCCATTAAGTCTACTTCTCGAAGCCTTAAGTACGTCACATTTACTCCTAGACTGGAAGTATGTCAAATAGGCCTAATCACATCCACCCATAAGTCCTAACCTCCCCACCAATTGGTTTAGTAGTGGATAGCGTCAATGGGCTTCAAATTGATCACACAAGGTTCTCAAATTACCAATTCCATGGTATCCAAAACTCAAGATCACTTAAGTCCCTTTGCCTAGACCAAGAGTTGACAAAACTACTCAAGAACTGAAGAAAACATTTCATCAAACACCTAGAGTGCAATAAAAATTGACATCATAACTCGCAAGGATACTAAAATCTACCACTATTAATTGCAAGAAAAGTAAATTCCCAACTCAAATCAACATCAATTAAAGGGACATCAACATTAAAATTGCATTAAATGTAACCAAATCCAACATAAGTGCATGAATGTAAAAGAGAGCATAAAAGTAAAATTAACACTACAAATCATGAGAATCAAGGAGTAGAAGTAAGAGATCATAAAAGAAATGAGATGAGAACATGTAATTAACCTAAATCTAGAAAAGATTAACCTAACCTAATTCTAGAGAGAAGAGGGAGCTTCTCTCTCTAGAAACTAACCTACATAATACTATACCTACAACTAATTTCTCCCCCTTGCTTGGACTTCAATTCTGCATGAAATACACTCAGAAACAAGTTGAATTTGGGCTTGGGCAGCTCAGAAATCGCCCCCAGCGTTTTGCCATTAAGTGGGCCAAGTACGAGTGTTAGCGCGTGCGCGCCATGTGTGCGTGCGCGTTGATTGGCAAATCCCCATCCGCGCGGAAGCGGCATGTACGCGTGCGCGTCCTTGTGAGAGACCACTTTTGCGCGTGCGCGTCCATTGGTTCCTTCCAAATCTTTGTTTCTTCATGCATTCTCCTCTTTGCATGCTTTTCTCCTCATTTCTTCCATCCGATAATTGCCTAATGAACCTGAAATTACTTAACAAACACATCAAGGCATCGAATGGAATTAAAGTGAATTAAAATCACCAATTTAAGGGCCTAAAAAGCATGTTTTTACACTTAAGCACAATTCAAGGGAGAATTACAAAACCATGCTATTTCATTGAATAAATGTGGGAAAAGGTGATAAAATCCCCCAAAATAAGCACAAGATAAACCACAAAATCGGGGTTTATCAACCCCTAATTTCTATTAATAAGGTAAGGTTTCTCAAGAACCCTTGTAGTATTGGTATATTGTGAGTATTAGGTTTTGATTTTATGAAATATATGATGTTAGTTTCAGCATTGGAGCTTGTTGGAGTTGCCTAGAATATTTGGAAGCATTTGGATCGGAATTGGTGGCATGATTTTGGTTGAAAGCTTGTTTGGACTCAAATTTGGTTATTGTGCATATTAGTGATGCATTTGCATCTTAGCTAGATTAGCTAGTTAGTTTAGTTTGTTTTAGCTTAATTTCATTCATTTTCTTTGAAATAAACAAGCACTTTGATGAGTTTTATCTTCATGCATTAAAGTACCAAGAACTAGGTGAACTTTGGTCAAATTCAGGCAAGTAATTCAAGAAACTTATGAATGAATTTGGATGACTGAATCTCTTGAAATTTGTTGCATATAATGGCAAAACTTTGATGCAAGTTCTTTGGTTAATGATAGGTGAAGCAGACAGCCCTGGAGCAAGGTGAAGGCCACCAAAGGTGTTGACAACTCAAGTCTGGGCATTGATAATGCCTTCCTTGTTTTAAGATTGAAGACGTTTTCAACTTGAGAATTCTAGTCAGCAGCGCCTTCCTTACTCCATCTATGAACACCTTGCTAACTATGGTTTCCAAGTTAGCAACACCTTCCCATTATAGCATCACCACCTTCTTCATTTAATTTATGAAGGAGTTGCCAACTTGGTTTCTAAATTAGCAACTCCTTCCCTTTTTTTAACAAAGGCGTTGGCAACTTGATTTTTCAAGTTGGCAACGCCTTCTTTAATTCAAAACATGGAAGGTTGGTGATCAAAGCATGAAGGCGTTGGCAACTTGATTCTCAAACACCTTCCTTAAGGAGTTACCAACTTCTTTAATTCAATAAGGAAGTTGGAAAACAAAGTTCAATGAAGGAGTTACCAACGCTAGCCTGGGAGTCACCGTGTTCACAAGAGGTCATTGAAGACATTGCTAACTTGGAAAATCAAGTTAGCAATGCCTTTGCAATTGTTGCCCCTCGAAGTGTATGAACATGTTGCCAACTAGGAAAACCTAGTTAGCAACGCCTTTGCAAATTTTGGCCCCTAGGAAGATATGAGCATGTTGCCAACTTGGAAAACCAAGTTAGCAACGCCTTTGCAAATTTTAGCCCCTAGGAAGATATGAGCATGTTGCCAACTTGGACGTGGGTTTGTGAAGGCGTGTTTGCTGATAACGTGCCTGATGAGTAGCTTGGAAAATTTTGCTACTGTGCATATGCACAACTCAGTGTGCGTACGCACAATGAGAATTGTTGCTACTGTGCGCATGCATGACCTAGTATGCATACGCACAAAGGGAAAATGGCCAGAATGCGCACGCACAATGAGAAGTCTTTGCTACTGTGCGCACGCATGATCCTGTATGCGTACGCACAACAAAAGATCTCCCATGCAAAGCCTCAAGTCCAACAAAGCCCATTTCCTAATCCGGAAAGCATAATTGGAAGCCTTTCAAAGAGCCAAAGGATCATTATAAATAGGGAGGAGTTTTGTACTTGAGGGAACTTTTTTTACTTTTAGCTCATACTTTACATCACTTTTACTTTCATCTTTGCTTGTAGTTTTATTTTCTTTTATTTTTTGTACTTAGCTTAATTTCCAATTTTGAATTTTAGTTTGTACTTGGAGCTATGAGTCACTAAACCCCATTTTCACTAAGGGGAGGAGCTCTGTTGATTTCAATGAATTAATACTTCTTCTTTTCTTTTCAATTCAAGTTAGTTTATCTAAGAGGAAACTCTTGTGCTTCATAGATGCAATTACCATCAAGAGAGGGATTGAATCTACTTGAATTGTGTGATGAACTTGAGAAAGGAGTCATAGAATTCAGTTTGGGGTTATTCTATCATAATTCTTTTGGATGATACATTCTCGATTTGGTATGTGAGATGTAACCACCTTGAATTGAAATCCTGGAAATAGTGTGGCATTGGGATTAGAAATTTATCTTCACCTCTTTTTATGAGCAATTAGATCAAGAGATTGGCAATTATTTGTGATAAGAGAAATGGAATCACCAAGAGATTGGGATTCAATTACTCACAATCCGCCATAGATCTACTCACATGATTGAGAAGGAATTGATCACCATTAATTCATGAGAAATCAACATCTTTGATCCTTAGTGATCTCACCCATCACAAATCTTCACTTCAATTCTTTTGAGTTTTTAGTTCTCTTAAATACCCACTACCCAGTTTCTTTTTTACATTCCTGCAATTTATAATTCTTGCCATTTCCATTTCAATTCTTATTTTCTTGCACTTTAAGTTTCCGCTCTTACATTCCCAGTCATTTATTTCATTCCTTTATTTTCACTTATTTCAATTCCTTGTCATTTACATGATTGCATTTTACTTTCATGTCAGTTTAAATGTTGAATACATAAAGAAATCATAAATTGTTTGTCTAACTAGAACATCCATTCAACTAAAAATTGCTTAATCTACCAATCTCCGTGAGATCGACCTCACTCCTGTGAGTATTACTACTTGATGCGGCCCAGTATACTTGCCGGTAGTTAATACGTGAAATTAATTTTTTCGTATCAAGTTTTTGGCACTGTTGTCGGGGAATGGTAAATGTTAACAATAACTAAGTTAGTGGTAGTCTATATTAGGTATTTTTCTTTCATTTAGTTTAAAGCATACTAACTGTTTGAGACTTCGTGTCACCTAACCCTCTAACAACACTCTGGCACTAAAGTGTCCATTTTTCAATTGGTTTGATTGTGATTGTGCATGCCAGGAGGAAGGAGAGGAGCATATACTTCCTTTGATTCAGAGCCTGAAAGAACCTTCCTGAGACTTATAAGAGAAGCAAGGGGGAAGGGGGTAATTGGTAAAGAGGACTCAGAAGAAGAAAATCAAGTTATGGGGGACAACATGCATAACCCACATGAGGAGGTTGCCAATAACAATTGACAACCTGCCAGGAGGGTGTTGGCTTCATATACCATTCCTAACCCTAAGAAGTGTGGAAGTAGCATACTCACTCCAAACGTTCATGCCAATAACGTTGAGTTGAAACCTCAGCTCATCACTTTGGTACAGAACAACTGCTTTTATGGAGGGGGTCCTCCTGAAGACCCTAATCAATACTTATCCGTATTCTTGAGGATATGCAAAACAGTTAAGACAAATGGTGTACACCTAGACATATACAAGCTGCTGTTGTTCCCATTTTCTCTTAGGTATAAGGCGTTTCAATGGCTGGAGACCTTTCCCAAGGAGAGCATCAATAATTGGGATGACTTGGTGAGCAAATTCCTAGCCAAGTTTTACCCACCTCAGAGAATCATCAAGCTGAAAACAGAGGTGCAAACTTTCACACAAATTGAGGGAGAGTCACTCTATGAGGCATGGGAAAGATACAAAGGCTTGATAAGGAGGTGGCCACTAGATATGTTCAGTGAGTGGGTAAGACTCCAGAACTTCTATGAGGGCCTAACTCTAGAAACAAGAAAGGCACTAGACTACTCTGCAGGAGGTTCACTCCAGATGATGAAAACTGCTGAAGAAGCTCAAGATCTCATAGATATTGTTGCCAACAATCAATACTTCTATTCTTCTCAGAGGCAACACAACCCAACCCAACCGCAAAGAAGGGTGTATGGAGCTTAAGGGTGTAGATACTATATTAGCACAGAACAAATTAATGCATTAACAAATCCAACAGAAAATGGAAATGATGGCAAAAAGAATAGATGGACTTCAACTAGCTGCAGTGAGCATAACAAGCCAAACTTCAAATGGATGAAGCCAATGCGAAGAATGTTTTGAGAAATGCAATAAAGAGCAGCAGCCTAAGCAAGTTCAGTACATGCACAACACCTTAAGTTCTTCCCAAAATGACTTACATGGTGATATATACAATTCATCATAGAGGAACCATCCTAACTTGAGGTGGGGTGATAATCAAAATCAATGGCAGAGGAACGCTGATAAACCTCGATTTTGTGGTTTATCTTGTGCTTAATTTGGGGGATTTTATCACCTTTTCCCACATTTATTCAATGAAATAGCATGGTTTTGCAATTCTCCCTTGATTTGTGCTTAAATGTGAAAATATGCTTTTTAAGCCTTAAAATAGCTAAATTTAATCCACTTTAATTCCATTCGATGCCTTGATATGTTTGTTAAGTTATTTCAGGTTCATAAGGCAAGTATTGGATGGAAGAAGTGAGGAGAAAAGCATGCAAAGTGGGAGAACTCATGAAGAAATGATGGAACCGTAAAGCTGTCAAGCCCGACCTCTTCGAACTCAATCGATCAGAACTTGAGCTACGGAGATTCAAATGAGGCAGTTTCAGTTGCGTTGGAAAGCTAACATCCGGGGCTTCGAAATGATATAAAATTTGCCATATGTACGCGCGCGCCGATGGAGCACGTGGTTCACTTAAGAGAAATCGTGGCCAGCAATTTCTAGCTCATTTTGGGCCCAATCCAACTCATTTCTAATGCTATTGAACCCAAGGATTGAAGGGGGAAGGAGAAAAGTAGTCATAGTTTAGTTTTCATCGTGTCTTAGGCTAGAATTCTAGAGAGAGAAGCTCTCCCTTCTCTCTAGAATTTAGGGTAGTTTAGGTTTAATTTTCTTAAATCCAACTTTTAATTCTTGTTTTTGATTTAGTTCCTCCTTTTAATTTCTTGTTGTTACATCTCTACTCTTCTAGTTTTACTTGTCATTTCCTTTATTTTATCCTCTTTTATGTTTATGAACAATTGTTGGATCTTAATTTTCTTTAAGGCAATTTTATGTTTTCATGCTCTTTCATGTTGATCTTGATTGTTATTATTGATTTCTTGCAATTGGTAGTTGGTAGATTTATTATTCTTGCAATTTTATTATGCTTTCCTTTATTACCCACCAAGTGTTTGATAAAATGCTTGGTTGGGCTTTAGAGTAGATTTTGAGAATTCTTGGCTTGGAAAGAGTAATTGGGCAATCTTGAGTCATGAAAACCCAACTTATGTTGTTGATCTAGAGTTGTTAGCTAATATTGTTTCCATTGACGCTAATCTTTTGCTAATTTAATTAGTAAGTTGATTAGGACTTTTGGATTGAGATTAGCTAGTCTTATTAGACTTTCTCTCATGGAAGATAATATGATACCTTCTTCCGATGTTGGAGATGACGTAATAAGATAAATTCTTGTTATTATTGTGGTATGATTGATTAGTCTTGTTTGACTTTCTCCCTATTTGTTGGAGTTGACTAAATAAGATGAATTAATCATTGCATGACTAGGATAGAAAGCCTATGATCTCAACACTTGCCATGAATGTCTCTCTTTATTAGTTGCTTTCTTTAGTTACTTGTTTGATTTACTTTTCTTGTCATTTATTTTGTTGCCCCTCTTATCAACCAAAAACCCCCTTGCATCTTCATAGTCAATAATTGAACACTTCATTATAATTCTTTGTGAGACGACCCGGAGTCCAAAATACTCTGGTTATTTCTTATTTGGGGTTTGTTACTTGTGACAACCAATATTTTTTATTGGGAGGATTGTTTTTGGTGTAGAACTATACTTGCAACGAGAATTCATTCATTTGAGGAAATTCTATACCATCAAACAATTCGTTCATCAAAATGGCGCCGTTGCCGGGTAGTTGCAATGGTGTTATATTATTGGCTATTGTGAATATTGTGAATATGTTTGCCTTTTGCTTATTTGTTAGTTTTTGTTAGCTTTAGGACTTTGTTGCTTATTTTTGTAGCTTTTATTTCTATTTGCTATTATGAATTCTCAACACTTTGGCTATGAGTTTGGCTCAATTTATGTTGTAGGTAATGGGAACTACAATGAGGATGTGCATCAAGGATGGAACAATCAAAGATGGGAGGAGCCTCAAAGGACTGATCACCCTTCTTGGCAACAACAACCTCTGGATTCTTATGGGTATAATTCTCATCCTAATGCATATCAATCTAATGGATGTGGTGACCCTTATTGTGATTGTCAATAACCACCACCACATGCCTATGAACCACCCCCTCAACATGATTTTGAACCACCTTACTCACAAGCCCCATACCACCAAACACCTCATTATGACCCCAACCCCTATCCATCATACCAGCCACCTTATGAGCCATATGAACCATACATAGAACCACCACAATTCCAACACAATTACTCTCAAGAACCACCTTAATATACACCACCTCCATACCTTTACCAAGATGAACCAACTTCCAACTATAATGCCCTCCCCTCAAATAATGAACCCTCTCTTCCACCACCATCCTCCGATGAAGCCTCCATGTTGGAATTAAGAGATCTTGAATCTCATATCTTAAGGCGACAAGAGGAGGATGAAAAGAAGTTTAAAGAGCTAGGAGCCAAGATGGTTATCCTAGTGGAAGCCATTAGTAATATGGCCTCCTCTTGACTAAGCCTAAGCAACCAAGGCACTCCCATTGACGAATGTGGAGAAACAATTAAGGAGCCTAGTGAGGGAGTGAGTTTAGAGCTCCAAGGTGAAGAAGAGAAGTTGAAGCAAGGAGTGCAACAAGAGGAGGAAGTTAAGATAATTGAGCCGGAAGAAGTGGTTGAAGCCTTTGAAGAGGTTGACCAGGAGATGGATTCAATCATTGAAGAATTCTTATGTACAATTGAATCCTCTCCAATTGGGTTTGACATGGAGATCAAAGAAGAAGATGTCCAACCTCCCATGCCCTTGGTGAGCAATGAAGAAGAACTTGAATTGGAAGCAAGCCACCAAGAGGAAGAGGTTGAAGTGGAAGAAAGTTACAAAGAGGTGAAGGTAATCATGGAAGAGCACAAGGGAGTGGAACTTGCAAGATCATTAGGACCATCCATTCCTAAGTCACCATCCAATACAACTTTCAAGTGGGTAAAATTCTTATCCCTAAGCTTTAATTTCTCACTTGAATATGGTTTGCTTGAGACAGTTAGGCAACTTAGAGCTCTTTGTGGAGTTAAGAGTAAGAGAGAGTTGTGTAGTGGTTGGATACATCACTCTAAGTTCATGATGGTTGCATGCTCAAAGTTAAATAGCAATGGTTGGTGTAGAACCAAATTGCATGGGTCAAGGAGAATGTTTGGATGCTTAATTGAGAATTCTAAGGTCATGCCACCCAATTGGAATCGTGATGATCAATTTGAAGATGGGTGTCAAAACAAAGTGTGGGATCCCGGATCACACAAGGAAAATCAACTTTGGGAGCTCATGGTTTGTGAAGAACTCCATCAAAGCTTAAAGATATTAACATTGAAGAATGGAGCTTATTGGAGATTCAAGCATTGGTAGATGTTCCAAGATGGTTACAAGCACAAGCCACCTTGATGAGGAGCTCCCCATAAGTCCAACTTAAGGACAATAAACAAAACTGCTAGGTAGGAGACACCCCACCATGGTAAATTCTTTTCATTTTTCCCTTTCGTATATATTGGTAATTAGTTTAATTTCATGATTTGTTGATTTTGTTAAGTATAATTGGTAGTTTAGTAGGCTAAATATGGTTTTATGGTATTTGGGTAGCTGTTTGGAGGTTTGGAATGCTTGATTTGGTGCAAAAACTTGGGAAATTTTTGAAAAACAGAGCACCAACCTGCGCGTGCGCGCACCTGGCGCGTACGCGCGCCTCAAGCATTTTCGACCATCCACGCGGACGCGCCATGTATTCATACGCGTGGATGTAAAAATTTCACCACTCCATACATTGACCCGAGAGTTGCGCCTACACTGCGCCAACACCATGCCTGAAGCACAAACCATCCGCGCGTGTGCGCACCTGGCGCGTACGTGTCCTTCAAGCTAATCGCGCAATGCACGTGGACTTATGCTGTGCGCGTGCGCGCCGATAGCGCCACCTTCCCTCCTGGTACATGTTCCAGAGAGTTATGCCTAGCTTGTGCCTATTCTGTGCCTGCAAGCCACGCGTACGCGCACCTGGCGCGTCCGCGTCCTTTGGCCAAACTGCGCATCGTCGCGGAAGCGTGCATGACGCGTCCGCGCCGGTTAAAAAAAATAAATAAATAAATAAATAAAAAAGAAAAAAAAAATTTTTTCTTCCATCCTCTTTTATTGCCTTTGCTTATTTTCATTTATTGCATTTTAATTTTGTTTTCATAGCTTGTTCTTGTTTTCTTTTCTAGGTTTCTTATTTTAACATTGGTGTTAGATTACTCTTACTCAATTGTTGAGAATTCTTTGGATTATTTTGGTGCTTCGTGACTTGTTTGGCATTAATTTTAATATTTGCTCTACACAAAAGATTAGTGCTTTAGTTCTTCCTAACTCATGATCCCTTGTTTTTGTACCTCATCATCATTGAGTTAGGATGGGACCAATTGCTTTCATGCTTATCATTAATCTTGTTTGTGTCAATTATTGATTAAGCCTGATGCAACATGCTCTTCATGTCATTTGCCTATGCTTTGACTTTACTCTTGCATCAAGTATTAGTTGATACGCCCTTAGCTTATATTGCTCTCTCACTTACATGCGTAGCTAACATGTAGTGAGTACCTTATTCTTATTTGGCATTAGCCCCTGCCTATATTCTATTTGCTTTGATATCTTTGTTGTAGGCTTAATTTTCTTTCTTTTTCTCGCCTTTTAGGTTGGCCACCAAGAAGGAAAGAATTGGAAAAGCTTCTAATGGGGCAACAAACAAGCTCACCCGCACAACCTTTTGAAGAAACTCATCAATTGTAGCAACCCGTCCACTTTGCTCTTCTTTGCATGCACCGAGGACGGTGCAAATTTTTAAGTGTGGGGAGGTCGTCCGACCGATCTCCATGGGTAACAATTTCGTTTTCAACACCAATTCTTGATTTTCTTTGTTAGTTAGTTGTTGCATTGCATGATAGGTTGCATGTTAGTTATAATTTGTATATATTTTACCACTTCTTTTTATGTTAGGACTACTTGGTTAGGGTGATGATTTCTTTTCCAAGAAAAAAATTATTTTTAGGGCACCCTACCAATTTGAAATTTTTTTTTGTGTGACAAACTTGCTTAAAGAATTTATTTTGGAACATGGTTTTTGAGCTAAGAACACAAGCATGTGAGTTTTGAGTCCAATTGTGTGGTTACATCTTATAACCACTTATTTTCCATTCTTGTGTGCATTGTTCTCTTTCTATGATTGTGATCTTTGATTTGTTTGATTCTTTATGTCCATTATTTTGTGTATACATGCATTTATATGATTGAGACCATCATTTTATTTAGCTCACTAACCCAAATAGCCTACCTTTCATCAACCATTGTTAGCCAATTTTGAGCCTAATTAATCCCTTTTGTTCTTAATGTTAGCACATCACTACCCATAAGCGAAAAAAATAATAATAAATGTCCTTAATTTGGATCTTTGATTAGCTTAGGCTAGTGAGGGTGTGTATCAATCGGGTACGAGAAACTTGGGACATTGGTTGAGAGAAAAATATATTTTTATATTTTTGGGAATTGGGTACATGCTTATGCATTAAATGTGTAAAACCATATGCATTGATACAATTGTATATACTTTAGAAAAAAATGATAAAGAAAAAAAAAGAACATATATATATATATAGAAAAAGAAAAAATATATGTTAATAAAAAGAAAAATATATAGAAAAAGAATACAATAAAAATGGGACAAAAATGCCCCAAAGTAAAGTTTAATAAAAATCAATGCATATGGAATGTTAATTAAAGAGAATGCATGAGTATGTGAAAAAGTGAGAATCATGGGTAGCTAGGTACTATATTAGAATTGTATAGGTTATTATATGTGTTTGGTGAGAGCTTAGGCTAATCAAAGATACAAATTTCAAGCTCACTTGACCATATATATCCCTACCTTGACCTTAGCCCCATTACAACCTATGAATAAGTCCTCATGATGAATGTATGCATGCATTGAATAATTGTTGATTGTTAGATGAAAAACAAATTATAGAAAGCATGAGTAGAAGAGAATTGAGTGAATCGACCCTATACACTTGAGCGACTAGAGCGGATACACTTTCGGTGAGGGTTCGATGCTCAATTCCTTGTTTCCGGCTTTCATGAGTTCTCTTCTTGCAAGTCTATTTGAACTTTATTTTGATATTTGAATTGGTAGGATTCATGAGTTATCATACTACTTAGCCCTACTTGATATATATTCTTGGAGATTGATTTGCTTTTGACCAAGTAGATAGAGTCATATTGCATTTAGTTGCATTTATATAGATAGGTGCATATAGTTTCTTTGCATTGAATAAATGTTCATACCCTTTTCTTATCCTTCTTTATTCTTAGCATAAGGACATGCTTGGTTTAAGTGTGGGGAGATTTGATAAACCCCGATTTTGTAGTTTATCTTGTGCTTAAGTTGGGGGATTTTATCAACTTTTCTCACATTTATTCAATGAAATAGCATGGTTTTGTAATTCTCCCTTGATTTGTGCTTAAATGTGAAAACATGCTTTTTAGGCCTTAAAATAGCTAAATTTAATCCACTTTAATTCCATTCGATGCTTTGATATGTTTGTTAAGTTATTTCAGGTTCATAAGGCAAGTATTGGATGGAAGAAGTAAGGAGAAAAGCATGCAAAGTGGGAGAACTCATCAAGAAATGAAGGAACCGTAAAGCTGTCAAGCCCGACCTCTTTGAACTCAATCGATCATAACTTGAGCTACAGAGGTCCAAATGAGATGGTTCTAGTTGCGTTGGAAAGCTAACATCTGGGGCTTCGAAATGATATAAAATTTGCCATATGTTTCCTGACGCATAGGGGCGCGCACGCGCCATGTATGCGCGCGCGCCGATGGAGCACGTGGTTCACTTAAGAGAAATCGTGGCCAGCGATTTCTAGCTCATTTTGGGCCCAATCCAAGTCATTTCTGATGCTATTGAACCCAACGATTGAAGGGGGAAGGAGAAAAGTAGTCATAGTTTAGTTTTCATCATGTCTTAGGCTAGAATTCTAGAGAGAGAAGCTCTCCCTTCTCTCTAGAATTTAGGGTAGTTTAGGTTTAATTTTCTTAAATCCAACTTTTAATTCTTATTTTTGATTTAGTTCCTCCTTTTAATTTCTTATTGTTACATCTCTACTTTTCTAGTTTTACTTGTTATTTCCTTTATTTTGTCCTCTTTTATGTTTATGAACAATTGTTGGATCTTAATTTTCTTTAATGCAATTTTATGTTTTCATGCTCTTTCATGTTGATCTTGATTGTTATTATTGATTTCTTGCAATTGGTAGTTGGTAGATTTATTATTCTTGCAATTTTATTATGCTTTCCTTTATTAGCCACCAAGTGTTTGATAAAATGTTTGGTTGGGCTTTAGAGTAGATTTTGAGCATTCTTGGCTTGGAAAGAGTAATTGGGCAATCTTGAGTCATGAAAACCCAACTTATGTTGGTGATCTAGAGTTGTTAGCTAATATTGTTTCCATTGACGCTAATCTTTTGCTAATTTAATTAGTAAGTTGATTAGGACTTTTGGATTGAGATTAGCTAGTCTTATTAGACTTTCTCTCATGGAAGATAATATGATACCTTCTTCCAATGTTGGAGATGACGTAATAAGATAAATTCTTGTTATTATTGTGGTATGATTGATTAGTCTTGTTTGACTTTCTCCCTATTTGTTGGAGTTGACTAAATAAGATGAATTAATCATTGCATGACTAAGATAGAAAGCCTATGATCTCAACACTTGCCATGAATGTCTCTCTTTATTAGTTGCTTTCTTTAGTTACTTGTTTGATTTACTTTTCTTGTCATTTATTTTGTTGCCCCTCTTATCAACCAAAAACCCCCTTGCATCTTCATAGCCAATAATTGAACACTTCATTGTAATTCCTCGTGAGATGACCTGGAGTCCAAAATACTCCGGTTATTTCTTATTTGGGGTTTGTTACTTGTGACAACCAATATTTTTGATTGGGAGGATTGTTTGTTGGTGTAGAACTATACTTGCAACGAGAATTCATTCATTTGAGGAAATTTTATACCATCAAACAATTCGTTCATCAAACCCCAACTCTAATAACTTTCGTAACACAAACAACCAAAATCACCCACACAACAACACTAATTAATACAAAAAACCACAAAACACATATCCCCAACCCCATAACAACTCACAAGCTCACTAGAATAACTTCTCCACACCACTATTCCACTTACAAAACACCCACCTCAATGCCCTAAACAACTTCCATCAACAACAGTCACAACCCAACTAACCACCTATTGACCACCAAGAAACCAAAATCTCAACTCTTGAAGCCACCTTGCAAGCTCTCAACTAAACCACACAAGCACTTGCTCAGCCTACACAAAGCCTAGCTAAAGGACAGGAACGACAAGATGCCTCTATGAAAAACCTTGAGAGACAAGTGGGGCAATTGGCTAGGCAACTAGCTGAGCGGCCACCTAATGCCTTTCCAAGCGATACAATTCCTAATTCAAGGGAGGAATGTAAAGCTATACAGTTAAGAAGTGGCAAAATGGTTGGAGAAGACACCAAGGACATCGATAGGGATGCCACAGAGCCAAAGGAAAATGACGAGGTGGACCACAAGAAGGACAAAGAGGCACAAACCTCTAAGAAAAATAAGGAAATCATGGAGCCAAAACCAGAAGAAAAGGAAGGGAGGAGTGAAGCCCTATGTCCCCAAACTTCCTTTCTCATAGAGGCTACACAAAGAGATAAGGGATCAACAATTCCCTAAGTTCTTAGAAATCTTCAGGAAACTTGAAATTAACATCCCATTAGCTGAAGCTTTGGAACAGATGTCACTCTATGCAAAGTTTCTTAAAGAACTTATCACCAAGAAGAGAAGCTGGCATGAGAAAGAGACTGTGATCCTAACCCAAGAATGCAGTGCAATTATTCAAAAGGGGTTTCCACCAAAACTCAAAGATCTAGGAAGCTTCCTTATACCATGCACTATTGGGAACATGACAATTGATAAAGCACTATGTCACTTAGGAGCAAGTATTAATATATTGCCTCTTGCCATGTTGAAGAAATTGATGATAGAGGAGGTTAAGCCTACAAGAATATCAGTACAACTTGCTAACAGATCTCTCAAGATACTTAATAGAGTAGTGGAGAATCTATTAGTGAAAGTTAGAGAGTTCATTTTTCTAGCGGACTTTGTGGGCCTAGACATGGATGAGGAAGGAAGTAACTCAATCATTCTTGGAAGACCTTTCTTGGCCACAGCAAGGGCGATTATTGATGTTGAAAAGGGTGAAATGGTTCTTAGGGTGCATGATGAGCAAATGGTTCTCAATATTTTCAAGGCAATGCAATACCCTTCTAAGAAAGAAAACTGTATGAGGATTGATATGGTGGATACTTTAGTTGAAGAAGCACTTGAAGCAAGCCAATATGAAGAACATGAAGGAGAAACTCAAGACATTCAAGTGGAAGATTTAGAGGAGACACAAGCATTTGAAAATTTAAGTGAAGTTAAGGAAGAAGGGGCACCAAAGCAAGAATTGAAGCCTCTGCCTCCAAAACTAAAATATGCCTTCCTTGGTGATAAAGAGACCTTCCCAGTGATCATTAACTCCACCTTAAGCCCATAAGAAGAAGGAGAGTTACTTGATGTATTGAGAACCTACAAGAGTGCACTGGGATAGACAATTGATGATCTGAAAGGCATAAGCCCCACCATATGCATGCACAAAATACTTCTGGAGGAAGACTCTAAGCCAGTTGTACAACCTCAAAGGAGACTCAATCCCACAATGAAAGAAGTGGTTCAGAAAGAAGTGATGAAGCTATGGGATGCTGGGATTATATATCCTATTTCTGACAGCCCCTGGGTTAGTCCAGTCTAGGTTGTACCAAAGAAGGGAGGCATGACTGTCATCTCCAATGAAAAGAATGAGCTTATCCCAACAAGGACAGTAACTGGGTGGAGAATGTGCATTGATTATAGAAGATTGAATGATGCCACAAGGAAGGACCATTTCCCTCTTCCCTTCATTGATGAGATGTTAGAAAGGCTAGCTGGCCATGCTTACTATTGCTTTCTGGATAGATATTTGGGCTATAATCAAATAGTTGTGGACCCAAAGGATCAAGAAAAGACCTCCTTCACTTGCCTCTTTGGAGTCTTGGCATATAGAAGAATGCCATTCGGATTGTGTAATACTCCAGCAACCTTTCAAATGTGTATGCTATCCATCTTTTCTGATATGGTAGAAAAGTTCATTGAGGTTTTTATGGATGATTTCTCTGTTTTTGGTGACTCTTTTAATACTTGCTTGCATCATCTTACCCTAGTCTTGAAGAGATGCCAAGAAACTAATTTGATTTTAAATTGAAAAAATGCCATTTTGTGGTACCTAAGGGGATTGTTCTTGGGCATAAGATTTCAAGTAAGGGTATAGAGGTTGACAAGGCAAAAGTAGAAGTCATAGAAAAACTCCCTTTACCAACTAATGTGAAACCTGTTAGAAGTTTCTTGGGGCATGCTGGATTTTACAAGAGATTCATCAAAGATTTTTTTAAAATAGCTAAACCACTAATCAATTTGCTAGTAGCTAGCAATCCTTTTATCTTTGATGATGAATGCAAACATGCCTTTGAGATTCTGAAAACTAAACTCACTATAGCACCAATCATCAGACCCCCAACTTAGGGACTACCATTTGAACTCCTTTGTGATGCAAGTGATTTTGCAATTGGTGTTGTATTGGGACAAAGGAAGGACAAATTGCATCATGTCATTTAATATGCAAGCAAAGTATTAAATGAAGCACAGAAAAACTACACCACCACAGATAAAGAACTATTAGCTATTGTATATGCTTTTGATAAGTTTAGGCCATATTTAATTGGATAAAAAATTGTCGTGTACACTAATCATGCTGCCCTTAAGTATCTTATGTCAAAACAGGATGCTAAGCCAAGGCTCATTAGATGGGTACTGCTCCTACAAGAGTTTGACATTGAAATAAGGGATAGCAAAGGAAGTGAAAATCAAGTTGCTGACCACTTGTCAAAGCTACCACTAGGGACTAATCAAGAAGCCTCACAACCAGTGAATGAGAAATTTCCAGATGAACATCTCTTGCAAGTTCAACAAGCACCTTGGTTAGCAGATATTGCAAACTACAAGGTAGGAAGAAGTATCCCACAAGAATACACTAGGCAACAAGTGAAGAAGCTGCTCAATGAGGCCAAGCTATTCTTGTGGGATGAGCTTTTTCTATTCAAGAGATGCCCAGATAGAATGATCAGACAATGTGTACCAGAGGGTGAAATGAGAGATATTTAATGCCTAAGTGATGACAAGTCATCTTAAACTAGTTTCACAAGCCTTTTACAGTAGTTTTTATTTAGCTTTCATGCATTTCCTAGGCAGTAAGTAAGTGTTTGGATGAGAAATTTATGCTTGTCTTGATTCAATAAAAAATTGTAAATATTTTCATGAGATTTTCTGCAAGATTTAGTTGATATTTTGAAAGATGCAAAATCTTGTGATTATGCCAAGGCTTTGATAAGTTTGTTTGGTTGATGATAGGTGGAAAGAAGCAGAGGAAGAGCAAGGAAGAAAGGAAGGAGAGACCAACGTTGGAACCAAAGTTGGTGCTCCAATGTTGGTGGCAAACGTTATGTGCAAAAATTGGGTGCCAACGTTGGAGGGAACGTTGGTGAACCAACGTTACTGATGACAAGTCATCTTATGCTAGTTTTAAAAGAATTTTTCATTAGTTTCGTTAGGTTTTATGCACTTTCTTGCACAATAAGTAAGTGATTGGAGTGGATTTTCATGATCATTTTAAATCAATCAAACATCATTTATTTTACACAAAATCATAAGGTTTATGATAGAATTAATTGCTTTTATGAATGATGCAAAGATCTTATGAGTTTGGTGAGACTTTGATTAGTTGTTTGATTGCTTGAAGGTGAAGAAATGAAGAAATGAAGAAAGGAAGATTCAGGGAAGCGTTGCGTGCAATTTGTGAACGCCACGCTCAAGGAGCAAATGGCTAGCGTTCATAAAGTGAGCGTGGCGCTCACTTTTCTAACTTTTTCATGAATTTCACATATGGGGGGAGGAAGCTCACTAAGGAACGTTCAAAGTTTGAACGTAGGAGCGCTAGGCAACGTTCAACAAGTGAACGTGACGTTCACTAAGTGAATGCTTGAAGAGAAGGCGCGCACCAAAAGGTGCAGCGTGGGAAGAGTGAACGCAGCGTTCACTAAAGCAATGCTAGGGAAGCAACATGCGTAGCCAAGGGAGCACACATGACAAGTGAACGTAGCGTTCACTACCCCAACGGAGCGCTCCACTGGAGCTTCACAAAATGCACCCTGACCCATGCCACCAAGTGCGATTTTGGATCCATTTCTTCACAAACTCAAAGGCCCATTCCAAAGTGCTTAGTGACTAAAATAGAAAGGGTATAAATAGAAGCAATTTTGATTTGAGAAGGACCTTTAATTAATTTTTTATTTTACTTTTACTTTTTGCTCTCTCTCTTTTAATTTTCTTTTGAATTTGGGGAATTGGGATTATATCTAAGCTTGTTTTCTTGGTTCATTTACTTTCTTCCGCAACTTCTATTTTCTGTTTTGGGTTTTGAACTGAGATTGGAGGACTCTACTGAATTCTTCATCTTAGAATCATCTTTTACTTTTCCTTTTTGTCTTTCTAAGAATTAAAAGTTGGATCTGAACTTCCTTTTCTATTTTCATTTTCATTTCTTCTGCAATTTCTTTTCTGTTTTGTCAAGAGAGTAATTCAGATCTAGATCTGCTTTCTGTTCTCATTACTCTTCTTCAATTGTCAATTTCTCTTTTAGGATTTCATAATTAAGCTAATCTTTCTTACTGTTTTGATTCTTCTGCAAATTTTCAATTCTGTTTTGGTTCATCTGCAAATTCTCTTCATCTCATAGTTCTTTAATTTACTGTACTTCTATTTTCTAGTTCAATTTGAATCCCAACACGCAAATCCCTTTTATTCTTCAAGCAATTTACATTTTCCAGCAATTTAGATTAAGCAATTTAAGTTTCTTGCACTTTAAGTTTCAGTCATTTACCTTTTCTGCAATTTAAGTTTTAGCTCTTTTACTTTCTTGCTCTTTAAGTTTCTGTAATTTAATTCTTCTGCACTTTAAGATTCAGCAAATTTTCATTCTGCTCTTTTATTTTCTTGCAATTTCACTTCTGTTAATCAAAATCACTCAAATCATCAAATATTTGCTTAACTGAATTCATCACCTAACTAAAATTGCTCAATCCATCAATCCCTGTGGGATCGACCTCACTCTTGTGAGTTATTACTACTTGATGCGTCCCGGTACACTTGCCGGTGAGTTTGTATGGAATCGTTTTTCCCTCATCAAGTTTTTGGTGCCGTTGCCGGGGATTGATTTAGATTGACAATGATTAAGTAGGGTGATAATCTAGATTAAGCATTTTCTTTTTATTTTTACTAAGCAAACTAACTATTTGAGTTTTTGTTTAAGCTAACCTTAACATCACTCTAGTAGTAGAATGAATTGTTTGTGGTTTCTAGTTTTGTGTGTATGACACAAGCAAGGAGAGAGGTCTCCACCTCTTGTAACCAGGATGAAAGAACTCTCCGAAGACTAAGAAGAGAAGCAAGAGGAAAGGGGATCATTGGTGAAGAGGAATCAGAGGAGGAGAACTAAGAGATGGAAGGGAATGCCCCTAATCCACCAGAGGGAGTGGCTAACAATGGCCAGCCTCAAAGGAGAGTTCTAGCCTCCTATACCTTCCCTAATCAAAGGCACTGTGGGAGTAGCATACTTACTCCAAATGTCAATGCAAACAACTTTGAATTGAAGCCTCAACTCATCACTTTGGTGCAGAACAACTGTTCTTATGGAGGAGGCCCCTTGGAAGATCCAAACCAGCACCTATCCACCTTTTTGAGGATATGTGACACAGTGAAAACAAATGGCGTGCATCCAGACATTTATAAGTTGCTGCTATTCCCATTTTCATTAAGGGACAAAGCTAATCAATGGTTGGAGGCATTTCCAAGAGAAAACATCAACAATTGGAAGGATTGATAAACCACTATTTTATGGTTTATCTTGTGCTCAATTGAGTGGATTTTATCAATCTTTCATACACTTATTCATATAATTTGCATGAGTTTACATTTTCCTTCCTGATTTTGTGCTATGATTGAAAACATGCTTCTTTGGTCTTAATTTTGATATGTTTAATCTTCTCTTATTACCATTCGATGCCTTGATATGTGTGTTAAGTGTTTTCAGAGATTACAGGGCAGGAATGGCTTAGAGGATGGAAAGGAAGCATGCAAAAGTGGAAGGAATACAAGAAGTTGAAGGAACTGCAAAGCTGTCAGCCTGACCCTCTCGCACTAAAATGACCATAACTTGAGCTACAGAGGTCCAAATGATGCAGTTCAAGTTGCGTTGGAAAGCTAACATCCAAGTCTTCGCAATGATATATAATTTGCCATAGCTGCCCTGAAGCCAGGCAACGCGAACGCGTGGATCACGCGGATGTGTGACCTGGCAGAAACGCAATCCATGCAAACGCGTGGACGACGCTTCGGCGTCACTTTCCCGCGACCTGTACGTACTAGAATACGCTGGGGGCGATTTCTGGGCTGTTTTTGACCCAGTTTTTGGCCCAGAAAACACATATTAGAGTCTATAAAGTGGGGGAATGCATCCATTCAAAAGGATGTCTTCCATTATTCACTTTTGATAATTTAGATGTAGTTTTAGAGAGAGAGGCTCTCTCCTCTCTCTTATGATTTAGTTTTAGGATTTAGGATTATTTCTTCTTCATCACAGGTTCAATGTTCCTTTAATTTATTTTTCTACTTTTATTTTATTACTTTAATTGATATTTATCTTTTCAATTTAGCTTATAAACCTTTCCATGTTAGATTTGAATTTATGTTTGAACGTAATTTGAGGTATTTTAGATTTATGATTGCTTTATTCTATTTATGAATGCTTTTAATTTAATTTAGATATTTTCTTCCTTTTGGCTTTGGTTAAGTAATTGGTAACACTTTAGTTGTCAAACTCAGCAGTGGTTGAAATTGGCAGATTACTAATTGATCTAGATCGCTCTAAAGCTAGTCTTCCCATAGGGATTAACTAGGACTTGAGGATCAAACTAATTAGTCCACTTGACTTTCCTTTGCTTTAGTAAAGGTTAACTAAGTGGGATTAAAACTCAATTCTCATCACCATCGATAAGAACCTTGCCAAGAGCTTTATTAGTTATTATTTTAACGACTTGTTATTTTACATTACTTGTTCCTTATTTTAAAAACCCCCAATTTACAAGACTCACAACCAATAATAAGAACACCTCCCTGCAATTCCTTGAGAAGACGACCCGATGTTAAATACTTCGGTTATCAATTTCAAAGGGGTTTGTTACTTGTGACAACCAAAACTTTTGTAAGAAAGGAATTCTTGTCGGTCTAGAAGCTATACTTACAATGGGAATTTATTTGCGAAAATTCTAGATCGCGCGAGAGTTTCGTTCTTCAAAATGGCGCCATTGTCGGGGAATTGCAAACGTGTGCCTTATTATTGGTTATTGTAAATATTTGCTTTTTGCTTGTTTATTTGTTTTTGTTTTTGTTTTTATTTAGTTATTAAATTTTTTTCAAAAATTTGTTCTTCGTATTCATCTTGACCTTCAAGTTGTTCTCAGTTGTTTTCTTCATTTTGATCTAAAAATTTTAAGTTTGGTGTCATTTTATTGTTTTTCTCTTTCCTCATTTAATTCAAAAATATATTTTCTCTTTATTTTAATTGAAATTTTGAAATTTGCATAAAAAAATTCAGATTTCTATTTTAAAATTTCAAAATTCAAATCTTTCTCAAAAATCATATCTTTTTCAAAACCTTATCTTATTTCAAAATCAAATTTCAAATTTCAATATTTAAATTTCAAATTTCAAAATTCAAAATTCAAAAATTCAAAATTCAAAATTTAATTTTCAAATTCAAAATTTAAATTTCAAAAACCTTTTAATTTAAATTTGTTTTTATTTTCGTTTTTAATTTTTATTTGCTATTATGAGTTCTCACCCCATCGCTTTAAGTTTGGTTCCAATGTTGTTGTAAGGAATGGAAACTATAATGAAAATAGGCATCAATGTTGGAAGAATCAAAGATGGGAGGAGCCACAAGGATTTGATCAACCCTCTTGGCAACAACCCCCTCCAATGCACTATAACCAACAACCATTCTGTGATGCATACCAAAATGATGACTATGGTGGACCCCCTTGTAGTTACCAACAAGCCCCGCCATATGCTTATGAACCATCTCCTCAACACAACTCTGGACCACCATACTCACAAGCCCCTTACCACCAAACACCACCATATGACCCTAACCTATATCCACCACACCAACCACCATATGAACCACACCCAGAACCACCACCTCAATATTCACCATCTCCATATCCTTATCAAGAAGAACCACCTTCCTATTATGAACCCTTTTTCCAAAATAATGAACCCTCATATCCACCCCAATCTCCAATGGATGACTTCCTTCGTGGTCTTCTTCAAGGGCAAGCGAAGATGCAAAGGGATCTACTGGAACTCGCGACTGCCTTAACCGAGGTAGTAAATAAATTAGCTTCTCAACATCTAAGCACTCAAAGTACTCCCAAGGCTGCATGTGGAGAATCAAAAGAAGAGCGTAGCATGAAGGAGACACTAGAAACTTCGGTGGACAATGAGGAACATGGCTTTGTATTGGAACAAGTGGAGGAAGCCATAATAGTTGCAGAGGAAGAAATGGTTGAAGATTTAGGAGATGCAAAACCTCCATGGGAAATTCAAATCATAGAACCTCCTTCCAAGACGTTTGAATTTGATGTTGAAGAGGGTGTACAACTTCCGAGGCACATCATGGTTGAAGACTTGGAAGAGGTTGATCAAGAGATGGAGACTAAAGAAGCAGAAGCACAGCCTCCCATGCCCTTGGTAAGCAATGAAAAAGAGATTAAATTGGAAGAAAGCTACCAAGAGGAAGAGATTGATATTGAAGAAGCTTGCAAGGAGGTGGAAGTTGTCAAGAAAGAACATAAGGGAGAGGAGCTTGATATCACTTTGCCAAAGCTGCTGGAGACCTCTCCACCTAAGTCACCATCATCCTTCACAACATTTAAGTGGGTAAAATTATTATCTCTTAGCTTTCTCATTCAACTTGAATATGGTTTACTTGAGACAGATGGTCAACTTAGAGCTCTTTGTGGCTATAAGAGTAAGAGGGAGATGGTTAGTGGTAAAAATTGTCATGCAAGGTTCAATATGGTTGCATGCTCCAAAATGAAGTATCATGGTTGGAAGAATACTAAATTGTATGGGTCTAGGAAGCTGTTTGGATGCCTCAGTGAGAACTCAGATTGCCTGCCACCTGGTTGGAACACTAATGATCAACAAGAAGACGGGTGCAAAAGCAAGATTTGGACCCCGGAATTCATTCTGGCAATCAACACTCTTGGGGCCTTGTCACTTACTTTAACTTGCTTGAAGGCTTTTTGCGCTTACTTTGGGATCCCGGAGGATACTGGAATTGCAAACATTGGTGGAGATTCAAGGATCAGTACAAGCACAAGCCACCATAACAAAGGACTCCCCAAATGTCCAACTTAAGGACTTTAACTAAAAGTGCTAGGTGGGAGACAACCCACCATAGTATGATTGTTCCTATTTCAATTTTAATTTTATTTCGTTTTGTTTGTGTTTAAGTTTTATTTTATTTCATTGAACCTGGAATTATTCATAACATCCACATTAGCATTGCATTTTTCATTCTACATAAAGATTAAAAAAAAAATGCACGCGACGCGTAAGCATCACTGACGCGTCCGCCTCACAAGTGCATTAGGAAGAAAAGAAAAGTGAACAGAGAATCACGCGAGAGTGTGGCTGGAGGCGTGCCTTTGGCACAAATTAATCCATGCGACCGCATGGATGACGCGTTCGCGTCATTAGCGAAATAGCCTCCCCACGCGTCCGCGTCACCCACGCGAACGTGTGGCCCTGTAAAATCGACGTCAAAAGGTGTATGGCAGAGAGTTGTGATGGAGTGGGGCTGGACTCGTGCTAGAAGCACAAGCCCTACCACGCGAACGCATGCCCCTCGCGTCCACGCCGTTTTTCAAAACAAGGCCAACCACACGATCGCGTTCCCCACGCGACCACGTCACCCTAAAATTTGGCAAAAAGAGTTTCAAACAGAGAGTTGTGCGACCGGGAGGCTGCCCTCATGCTATCACTCCACGCGAACGCATGACCCACGCGTCCATATCACTTCATAGAAGCGCTATCCGCGCGAACACGTGACCCACGTGCTCGCGTCGCCTGCGCCGCACAACTTATCCAGATCAGCGCCAATTATCTTATCTTTTCTTTTCTAATCCTAATTTCTTCTATCTTTTCTTCTTTCTTCTTCCTTTTCTTACTTTCTTCTTCTTCATCTCTTTAACTTATCATCCCTCTTCACTTCCATTCTATTTTATCTAATTTATTTGCATACTTTCATTCATTGCATTATTTTCATTGGGGTTAGAAATTTATTTGGGTCATTATTTTCTATATTTTGCTTGTGGATTATTAAAGGAATTGTTTGACAATTATATATTACTTTTTAAAGGGTTGCTTGCATGTTCAATTTAATACATTCAATAACTTATTTACCATGCATGCTATGTGTTTGTGAAAACACCCGTATGGCATTGTGCACTATTTTTAGATTTCTTTTATTCTACTACTCTAAATGCTTGCTTTTCACAAAACCCTTTTTATATTTTATTAATTAAATATAATTGTTATTCAAACATGTTAGTTTGAAAGACTTGGTAATCTAAATTTGACATGGAATGCTTGATCTATGCTACTCATGCCTTTTCCAGCATGCCAATAAACATCTTGCATTTAATTGTCATTACATGAACTTGCTATATTTCCATTGATGAACTTTTCACATGTAGTCATGACCATGTGTTAACGTCATTCTTCTTTATTGTGCATTGATTACCACCTTTCCCGCTCTCTTCCTTGCTCTAACCCTTAGCTTTAAAAGTTACTTTCTTTTTCCCTTTTCAGAATGGCCACCAAGAAGGGTAAAGAGAAAGCTACTCCCAAACCACCGGCAAGGAAAGGAATAAAAAGAGCCCCAGCTGAGGAACCACAACCCCCATCCACTTGCACATCTTAGCATGCACCGAGGACGGTGCAATCTTTAAGTGTGGGGAGGTCGATACCGACTTCCAGGGATTAGTTACCTTCCTTTCAACACCAATACTCTATTTTCTTTGTTTGTTCAATGCTGCATTTGCATGTTTGTTTGATTTTATGCATTTAGTTACTACTTAGTTTAAGCAATATTTTCTTTTTCAAGAAATTTTTATAGTATTTCACTAATTTAAATTGAAAAATTTGTGTTAAACTTGTTTGGAAGTTGTATTTGGAACATGGTTTTTGAGCCAAAGAACCACAACCTGTGAGATTTTGAGCTTATTTATATGGTTACATTATTTAACCGTAAATTTTTATTCTTGTGTGTTTTCTTCTCTATAATTGCAATCTTTGCTTTGTTCCATTCTATATGTCCATTATTTAGTGTATTTACATGCTTGCATATGATTGAGGCCATTATTTATTTTTGCTCACTTATCCCAAATAAGCCTACCCTTTTATGTCACCCTTGTTAGCCACTTTGAGCGTTTTAATCCCCTTCTGTTTTATAACCACATTACTAGCCTTAAGCAAAAAAACAAATTAAAAATCCCAAGTTGAATCTTTGGTTAGCTTAAGATAGATATTGTGTATAATTTAAGTATGGGGAATTTTATGGGAACATGGGATGATAGGAAAAAGTAGGGAATTAAATTGAATAAGTTATTTGAAAATTTGGGAAGCATGCTCATGTGAAATCAAAATAATTAAATTACCATGTGCATTGATAAAAAAAAAGAAAAAAAATTATTAAGTAATTAAATAAGGGGATACAAATATATATATATATATATATATATATATATATATATATATATATATATATATATATATATATATATATATATATATATATATATGAATTACCCCAAATGCAAAATAAAAAGGATCAATGCACATGGGACAAAATTCAAAAATAAGTTTGATACATGAGCATGTATTACAAAAGTGGGAAAATTTGGGTAGCTAGGTAAAGCATTTTAAATTATATAAAGTATGTATATGTTAGGTGAGATCATAGACTAATCAAGGATTCACTTTGTTAGCTCACTTAGCCTTATATATATACATCCTTACCTTTACCTCAGCCCCATTACAACCCTAAAAAGACCTCATGATATTTGCATTGGTATGCTAAATATTTATTGATTGGTTAGATGAAAAACAAAGTTTAGAAAGCATGATTAGAGAAGAGTAGAGTGATTGACCCTAGACACTTGAGAGTTAGAGTGATATACACTACCAGTAAGGGTTCAGTGCTTGATTCTATGTTCCCTGCTTTCATGAGCTATCTTCTTACAAGTTTACTTGTTTTCACTGTATAATTTGAATTGGTGGAATTTGGTTTGTACTTGTCTTGGAGAACTTGTTTGCTTTTAACCAAGTAGGTAGAAATATTTTGCATGTAGTTGCATCCACATAGATAGGTTGCATTGCATACTCTCTATCATTCCTCTTCACTCCTTTATAGCTTCTCTTGAGCTTAGCATGAGGACATGCTAATGTTAAAGTGTGGGGAGGTTGATAAACCACTATTTTATGGTTTATCTTGTGCTCAATTGAGTGGATTTTATCAATCTTTCATACACTTATTCATATGATTTGCATGAGTTTACATTTTCCTTCCTGATTTTGTGCTATAATTGAAAACATGCTTCTTATGTCTTAATTTTGATATGTTTAATCTTCTCTTATTACCATTCGATACCTTGATATGTGTGTTAAGTGTTTTCAGAGATTACAGGCCAAGAATGGCTTAGATGATGGAAAGGAAGCATGCAAAAGTGGAAGGAATACAAGAAGTTGAAGGAACTGCAAAGCTATCAGCCTGACCCTTTCGCACTAAAATGACCATAACTTGAGCTACAGAGGTCCAAATGACGCAATTCTAGTTGCGTTCGAAAGCTAACATCCAAGGCTTCACAACGATATATAATTTGTCATAGCTGCCTCGATGCCAGGCGATGCGAACGCGTAGATCACGCGGATGCATGACCTGGCAAAAACGCAATCCACGCAAACGCGTGGACGACGCTTCCGCGTCACTTTCCCGCGACCTGTACGTACCAGAATACACTGCGGGCAATTTTTAGGCTATTTTTGACCCAGTTTTCGGCCCAGAAAACACAGATTAGAGGCTATAAAGTGGGGGAATGCATCCATTCATAAGGATGTCTTCCATTATTCACTTTTGACAATTTAGATGTAGATTTAGAGAGAGAGGCTCTCTCCTCTCTCTTAGGATTTAGTTTTAGGATTTAGAATTATTTCTTCTTCATCACAGGTTCAATGTTCCTTTAATTTATTTTTCTACTTTAATTGATATTTATCTTTTCAATTTAGCTTATAAACCTTTCCATGCTAGATTTGAATTTATGTTTGAATGTAATTTGAGGTATTTCAGATTTATGATTGCTTTATTCTATTTATGAATGCTTTTAATTTAATTTAGATATTTTCTTTCTTTTGGTTTTGGTTAAGTAATTGGTAACACTTGAGTTGTCAAACTCAGCAGTGGTTGAAATTGGCAGATTACTAATTGATCTAGATCGCTCTAAAGCTAGTCTTCCCACAGGGATTAACTAGGACTTGAGGATCAAACTAATTAGTCCACTTGACTTTCCTTTGCTTTAGTAAAGGTTAACTAAGTGGGATTAAAACTCAATTCTCATCACCATCGATAAGGATAACTAGGATAGGACTTCTAATTCTCATACCTTTCCAAGAGCTTTATTAGTTATTATTTTAACGACTTGTTATTTTACATTACTTGTTCCTTATTTTAAAAACCCCCAATTTACAAGACTCACAACCAATAATAAGAACACCTCCCTGCAATTCCTTGAGAAGGCGACCCGAGGTTAAATACTTCGGTTATCAATTTCAAAGGGGTTTGTTACTTGTGACAACCAAAACTTTTGTAAGAAAGAAATTCTTGTCGGTCTAGAAGCTATACTTACAACGGGAATTTATTTGTGAAAATTCTAGATCGTGCGAGAGTTTCGTTCTTCAAGGATATACTGAACAAGTTCCTAGCCAAGCTCTATCCTCCCCAAAGGATCATCAGACTGAAGACAGAGGTCCAAACATTCACTCAGATGGATGGATAGTCATTGTATGATGCATGGGAGAGATACAAAGCTTTAATCAGGAAGTGCCTACCAGAAATGTTCAGTGAATGGGATAGACTCCAAAACTTCTATGAAGGATTGACACTAAGAGCTCAAGAAGCACTTGACTATTCTGCTGGAGGTTCAGTGCAACTCATGAAGACAGCTGAGGAAGCTCAAAATTTGATAAACACTATAACAAACAACCAATACTTCTATGGTCATCAAAGGCAACGCCAACCAGCTCAAAGGAAGGGTGTATTGGAGCTGGAAGGTGTGGATACCAATTTAGTTCAAAACAAGGTGATGCATCAACAGATCCAACAGCAGATGGAGATGATGGCCAAGAGGATTGATGGTCTTCAAGTTGCAGCAATGAATACTCTAAATCAACCACCAGCTGGGTGGGGGCAAAATGAGGAACTCTATGAAGAGCGTCAACCTAAGGAAGTCCAATACATGCACAACCAAGGAGTTGGACAAAATGAGTTCCATGGAGATACCTATAACTCATCCTGGAGGAACCACCCCAAATTTGAGGTGGGAAGACAATCAAAACCAGTAGCCTTGGCAGAGAAACTCAAACTAAAACAATTCCAGAAACACAAACCATCAAAACCATCAAAACACTAACCAAAATCAGTACAAAAAACCACAAAATAATCAACCTCAACCCAACTACTATTCACCCACAACCCATCCACTAACCAAAATAACTTTCATCCACCCCCAACATCTCACAATCAGCCACAATTACCCCAAGAATCTCAAAGGATTTCCAATCTGGAAGTTACGATGGAGAAGATGATGAGACATCAAGAGCTAACCAGTAAGAACCATGAAGCTTTACTGCAAAATCTAGAGAGGCAAATTAGCCAATTATCCAAGCAAACATTGGCTGAAAGAGCACCCAATGAATTGCCAAGTGACACCATTCCAAATCCTAAAGAAGAATGTAAAGCAATCCAATTAAGGAGTGGAAGAACCTTGGTAAATGACAAAGAAATTTACAAGAGGCCAGCTGAGAATGATATTGGCAGCAAGAAGCAAGTAAGGGAAAAAGACAAGCAAGACCAAGAGAAGCTCAAGGAAAAAGAGGAACAACCATAATCTCCAAAGAAGGGCAAGCAAAGTATAAAGGAGCCTCCACAAGCTTCTAAGAAGGAGGAGAAGCTATACGCTCCCTCCATTCCATATCATCAAAGGTTCAATAGAGAGCTTAAAGACCAACAGTTCCCCAAGTTTTTAGAAGTTTTTAAGAAGCTGGAAATTAATATTCCACTTGCTGAAGCTCTAGAACAAATGCCTCTATATGCAAAATTCCTCAAAGAGCTCATCAATAAGAAGAGAAGCTGGAACGAGAAGGAAACGGTAATCTTAACCCAGGAATGTAGTGTTGTCATCCAAAGAGGTCTTTCACCAAAGCTCAAAGATCTAGGAAGCTTCATCCTATCTTGCACTATAGGCAACAGACCATTGGACAAAGCCCTCTGTGATCTAGGAGCCAGCATCAACTTGATGCCTCTCTCATTAATGAAGTATCTTGCAATAGAGGAACTTAGGCCATCTAGAATGTCACTTTAAATGGCTGACAGATCACTCAAAATACCTAATGGAGTTGTGGAGAATTTGTTAGTGAACGTAGGAGAATTCATATTTCCTGCTGACTTTGTCATTTTAGATATGGAGGAAGAAGGACACAACTCAATCATCTTGGGGAGGCCCCTTCTAGCTACAACAAAGGCTATAATTGATGCAGAGAAAGGTGAAATGATACTCATAGTGCATGATGAAAAGATGATCATCAATGTCTTTAAAGCCATGTAATACCCCCCTGAGAAAGAAAAGCATATGAGAGTGGAAATGGTGGAAGAAGTAGAGAGGGGGTTACTTGAGGCCAACAACCAGGAGGAACAAGAAGTGGAAATAGAAGTGGAATAAGATTTATGAGAAGAAGAAGTAGTAGAAATCTCCTCTGAAGGCAAGGCAGAGTAGAAGCCAAAACAAGAGTTAAAGCCTCCCCCCCCCCATGTCAAGTATGTATTTCTTGGAGAAGCAGAGGCCCTGCCAGTGATCATAAATTTCTCCTTGAACATAGAAGAAGAAACAAAGCTGATTGAAGTGTTTAAAGCTCACAAGACAGCCTTGGGTTGGATGATTGATGATATCAAGGGCATATGCCTGCCATCTGTATGCACAAAATTCTATTGGAGGAGGATTCAAGGCCTGTAGTTCAACCCCAAAGAAGGCTTAACCCAACCATAAAGGAGGTGGTTCAAAAAAAAGTGATGAAGCTATGGAATGCTGGAATCATATACCCAATCTCTGACAGTTCTTGGGTGAGCCCAGTACAAGTAGTGCCAAAGAAAGGTGGCATGACTATCATCTTGAATGAGAAGAATGAACTAATCCCCACAAGGACAGTGACTGGGTGAATGATGTGCATAGATTATAGAAGACTGAATGATGCTACAAGGAAATATCATTTTCCTCTCCCATTCATCGATCAAACGCTGGAAAGATTGGCTGGCCATGCCTACTATTGCTTCCTGGACGGGTACTCTGGATACAATCAAATAGTGGTGGATCCCAAGGATCAAGAAAAGACTTCCTTCACCTGTCCATTTGGAGTCTTTGCTTACAGAAGGATGCCCTTTGGGCTATGCAATGCCCCTGCAACTTTTCAAAGGTGTATGCTTTCTATATTTTCTGACATGGTGGAAAAATTTTTAGAAGTCTTCACGGACAATTTTTCTGTCTTTGGCAATTCATTTGACACCTGCTGGCATCATTTAACTCTTGTTTTGAAAAGATGCCAAGAAACTAATCTGGTATTGAATTGGGAGAAATGCCATTTCATGGTTCCTGAAGGGATAGTTCTTGGGCATAAGGTTTCAAGCAAAGGTATAGAAGTTGACAAAGCAAAAATAGAAATTATTGAAAAGCTTTCTATACCTGTTAATGTGAAAGCAGTAAGAAGTTTTCTTGGACATGCTGGTTTTTACAGGAGATTCATCAAAGATTTTTCAAAAATAGCAAAACCACTAAGCAACTTGCTAGTGATTGATAATCCTTTCATCTTTGATGACAATTGCAAGCATGCCTTTGAAACTTTAAAAAGAAAACCCACTACAGCACCAATCATCACACCCCCAGATTAGGAATTGCCTTTTAAACTTATGTGTGATGCAAGTGACTTTGCAATTGGTGATGTATTGGGGCAAAAGAAAGACAAGCTGCATCATGTTATATACTATGCTAGCAAGGTGTTGAATGAAGTACAAAAAAATTATACCACCACCGAGAAAGAGCTCTTGGCAATTGTATATGCATTTGATAAATTTAGACAATACTTGATTGGTTCAAAGTTTATAGTATATACTGATCATGCTGCTCTCAAGTATCTCATGTCTAAATAAGATTCCAAGCCAAGGCTTATTAGGTGGGTGCTGCTGCTACAAGAATTTGACATTAAAGTGAGAGATAGGAAAGGAAATAAGAACCAAGTAGCAGACCATTTGTCAAGACTATCACAAGAAGCTAACCAAGCTCCACATTCAGTGAACGAAAGCTTTCCAGATGAACACCTTTAATAAATCCAACAAGCTCTCTGGTTTGCAAACATTGCAAACTATAAGGTTAGAAGGAAGATTCCCCAAGAATTCACCAAGTAACAAGTGAAGAAGCTGCTCAATGAGGCCAAGAAATTCTTATGGGATGACCCATTCTTATTCAAGAGGTGTCAAGATGGAATGATTAGGAAATGTGTTCCTGAGAGTGAGATGAGAGACATACTATGGCATTGTCATGGTTCAGCTTATGGTGGACATTTTGGGCCAGAAAGAAGAGTAGCCAAAATACTTCAAAGAGAATTTTATTGGCCAACCATATTCAAGGATGCTAGAGAGTTTGTTCATCAATGCAATGAATGCCAAAAAGCTGGAGGATTAACAAGAAGGAATGAAATGCCTCAGAACTACATCTTGGAGGTAGAACTCTTTGATCTTTGGGGCATAGATTTTATGGGCCCTTTTTCACCCTCATATTCTTTCAAATACATACTTGTGGCAGTAGAGTATGTCTCAAAGTGGGTGGAAGCCATGGCAACAACCACATGTGATGCACAAATTGTCCTTCAATTCCTTAAGAATCACATTTTTACTAGATATGGAGTGCCTAAGGGTCTTGCCAGTGATGGTGGTAGTCATTTTTGCAATAAACAGATGGAGAAACTACTTCACAAATATGGGGTGATGCATAAAGTAGCTACACCATATCACCCATAGACCAATGGCCAAGCAGAGCTTGCAAATAGGGAGTTGAAGAGGATTTTAGAGAAAACAGTGGGGAACACAAGAAAGGATTGGGCCAGAAAATTAGAAGATGCTCTCTGGACATATAGAACAGCATTCAAAACTCCTATTGGAAAGTCTCCTTTTCAGTTATTATATGGCAAGTCTTGTCACCTCCCTGTAGAGCTTGAGCATAAAGCCTTCTGGGCCACTAAACTCCTCAACCTTGATTCTCAAGCAGCAGGAGAGAAGAGGCTATTGCAATTAAATGAGTTGGATGAGTTTAGACTGGGTATATATATGGCTAAGTGATCTATAAATTGAATCTTTGACTAACCTAAGCTCTCACCTAATATACATACACTCTATATATTCTAATTCATGCCTAGCTACCCAAAATTCCCACTTTTGCATCACATACTCATGTATCAACTTTTCTTTTTAATTTATCACATGTGCATTGATCTTTCATTATTAAGCTTAGCGTTGGGATAATTTTGTCCCTTTATTTATTTACTTATTTATTGAATATTTTTTTGGATTTTTTTTTGAACATGAAAATAAACATAGCTTATCAATGCACATGGATTTTTAATTTTTTTTATAGTTTCACATGAGTAGGTACCCAAATTCCTAATATTTTATCAAAGTAAAAACATAACACATTCCCTTATTAACCTATGTTTCCACAGTTTTCCCATACTTAATTGTTACACAATCACTATCTTAAGCTAACCAAAGATTCAATTGGGATGTTTAATTGTTTTTCTGCTTAAGGCTAGTGATGTGGTTATAGAACAGAATAAATGGAGATAAAAGGCTCAAGGTGGCTAACAAGGGTGATGTAAAAGGTAGGCTTATTTGGAATAAGTGAGCTAATAACAAGTAATAGCCTCAATCATATGTAAGCATGTAAATACACTAAACATTGGACATATAGACTGAAACAAAGCAAAGATTGCAATCATAGAGAAGAAAACACACAAGAATAAAAATTTAGGGTTAAATAATGTGACCATGTAAATAAGCTCAAAATCTCACGGGTTGTGTGTTCTTTGACTCAAAAACCATGTTCCAAATACAACTTCAAACAAATTTAACACAAATTTTTCAATTTAAATTAGTGAAATACTATAAAAATTTCTTGAAAAAGAAAATATTACTTCAACCAAGTAGTAACTAAATGCATAAAATCAAACAAACATGCAATTAAATATGCAAATGCAGCAATTAATAAAGAAAATAAAATATTGGTGTTGAGAAGAAAATAACTAACCCATGGAGATCGGTATTGACCTCCCCACACTTAAAGATTGCACCGTCCTCGGTGCATGCTAAGATGTGCAAGTGGGCGGGTTGCTTCAACTGACGCTTTTCTCATCAAGGAATGTGCGTAGGAACTTGTTTGTCTCTCCCATGTAAACGTCTTCCGGTTCTCTTCCTGGTGGCCATCCTGAAAGAAAAAGGGAAGAAAAGTAACCCAAAACAAAGATAAAAAACAAACAAAACATGGGTTGGTTAATGCTAAATAATGAGGGTCTCAATTACATGGTAGCTACAACATGCAAGTGAAAAAACAATAGAAGCACATGGCATACCAGTGGTGCAAAATTTTTGCAACAATGAGGGAGAGTGTGGGTAAGGAGAGGTAATGTAAATTCATGTCAATGCAAAATTAATACAGGTAGAAAAGATTGGCATTGATTTAAATAATATTACCTAACCAGAATAAAACAAGTCTTTAAGAACCTAAAATAATCCAAGAGAAGATGCAACAGTGAAAATAAGAAAATTCAACACCAAAGGAAAAATAATGAATTTAGAAAAGAAAATAAAAATATGCACAAAATTAAAATGTAATGAATGAAAGCATGTAAATAAATTAAATAGAATAGAATGGAAGTGAAGAAGGATGATGAAGATAAAGAAAGTAGGAAAGAATGAAGAAAGAAGAAAAGATAGAAGAAATTAGGATTAGAGAAGAAAAGATAAGATAATTCGCACTAATCTGGATAGGTTGTGCGACGCTAGCGACGCGGACGCGCGGGGTATGCGTTTGCGTGAATTGCACTTATAGGAATCGACGCGGACGCGTCGGTCACATGGACGCGTGACTCGTTCTGTGCTACTGGCGCGAGGGCAGCCTCGCGCCCGCACAACTCTCTTTTCAAAACTCATTGTTGCCAATTTTCGAGGTGACGTGTTCGCATGGTGGACACGATCGCGTGAATGGCCAAGATTGGAGGATGACGCAGACGTGTGGGGCACGCATTCACGTGGTAAGGCTTGTGCGTCTAGCGCCAGTCCAGCCCGACTCTAGCACAACTTTCGGCCATGCACCCCTTTTACGTCGATTTGTTGGAGCACGCGTTCGCGTGGGTGACGCGGACGTGTGGGAGGCTATTTTTCCAAATGACACGGCCGCGTGGGTCACGCGGACGCGTGAGTCAATTTGTGCCTAAGGCACGCCTCCAGCCACGCTCTCGCGTACTCTCTATTCAATCTTGTTTTCTTCCCAACGCACATATGATGCGGACGCGTCGTGTGCCATTTTTTTATGCAAAATGCAGAATACAGTATGCAGATGCTGATGCAAATGTTATGAATAATTCCAGGTTCAATAAAATAAAATAGAAACAAGCAAAACTAAATAAAATTATAGTTAAAAAAGGAACAATCATACCATGGTGGGTTGTCTCCCACCTAGCACTTTTAGTTAAAGTCCTTAAGTTGGACATTTGGTGAGCTCCTTGTCATGGCGGCTTGTGCTTGAACTCGTCTCGAAACTTCCACTAATGCTTGGACTTCCAATAAGCTCTATCAATACCAAGTAAATTCCTCAAGCTTTGATGGAGTTCTTCAATAGCTTTGAGCTCCCGAAATTGATCCTCATATATTCCTGGATCCCAAATCTTGTTTCTACACCCGTCTTCAAGTTGATTATCATGATTCCATCCGGGTGGTTCAGCCTTAGAATTATCACTGAAGCGTCCAAACAACTTCCCAGACCTATTCAATTGAGCTCTACACCAACCTTTGCGTTTAAACTTAAAGCTTCCAACCATAATGAACCTTGCAGGACAATTCTTACCATTGACCATCTTCCTCTTACTCTTAATGCCACAAAGGGCTCTAAGTTGACCATCTGTCTCCAGTAGCCCATATTCAAGTGGAATTAGAAAGCTAATGGATATGAACTTTACCCATTTGAATGTTGTGAAGGATGATGGCAACTTAGGGAAAGGTATTTCTAACGAATTTGCAAGCTCCACTCCGTTGGGCTCTTCTCTGACAACTTCCACCTCTTTGTAAGTTTCTTCAATATCAACCTCTTCCTCTTGGTAGTTTTCTTCCAACTCAATCTCTTCTTCATTGCTCACAAAGGGCATGGGAGGCTGTGTTTCTTCTTCTAGAATCTCCATCTCTTGATTGACCTCTTCCAAGTCCTTAATCATGACATGCCTTGGAGGTTGTACACCCTCCTCAACATCAAATGCAACCGTCTTGGAAGGAGGCTCTATGTCTTGACTTTCCCATGGAGGTTCAGCATCTCCCAAGTCTTCAACCACTTCTTCCTCTTCAATAATTACTGCTTTGTCCAGTAGTTTTAATATAAAATCGTACTCATCCTTGATGATTTTCTTTCCATGACAACTCCTTTCAACTATTCTTTCATCTTCAAGGGTCTCTCCTATCTCCACATTTTGGGCCTCCTCTTACTCTAAGACAAAATTAGACTCCTCCTTGATGTCTTCCTTCACTAATTCTTCAACCACTCCTTCGACTTCAAGGGTCTTTACTACCTTCACCTTTAGGGCCTCCTCTAGCTCCTTATGAAGTATGGATTCGCGAAGATGATCCCTTCTCTCTTGTTCCATGTCAATAGCATCATTGGGATCATGTTGCTCTTGGATTGATAGATGTGGGTGCTCTTCCATGGATGGTGGTAATAGGATGGAGAGATTATTCTGTGGTTGAAAAGGAAGTGCACTAGAGCTTGAGGGTTGATTGTTGAAGGTATTTGGTGGTCTGATTTGGGCGACGATAGCTTGTATAGTAGAGTTTAGATCGGTAAGTGCTTTCTCCATGGATGTTTGGGGTGGATAGGAGGGTTCATTTTTGGGAGAAAGGGTTCATGGTAGGAAGGTGGTTCATCTTGATAATGATAAGGAGATGGTGTATATTGAGGTGGTGGTTCAAGAGAGTAGTTGTGTTGGAATGGGGGTGGTTCTGTGTATGGTTCATTTGGCTCATAACGTGGTTGGTATGGTGGATACGGGTTAGGGTCATATGGAGGTGAATGGTGGAAAGGGGCTTGTGAGTATGGTGGTCCAAAGCTATTTTGAGGAGGTCGTTCATTGGCATATGATGGAGCTTGCTGGTAACTACAAGGGGGTCCACCATATCTATTGTCTTGGCATGCATTGTAGGATGGTCGTTGTCCATGGCATCTTGGAAGGTGATGTTGCCGAAAGGGTTGATCAGATCCTCGTGGCTCCTTCCATCTCTGATTGTTTTGACCTTGATGCATGTTCCTGTTATAATTTCCATTCCTTGCAACAGCATTGGGACCAAACTCAAAGCAATGGGGGAGAGAACTCATAATAGGAAATAAAAATAAAAATAAAAATAAATTTAAATTAAAAGGTTATTGAAATTTAAATTTTGAATTTGAAAATTAAATTTTGAAATTCGAATTTTAAATTTTGAAATTTGAAATTTGAAATTTAAAATTTGAAATTTAAATATTGAAATTTGAAATTTGATTTTTAAAATAAGATAAGATAAGATTTTGAAAAAGATATGATTTTTGAAAAAGATTTGAATTTTGAACTTTAAAACTAAGATAAGATAAGATAAAAATTTTAAAATAAAAATCTGAAATTTTTTTTTATGCAATTTTCGAAAATTCAATTAAAATAAAGAGAAAAGATATTTTTGAATTAAATGAGGAAAGAGAAAAACAATAAAATGACACCAAACTTAAAATTTTTTAGATCAAAACGAAGAAAACAACTAAGAACAACTTGAAGGTCAAGATGAACACGAAGAACAAATTTTTGAAAAATTTTTAATAACTAAATAAAATACAATAACCTCTTAATTTATCAAAAAGTAAAAATAAAAACAAAAATAAAAACAAATAAACAAGCAAAAATCAAATATTTACTATAACCAATAATAAGGCACATGTTTGCAATTCCCCGGCAACGGCGCCATTTTGAAGAGAGAACTTTTGCGTGGTCTAGAAATTCGCAGATAAATCCTCATTGCAGGTATAGCTTCTAAACCAACAAAAATCCTTTCTTACAAAAGTTTTGGTTGTCACAAGTAACAAACCCCTTTAAAATTGATAACCGAAGTATTTAAACCTCGGGTCGTCTTCTCAAGGAACTGCAGGGAGGTGTTCTTATTATTGGTTATGAGTTTTGTAAATTGGGGGTTTTAAAAGTAAGGAACAAGTAATTTAAATGACAAGTAAAATAAATAAATAATTGTAAAATAAACTCTTGGCAAGGTATAAGAACTGGAAGTCCTATCCTAGTTATCCTTATCAATTGTGATGAGAATTAGATTTTTCTCCCACTTTGTTAACCTCTAACTATGAAGGTAAGTTAAGTGGATGAATTGATTTGAATCCGAAAGTCCTAGTCTTTCCTTGGGAAAGGCTAGAGTTATTGGAACTCGATTTAATTCTTGAAGAATTTCAATTTTCAGTCAACACCTCGAGTTTGATAACTCTAGCGTCACCAATTATTTAACAAAAGCCAAAAGGGAAAATTCTAAATTAAATTGAAGACATCATAAATAGAATAAAGCAATCATAAATCTGAAACACATCAAATTACGTTTAAACATAAATTCAAATCTAACATGGAAAAGTTCATAAATTAAATTGAAAAAATAAATAAAAGGAACATTGAACCTGATAAAAAGAAACAATCCTGAAAGTAAGAGAAATCTTAATCCTAAATCCTAAGAGAGAGGAGAGAACCCGTCTCTCTCTAAAACTACATCTACTCCTAAAATTATGAATGAATGTTGTATGTATTGTTGTCTCATAAATGGATGCATTCCCCTACTTTATAGCCTCTAATTTGTGTTTTCTGGGGTGAGAACTGGGTCAGAAACAGCCCAGAATTCGCTGGTTGCGAATTCAAACACGCTGATTTTTCGTCACTACGACGCGTCCGCGTGGAGCATGCGTTCGCGTCGCCTATCGTCAAGGAAACTATGAATATTATATATCAAATCAAAGCCCCAGACGTTAGCTTTCCAACGCAACTGGAACCGCATCATTTGGACCTCTGTAACTCATGTTATGACCGTTTTAGTGCAAGAGGGTCAGGCTGACAGCTTTGCAGTTCCTTCAACTTCTTGTATTCCTTCCACTTTTGCATGCTTCCTTTCCATCCTCTAAGCCATTCTTGCCCTGTAATCTCTGAAAACACTTAACACACATATCAAAGCATCGAATGGTGATAAGAGAGAATTAATTTTTGGTAATTAAAAGGCTCGGGAAGCAAGTTTCCAATTATAGAATAAAATTAGGAAGGAGAATATAAAACCATGCAAATAGTATGAATAAGTGGGTAAAGAGTTGATAAAAATTACTCAATTGAGCACAAGATAAACCATAAAATAGTGCTTTATCAGTTGCCACCAACGTTAAGGCCAGTTTTAATTCCAAATGGTACCATGTAAGCTCATTAACGTTTAGCCAAGGTCAACGTCAGTTAGAGTCATTCCTCACTGCTTCAATCAAGGCTAAGGCCCACATCCAAGTACACCAAAAACCCAATTAAAGATGAGAAGAAGACTATAAATAGAAAAATGCTTGAAGATGGAAGGAGGCTAGTTTTAGAGAGTCTGGCTTTGGTAGAGAGCAGTAGTAGTAGGAGTAGGAGTAGAATAGAAGGCTCTTGTATACACTTTTCTTTTCTGCCATTTTTACATTTTAGCTTTTATTGAATTTCATTTTATTATGCAATTTCAATTTCCTACAATTCTATTCTTTTGCAATTTTACATTTCCGTTCATATTTAGTTTGATTTACTTTCATGCACTTTAGTTTCTCTTCAATTTTACTTAGAGCAATGGTTCACTGAACCCCAATCATTAAGGGGAGGAGTTATGTTATGATTCATATGATTTAGTGAACTTTTTCTTCTCCTCAATCCATTTGGGTAGCTATTGGATATCCTCTGCTTTGATTGAGATTGATCCACTCCAGAAGGGGTTTTGAATCTGTTGAATGCTTGTGTGAGCCTCGGAAGGGGAATTATGAGCATTAGAATTGAGGCTCTATCCTTCACTACTCTCTTGATCAACACCATTCAGGAGGAATTGAGATCTTGAGAGTTAGTGTGGCTTATTGATGAGAGACATGCACTTAACCTCTTCTCATGACAATTGGATCAAGGAATTGGCAAGATTGATTGTGATTAGAGAGATTGGATTGCCAAGGAATTGGGATCCAATCAATTTCAATCTGCCATAGATCTATTCATATGATTGAGAAAGAAGTTGAGATCTATTTGATTCATGATGGATTATAATACCTCCAGTCCCTGATGAATGTTTGTTTATGCTATTTCTCATTTGCTCTGATTTTCATTTAATTGCCTTTGATTTACTGCTTCCGTTCCATTTTGCTGATTTCACCACACTCTTTTCACTGTCAGCTTAACTAAACTAATCACCTAACTAAAGTTGCTCAATCCTTCAATCCCTGTGGGATCGACCTCACTCGTATGAGTTATGACTACTTGATGCGACCCGGTATACTTGCTGGTTAGTTTGTGTGGAATCGATTTTCCCTCATCAAGTTTTTGGCGCTGTTGTTAGGGATTGATTTAGATTGACAATAATTAAGTGGGTGATAAGTCTGGATTAAGTATTTTCTTTGTTTTTGTCATTTAAGTTCTTTTAATTTTCTGTTATCTTCTGATACTTAGGTGTTTGTGTTTTTGCCTCACTAAAAAATTCTCATCTGAGACATGAATTTCAATTTTCTTTGGTGATTGTATTTTACAAAATTCAAATGGAGTTCAACTCATCTTTTGATCAAACAAATTTCATGGGATATTGCCCACCATCACCAAATGACTATTCTAATGGTGATTGGAAATATCACCAAGTAATGAGAGATTCTGAGCAATCCAATAAGTGGGGATATGTGATGAGTATTTTGGTGAAAAATAAATTTCCCCCAAAACACACAAATCTAACCGGCAAGTATACCGGGTCGCATCAAGTAGTAATAACTCACTTAGAGTGAGGTCGATCCCACAGGGATTGATGGATCAAGCAATTTTAGTGGGTGATTAGTTTAGTCAAGCTGACATTCAGTGAATTGTGTGAAATGTAGCCAACAGAAAGTAAATTGCAATGAATCTTAAAGATGCAGAAAGTAAAATTGCAAGTAAGTTAAAGAACAAGAAAGTAAAATAGCTGAAACTTAAATTGCAAGAAAAGTAAATTGCATGAAAAGTAAAGGGGTTGGGGTGTTGGAAATTAAAAAGAGCAATAGATCACGCAACTGGAAATTTAAATTGCAGGAAGAATAAAGGAAATTGGATGCTGGGAATCAAAACAGAATTGAAATTTTGAAGTGCAGTGAATTAAAAGCAGCAAGAAAAACAAAGAGAAATCTCAGAGGGAGAATGAAACAGAACACCTTCAATTCTCCACCCAAGATTCAAAACAAAGAAAATTAAAGAGAGAGCTCTCAAATTCTTGTGCTCCCTAGTGGAGCCAGCCTCCCCACAAATATGAAAATGATGCCTTATATAGGCTTTACAAAATGGAAATGAAAATGAAATTAAAAACAAATTACAATTAAATGAAATTCCTATTTTATCTATTTCTTGTGCCTTTGAGTGATGATCATTTGGGCCGTTGCTCTTGATGGAATTGGGTTGATAAAGGCCTTGGTTGATTGCTCTTGGAGTTTGAAGAGGAACCGAATTGAACCGGGTTGAGTTTGCAAAAGTTGGACCAAAAGTTGGAGCTAAAGTTAGGGGTCTAACTTTGGCTCCAACTTTTCATAGCAGCCCACAAAACTTGCTGGTATGAACGTTGGTGCCAACGTTAGGGGTCTAACTTTGACCCTAACGTTGGCCTCCCTTATGCACATTTATGGCGCCAACTTTGTCCTCTTGTCATGTTGCCAATTTTATGCCCAATATAGACTATCATATATGGTTGGAAATCTCTGAATGTCAGCTTTCTAACCCACTTGGAATCACTTCAATTGGACATCTACAACTCAAGTTATGATCATTTGAAGAGGGCATGGTCGCTGGCTTTGGTGTGCAGCGTTTGAGGTAACGTTTGCCTCAAACGTTGGCGAAAACGCCAGTTCTGGAGGCTCAAACGTATTGTCCACCCCATACTATTATACATTGTTGGAAAGCCCTGGATGTCTACTTTCCAATGCCGTTGGGAGCACATCAATTGGAGCTCTACAGCTCGAGTTATACTCCATCGAAGGTGCAGAGGTCAAGTGGCCTCACTGCAGGTTGCCACCATGTTCATTTATGCACATTGCGGGGCAGTTTTCTCCCTCAATTTTAGTGTCCACCATGCAGTTCCATATATGCTTGGAAAGCTCTTGATTCCTACTTTCCAATGCTTCTTGAATCACCTCATTTGGAGCTCTGTAGCTCAAGTTATTCTTGTTGGAAGTATACCCCTTCAAGCTGTTGTGGTGTGTGGCGCCAACGTTAGCCTCAAAGTTAGGGGGCTAACGTTGGCGCAAACTTTTGCTCCTCCCCTTGTGAATTTCATGTGCCAACGTTAGCCACCAAGTTAGGGGCCTAACGTTGGCACAAACTTTTGGTGCCCAGGGAGGTTCTCTTCATGCCAACGTTAGCCTCAAAGTTAGGGGGCTAACGTTGGCGCAAACTTTTGATGCCCAGGGGTGAATTTCATGTGCCAACGTTAGCCTCCAAGTTAGGGGTCTAACTTTGAGGCTAACTTTTCACCCAAAAGTTTTTGCTTCCTGGTTCAACTTATTCCATTGTCCTCTCTTTACTCCTAGCCATTCCTTCTTGCTTCACCCTTTCTCCAAGCCTTCTTCACCTATCATTAATCAACCAAACACATCAAAGCTATGCTCAAAATCATGAGATATTCATTCTTTCATAATATGTGACAATTTTAGCATAAAACCTCATGAAATAGCATGAATTCATACATGGTTGATTAAATCAAAGGAAGCATGAAAATCTACCCACTTGGCTTGCTTATGGCTCAAGAAAGTGCATAAAACCTATTGAAAACAAAGGAAAAAGGCATAGAAAAACATGACATGATGACATGTCATCACAACACCAAACTTAAACCTTGCTTGTCCCCAAGCAAGAAAAGAATCATGCAATAAAGATTGACAATCCAAGGTAAGAAGAATAGCAACTCAATGTTCATGGTAAGCTAGTTTTCTAAGCATGCTACAATCACAAAAGAAATGTAAATGATTGATGCTTCCATCTAGCTCAATTTATGAAATCTTTATCTTATATTTCTTCCTTGAAACAAGCTTTTGCTTTTCTTATTAGCTTCTCCTTTTGGGTGCTTTGCCCCATGAGTTGATAACAAAGCTACGACTTCTAAATGCTTTGTTTTCAAGTATTACCACTTGATACATAAGCACCACAAGCATTTGATTAGAGGACTTCATTAAGCTCATTTTTTTCTTTTCTTTTCTTGACTCTCTAATCATTGATGCTCAGAGCCTTGAGCTTTGAGGGAGTGCTTTTGCACTTTGAGCCTAACCTTGACTTCTAAGTGTTTTGTTTTCAAGCATTTGGCTTGATACATAAACACCACAAGTACTTAACAAATAAATTGCCATTGGTACTCAGAGCCTTCAGCTTTCTCATTCTTTCCCTTTTTCTTTTCTTGCTTTAATTGTATTTGCCTCTTCAAGGTTTTCATGATTTTCAAAAGATTTCACAAAATGTCCTAGATGAAAACTTCAATTAAATAAAATCCAATGCAATTGAGCAACAATTAATCATACTAGCTTTCCAATACTTGTATGCACATGCTAAACTCTTCTTTAATGCCTTGTTTGTTTATGATCATGATACTTTGTTGCTTTTGAATTCACAAAACTCAAGTTGGTAATCATAATGACATAGCACCATGTTGCAATTTAGAAATCAAACTATGCCTTTTCATACACACATGCATACAGAGAAGGTACAGACAATCATGTAGTTTATGGTGCTTGAAACAAATGAGAGGAAAAGGAACTTTACAACCTTGCAGTTCATCTTCATTATTGTTGTCCTTTTTCCTCTATTCTTCCTCCTTCCCTTGCCAAACTCAAAATACTTGCTTATCCTCAAGCAATAATTAGAACAATGGCTATGGGGCTAAGATGTATCATGAATGTCTTACATAATGAAATGTTAGTAGCACATGTATTTTAAGCAAGCAAAATTAAAGATAATAATCAAGGCACAAGAGACAGAGACATTGTGATTGCATAGATAAGAAGGTGTGCACAATACATTGCATAAAAGATAAGTGGCACACCCAACTTAGTGTGACACTTTCACTTGGAATCAATGCAAATATCTTGCAAGAGTTGGAACCAAATTTTGTTGCATATCAACACCAAACTTAGAATGCAACCATATGTCTATTTATTTGAACTAAAACTAAAAAAAAGAAACTGTTATATGTTAAATACAATCACCAAATGAAGAGTCTGTTATGAATAAGGATGTCTTGGTGATGTATTAACAAAAACAGTTAATGAAGGAAAGCATTAAAAACAAGTAAATAAATGAAACAAAGAGAAAACAAAATTTATCCAACTAAGAAGAAAAATAACACTGTAAAAGGCAATATGATTATACAGACAAGTGATGTTGCTGGATTGATTTGCATAGAAAAATAGGTGGCACACCAAACTTAGAATCTTGGTGTGTCACTTTCATGTAAAATTGATGCAATCATGCATGAAGATGGAAAACAGTTTGTTGCAGGGCAACACCAAACTTATAATGTGATCATATGCCAATTTATTGAAATTTAAACAAAGCAAGGAGAAGAAATGTACCTACTGTCTACCTGTTCTTTACTTTCTTCCTCTTCTTCCAATTTGTTAAGAGAAATGACTTCAAAGGAGGAGAAGTTTCAGCTACTGTCCCTTGCCTTGGCTTTTCCTCAGCAAGCTTCCTTTTGCAAATGGCTTGATTGATCTTGCTTACTGGATTAGGGACAGGATTGGTGCTTTTGTTAGTTGCCTTCACTTCTTTGAATCCAAGTCTTGGTTGCTGTGTGATTATTGGAGTTTTGCATTCATTTAGAGCCTTTTGTATTTGTGGTTCTATGAACTCCTCCTTTATGTACTTCTCTGCCTCACATGAGATATTGTCCAAAACTACAAAATGATTATGTCATTATCCTCATGATGTCTGGGAATATCAACAAGAGTGTGAACAATCAAGTGAAATAGGATATTGTCCACCACCACAATATGATTTATGTCATGATCCTAATGGTGGGTGGGAATATCAACAAGGAATGATGGAGTATGAACACCTTCCAGAGACACAGAATGAACCATATTCTGATAAGTCTAACAACTACTCATGTTGTAGCTGGAAAGGTCAAAACCAAAGAGATTTTAATGCTCCATGTTCTATTCATCAAGAGATGTCATTACTTGATTGTGATGTCAATACATTCATGCAAGATTGCTCCTCAATGCCACAAAATGACCCATACTATGATGAATTCGACAATGACTCAAGTTGTGGTTGGGAGGATCAAAATCAAAGAGCATTCAATAGTCCATACTCCACTTATCAAGATCCATCATCAATTGAGCATACCTTCAATTTATTTATGCAAAATTGTCCAACCTCACTTCCCAGTTTTTCATTTGAACATTCTTCACCACTAGACTTTGTCTCCACATAAAATCCCTTCTAAAACTCACAACCAACACAAACTTCCCTGAACCAAAGACTCTTAAAGCTTGAGTCCATGCTTGAAAGATATGAAGAGGAGAATAGAAAATCTTGGGAAGAACAAGAAACCTCTGTTAAAAATATGGAAGTGGTTTTAGACCAATTGTTGAGAATAAAGGAGGAAGTAGAAGAACAACATAAAGAGGTCCCTGTACCATATGAAACTTCAATGGAGGAAGAGGTTGTAGAGGTATTTGAACCTGTGACTCTATATCCACAGAGGCTACTTGAGGTGATAGAAGAACATGAAAATTTCCTCCCAAAGGACTCAATGGAAAATCTTGAAGAAGAAAGAGAGGAAGACAATTAAGGAAGTCTACATTCAATTGAAGCAGAGAGCTACATCGAAGAAGGGTTCATTGAACCACCAATGCAAGAAGCTTTTGATGAAGAGGACACTCCAATCATAATACAACACCCAATTCTTGATATCAAAGAAGTGAAGGCAATCAACAAAAACACCGAGAAGAGGATTGTGACCAAGATACCAAGGACAACATTCATGAAGAAGAGGTCAACTACAAGCAATCCATCCCTTGATCCAACAAGCAAATTCAATCAAGCAAATAACAAAAGGAAGCTTGCTAGAAAGAGGTAGAAACAGGGGACATCAATTTGCTCTTCCCTCCCATTGAGGTCATTCCTCTTAACAAACTAGAAGAAGAGGAAGAAAGTCATCAGCAACATGTCAAGCTAATGACACTAAAAGAGAGCTTGTTGGAAGGCAACCCAACTAGAGGTAGTTTTCCTTTCTTAGTTATTTCAATAAAGGAATGAAGTAGAGTTCTCTATATTGCAAGGAGCTAAGTTTGGTGTTGCACACCAAAGTAATTTGAGGGAGAATGTGTAATTCTAAGTTTGGTGTTCTACCACAGATTTCATTAAGAACACATTGCAATCCTCAGCATGATTAATCACTCAATCCAAACAATCAGAGAAGCTGCTTAACAATTATTTAGTTTGTAGTTCACAGTTTGTTTTATTGAATTGTTTGCTTTCTAGTTTATAGTTTGTTTTGTTAATAAAATCACATGAGATTTCCTGCATGTATTTAATCTGTTGCATTAGGCAAGGAACTAAGTTTGGTGTTCCCACACCAACTTAAGTTCAGAAAATCACAAGCATACATGCATGCTAACCATCTCTCAAGTGCTTAGGGGACAAGCAATTTCCAATAATTTTACAGAAATTCAATCAATCTCTTGGAAGAACTATGCATTATCATCAAAGGACACAAAGAAGGATACAAAAGCTATGGATGATGATGACAAAGGGAGAGCTAGAAGGCACCGCCAAGAGGTTGTATTGTTACTTAATTCCATCTGCTTTGAAATGCTCTAAATTGGAAGTCTAATCGTACCCCTGATGATTAGTTTAAGTTGTTTGCATTCTGGTTGTTTACTGTCTTTTTAGTGTCAAATAAGTGTTCTAGCCTAAGTGTCTGCTTCATTTTGATCTGCTTAAATGTATGCTTTGTCTCCTTTACTTTCTATTGAATAAGAGAAAATGTTGAAACAGAAAGTGAAAGTGTCCAATGTGGTAGGAACTGTAATAAGAATCAGGGATGGTATATGTTTGATAAGTTAGCAAGCTCAATAATAAAGCTGAAGAGGTAGAATGTCTCTTTTAGTATAAACTTAGCTGCTGTTTGTGGACCTTTATTAAATAAATATCCTTGGAAGAAAAGAAAGAGTAAGAAAGAAGGAAGAAAAGCTAAAAGTTGGCAACAAAAAAATGAAAGAAACAAAGAATAAAGCTAAACACCAGTAGCTTGGACCTTAAGAACACATGCCTGTGGTGCTTTTGTACTGGAATCTGCTTGAATGATTATGTTCTAAGGAGTGTTTCAACACTTGGTAACTTGGGTTAACTAACTTGGGATTATCAACCAAAAGTCCTCTATTAAGAGCAACCTAGCTACAAAGCATTTAGTGACCCAAAGAGGTGCTGGGCACCAATGTTCTTAAGAAGAATTGTGAGCCAAGTGTCTGTAGTGAATATGTGTTGATTGAAAAATTGAGCTAAAAAGCTGCTGTAACACATGACACTGAGCTACAATTGAGAAATAAGTTTCTGAAGCAAAAGAAAGAAAGAAAAATCGAACAAGGATCAATAAAGCATAAGGTTTCATATCAGCAACTCTGTTAGCACATAGAGAGACATTTCACACCTGGAACCTAATAAGAATTAAGCTGCATTCTTGTCTGCATAAAACTCCATGATTCAAATGCACTTATCTGCTAATAAATACATATATGCTTATTTGTATTCATTCCTTTTTCTCATGTTTTGCTGCTTGCTTGGGAACAAGCAAGATTTAAGTTTGGTGTTGTGATGACAAGTCATCTTAGGCTAGTTTCACAAGCCTTTTTCAGCAGTTTTTATTTATCTTTCATGCATTTCTTAGGCAATAAGTAAGTGTTTGGATGAGAAATTCATGCTTGTCTTGATTCAATCAAACATTGTTAATTTTATGCATTTTCATGAGATTTTTTGCAAGATTTAGTTGATGTTTTGAAAGATTCAAAATCTTGTGATTATGCCAAGGCTTTGATGAGTTTGTTTGGTTGATGATATGTTAAAAGAAGCAGAGGAAGAGCAAGGAAGAAAGGAAGGAGAGACCAACATTGGAGCCAAAGTTGGTGCTCCAACGTTGGTGGCAACCGTTATGTGCAAAAATTGGGTGCCAACGTTGGAAGGAAGTTGGTGAACCAACGTTACCTCCAACATCTGCGATAATTTCATGTTCTGGAGCTAAAAGATTTTTTAGCGACGCGTATGCGTCAATGACGCGTACGCATGAAAGAAGAAAAATTTTCAATCCACGCATACGCCTGACCAAGCCAACGTTTGAGGGAACGTTGTTAATCAAATGCTGCCCCCAACATCCTCGATGAGAAGCCCTGAATTTGGAATTGAGAAACTTGAATCGACGCGCATGCGTCTATGACCCGTACGCACATGGAATGGAAAAATGGCAATGCACGCGTAAGCATGGTGTACGCTAATGCGTGGAAGGGTAAAAACACAGCCTTCACGCGTATGCGTGGTGTACGCGCACGCGTGGATGAGCAAACATTGGTGCACCAACGTTGAGTCAAACGTTGCTAGCCGCACCCAGAATTCATCTGATATGCAACATTTGGGCTCAACGTTTTCACACAAACGTTGCCACCAACGTTAAGGCCAGTTTTAATTCTAAATGGTACCATGTAAGCTCATAAACGTTTAGCCAAGGTCAATGTCAGTTAGAGTCATTCCTCACTACTTCAATCAAGGCCAAGGCCCACATTCAAATACACTGAAAACCCAATTGAAGATGAGAAAAAGACTATAAATAGAAGAATCCTTGAAGATGGAAGGAGGATAGTTTTAGAGAGTCTGGCTCTGGTAGAGAGCAGTAGTAGTAGGTGTAGGAGTAGGAGTAGAATAGAAGGCTCTTGTATACACTTTTCTTTTCTGCCGTTTTTACATTGTAGCTTTTATTGAATTTCATTTTCTTATGCAATTTCAATTTCCTGCAATTCTATTCTTCTGCAATTTTACATTTCCGTTCATATTTAGTTTGATTTACTTTCATGCACTTTAGTTTCTCTTCAATTTTTCTTAGAGAAATGATCCAGTGAACCCCAATCATTAGGGGGAGGAGCTCTGTTATGATTCACATGATTTAGTGAACTTCTTCTTCTCCTCAATCCATTTGGGTAGCTATTGGATATCCTCTGCTCTGATTGAGATTCATCCACTCCGGAAGGGGTTTAAATCTGTTGAATGCTTGTGTGAGCCTTGGAAGGGGAATCATGAGCATTAAAATTGAGGCTCTATCATTCACTACTCTCTTGATCAACATCATTAAGGAGAAATTGAGATCTTGAGAGTTAGTGTGGCTTATAGACGAGAGACATGCACTTAACCTCTTCTCATGACAATTGGATCAAGGAATTGGCAAGATTGATTATGATTAGAGAGATTGGATTGCCAAGAAATTAGGATCCAATCAATTTCAATCTGCCATAGATCTATTTATATGATTGAGAAAGAAGTTTAAGCAGGAAAAGTTCTTACCGTCTAGCTCTTAAGTAGGGCAGTGGTCTTAGTGATTTTGGAAAACTAAAGGAAATGAAGGTTTTTTATCATACGTCAACTTTAAGCACCATGTTTAGACCCAGGTCTCGGACTTGCAATGAGGAGATTCCCTTGGGCTGGGGATAGAAGAATCACATGATTGATGGGTTTCAGCAGCAATTGGATTCTACCACATACTTGAAGTTGATTGGTATTGAAGAAGGCCTATCTCCTCTTTCTCACTCTTCCCTTTTGATAGGGCGAGGTAGATCGAGATCTATTTGATTCATGATGGATTATAATACCTCCAATCCCTGATGAATCTTTGTTTTGCTATTTCTCATTTGCTCTGATTTTCATTTAATTGCCTTTGATTTACTGCTTCCGTTCCATTTTACTGATTTCACCACACTCTTTTCACTGTTAGCTTAACTAAACTAATCACCTAACTAAAGTTGCTCAATCCTTCAATCCCTGTGGGATCGACCTCACTCCTGTGAGTTATTACTACTTGATGCGACCCGGTATACTTGCCGATTAGTTTGTGTGGAATCGATTTTCCCTCATCACTAGGCATCTTAGGCTAGTTTCACAAGCCTTTTTCACTAGCTTTCATTTGGTTTCATTCTCTTTCTTAAGAAATAAGTATGCTTTGGATGAGAAATGTATGCTTGTCTTGATTCAATCAAAGATTGTTAATTATATGCATTTTCATGAGATTTTGGCAAGAATTAATTGAATGCTATGAATGATGCAAAATCTTGTGATTATGACAATGTTTTGATGCATTTGTTTGGTTAATGATAGGTGAGGAGAAGCAGAGGAAGGGTAAGGAAGAAGCAGAGAAGGCAACGTTGGTGGCCAAAGTTGGGCTCACCAACGTTGCCACAAATGTTGGCTTAAAGAAGGGTGAGCAATGTTGGAGGCCAAGTTGGCTCACCAACGTTGCCACAGACGTTCCAAGGAAGAGAATGAGTGATGAGCGGATAATTTATACGCTTTTTGGCATTATTTTTAGTGTGTTTTAGTAGGATCTAGTTACTTTTAAGGATGTTTTTATTAGTTTTTATTTAAAATCCACATTTCTGGACTTTACTATGAGTTTGTGTGTTTTTCTATGATTTTAGGTATTTTTTGGCTGAAATTGAGGGACTTGAGCAAAAATCAGATTCAGAGGTTGAAGAAGGACTACTGATGCTGTTGGATTTTGACCTCCCTACACTCAAAATGGATTTTTCGGAGCTACAGAACTCGAAATGGCACGCTTCCAATTGGGTTGGAAAGTAGACATCCAGAGCTTTCCAGAAATATATAATAGTCCATACTTTGCCCGAGTTTAGACGACGCAAAAGGGCGTTGAATGCTAGTTCTACACTGCAGTCTGGAGTTAAACGCCAGAAACACGTCACGAACCAGAGTTGAACGCCAAAAACACGTTACAAACTGGCGTTCAACTCCAAGAATGACCTCTCCACATGTGAACTTCAAGCTCAGCCCAAGCACACACCAAGTGGGCCTCGGAAGTGGATTTATGCATCAATTACTTATTTCTGTAAACCCTAGTAACTAGTTTAGTATAAATAGGACTTTTTACTATTGTATTTACATCTTCGGATCATCTTGGGACGTTTAGTTCTTAGATCATGGGGGCTGGCCATTCGGCCATGCCTGGACCTTCATCACTTATGTATTTTCAACGGTAGAGTTTCTGCACTCCATAGATTAAGGTGTGGAGCTCTGTTGTTCCTCATGATTTAATGCAAAGTACTACTATTTTATATTCAATTCAACTTATTCCGCTTCTAAGATATCCATTCGCACCCAAGAACATGATTAATGTGATAATTATGTGACGCTCATCATCATTCTCACTTATGAACGTGTGCCTGACAAACACTTCCGTTCTACATGGAAACAAGCTAGAATGAGTATCTCTTAGATATCTAATACAGAGGACAGAGTCCGAGATATTAGAATCTTCGTGGTATAAGTTAGAACTCATGGATGGCCATTCCTGAGATCCGGAAAGTCTAAACCTTGTCTGTGGTATTCCGAGTAGGATCTGGGAAGGGATGGCTGTGACGAACTTCAAACTCGCGAGTGCTGGGCGTAGTGACAGACGCAAAAGGATGGTGAACCCTATTCCAGTATGATCAAGAACCTCCAGATGATTAGCCGTGCCGTGACAGAGCATTTGGACCTTTTTCACAGAGAGGATGGGATCTAGCCATTGACAACGGTGATGCCTTATATAAAGCTTGTCATGGAAAGGAGTAGGAATGATTGGATGAAGACAGCAGGAAAGCAGAGGTTCACAGGAACGAAAGCATCTCTATACGCTTATCTGAAATTCTCACCAATGAATTACATAAGTATTTCTATCTTTATTTTCTGTTTATTTATTATTATTATTCGAAAACTCCATAACCATTTGATATCTGCCTGAATGAGATTTACAAGATGACCATAGCTTGCTTTATACCAACAATCTCCATGGGATCGACCCTTACTCACGTAAGGTTTTATTACTTGGACGACCCAGTGCACTTGCTGGTTAGTTGTATCAAAGTTGTGACAAATTATGAATTAAGATTAGAGCACCAAGTTTTTGGATCCATTACCAGGGATCACAATTTCGTACACCAAGTTTTTGGCACCGTTGCCGGGGATTGTTCGAGTTTGGACAATTGACGGTTCATCTTGTTGCTCAGATTAGGTAATTTTCTTTTTGTTTTATTTTCAAAAATTTTTCAAAAATCTTTCAAAAAATTTCTCATCTGTTTTCGAAAATTATTCTAAAATTTTAAGAATGAATTCTAGTGTTTCATGAAGCATGTTGAAGCCTGGCTGGCTGTAAAGCCATGTCTAATTCTTTTGGACTATGGCTTCCAACCATCAGCATAGAGGCAAGTTAATTGAAATATCAACTGTTGCGTGCCTGATTTATATCCTAAAGCTGGCTGGCTATTAAGCTATGTCTAACCCTTGGATTGGAGCTTTAGGCTAACATTGAAAGATTCCTGGAATTCTTATTAAAAATTTTGAATTTCTTATTTTCTTTTTCCTATATGTTTTTCGAAAATAATATACAAAAATAAAAAAATTAATAAAATCATAAAAATAAAAAATATTTTGTATTTCTTGTTTGAGTCTTGAGTCAATTTTTAAGTTTGGTGTCAATTGCATACTCATCTTGCGCTTTTCGAAAATTGCATTCATGCATTGCATTCATCATGATCTTCAAGTTGTTCTTGATAAACCTTCTTGATTGATCTTCATATTATATTGTTTTGTGTTGTATGGTGTTTTTCATATGAATTCTTGCATTCATATTGTCTAAGCATTAAAGATTTCTAAGTTTGGTGTCTTGCATATTTTTCTTTCATTAAAAATTTTCAAAAATATGTTCCTGATGTTCATCTTGATCTTCAAAGTGTTCTTGGTGTTCATCTTGACGTTCATAGTGTTCTTGCATGCATTCATTGTTTTGATCTAAAAATCCTCATGCATTGAGTCTTTTTGATGTTTTTCTCTTTCATCTTTAAAAATTCAAAAATAAAAAAAAATATCTTTCCCTTTTTCACTCATAAATTTTCAAAATTTGGATTGACTTTTTCAAAAAATTTTAAAAATTCAATTGTTTCTTATGAGTCAAATCAAATTTTCAATTAAAAAAATCTTATCTTTTTCAAAATCTTTTTCAAAAATCATATCTTTTTCATTTTTCTTATTTATTTTCGAAAATTTTAAAAATATTTTTTTTAAAAATCTTTTTCTTAATTTTACATCATTTTTTCGAAAATATCATCAACAATTAATGTTTTTATTCAAAAATTTCAAGTTTGTTACTTACTTGTTAAGAAAGATTCAAACTTTAAGCTCTAGAATCATATCTTGTGATTTCTTGTGAATCAAGTCATTATTTGTGATTTTAAAAATCAAATCTTTTTCAAAACTAATTTCAATCATATCTTTTTATCTTATCTTTTTCAAATATCTTTTCTAACTTCTTATTTTCTTATCTTTTAAAAATTTGATTTTCAAAATTTGTTTCAACTAACTAATTAACTTTTTATTTGTTTCTTACCTCTTTCAAAACTACCTAACTAACTTCCCCTCTCTAATTTTCGAAAATACCTCCATCTTTTTCAAAAATTCTTTTTAATTAATTAATTGTTTTCAATTTTTAATTTTAATTTTATTTCATTCCTAATTTTCGAAAATTACTAACCTTTTTCAAAAAACTATTTTCGAAATCTAACTTTAAATTTTAATTTTTAATTTTCGAAATTCCCTCTCCCTCATCTCCTTCTATTTATTTATTCATCTACTAACACTTCTCTTCACCCAAAATTCGAACCCCTTCTTCTCCTTTGAGTTCAAATTCTTCTCTTCTACATTTTTATTCTTCTTTTCTTCTACTCACAACAAGGGAACCTCTATACTGTGGTAATAAGGATCCCTATTATTATTTTTCTGTGCCCTTCTCTTTCATATGAGTAGGAGCAAGGACAAGAACATTCTTGTTGAAGCAGACCATGAACCTGAAAGAACTCTGAAGAGGAAACTAAGAGAAGCTAAAATACAACAATCCAGAGACAACCTTACAGGAATTTTCGAACAGGAAGAGGAGATGGCAGCCGAAAATAATAATAATGCAAGGAGGATGCTTGGTGACTTCACTGCACCTAATTCCAATTTACATGGAAGAAGCATCTCCATCCCTGCCATTGGAGCAAACAACTTTGAGTTTAAACCTCAATTAGTTTCTCTGATGCAACAAAACTGCAAGTTTTATGGACTTCCATCTGAAGATCCTTTTCAGTTCTTAACTGAATTCTTGCAGATCTGTGATATTGTTAAGACTAATGGAGTATATCCTGAAGTCTACAGGCTCATGCTTTTCCCTTTTGCTGCGAGAGACAGAGCTAGAATATGGTTGGACTCTCAACCTAAGGATAGCCTGAACTCTTGGGATAAGCTGGTCAAGGCTTTCTTAGCCAAGTTCTTTCCTCCTTAAAAGCTGAGTAAGCTTAGAGTGGATGTTCAAACCTTCAGACAGAAAGAAGGTGAATCCCTCTATGAAGCTTGGGAGAGATACAAGGAACTGACCAAAAAGTGTGCTTCTGACATGCTTTCAGAATGGACCATCCTGGATATATTCTATGATGGTCTGTCTGAATTAGCTAAGATGTCATTGGATACTTCTGCAGGTGGATCCATTCACCTAAAGAAAACGCCTGCAGAAGCTCAAAAACTCATTGACATGGTTACTAATAACCAGTTCATGTACACTTCTGAGAGGAATCCTGTGAGTAATGGGAGCCTCAGAAGAAGGGAGTTCTTGAAATTGATACTCTGAATGCTATATTAGCTCAGAATAAAATATTGACTCAGCAAGTCAATATGATTTCTCAGAGTCTGAATGGAATGCAAGCTGCATCCAACAGTACTCAAGAGGCATCTTCTGAAGAAGAAGCTTATGATCCTGAGAACCCTGCAATAGCAGAGGTAAACTATATGGGTGAACCTTATGGGAACACCTATAACCCCTCATGGAGAAATCACCCAAATTTCTCATGGAAGGATCAACAAAAACCTTAACAAGGCTTTAATAATGGTGGAAGAAACAGGTTTAGCAATAGCAAGCCTTTTCCATCATCCACTCAGCAACAGACAGAGAACTCTGAACAAAATACCTCTAATTTCACAAACTTAATCTCTGATCTATCTAAGGCCACTCTGAGTTTCATGAATGAAACAAGATCCTCCATTAGAAATTTGGAGGCACAAGTGGGCCAGCTGAGTAAGAAGATCACTGAAACCCCTCCTAGTGCTCTCCCAAGCAATACAGAAGAAAATCCAAAAGGAGAGTGCAAGGCCATTGATATAACCATCATGGCCGAATCCAAGGAGGAAGGGGAGGACGTGAATCCCAAGGAGGAAGACCTCCTGGGACGTCCAGTGATCGATAAGGAGTTTTCCTCTGAGGAACCAAAGGAATCTGAGACTCATCTAGAGATCGTAGAGATTCCATTGAACCTCTTTATACCATTCATGAGCTCTAAAGAGTATTCTTCTTCTGAAGAGAATGAAGATGTTACTGAAGAGCAAGTTGCCATGTTCCTTGGTGCAATCATGAAGCTGAATGCCAATTTATTTGGTAAAGAAACTTGGGGAGATGAACCTCCCCTGTTCACCAATGAACTAAATGCATTGGATCAACTGAGATTGCCTCAGAAGAAACAGGATCCTAGAAAGTTCCTAATACCTTGTACCATAGGCACCATAACCTTTGAGAAGGCTCTATGTGACCTTGGGTCAGGAATAAACCTCATGCCACTCTCTGTAATGGAGAAACTGGGAATCTTTGAGGTACAAGCTACCAGAATCTCATTAGAGATGGCAGACAACTCAAGAAAAGAAGCCTATGGACAAGTAGAGGACGTGTTAGTAAAGGTTGAAGGCCTTTACATCCCTGCTGATTTCATAATCCTGGATACTGGGAAGGATGAGGATGAATCCATCATTCTTGGAAGACCCTTCCTAGCCACAGCAAGAGCTGTGATTGATGTTGACAGAGGTGAACTAGTCCTTCAATTGAATAAGGATTCCCTTGTGTTTAAAACTCAAGGTCATCCTTCTGTAAACATAGAAAAGAGGCACAGTAAACTTCTCTCAGTACAGAGTCAACTAAAGCCCCCACAGTCAAACTCTAAGTTTGGTGTTTTGAGGCCTCAGCAAAACTCTAAGTTTGGTGTTGAACTCCCATATCCAAACTCTAAGTTTGGTGTTGGGAGTCTATAATATTGACCTGATCACCTGTGTGGCTCCATGAGAGCCCACTCTCAAGCTATTGACATTAAAGAAGCGCTTGTTGGGAGGCAACCCAATTTTTATTTATCTAATTTTATTTTTATTTTTTTGTTTTTTCATGTTTTATTAGGTTCATGATCATATGGAGTCACAAAATAAATAGAAAAATAAAAAACAGAATCAAAAACAGCAGAAGAAAAATCACACCCTGGAAGAAGGGCTTACTGGCGTTTAAACGCCAGTAAGGAGCATCTGGCTGGCGTTCAACGCCAGAACAGAGCATGGATCTGGCGTTGAACGCCCAAAACAAGCAGCATCTTGGTGTTCAGACACCAGGAATGCACACTGAAGAAAGCTGGCGCTGAACACCAAAAACAAGCATAGAAGTGGCGTTCAACGCCAGAAACATGCTGCATCTGGGCACTGAACGCCCAGAACAAGCATCAATTCGGCGTTTAAATGCCAGAATTGCATGCAAAGGCATTTTACATGCCTAATTGGTGCAGGGATGTAAATCCTTGACACCTCAGGATCTGTGGACCCCATAGGATCATCTCAGCATCTGTGGACCCCACAGGATCCCCACCTACTTCCATTCATATTCTTCCCTCTTCTCAATGTTCATCCTCTCTTCCCAATAAACACCCTTCCCCAAAACCCTTCACCAATCACCTCAAGATTTTTTCCCTATCACCCATTCACCACTCACATCCATCCACTCTTCCCCATAAACCTACCTCATAAACCCCACCTACCTTCAAAATTCAAAATCACTTTCCCACCCAAACCCTCCCCATTTGGCCGAACCTTAACCCCTCTCCCTCCACTATATAAACCCCTCCATTCTTCTTCATTTTCACACAATACAACCCTCTCTTCCTCTTCTTGGCCGAAACACAACCTCTCTCCCTCTCCTCCATTTCTTCTTCTTCTTCATCTCTTCTTTCTTCTCTTGCTCGAGGGCGAGCAATATTCTAATTTTGGTGTGGTAAAAGCATAAGCTTTTTGTTTTTCCATTACCATTGATGGCACCTAAGACCGGAGAATCCTCTAGAAAAGGGAAAAGGAAGATAAAAGCTTCCACCTCCGAGTCATGGGAGATGAAAAGATTCATCTCCAAAGCCCATCAAGACCACTTCTATGATGTTGTGGCCAAGAAGAAAGTGATCCCCGAGGTCCCTTTCAAACTCAAGAAAAATGAGTATCCGGAGATCGGACATGAGATCTATAGAAGAGGTTGGGAAGTTCTAACAAACCCGATCCAACAAGTCAGAATTCTAATGGTTCAAGAGTTCTATGCTAATGCATGGATCACTAGAAACCATGATCAAAGTAAGAACCCGAACCCAAAGAATTATCTCACCATGGTTCGGGGGAACTACTTAGATTTTAGTCCAGAAAATGTGAGGTTGGCGTTCAACTTGCCAATGATGGAAGAGAACGCACGCCCCTACACAAGAAGAGTCAACTTTGATCAAAGGTTGGACCAAGTCCTCATGGACATTTGTGTGGAAGGAGCTCAATGGAAGATTGACTCAAAAGGCAAACCGGTTCAACTAAGAAGATTGGACCTTAAGCCTGTAGCTAGAGGATGGTTGGAGTTCATTCAACGCTCAATCATTCCCACTAGCAACCGGTCTGAAGTTACTATAGACCGGGCCATCATGATCCATAGCATCATGATTGGAGAAGAGATGGAGGTTCATGAGATTATACCTCAAGAACTCTACAAAGTGGCTGACAAGTCCTCCACTATGGCAAGGTTAGCTTTTCCTCACCTCATTTTCCATCTATGCAATTCGGCTGGGATTGACATAGAGGGAGATATCCTCATTGATGAGGACAAGCCCATCACTAAGAAAAGGATGGAGCAAACAAGAGAGCCTATTCATGGATCTCAAGAGACGCATGAAGAAGCTCACCACCAAGAAATCCCTGAGATGCCTCAAGGGATGCACTTTCCTCCACAGAACTTTTGGGAGCAAATCAACACCTTCCTAGGAGAACTGAGTTCTAACATGGGACAACTAAGGGTGGAACATCAAGAGCACTCAATCATCCTCCATGAAATTAGAGAAGATCAAAGAGCTATGAGGGAGGAGTAACAAAGACAAGGAAGAGACATAGAAGATCTCAAGGACATCATTGGTTCCTCAAGAAGGAAACGCCACCATCACTAAGGTGGACTCATTCCTTGTTCTCAAATTTTCTGTTTTTCGTTTTCTTTATGTTAAGTGCTTATCCATGTTAGTGTCTTATTACATGATCATTAGTATTTAGTAACTTTGTCTTAAAGTTATGAATGTCCTATGAATCAATCACCTCTCTTAAATGAAAAATATTTTTAATTCAAAAGAATAAGAAGTACATGAGTTTCGAATTTATCCTTGAACTTAGTTTAATTATATTGATGTGGTGACAATACTTTATGTTTTCTGAATGAATGCTTGAACAGTGCATATGTCTTTTGAAGTTGTTGTTTATGAATGTTAAATATGTTGGCTCATGAAAGAATGATGACAAGGAGACATGTTATTTGATAATCTGAAAAATCATAAAAAATGATTCTTGAAGCAAGAAAAAGCAGTGAATACAAAGCTTGCAGAAAAAAAAGGCAAAAAAAAAATAGAAAAAGAAAAAGCAAGCAGAAAAAGCCAAAAGCTCTTAAAACCAAAAGGCAAGAGCAAAAAGCCAATAACCCTTAAAACCAAAAGGCAAGGGTAAATAAAAAGGATCCCAAGGCTTTGAGCATCGGTGGATAGGAGGGCCTAAAGGAATAAAATCCTGGCCTAAGCGGCTAAACCAAGCTGTCCCTAACCATGTGCTTGTGGCGTGAAGGTGTCAAGTGAAAACTTGAGACTGAGCGGTTAAAGTCAAGGTCCAAAGCAAAAACAGAGTATGCTTAAGAACCCTGGACACCTCTAATTGGGGACTTTAGCAAAGCTGAGTCACAATCTGAAAAGGTTCACCCTGTTATGTGTCTGTGGCATTTATGTATCTGGTGGTACTGGAAAACAAAGTGCTTAGGGCCACGGCCAAGACTCATAAAGTAGCTGTGTTCAAGAATCAACATACTGAACTAGGAGAATCAATAACACTATCTGAACTCTGAGTTCCTATAGATGCCAATCATTCTGAACTTCAATGGATAAAGTGAGATGCCAAAACTATTCAAGAGGCAAAAAGCTACAAGTCCCGCTCATCTGATTGGAGCTATGTTTCATTGATATTTTGGAGTTTATAGTATATTCTCTTCTTTTTATCCTATTTGATTTTCAGTTTCTTGGGGACAAGCAACAATTTAAGTTTGGTGTTGTGATGAGCGGATAATTTAAACGCTTTTTGGCATTATTTTTAGTGTGTTTTTAGTAGGATCTAGTTACTTTTAGGGATGTTTTTATTAGTTTTTATGTTAAATTCACATTTCTGGAATTTACTATGAGTTTGTGTATTTTTCTGTGATTTCAGATATTTTCTGGCTGAAATTGAGGGACTTGAGCAAAAATCAGATTCAGAGGTTGAAGAAGGACTGCTGATGCTGATGGATTCTGACCTCCCTGCACTCAAAATAGATTTTCTGGAGCTACAGAACTCCAAATGGCGCGCTTCTAATTGGGTTGGAAATTCTACATCCAGGGCTTTCCAGAAATATATAATAGTCCATACTTTGCCCGAGTTTAGACGATGCAAAAGGGCATTGAACGCCAGTTCTACGCTGCAGTCTGGAGTTAAACGCCAGAAACACGTCACGAACCAGAGTTGAATGCCAAAAACACGTTACAAACTGGCGTTCAACTCCAAGAATGACCTCTCCACATGTAAACTTCAAGCTCAGCCCAAGCACACACCAAGTGGGCCCCGGAAGTGGATTTATGCATCAATTACTTATTTCTGTAAACCCTAGTAACTAGTTTAGTATAAATAGGACTTTTTACTATTGTATTTACATCTTTGGATCATCTTGGGACATTTAGTTCTTAGATCATGGGGGCTGGCCATTCGGCCATGCCTGGACCTTCATCACTTATGTATTTTTAATGGTAGAGTTTCTGCACTCCATAGATTAAGGTGTGGAGCTCTGCTGTTCCTCATGATTTAATGCAAAGTACTACTGTTTTATATTCAATTCAGCTTATTCCGCTTCTAAGATATCCATTCGCACCCAAGAACATGATGAATGTGATGATTATGTGACGCTCATCATCATTCTCACTTATGAACGCGTGCCTGACAAACACTTCCGTTCTACATGCAAACAAGCTAGAATGAGTATCTCTTAGATATCTAATACAGAGGACCGAGTCCGAGATATTAGAATCTTCGTGGAATAAGTTAGAACCCATGGATGGCCATTCTTGAGATCCGGAAAGTCTAAACCTTGTCTGTGGTATTCCGAGTAGGATCTGGGAAGGGATGGCTGTGACGAACTTCAAACTCGTGAGTGTTGGGCATAGTGACAGACGCAAAAGGAGGGTGAACCCTATTCCAGTATGATCGAGAACCTCCAGATGATTAGCCGTGCCGTGACAGAGCATTTGGACCTTTTTCACAGAGAGGATGGGATGTAACCATTGACAACGGTGATGCCTTATATAAAGCTTGCCATGGAAAGGAGTAGGAATGATTGGATGAAGACAGCAGGAAAGCAGAGGTTCACAGGAACGAAAGCATCTCTATACGCTTATCTGAAATTCTCACCAACGAATTACATAAGTATTTCTATCTTTATTTTCTGTTTATTTATTATTATTATTCAAAAACTCCATAACCATTTGATATCCGCCTGACTGAGATTTACAAGATGACCATAGCTTGCTTCATACCAACAATCTCCGTGGGATCGACCCTTACTCACGTAAGGTTTTATTACTTGCATGACCCAGTGCATTTGCTGGTTAGTTGTATCGAAGTTGTGACAAATTATGAATTAAGATTAGAGCACCAAGTTTTTGGAGCCATTACCAGGGATCACAATTTCGTACACCAATGAGCAATGTTGGTCGGCCAAAGGTGGCTCACCAACCTTGCTAACAACGTTGCTAAGCAAAAAAGGGTGACCAACATTGGTGGGAACGTTGGTGAACCAACGTTGCCACCAACGACTTCTATAATTTCAAGAGGAATGCATTGAAAAAAATTGGCTACGATGGGCACGTGTGTGTGACGCATACGCGTGAGCGTGGAGATTGACACTCTACCTATACGCGTGGGTGAAGCGTACGCATGACCAGGCCAACGTTGGTGTGCAAACATTTCCACAAACGTTGCATTCCAACGTCTTCGATAAAATCTCAAGTTAGAGTTGGAAAAATTTGATGTGACGCGTACGCATGGATGACATGTACGCGTGGATGACGCGTACGCATGAAAGTAGAAAAATAGCAAGTTTCGCACACGCATGAGCGACACACATGCGCAAAATGGCAAAAAACCAGCTTTGACGCATACGCATGGCTGACGTGCACGCGTGACCAAATGAACGTTGGTGGCAACGTTTAAAGGATCTTTTGCATGCAATGTTTGTGCCACCGTTTGTACACAAACGTTGCTCACCAACGTTAACACCAACTTCAATTCAAAATGGTACCCATGCAAGTGTGAATGTTAATTTGCTAACGTCTATGCCAACGTCACTAAAAGTCACTCCTAACTTGCTTAAACCACGGCCAAAGTCCACATCTAAGGACTTGAAGATTGATTGGGAAAGTGTATAAATAGGATAGATTTTGTAATTAGAAAAAAGGCTGGGAAGTAGGCACCCTAATTGGGAAACCCTGAGATCATTTTCTTTTGTACTTTTCTTTCTTTTATGTACTTTCTTTTCCTTTTTTTTTTGATTGATCAATGATGAACTAAACCCCCATTTCATTAGGGGGAGGAGCTCTATTGTAATCCTAATGAATGAATGAATTCTTTTTCTTCTCAATTCGCTTGTGTAGCTATAGGATATCTTCTATGCTTATTGAGATTCACTCACTCCGGAAGGGGGTTTGAATCTATTGAATGCTTGTGTGAACCTCGGAAGGGGAATCATGGGCATTAGAATTTGAGCTCTATCCTTCACAATTCTCTTGACCAACACTATTCGGGAAGAATTGAGGTCTTGAGAATTTGTGTGGCTTATGGATAAGAGAATGCACTTAACCTCTTCTCATGACAATCAGATCAAGGAATTGGCAAGATTGATTGTGATTAGAGAGATTGGGTTGCCAAGGAATTGAGATCCAATCAATTACAATCCGCCATAGATCTACTCATATGATTGAGAATGAAGTTGAGACCCATTTGATTCATGATGGATTATGATATCTCCAATCCCTAATGAATCTTTCTCTTTGATTGTCTTCAATTTAGATTGCCTTGAATTTACTTTAATTGTAATTGTTTACTACTTTCTCGATTCCCACCACCTAAGTCCCCATTTACGTTTCATGCAATTTAATTTCTATTGCCATTGACATTTGTGCCTTTACTCTCTTGCAATTCAAGATCCAAGTCATTTACATTTCTTGTAAGATTCAGCTCATTTAAGTTTTTTACACTTTAAGTTTCTGCCCATTTACTTTTCAGTATTTAATTCTCTAGTCCTTTACTTTCTAGCATTTATATTTCAAGCACTTTACATTTTGTTATCTTACTCTCTTGCAATTTACTTTCTGCTCAATTAATTTCACCAAACTCCTTTGAATATTAGCTTGACTAGATTCATCACCCAACTAAAATTGCTTGATCCATCAATCTCTGTGGGATCGACCTCACACTTGTGAGTTTTACTACTTGGTGCAACCCGATATACTTGCCGGTAGTTTGTGTGCATTCAATTTTTCGCGCATCAAGTTTTTGGCGCTGTTGCCACGAATTGATATAGATTGACATTGATTAAGTAGGTGATAGTCTCGATTAAGCATTTTCTTTTGTTTTCTTTCAAGCCTACTAACTGTTTGACATATTGTGTCCACTAACTTTAACACTACTCTAGCTATAGAGTGTTCTGGTTTGTTTTGTGTTGTGTATGCCAGGGGGAAGAAGTGGTGCATCCACCTCCTTTGATTCTGAATAAGAGAGAACATTCCTGAGATTAAGAAGAGAAGCAAAAGGGAAGGGAGTGATTGGAGAAGAAGACTTAGAAGAGGGAGACCAAAAGATGGAGGACAACCTCCATAATCCACCTGAGGATGTGGCCAACATCAATGGCCCGCCTCCAAGGAGAGTGTTGGCCTCCTATACCATCCCTAATCCAAGAAATTGTGGGAGCAGCATCCTTACTCCCAACATCCATGCCCACAATTTCGAACTCAAGTCCCAACTCATCACTCTAGTTTAGAATAACTGCCAATATGGAGAAAGTGCTGCTGAAGACCCAAGTCACATCTCTCTGTTTTCTTGAGGATCTGTGATACAGTCAAGACCAATGGAGTGCATCCTAACATTTACAAGCTACTCCTATTTCCATTTTCTCTAAGGGACAAAGCCTCTCACTGGCTAGAAACATTCCCAAAGGAGATCATTACCAATTGGGATGACTTGGTTAGCAAGTTTTTAGCTAAGTTCTACCCCCCCTCAAAGAATCATCAAGTTAAAAACTAAGGTGTAGACCTTCAGACAACTAGAAGGAGAGTCACTATATGAAGCTTGGGAAAGGTACAAGGCATTGATTAGAAGATGTCCGAAGGACATGTTTAGTAAGTGGGTTAAGCACCAAAACTTCTATGAAGGTCTATCCATGAACGCAAGAAAGGCCTTGGACTACTCTTCAGGAGGGTCATTGATGAGCGGATAATTTATACGCTTTTTGGCAGTGTTTTTAGGTAGTTTTTAGTATATTTTAGTTACTTTTTATTATATTATTATTAGTTTTTATGCAAAAATTACATTTCTGGACTTTACTATGAGTTTGTGTGTTTTTCTGTAATTTCAGGTATTTTCTGGCTGAAATTGAGGGACCTGAGCAAAAATCTGATTCAGAGGCTGAGAAAGGACTGCAGATGCTATTGGATTCTGATCCTCCTGCACTCGAAGTGGATTTTCTGTAGCTACAGAAGCCCAATTTTGGCACCCATGGTGGCGTTTAACTCCAACTTGAGGCATATGCACGTGAATGCTTGAAAGCTCAGCCCAAACACTCACTTTGTGGGTCCCGAAAGTGGATTTCTGCACTATCTGCACTAAGTTACTCATTTTCTGTAAACCTAAATTACTAGTCTAGTATAAAAACTACTTTTAGAGATTTATTTTGCAACTTATGACATTTTACATTTCATATTGTATCTTCTACGGCATGAGTCTCTAAACCCCATAGGTGGGGGTGAGGAGCTCAGCTGTGTCTCAATGGATTAATGCAATTACTACTGTTTTCTATTCAATCACGCTTTATTCTGTTCTAAGATATTCACTCGTACTTCAATATAGATAATGTGATGATCCGTGACACTCATCATCATTTTCATATATATGAACGTGTGCTTGACAACCACTCCCGTTCTACCTGAGCTCAACGTAGTCATTGGGCGACAGCTTGAGTGCGTATCTCTTGGGTCTCTGAGCCACGGATCGAGTCCGTGAGATCAGAACCTTCGTGGTAGAGGCTAGAACCAATTGGCAGCATTCCTGGGATCCGAAAAGTCTAAACCTTGTCTGTGGTATTTCGAGTAGGGTCTGGGAAGGGATGACTGTGACGAGCTTCAAACTCACGAATGTTGGGCGCAGTGACAGTGTGCAAAAGGATAGAGAGATCCTATTCCGACACTAGTGAGAACTGACAGATGATTAGCCGTGCGGTAGCTGTACCTGGTATTTTTCATCCGAAACGAGAAATCCGACAGTTGATTAGCCATGCAGAGACCGTGCCTGGTATTTTTCATCCAAGAGGATCATACAGCTTGCCATGGAAGGAAGCCATGTGTGTTTGGAGAAGAAGACAGTATGAAAGCAGAGATTCAAATGACAGAGCATCTCCAGAACCTCAACCTGTTACTCATTACTGAATCACAAGTATCATTTATTTCATGTTATTTACTCTTCATAAACAAAATCCTTTTTATCATTAATCTCCTGACTAAGATCTATAAGATAACCATAGCTTGCTTCAAGCCGGCAATCTCCGTGGGATCGACCCTTACTCACGTAAGGTATTACTTGGACGACCCAGTGCACTTGCTGGTTAGTTGTACGGAGTTGTAAAGAGTGTGATCACAATTTCGTGCACAAAGTTTTTGGCGCCGTTGCCGGGAATTGTTCGAGTTTGGACAACTGACGGTTCATCTTGTTACTTAGATTAGGAAAAATTTATCTTTTTAGTTTAAAGTCACTAAAATTGAGTCTTCTGTTTGAGTTTAGTTTCATGTTTTAAGTTTGGTGTCAATTGTATGTCTTTATTTTTCTTTCAATTTTTTGAATTGCATGTTTTTATTTTTCTTCATATCTTTAATTACATGTTCTTAGTTCTTTCTTGATATTCAAGTTGTTCTTGTTTATTTTCCTTGTTTGATTTTTAATTTTTCTTGTTTTGTGTCTTTCCTTGTTTTTCTTGTGCATTTTTTAATTATTAGTGTCCAAAGTATAAAAATTTTTAAGTTTGGTGTTCTTTGTGTTTTTATTTTCTTAAAGATTTCCAAAATTTGTTCTTGGTGTTCATCTTGATCTTGAAAGTGTTATTGGTATTCATCTTGACATTCAAAGTTTTCTTGTTTGTTTTCTTTGTTTTGATCTAAAAATTTTAAGTTTGGTGTCATTTTATTATTTTTCTCTTTCCTCATTAAATTTAAAAAAAATATCTTTTCTCTTTATTTTAATTAAATTTTCGAAATTTAGATAAAAAAATTCAGATTTTTATCTTCTCTTATCTTAGTTTTAAATTTCAAAATTCAAATCTTTTTCAAAAATCATATCTTTTTCAAATCTTATCTTATCTTATTTCAATTTCAAATTTCAATTAAATTCCAAAATTCAAAATTCAAATTTTAAAATTTAAATTTAAAATTTTAAAAATCAAACCTTTTCAAAATTTAAATCTTTTTCAAATCTTTATCTTATATTGTTGACTTTTTCAAAATTCAAAATTCAAAATTTAAAATTCTAATTTCAAAATTCAAATTTTAAATTTCAAAATTTAAAATTCAAAAGTTAATTTTCAAATTTAAAATTTAAAATTCAAAACTTTTTAATTTTAAAAACTTGTCTTCTTAAATCTTTTTCAAAACAAATTCTTTTCCAATTTTCTTTTTTTATTTTATTTTTCGAAAATCTTTTACAAACTTTTTCAAAATCTTTTTCTTTTTATTTATAATTTTTGAATTACTTGTCTTATTTTATTATTTTGATTGAAAAACTTTAAGTTTGGTATTTTCTTGTTAAGAAAGTTTCAATCTTTAAAATTTTAAAATTATATCTTTTTCAAATCTTCTCTTTTAATTATTTTCTCACAAGTATCTTTAATTTCAAGACATATCTTTTTCAAAACTTTCTAACCACTTTCTCTCTCTTCAATTTTCGAAAATCATATCCAAAATTTTTCAAATCTTTTTAATTAAGTAATCATTTTAGTATTCGAATTTCTTTTATTTCTTTTCCTTTTAGTTTTCGAAACTAATATTCTATTTTCCAAGTATTTTATTTTAAATTCGGTTTGTCCTTAATTAAATAAAATAAAATTTCTATTTACAATCCACATCATCTCCCTTTCTCCATCATGGACTTAAGTGGAGATGAACAGTCCAGAAAGACTCTAGGGTCATATGCTAACCCCACTACTGCTTCATATGGGAGTAGTATCTGTATACCCCCATCAGAGTCAACAGTTTTGAGCTAAATCCTCAGCTCATTATCATGGTGCAGCAAAATTGCCAGTATTCTGGTCTTCCACAGGAAGAACCTACTGAGTTTCTGGCACAATTCTTAAAAATTGCTGACACAGTACGTGATAAGGAAGTAGATCAGGATGTCTACAGATTATTACTATTTCCATTTGCTGTAAAAGATCAAGCTAAGAGGTGGTTAAATAACCAACCCACAGCAAGCATAAGAACATGGAAACAGTTATCAGACAAGTTCCTGAATCAATATTTTCCTCCAAAAAGGATGACATAGCTAAGGCTGGACATCCAAGGCTTTAAACAAGAGGATGATGAATCTCTTTATAATGCCTGGGAGAGGTACAGAGAGATGCTAAGGAAATGTCCCTCTGAAATATTTTCAGAATGGGTGTAGTTAGACATCTTCTACTATGGGCTTATAGAAAAGACTCAGATGTCTCTAGACCACTCAGTTGGTGGATCTATAAAAATGAGAAAGACAATTGAAGAGGCTCAAGAGCTCATTGATACAGTTGCTAGAAATCGACATCTGTACTTAAGTAGTGAGTCCTCCATGAAAGAAGAGGCTAAAGCAGTTTCCACTGAACATAGTCCTCCAGAACAAGTTGTTGAACACAATCAGCAATTGCTGTGTATAACAAAATAGTTAGCAGAATTTAAAGATATGCTACAAGATACTAAAAATGCTAACAAGAATATGGAAGCACAATTGGATCAGACAAGACAGCAGTTATCTAAACAGATAGCAGAAGAGTGCCAAGTTGTTCATTTAAGGAGTGGGAAGACATTGAATGTCTCAACTCAAGGCAGCAGAAAGCCAAGAAAGGAACAACTGATAGAGGATGACCAACCCACTACCAAAAATCCCTCTGAGGACAGTAAGAGCCCAAAGAGGAATGATTCTGGCGTTCAAACGCCAGAAAAAGGTGAAAAAGTGGCGTTAAACGCCCAGTGGATGGCCAATTCTGGCGTCCAAATGCCAGAAAAGGGTAGCAATCTGGCGTTAAACACCCATACAGCACCCAATTCTGGCGTTCAAACGTAAATGGGGGATCAGACACCTGCAAGTGCTGATAACAACCCCCCTAGGCAGGCTTTTCCAACCACTTCTTTAGGAAGTAAACCTACAGCAACTAAGGTTGAAGAATATAAAGCCAAGATGCCTTATCCTCAGAAATTTCACCAAACGGAACAGGATAAACAATTTGTCTACTTTGCATACTATCTCAGAACTCTTGAAATAAAGATTTTGTTTGCAGAGGCACTTGAGCAAATACCCTCTTATGATAAGTTCATGAAAGAGATCTTAAGTCATAAGAAGGATTGGAGAGAAACTGAAAAGGTTTTTCTCACTGAAGAGTGCAGTGCAGTCATATTAAAAAGCTTTCTAGAGAAGCTTAAAGATTCCGGAAGCTTTATTATACCATGCACATTAGAGGGTGCTTGTACCAAGACAGCTTTATCTGATCTTGGGACAAGTATCAACCTGATACCTGAATCCACTATCAGAAGGCTTGGTTTGGCTGATGAAGTTAAACCAACCCGGATATGCCTCCAACTTGCTGATGGCTCCATTAAAATTCCATCAGGTGTAATTGAGGACATGATTGTCAAGGTTGGGCCATTCGCCTTTCCCAATGACTTTGTAGTGCTGGAAATGGAGGAGCATAAAAAGGGGAGATAATCCTGAGAGTCAATGAGGATGAGTTTAAGTTGAATGCTGTCAAAGCTCTGCAGTATCCAGACACATCAAAAGACTGCATGAGTGCCGATATTATTGACTCCCTGGTGGAAGAGGTCAATATGACTGAGAGTCTCGAATCAGAGCTCGAGGACATTTTTAAAGATGTTCAGCCTGATCTGGATGAACCAGAGAAAACAAAAGAAATTCTGAAAACTCCTCATGAAGAGGAGAAGCCTCCTAAACCCGAGCTCAAACCACTACCACCGTCCCTGAAATATGCATTTCTGGGAGAAGATAACACTTTTCCAGTAATCATAAGCTCTGCCTTAGAGCCACAGGAAGAGAAAGCACTAATTGAGGTGCTAAGGACACACAAGACAGCTCTTGGGTGGTCCATAAGTGATCTTAAGGGTATTAGCCCAGCCAAATGCATGCACAAGATCCTATTGGAGGATGATGCTAAGCCAGTGGTTCAACCACAGAGGCGGCTGAATCCAGCCATGAAGGAGGTGGTACAGAAAGAGGTCACTAAGTTACTAGAGGTTGGTATTATTTATCCTATTTCTGATAGCCCCTGGATAAGCCCTGTCCAAGTTGTCCCCAAGAAGGGAGGCATGACAGTGGTTCAGAATAAAAAAAAATGAACTAGTTCCTACGAGAACAGTTACAGGGTGGCGTATGTGTATTGACTACAGAAGGCTCAATACAGCCACCAGGAAGGATCATTTTCCTTTACCATTGATAAACCACTATTTTAGGTTTATCTTGTGCTCAATTGAGTGGATTTTATCAATCTTTCATACACTTATTCATACTATTTGCATGGTTTTACATTTGCCTTCCTAATTATATACTTTGATTGAAAACATGCTTCTTTGGCCTTTAAATTGCTTATTATTAATCCTCTATTATTACCATTCGATTCCTTGATATGTGTGTTAAGTGTTTTCAGAGATTACAGGGCAGGAATGGCTTGGAGGATGGAAAGGAAGCATGCAAAAGTGGAAGGAATACAAGAAGTTGGAGAAATTGCTAAGCTATCCAGCCTGACCTCTTCGCACTCAAACGGCTATAACTTTAGCTACAGATGTCCAAACGACGCAGTTCTAGTTGCGTTGGAAAGCAAACGTCCGGGGTTTCGATTTGATATTATGCCATAGTTACCTTGACGCTAGGTGACGCGAACGCGTGCTCCACGCGGATGCATCGCAGTGACGAAAATCAGCGTGGTAGATTTCTTCTCTAGCGATTTCTGGGCTGTTTCTGACCCAATTCTCGGCTCAGAAAACACAGAATAGAGGCTATAAAGTGGGGGAATGCATCCATTCATAATAACAAGCTTTCATATTCACAATTTTAGGATTTAGATGTAGTTTTTAGAGAGAGAGGTTCTCTCCTCTCTCTTAGGATTTAGGATTATTTCTTCTTCAGTCACAGGTTCAATGTTTCTTTTATTTATTTTCCCAATTAATTTATGAATATTCATGTTAGATTTGATTTCTTTTATTCATGCAATTTGAGGTATTTTCAGATTTAATTTTGCTTTGCTTTATTTACATGAATGCTTTTAATTTAATTTAGAATTCTCCCTTTTGGCTTTGGTTAAGTAATTGGTAATGCTTGAGCTGTCAAATAAAGCAGTAGTTGAAATTGGGAGTTGCTCCAATAACTCTAGTCTTTCCATAGGAATTGACTAGGACATGAGGATTAAGCTAATTAATCCACTTGATTTACCTTCATAGTTAGAGGTTAACAACGTGGGATTAAAATCCAATTCTCATCACAATTGATAAGGATAGGACTTCCAGTTCTTATACCTTGCCAAGAGTTTTATTATCTATTTAAATTAATACAATTTACTTTCTTGCCATTTATTATTCTTGCTTTTTATCTTATACATTAAAAACCCCCAATTTACAAACTCACAACCAATAATAAGAACACCTCCCTGCAATTCCTTGAGAAGATGACCCGAGGTTTAAATACTCGGTTATCAATTTTAAAAGGGGTTTTTTATTTGTGACAACCAAAATGTTTGTAAGAAAGGTTGATTGCGTGGTTTAGTAACTATACTTGCAACGAGAGTTTACTATAACTTCTAAACCATCAATCTTCAGTTCTTTCAACCATTCATAGACCAGATGCTAGAAGGACTAGCAGGTCATGAATACTACTGCTTTTTGGATGGCTATTCAGGTTACAACCAAATAGCATTAAATCCTCAAGACCAAGAGAAAACAACATTCACATGTCCATCTGAGGTATTTGCCTATAGAAGGATGCCATTTGGTCTGTGCAATGCACCTGCAACCTTCCAGAGGTGCATGCTCTCTATCCTCTCTGATATGGTAGAGAAGTTTCTGGAAGTCTTCATGGATGACTTCTCAGTATTTGGAGACTCATTCAGCTCCTGTCTTGACCATCTAGCACTCGTTCTGAAAAGGTGCCAAGAAACTAACCTGGTTTTAAACTGGGAGAAATGTCACTTTATGGTGATTGAAGGAATTGTCCTTAGGCACAAAATTTTGAACAAGGGAATAGAGGTGGATCAAGCTAAGATAGAGGTAATTGAAAAATTACCACCACCTGCCAATGTTAAGGCAATTAGAAGCTTTATGGGGCATGCAGGATTCTATAGGAGGTTTATAAAAAAATTTTCAAAAATTGCAAAACCTCTGAGCAATCTGCTAGCTGCTAACACGCCATTTGTCTTTGACACAGAGTGTCTGCAGGCGTTTGAGACTCTGAAAGCTAAGCTGGTCACAGCACCAGTCATTTCTGCACCAGACTGGACATTACCATTCGAACTAATGTGTGATGCCAGTGACCATGCAATTAGTGCAGTATTGGGACAGAGGCATGACAAGCTTCTGCATGTCATTTATTATGCTAGCCGTGTTTTGAATGACGCATAGAAGAATTACACAACCACAGAAAAGGAGTTGCTTGCAGTGGTTTATGCCATTGACAAGTTCAGATCTTATTTAGTAGAATCAAAAGTGATTGTGTACACTGACCATGCTGCTCTAAAATATCTCCTCACAAAGCAAGATTCAAAACATAGACTCATAAGATGGATGTTGCTTCTGCAAGAGTTTGATATAGAAATAAGAGATAGAAAAGGGACAGAGAACCAAGTAGCAGATCACCTATCTCGGATAGAACCAGTAGTAGGAGCGTCCCTCCCTCCTACTGAGATCTCTGAAACCTTCCCGGATGAGCAACTCCTTGCCATTCAGGAAGTACCGTGGTTTGCAGACATTGAAAACTATAAAGCTGTGAGATTCATACCCAAAGAGTACAATAAACAGCAAACAAAAAAATTGATTTCTGATGCAAAGTACTACTTGTGGGATGAACCTTATCTCTTTAAGTGGTGTGCAAACAGAGTACTCCGTAGATGTATGCCTAGAGAAGAGGCACAGAAGATCCTATGGCATTGCCATGGATCACAATTTGAAGGACATTTCGGAGGTGAGCGAACACCCACAAAAGTTCTCCAATGTGGTTTCTACTGGCCTACTCTCTATAGAGACTCCCGAGAGTTTGTACGTAACTGTGAAAGTTGCCAAAGAGCTGGTAATATGCCTCATGCTTATGCCATGCCTCAGCAAGGGATCTTAGAGATTGAGTTGTTTGATGTATGGGGTATTGACTTCATGGGGCCATTCCCACCATCAGACTCAAACACTTATATTCTGGTGGCAGTAGACTATGTATCTAAATAGGTAGAGGCAATTGTAACACCCAATAATGATACTAAGACAGTGATGAAGTTCCTCCAGAAGCATATCTTCTGCAGGTTCGGTGTCCCTAGAATACTTATCAGTGGTGGAGGTACTCATCTCTACAATAAACAGCTTGACTTGCTCTGGTTCGATATGGAATTAACCACAAAGTGGCGACTCCATATCATCCACAGACAAATGGGCAGGCTGAAGTATCAAATAGAGAACTAAAACGAATCTTGCAACGGACTGTAAGTACCCGTAGAAGGGATTGGGCAAGAAGTCTGGATGACGCTCTGTGGGCATACCGAACCGTATTCAAGAATCCTATAGGGACCTCTCCATACCAGCTTGTGTATGGAAAAGCCTGTCATCTGCCAGTGGAACTGGAACACAGTCAGGTTCCTAAACCTTGATGCCAAGGTAGCTGGAGAGAAGATATTACTCCAGTTGAATGAGCTGGATGAGTTCAGACTCAATGCTTTCGAAAATGCTAAAATCTACAAGGAGAAAGCAAAAAGATGGCATGACAAAAGGCTGTCATCTAGAGTCTTTGAGCCAGGACAGAAAGTCCTGATGTTTAACTCTAGGCTCAGATTGTTCCATGGAAAATTAAAATCCTGGTGGAAGGGACCATATGTGATTACAAGTGTGTCACCATATGGTTATGTAGAGCTTCAAGATATTGATTCTGACAAAAGGTTCATTGTTAATGGACAGAGAATCAAACATTATCTTGAAGGCAATGTTGAGCAAGAATGCTCAAAACTGAGACTAAATTAAAAGCTCAGTAAAGTCCAGCTAAAGACAGTAAAGAAGCGCTTGTTGGGAGGCCACCCAGCCATTATAAAAAATTAGATGTTTATAACAATTATATAAGTCTATTTAATTTTTTTGCTCATGTTAGCTAATGCATTTTAGTGAATATGTCAGAAAAATAGAGGTTCAAGACATAAAGCAGAGGAATCACAGAGAAAAAGAGCTCACTAGTGTCAAAACGCCAGTAAAGGGGTATTTTGGGCATTAAACACCAGAATGGTTACCATTCTGGGCGTTTAACGCCAGAAAAGGTATCATTCTGGGCGTTAAACGCCAGAATGGGCAGCATTCTGGGTGTTTAACGCCAGAAACAGCAGCATCCTGGGCGTTAAAAAAAAAAGCCCAGTAATAAAGGATTTCTGGCGTTTAACGCCAGCCAGGGTACCTGGTTGGGCGTTAAACACCCAAAATGGCCACCAGATGGGCGTTAAACGCCAGAATGGGTATCATTCTGGGCGTTTAACGCCAGAACAGCAAGGGGGAGGTAATTTCGTTTCCAATTCAATTTTTTTTTGAATTTTCATGTTTTAATTCAAAATTTTCTGCATCCAAATATTACAAACATTCATTTTTTAATTTCCATTCCCAAAAATTAATAATCTTATAAATTCTTTTTAACTCTTTTTCAATTCTTTTCAATTCTTTTTCAAAACTCATTCATCTTTCCAATTTCTTTTCAAATCTTTTTAACTCATTCATATTATCTTTTATTTTTTAGATGCATAAACAAAAATTTAGATTTAACTTCCTCATATCTTTTTCATATCTTTTAAATTTTGAAAAAAAATCTTATCTTTTTCATACCATGCTTATCTTTTATCAATCATATCTTTCAATCATATCTTTTTCTAAAAATTTGAACCCATTCCCTCCCTCCCTTTTAAATCTACATTCATCCATCCCCTTTAACCCATCATTCAAATCCTTTTCTCCATCTATTCATCTCCTTTTTATTTATTTTTGCTTGAGGACAAGCAAATCTCTAAGTTTGGTGTGATTTCTGTGATCCCTGAGCCAAAACAAATGAATCCCATGGCTCCCAAAGGAAGACAAACCACTTCAAGAGGCAAGAAAGAAAGCAACCCAAAGCCACTTTGGATGCATGAGAATTTCTGCTCCAAAGAACATGCCGACCATTACTTCAAAATTGTGTGTAGAAGATCAGTGATCCTAGAAGTTAAGTTCAATCTAAAACAAGATGAATATCCGGAGATCCAAGAGCAGATTCAAAACAGGGGCTGGGAAGTCCTAGCTAATCCTGAGATACATGTTGGAAGAAACATGATCCAGGAATTCTATGCAAATCTGTGGATGACAGAGAAGCAAAGATTAGGGGGAACTACTTTCTACTCCTTTCGGACTATGGTCAAATGGAAGATTATTTACTTCCACTTTGACAAAGTGAGAAAAGTTCTCAAACTTCCTCGACTACAAGATGATCCAGAGTCCTTTAATAGGAGAATGGCCAAGGATAAAAGGATAGATCAAGTTCTAGAGGACATATGCCTCCCTGGAACCAAGTGGATTACTAATTCAAAAGGTGTCCCAAACCAGCTAAAGAGAGGAGATCTCAAACTAGTTGCTAGAGGTTGGCTGGATTTTATTGGGCGTTCTATACTCCCAACCAACAACCGATCTGAAGTCACTATCAAGATGACAGTGATGATTCACTGTATTATGCTGGGGAAGGAGGTAGAGATTCATCAGCTGATCCCTGTTGAAATTTACATGTTTGCAAACAAGGAATCCATTGAGGCCAAATTGGCCTACCCAAGCTTGATTAGTCTGTTATCTAAAGATGCGAGGGTAAAGATGGGTGTGGATGAATATATCCCAGTTGAATGCCCAATCACCAAAAAAGTGATGGATGGACCTCAATTTCAAGATAACCTCATCAAGAGGGGGGCGCATGAGCTCCTCCCAGAAATTCCTCAATTTGACTATTGGGCCCGCTTAGAAGCATTTGTCACCAAGCTGCAAGAAGCTGTGAATCAACTCAAAGAAGAGCAGCAGAATCAAAACAGCATGCTCTGCAAACTGCTCATAGGACAAGAGAAACAAGGGCGTGAGATACAGGAGCTAAAGCACCAGAAGCTGTCCCTTGAAGAGCCAGACGTCCCACAGATTGAAGGGGCACTTACCTCTCAAAATAAAGGTTGTTGAGTCCTAAATCTGTGATAACTTTTATTATTAGAAACCTATTTTAAGAGTTACACGAGCATTAGTATTAGAGTCATTTATTTTTATGTCTTTAATTTCCTTTCTTTTCTTATTTGTCTGCTTTTATGTTTATTTTATGTCTTATTTTTATTACATGATCATTAAAGTTTAGAATCTATGTCTTAAAGCTATGAATGATTCCATGAATCTCTCACCTTTCTTAAATGAAAAATGTTTTAATTTGCAAAAGAACAAGAAGTGCATAATTTCAAAATTTATCTTGAAATTAGTCTAATTATGTTGATATGGTGACAATACTTCTTGCTTTCTGAATGTATGCTTGAACAATGCATATTTTTTATAGTGAAGTGTATGAATGTTAAAATTGTTGGCTCCTGAAAGAATAATGAAAAAAAGAGAAATGTTATTGATAATCTAAAAAATCATAAAATTGATTCTTGAAGCAAGAAAAAGTAGTGAAAAACACAAAAGCTTGCGGAAAAAAATGGCAAAAAAAAAAAAAAAAGAAAAAGCTAGCAGAAAAAGCCAGTAACCCTTTAAACTAAAAGGAAAGGGTAAAAGGAATCCAAGGCTTTGAGCATTAATGGATAGGAGGGCCCAAAGGAATAAAATCCTGGCCTAAGCGGCTAAATCAAGTTGTCCCTAACCATGTGCTTGTGTCATGAAGGTGTCAAGTGAAGAGCTTGAGACTGAGCGGTTAAAGTCGTGATCCAAAACAAAAAGAGTGTGCTTAAGAACTCTGGGCACCTCTAACTGGGGACTCTAGCAAAGCTGAGTCACAATCTGAAAAGGTTCACCCAGTTATGTGTCTGTGACATTTATGTATCCGGTGGTAATACTGGAAAACAAAATGCTTAGGGTCACGGCCAAGACTCATAAAGTAGCTGTGTTCAAGAATCAACATACTAAACTAGGAGAATCAATAACACTATCTGAATTCTGAGTTCCTATGGATGCCAATCATTCTAAACTTCAAAGGATAAAGTGAGATGCCAAAACTGTTCAGAAGCAAAAAGCTACTACTAGCCCCGCTCATCTAATTGAAGCTAATCTTCATTGATATTTTTGAAACTTATTGTATATTCTCTTCTTTTTATCCTATTTTATTTTTGGTTGCTTGGGGACAAGCAACAATTTAAGTTTGGTGTTGTGATGAACGGAGAATTTATACCCTTTTTGGCATTGTTTTTATATAGTTTTTAGTATGTTTTAGTTACTTTTTATTACATTTTTATTAGTTTTTATGCAAAAATCACATTTTTGGACTTTACTATGAGTTTTTGTATTTTTCTGTAATTTCAGGTATTTTCTGGCTGAAATTGAGGGACCTAAGCAAAAATCTGATTCAGAGGCTGAGAAAGGACTGCTGATGTTGTTGGATTCTGACCCTCCTGCACTCGAAATGGATTTTCTGGAGCTACAAAAGCCCAATTAGTGCGTTCTCAATTGCGTTGGAAATTAGACATCTTGGGCTTTTCAGAAATATATAATAATCCATACTTTACCCAAGATTTGATGGCCCAAACTGGCGTTAAACGCCAACCAAAAACTTTCTGGCGTAAAACGCCAGAACTGGCACATTTCTTAGCGTTAAATGCCCATTTTGGCACCCAGGGTGGCGTTTAACTCCAATATAAGGCATATGCACGTGGAAGCTTGAAGGCTCAGCCCAAACACTCACCAAATGGGTCCCAGAAGTGGATTTCTGCACCATTTGCACTTAGTTACTCATTTTCTGTAAACCTAAATTACTAGTCTAGTATAAAAACTACTTTTAGAAATTCATTTAGTAACTCATGACATTTTTAAATTTCATATTGTATCTCTGATGGCATGAGTCTCTAAACCCCATAGGTGGGGGTGAAGAGCTCTGCTGTGTCTCAATGGATTAATGCAAGTACTATTGTTTTCTATTCAATCATGCTTGATTCCGTTCTAAGATACTCACTCGTACTTCAATTTGGAGAAGATGATGATCCGTGATACTCATCATCATTCCTGACAACCACTCCCGTTCTACATAAGGTCAACGTAGTCACTGCGTGACATCTTGAGTGCGTATCTCTTGGGTCTCTGATTCACAGACCGAGTCCATGAGATCAGAACCTTCGTGGTATAAGCTAGAACCAATCGGCAGCATTTCTGGGATCTGGAAAGTCTAAACCTTGTCTGTGGTATTCCTAGTAGGATCTGGGAAGGGATGACTATGACGAGTTTCAAACTCACGAATGTTGGGCACAGTGACAGTGTGTAAAAGGATAGAGAGATCCTATTCCGACGCTAATGAGAACCGACAGATGATTAGGCATGCGGTAGCTGTACCTGGTATTTTTCATCCGAGACGAGAAATCTGACAGTTGATTAGCCGTACAAAGACCGTGCCTGGTATTTTTCATGCATGTTTGGAGAAGAAGACAGTAGGAAAGCAGAGATTCAGACGACAGAGCATCTCCGTAACCTCAACATATTCCTCATCACTGAATCACAAGTACCATTTAATTCATGTTATTTACTTTCCATAAACAAAACCATTTTTATCATTAACATCCTGACTAAGATTTACAAGATAACCATAGCTTGCTTCAATCTGACAATCTCCGTGGGATCGACCGTTACTCACGTAAGGTATTACTTGGACGACCCAGTACACTTGCTAGTTAGTTGTGCGGAGTTGTAAAAAGTGTGATCACAATTTCGTGCACCATCGTCCAATGACTACGTTGAACATCATGTAGACCGCTTGTGGTTGTCAGGCAAGCGGATCTTGGCTAAGCGAGTAACGAAGATAGTGGGTGATTGTCACGGGTCACCCCTTCATTCTGACTTAACTGAATTAAGTACGAGAGTATATCTTGGAGAAGAAGTAGGTGTGATTGAAAGAAAAACAATAGTACTTGCATTAATTCATGAAGAACAGCAGAGCTCCGCACCTTAATCTTTGAGGTGTAGAAACTCCACCGTAGAAAATACATAAGAGAAAAGAGGTCTAGGCATGGCCATGAGGCCATCCTACAATGTCTAAGGACTAAACATCCAGAGATGGTTTCCAAAACTCTTTAATACAATAGTAAAAAGTGCTATTTATACTACACTAGTTACTAGGGTTTACAGAAATTGAGTAACTGAGTGCAGACAGTGCAAAAATCCACTTCTGGGGCCCACTTGGTGTGTGCTTGGACTGAGCAATGAGCTTTACACATGCATAGGTCATTTCTAGAGTTAAACGCCAGCTTGGATGCTAGTTTGGGCGTTTAACTCCAGTTTTGGTGCCAGTTCTGGCGTTTTATGCCAGAAAAGGGTCTCTAGCTGGCGTTTGAACGCCAGTTTGGGCCATCAAATCTTGGACAAAGTATGAACTATTATATATTGCTGGAAAGCCCAAGATGTCTACTTTCCAACGCAATTGAGAACGCAGCAATTGGGTTTCTCTAGCGCCAGAAAATCTACTTCGAGTGCAGGAGGGTCAGAATCCAACAGCATCTGCAGTCCTTTCTCAGCCTCTGAATCAGACTTTTGCTCAGGTCCCTCAATTTCAGCCACAAAATACCTGAAATTATAGAAAAACACACAAACTCATAGTAAAGTCCAGAAATATAATTTTTTCATAAAAACTAATAAAAATATAATAAAAAATAACTAAAACATACTAAAAACTATGTAAAAACAATGCCAAAAAAGGTATAAAATATCCGCTCATCAAGTCTCTAATCCACCAGCCTCTACTGCTGCTTACTACTACCCAAGCACCCCTAATCCAATCAGAGATCCCCCTATTTATACTCTCCATCTATTCTTCAATTGGCTATGTATTGTACTTGGATGTGGGCCTTAGCCTTGATTGAAGCAGTCAGGGATGGGTCTTAGTGATGTTGAAGAGGGGTAATTGGTAATTCATGTTAATGATCTGCATGGGTGCTAAATTTTACTGGAGATGGTGTCAACGTTGGTGCTCAATGTTTGACAGAAAACGTCGAGTCAAACGTTTGTCTTGGAGAAGGATTTGAAAAGAATGAGCGTTGGCGCCAACGTTTGACTCAACGTTGGTGCACCAACATTTTTCCATCCACGCGTGCGCATCGCCCATGCGTATGTGTTGATATTGCGTTTTGCGCGTGTGCGTCGCTCACACGTTTGCATGTCTGGCCAAAATCTGCATCCACGCGTACGCATCGATGCAAGTTTTCCAAATCCAATTTTGGGCTTCTTGTCAAGAACGTTGGAGGCAGTATTTGAGGTAACGTTGGACCTCCAACATTCGCTTAGTCATGCGTACGCGTGAATGGTCCAACTTTGTCATTTCACGCATGCGCGTAGCTCACACTTACGCGTGGATTCAATATTTTTTGCTTTCACGCGTACGCGTCATTGACACGTACGCGTCACCCAAATATCTTTCAGCTCTAGAAAATAAAGTTATCGCAGGTGTTGGAGGTAACGTTGGTTTACCTCCAACGTTGGCACCCAAATTTTACATATAACGTTGCATACCCCCTGATGTGTGGAAAACGATCCAACACAAAACTCATCGGCAAGTGTACCAGGTCACATCAAGTAGTAATTACTCACATGAGTGAGGTCGATCCCACAGGGATTGAAGGATTGAGCAACTTTTGTTAGATGGTTGATTTAGTTAAGCAAACAGTTGATGAGTTGAATGAATTGTGATAACAAAAGTTGAATTGCGTGAAACTAAAAGGGACAGGGAGAATTGACAGAAAACTAAAATGCAGAAGATTAAATTGCTTGAAATTTAAAGTACAAGTAATGTAAATGACTGAAACTTAAATTGCAAGAAATGTAAATAGCTGAATCTTAGAGTGCAAGAAATGTAAAGTTCTTGAATAGTAAAGGGATGTGGGACGCTGGGATTCAGAATTTAACAATAAAAAGTAGAGGACAATTTAGCAGGGAAGTAGAAGATGAAATAAGTTGCAGAAAATCTAAACAAAAAGGTAAAACTGCTTTAAAGAACAAAACAGAAAGTAAACTCTACTCAATTGTAAAAGCTAGGAAAGAAATTCAAGATCTCAGGGGATCAATGAGACTAGCAGGTAGATCTAGACCTCAATTCCTTCCTTGATCAAGCAGAAAAGTAATTACAGATGAAGAAAATAAAAATAGAAAGCTAAACTTAAATCCAATTCTTAGAACAATTGAGAAGAGAGGTGAAAGATGATTCTCAGACTTAGAATCAATGAAGCCCTTCAATCTCAATTCAAATTCCAAGAACAGATAGCAAGAGTTGTAGAAGAAGTGAAAATGAAGACAGAAAGCTAAATCCAATTCCCAATCCTTAGAATTATGCAGAAGAAAACAAAAATGGATTTAAGATCAAGATTTGAAACAGAATTCCTTTAATTTCAATCCAAAATTCCAAAACAGAAAGTAAGAAGTGCAGAAGTAAGAACAAGGAGAAGGAACTCAGATCTCAATCCCAATTCCCCAATTCAAAGCTAAAATGTATAAGTGAGCTAAAAATTAAAACTAAAAATAAAAGAAGGTTCAAAAGTGAAAGTAAAAAGTGCTCCACAAATCAAACTAAATCCTATTTATACACTTTCTAATTTTGATCTTCAGATTTTGGAGTGGGCTTTTCAAATTGGTGAAGAATTAGATCCAAAATGGCAATTGAAGTTGGAAAATGGACCAAGGCACCTTTCAGGGGGGCGCTCAGTTAAGAAAGGAAGCGTAGCGCCCTTTGCTTGTAAAATGGATCATGGTTCTGGCTCAGGGGAGCGCTCAGTTAAGTAAGGTAACTGAGCGCCCAATGTCTTGTCCCAGGCTTTCGAACCAAGCCCATTTGCATAGCAAAGTAGCACTCAGTTAAGTAAGTTCATGCAGCATTTCATGCTTTGATTGAGCTCCCACTTTCGAGCCTTAGTCATTGCAATTTGGCCAATTTCTTCATCAAAGTGGCGCCCAGTGAATGTTAGCAACGTAGCGCTACTAGCTTTGGGTGGGAGGTTCTCAATTCGAACCATAGTGAAGCCATTTCATTGTGGCCAATTTTCTTTGCAAGTAGCACTGAGTGAATGCTTGTAACGTAGCGCCCCTTTGTGCGCAAGGTGAGGCTCCCTTGTTCGAGCCTTGGTGAAGCCATTTTGGCTTCCTTCCTTGTGATGTGGCCTCCTTCATTCCTCCATGTGCTCGGTTCGAAACTTGGCTGCCCCATTTTGGTGTAGCGCCTTGATTTTCTTTTGGTTGATGCACGATAAAGTGAAATAAGTTAACTGAGCGCTCCTTGTTTTGCTGGCTTCCTTGGGTGCTCAGTTAAGAGACTTCACGTAGCGCCATAGGCCTTGCTCCCTTGGTGCTGGCACTTGGTCTCTAATGCTCAATTAGAGAGCGCTACGCTCAATTAGTGAGCATCATGGCCTTGCCTTGGTTGATGCGCCACGCGTTTGTTTCCTTAGGTCACGCTTTCCAAAGCGTGGCCTAAGGTTCAAAGCGTGCTTTAACTTCAAAAGCGTTCCAAAAATTCCTTTTTCCACCATTTCTTCACCTACAAGTAATCAAAACAACCAATCAAAGCTTCAACCATTCACAAGGTCTACAAATCATTCAAAAACTAACTAATTTTAGCTAAAACATCATGATTTAGTGTTAAATAAAGGATGGTTGATTGATTTAATAAAATCATCCAAGTCCACTCCAAGTTACTTACTTACAATGCAAGAAGGTGCATAAAACCAAATGAAACAAGTGAAAAATGCTTGAAAAGCTAGCATAAGATGACTTGTCATCACAATACCAAACTTAAACCTTGCTTGTCCCCAAGCAAGCTCTAAACATAAGAGAAAATGAAATGAAACAGAGAAGTATGCATGTCCTTATTTAGCAGATAATTGAACTTGGTTCATGGGGTTTTATGCAGACATTGGTAGCTCATTTATTCTTTGCTGATGGATGAGAAATGTTTCCTCAAAGGTTCACTAGAGTTACTGCTATAATGCCTTGCTTTTGATTGATCCCTCTTAGCTTTTTCTTTCTTTCTTTTGCTTTAGAAAGCTTATTTATTATTGAGAGGTTGGTGGCAAATGTTGCAGCAACCTTTTTGCTCAATTTTGCTCAACATTCCTTCACCACAGACACATGGCTCATAATTTCTTCCTAGGAACATTGTTGCCCACCATCTCTTTGGATTACTAAATGCTTTGTACTAGGTTGCTCTTGATAGTGGATTTTCGGTTAGCAATCCCAGATCAGTTGATCTAAGTGGCCAAGTTTCAAAATACTCCTTAGAACCTACTTGTCCAAGCATATCCCAGTATAAAAACACCATAGGCATATGTCCTAGGGTCCAAGCTATTAGTGTCTAACCTTATTGTTTGTTTCTTTGCCAATTCTTGGCTTTTCTTTTTCTTTTTCTTTTTGTTCTGCTTCATTCTCAAGGGAATTTCATTAATAACAGACTTTATAGCCGCAAACTAATCCACACTTCAAAGAACATGTTATTATGCAGCTTTTGTTATTTGAGCTAACCATTAAATCAAGCAAATACCTCCACTGAATGTCATTCTAATTTCTACAATATTGAACAATCACTTTTCTAAATCAAACATTTTTTTTTTATTTATGCAGAAATGATCAAAACAAAATTCAAGCTAATGATGGATGACAAGCACAATATGCAGGCTAGCATTCTTAGCAAACATCTCCACTTGCACTTAATTGAACACTTCAGCAAGACATATAGGAATTTCCAAATTAAAGTACTTCAAAGCAACAAGGATTAAGTGTCAATACAACCTGTTGGGAATGCCTCTCACCTTTTCCTTCTGTCATCATTATTTCTCTCTGTTGCTCCTCCTTTGGATGATGATGCAGATTACTCTCATAAATTGAATGTTTTCCTGCATAATCTTTACAAGTTGCTTGTTTCTCAAGCCCTTAGGCAACTGGTTAGTGTGCAAGAATTATTTGTGGGCTTTTGAACTTACTTTGGTGTGTGAACACCAAACCTAGTCTCTTGCCAATGTTTCTCATGCATCAAATTAACCATATGTGAAACCCTTTTGTCTTTGCTAAGGTATATAAGACCAAAAATTAGAAGACAGACAATGGTTCAATGGTTTACCTAATTGCTTGGAGCTAGCAACTCTTTATGCAGAAGGTGAAAATGTATTTTTTTAAATGAGATTTTGGTGGAACACCAAACTTAGCATCCTTCACTCTTCCTTAAATTGTTTTGGTGTGTAACACCAAACTTAGCTCCTTGCAGTACAGATGAAACCACTCAACCTTTTTATTAGCTATGAAAAGAAAACTACCTCAGGTTGGGTTGCCTCCCAACAAGCGCTTCCTTATTGTCATTAGCTTGACATTCTTCATTCTTGCTCAGCTCAGGTTCTGAACCTCTTTTTCTTTGTCGCATTGACCTCCCAAGTAAGGCTTTGCCCTGTGCCCATTTGCTATGAAATGGCTTTTTATTACTTCATCTAACAGTTCAAGACTTCCATAAGGGAGAACCTTTGTCACCAAGTAAAGACCAGTCCATTTGGATTTGAGCTTGCCAGGGAAAACTTTGAGCCTGGAGATATATAGGAGTACTTGCTGTCCTGGTTTGAACTCCTTCTTTGAGATCTTCTTATCATGCCACCTCTTGGCCTTTTCCTTGTATATCTTAGCATTTTCATAATCTTCTAGCCTAAACTCATCCAACTCATTTAGTTGTAGTGGTCTCTTCTCCCCTGCTACCTGAGAATCAAGGTTGAGGAGTTTAGTGGCCCAGAAAGCTTTATGCTCAAGCTCTACAAGGAGGTGACAATATTTGCCATATAGCAGCTAAAAAGGGGATTTTCCAATAGGAGTTTTGAATGCTGTCCTGTATGCCCAGAGTGCATCTTCTAGCTTTCTGGCCCAATCTTTTCTGGTGGCTCCCACAGTCTTCTCTAAAATCCTCTTCAACTCCCTATTTGCAAGGTCAGCCTAGCCATTAGTCTGAGGGTGGTATGGTGTGGCTACTTTATGAATCACTCCATATTTGTGAAGGAGTTTCTCCATCTGCTTGTTGCAAAAATGACCACCACCATCACTGACAAGTCCCTTAGGCACTCCATATCTAGCGAAAATATATTTTTTTAGGAATTGAAGAATAATTTGTGCATCACATGTGGTTGTGGCTATTGCTTCCACCCACTTTGAGATATACTCCACTACTACCAAAATGTATTTGAAAGAGTAAGAGGGAGGAAACGGGCCCATGAAATTAATGCCCCAAAGATCAAATAGCTCCACTTTTAGGATGTAGTTCTGGGGCATCTCATTCTTTCTTGTCAATCCTCCAGTGCTTTGGAATTCATTACATTGGTAAACAAACTCTCTGGCATCCTTGAAGATGCTTGGCTAATAAAATCTGCTTTGTAGTATTTTGGCAGCTGTTCTCTCTGGTCCAAAGTGTCCACCATAGGCTGACCCATGACAGTGCCACAATATGTCTTTCATCTCACTCTTAGGAACACATTTCCTAATCATTCCATCTGGACATCTCCTGAATAGGAATGGTTCATCCCACAAGAACTTCCTAGCTTCGTTGAGTAGCTTTTTCACTTGTTGCTTGGAAAATTCTTGAGGTATCTTCCTTCCCACCTTGTAGTTTTCTATGTCAGCAAACCAAGGTGCTTGCTGAACTTGGAAAAGGTGCTCATCAGGGAATTTTTCATTCACTTGCTGTGGTATATCTTGATTGGCTTCTTATGGAACTCTTGATAAGTGATCTGCTACTTGATTCTCACTCCCCTTCCTATCTCTCACTTCAATGTCAAATTCTTGTAGCAGCAGCACCCACCTAATAAGCCTTGGCTTTGAATCCTGTTTAGACATTAGATACTTGAGAGCAGCATGGTTAGTATATACTATAACATTTGAACCAATCAAGTATTGTCTAAATTTATCAAATGCATATACAATTGCCAAAAGCTCTTTTTCAGTGGTGGTATAATTTTTCTGTGTTTTATTTAACACGTTGCTGGCATAATATATGACATGGTGCAGCTTGTCTTTCTTTTGCCCCAACACAGCACCAATTGCAAAGTCACTTGCATCACACATAAGTTCAAAAGGTAGTTTCCAATCAAGGGGTGTGATAATTGGTGCTGTAATGAGTTTTCTCTTTAGAGTTTCAAAGGCATGCTTGCAGCTGTCATCAAAGATGAAAGGGCTATCAATCATTAGCAAATTGCTCAATGGTTTTGCTATTTTTGAAAAATCTTTGATGAACCTCCTGTAAAAGCTAGCATGCCCAAGAAAACTCCTTACTGCTTTCACATTAACAGGTATAGAAAGCTTTTCAATGATTTCTATTTTAGCTTTATCAACTTCTATGCCTTTGCTTGACACTTTATGCCCAAGAACTATTCCTTCAGGAACCATGAAATGGCATTTCTCCCAATTCAATACTAGGTTAGTTTCTTGGCATCTTTTCAACACAAGAGTTAAATGATTCAAGCAAGTGTTAAATGAATTGCCAAAGACAGAAAAATCATCCATGAAGACTTCTAAAAATTTTTCCACCATATCAGAGAAAATGGAAAGCATACACCTTTGAAAGGTGGCTGGGGCATTGCATAGCCCAAATAGCATCCTCTTGTAGGCAAAAACTCTAAATGGACATGTGAAGGAAGTCTTTTCTTGATCCTTGGGATCTACCACTATTTGATTGTACCCAGAGTACCCATCCAAGAAGTAGTAATAGGCATGGCCAGCCAACCTTTCCAGCATCTGGTCAATGAATGGGAGAGGAAAGTGATCTTTCCTTGTAGCATCATTCAATCTTCTATAATCTATGCACATCCTCCATCCAGTCACTGTCCTGGTGGGGATCCACTCATTTTTCTCATTGGTGATGACTGTCATTCCTCCCTTTTTTGGTACAACTTGAACCGGCTCACCCACGAGCTGTCAGAGATTGGAAAGATTATCCCAGCATTCCACAGCTTCATGAATTCTTTTTGAACCATCTCCTTCATGGTTGGTTTGAGCCTTCTTTGGGGTTGAACTACAGGTTTTGACTCTTCATCCAATAGAATTTTATGCATACAAATGGCAGGGCTGATGCCTTTGATATCCTCAATTGTCCAACCCAAGGCTGTCTTGTGAGCTTTTAACACTTCAATTAACTTTGTTTCTTCTTCCATGTCCAAGGAGGAGTTTATGATCAATGGCAGGGCCTCTACCTCTCCAAGAAACATGTATTTGAGGTGAGGGGGAAGAGGCTTTAATTCCTATTTTGGCTTATCCTTTTCCTTGTCTTCAATGGAGATCTCTACCACTTCCTCTCCTTGTTCCTCCTGGTTGTCATCTTCCAATAACTCCTCCTCCGCTTCTTCTTCCAGTTGCTGATGACAATTGGCTTCGAACATTTCTTCTACCAGACTTTCTATCATATCTACCTTCATGTAGTTCTCTTGCTTAGGGGGATGTTGCATTGATTTGAAAACATTGATGACCATTTGCTCATTGTGCACCCTGAAGGTCATTTCTCCCTTTTTTACATCAATAGTAGCTCTTGCTGTAGCTAGAAATAATCTTTCCAAGATAATTGAGTTGTTTCCTTCCTTTTCTGTGTCCAAGATCACAAAGTCTATAGGGAAGATAAACTCTCCAACCTTTAATAATAGATTTTCTACAACTCCATTGGGTGTCTTGATTGATCTATCGGCCATCACCAGTGACATCCTGGTTGGTTTGATTTCTTCTATGGCAAGCTTTCTCATCATTGAGAGGGACATCAAGTTGATACTGACACCTAGATCGCAGAGAGAGTTCTCTAATGACATCTTGCCTATGGTGCATGAAACTACAAAGCTCCCTGGATCTTTAAGCTTTGGTGGAATACCCTTTTGGATCACAGCATTGCATTCTTCAGTGAGCATAATGGTCTCCTTCTCATGCCAGCTTCTCTTTTTGTTAATGAGCTCTTTCAAGAATTTTTCATATAGAGGCATCTGCTCTAATGCTTCAGCCAGGGGGATATTAATCTCCAACTTCTTATAGACTTCAAGGAATTTGGGAAAGTGTTGATCCTTGATCTCCTTGTTGAACCTTTGAGGGTATGGCAAGGGGGTGTGAAAGCCTTCACTGCCTGCTTCTGCCCTTGAGATGATTCCTCCATTATTTGCTTCCTTTTCCTTGGATCTTGTGGCTGGTCATCCTTTTTTTTTAGCTTCTCTTGAGCTTGCTTGCTTACTTTGTCATTGTCCATAGGCTTCTTGTTATCTTCTTTGTCATTCACCAAAGTTCTTCCACTCCTCAGTTGGATGGCTTTGCACTCTTCTTTAGGATTTAGAATGGTATCACTTGGGAGTGAGCTTGTTGGTTTTTCAATCACAGCTTGCTTGGAGAATTGTCCAATTTGCCTTTCTAAGTTTCTCATTGAAGCCTCATGGTTCTTGCAGGTCATCTCTTGGTTCTTCTGAATCTTTTCTATCAATATCTCCAAGTTGGAGATCCTTTGAGTGTCTTGTGATGTTTATGGTTGGTTGTGAGATGTTGAAGGTGGATGCTAGGTGTTTTGGTTAGTGGTTGGGTTATTGGGTGGATAGTAACTGGAATTTGGGTAGTTGTTTTGGGGTTTTCTATAAGGATTGTGGTTAGTGTTTTGCTGGTTGTGGTTTGTGTAAGTTGTGTTTCTTGAGTTGTTTTGGTTTGAATTTTTCTACTAGGACTGTTGGTTTTGATTGTGATTATCTCCCCATCTGAGATTTGGATGGTTCTTCCAGGATGGATTGTAGGTGTCACCATAAACTTCATTTTGGCCTGAGCCTTGGTTGTGCACATATTGAATTTGTTCCTACTACTGATCTTCTTGGTTTTCTTTATTTTGCCCCCATGTGGGTGATGGTTGGCTTGTATTCACTGCTACAACTTGCAAGCTATCAATCCTTTTAGCCATCTACTCAAATTGTTGCTGGATTTACTACTGCATTATCTTGTTTTGAGCTAGAATGGTGTCTACTCCTTCCAACTCTAGCACTCCTTTCCTTTGTGATGGTTGGCGTTGTCTCTGATGAGCAAAAAAATATTGATTATTTGCCACCATATCAATGAGGTTTTGGGCTTCCTCTGCTGTCTTCATCAGTTTCAAAGAACCTCCTACTGAATGATCTAGTGCTTCCTGAGCCTTCAGAGTTAACCCTTCATAGAAATTTTGAAGGATGTCCCATTCATTGAACATTTCAGGGGACATTTTCTAATCAGGGCCTTGTACCTCTTGCATGCCTCATAGAGAGATTCTGTATCCATCTGTGTGAAGGTTTGCACCTCAGTCTTCAATCTGATAATCCTTTGAGGTGGGTAGAACTTGGCCAAGAATTTATTCACTAGATCCTCCCAGCTAGTGATGCTTCCTTGTGGGAAGGTTTCAAGCCATTGAGCAGCCTTGTCCCTTAATGAAAATGGGAACAGCAGCAATTTATATGTTTCTAGATGCACATCATTGGACTTCACTGCATCACAGATCTTCAAGAAGGTAGATAGATGCTGGTTCGGATCTTCTATTAGACTTCCTCCATAGGAACAATTGTTTTGTATCAGTGTGATGAGCTGGGGCTTCAATTCAAAGTTGTTTGCATTGACATTTGGGGTAAGGATGCTACTCCCACAATGCCTTGGATTAGCAAATGTATATGAAGCCAAGACTCTCCTCTGAGGTTGACCATTGTTGTTGGCCACTCCTACTGGTGGATTTGTTGGATTCTCCTCCATTTCTTGGTATTCTTCTTCAGAAGTTTCTCCACCAATGACTCCCTTTCCTCTGGCTTCCCTTCTCAGTCTTCGAAGAGTCCTTTCGTCACGATCACCAGAGGTGGAGACCTCTCTCCTAGCTTCTGTCATACAACCAGAACAACAAGAAACACAAGAGTACTCTGTAGCTTGAGTGCAATGAGAGTTAGTAGAGACAAAGTCTCAAATAGTTAGTGTGCTAGTTAAAAACAAAGAAAATAAACAAAAACAAAGAAAAAGTGCTTAATCTAGACCACCACCTTACTTAATCATTGTTAATCTAATTAATCCCCGGCAACGGCACCAAAAACTTGATGTGTGAAAAACGATCCAACACAAAACTCACCAGCAAGTGTACCGGGTCGCATTAAGTAGTAATTACTCACATGAGTGAGGTCGATCCCACAGGGATTGAAGGATTGAGCAATTTTTGTTAGATGGTTGATTTAGTTAAGCAAACAGTTGATGAGTTGAGTGAATTTTGATAAACAGAAGTTAAATTGCGTGAAACTAAAAGCGAGAGGGAGAATTGACAGAAAACTAAAATGCAGAAGATTAAATTGCTTGAAACTTAAAGTGCAAGTAATGTAAATGACTGAAACTTAAATTGCAAGAAATGTAAATAGCTGAAGCTTAGAGTGCAACAAATGTAAATTGCTTGAATAGTAAAGGGATGTGGGATGCTGGGATTCAGAATTTAACAATAGAAAGTAGAGAACAATTTAGCAGGGAAGTAGAAGATGAAATAAGTTGCAGAAAATCTAAACAGAAAGGTAAAACTGCTTTAAAGAAAAAAATAGAAAGTAAACTCTACTCAATTGTAAAAGCTATGAAAGAAATTCAAGATCTCAGGGGATCAATGAGACTAGCAGGTAAATCTAGACCTCAATTCCTTCCTTGATCAAGCAGAAAAGTAATTGCAGATGAAGAAAATAAAAACAGAGAGCTAAACTTAAATCCAATTCTTAGAACAATTGAGAAGAGAGTTGAAAGATGATTCTCAGACATAGAATCAATGAAGCTCTTCAATCTTAATTCAAATTCCAAGAACGGATAGCAAGAGTTGTAGAAGAAGTGAAAATGAAGACAGAATGCTAAATCCAATTCCCAATCCTTAGAGTTATGCAGAAGAAAACAAAAATGGATTCAGATCAAGATTTTAAACAGAATTCCTTTAATCTCAATCCAAAATTCCAAAACAGAAAGTAAGAAGTGCAGAAGTAAGAACAAGGAGGAGGAACTCAGATCTCAATCCCAATTCCCCAATTCAAAGCTAAAATGTAAAAGTGAGCTAAAAATTAAAACTAAAAATAAAAGAGGGTTCAAAAGTGAAAGTAAAAGGTGCTCTACAAATCAAACTAACTCCTATTTATACACTTTCTAATTTTGATCTTCAGACTTTGGAGTGGGCTTTTCAAATTGGTGAAGAATTGGATCCAAAATGGCAATTGAAGTTGGAAAATGGACCAAGGCACCTTCCAGGGGAGCGCTCAGTTAAGAAAGGAAGCGTAGCGCCCTTTGCTTGTAAAATGGATCATGGTGCTGGCTCCAGGGGAGCGCTCAGTTAAATAAGGTAACTGAGCGCCCAATGTCTTTTCCCAGGCTTTCGAACCAAGCCCATTTGCATAGCAAAGTAGCGTTCAGTTAAGTAAGTTCACGCAGCGCTTCATGCTTTGAGTGAGCTCCCACTTTCGAGCCTTAGTCATTGCAATTTGGCCAATTTCTTCATCAAAGCGGCACCCAGTGAATGTTAGCAACGTAGCGCTACTAGCTTTGGGTAGGAAGTTCCCAATTCGAACCATAGTGAAGCCATTTCATTGTGGCCAATTTTCTTTGCAAGTAGCACTGAGTGAAGGCTTGTAACGTAGCGCCCCTTTGTGCGCAAGGTGTGGCTCCCTTGTTCGAGCCTTGGTGAAGCCATTTTGGCTTCTTTCCTTGTGATGTGGCCTCCTTCATTCCTCCATGTGTTCGGTTCGAAACTTGGATGCCCCTTTTTGGTGTAGCGCCATGATTTTCTTTTGGTTGATGCACGATAAAGTGAAATAAGTTAACTGAGCGCTCCTTGTTTTGCTGGCTTCCTTGGGCGCTCAGTTAAGAGATTCACGTAGCGCCATAGGCCTTGCTCCCTTGGTGCTGGCACTTGGTCTCTAGCGCTCAATTAGAGAGCTCTACGCTCAATTAGTGAGCGCTATGGCCTTGCCTTGGTTGATGCGCCACACTTTTGTTTCCTTAGGTCACGCTTTCCAAAGCGTGGCCTAAGGTCCAAAGCATGCTTTAACTTCAAAAGCGTGCCAAAATTTCCTTTTTCCACCATTTCTTCACCTACAAGTAATCAAAACAACCAATCAAAGCTTCAACCATTCACAAGGTCTACAAATCATTCAAAACCAACTAATTTTAGGTTAAACCTCATGATTAGTGTCAAATAAAGGATGGTTGATTGATTTAACAAAACCATGCAAATCCACTCCAAGTTACTTACTTACAATGCAAGAAGGTGCATAAAACCAAATGAAACAAGTGAAAAATACTTGAAAAGCTAGCATAAGATAACTTGTCATCAACCCCTTCTCCAACGTTTGAGGTAACGTTGGTTAGCCAACTTTGGCCACCAACGTTACTTCCTCTTCCTCTGCTTCCTCTTATGCTTCTTTCTTCACCTATCATCAGCCAAACACATGCATCAAAGCCTTGTTAAATCATAAGGCTTTGTATCATTCATAATAATCACGTAAATCTTGCAAAAATCTCATGATAATGCACAAAATTAACAATGTTCGTTTGAATCAAGACAAGCATGAATTTTTCATCCAAACACATACTTATTACCTAAGAAATACATGAAACCAAGTAATAATTAATGAAAAAGGCTTGTGAAACTAGCCTAAGATGACTTGTCATCACAACACCAAACTTAAATCTTGCTTGTCCCCAAGCAAGCACTAAAATATAAGGAGAATGAATGAAAACAGAGAGAGGTATAAGCCCTTTATTGGTAGACATTCAATTCTAATTAATGGGTTTTCATGTATGGTATCTTAGTGATTTTTATTTGTGGCTGAAGTAGTGACACTCCTTTGGATCCTTACTTGAATTACACAAAAAATGAGACTTGTTATTGCTTGGTCCTTAGTTTTTCTTGCTCTCTTTCTTTCTGATTGAGATTTATTGTTTAGCTGAGGCTTAATGCTATGTGGTAAGACAGCTCTTTAAAGTAAGCTTTCAGCCAGCATTCCCGCCCCAGTTGGTTCAAGATGCTAGGTGTTGAAACACCCCTAAGGGCTTACTAGCTTATGCCTCTCCTTAGCACACACACATCACAGGCATTTAGCTTGTTTTGTTCTTTGAAAATTGATGCCCAGCACTTCTTTGGGTCACTAAATGCTTTGTCTCAAAGTAGCTCTTGATGGTGGACTTTCGGTTGGCAATCCTGGGTTAGTTAACCCAAGTTACCAGGTGATGAAGCACCCCTTAGAACCTAGTTATCCAAGCTTATCTTTGTACAAAAGCATCACATGCATATATCTAAATCTCAAGCCATTGGTGCCCAACCTTGTTTATTTCTTTTTGTTTCTTTCTCTTGCAATTTTTTCTTTTATTATGGACCTTTTTCATTTGTCAAGTCTCATAAAATGTAACTCAAGTTCATATCTCAAAGTTATGCCAATCTTTAGCCTTATTCATAAATCAGCTAATGAACCATCACATACCACCACATAGCCTTATTCTATCTCATATCAAACCAGACCTTTACTCTTTCTCTGTTTTACCACAATTTTTCTTTTATTGAAGCATGAGGAACAATGCAGACAATTCAAGTAAGATGAGATGATAAAAGCACTTAGACTAGCAAGCTTAAAAACAAACAAATAGCAAATGACTCATAACTAATAGGACACTAATCAACAGGGCACAATTGTACTCTTAATTGACAAATTTAAGCTAAAGACGGTAAAGTAACAATACAACCTCTTAGAGTCCACTTGTTTCCTCTTTGTCATCACCATCCGTAGGTTTTTTGCCCTTCTTCACCTCTTTAAATGATGGTGTCCGTTCCTTCTAAGAGATTGAGTGTCTTCTTGCAAGAAATATTGAAAGTTGCTTGTTCCTAAGCACTTGAGAGATGGTTAGCATGCATGTATGTTTGTAGGCTTCTGAACTTACTTTGGTGTGTGAACACCAAACTTAGTTCTTTGCCTTATGCAGCATCTTGAATATATGCAAAAAATTTCATGTGCTTTTATTAAGAAAACAAACTATAAACTAGAAAACAAACTATGAACTAGAAAGCAAACTAGGAACTAAAAACTAAACAATTGTTAAGTAGTGTCTCTGATTGTTTGGAGCTGATAACTAGTCATGCTGAGGGTGCAATGTGTTCTTAATGAAATCTATGGTGCAACACCAAACTTAGAATTACACATTCACCCTTAAATTTCTTGGGTGTGCTACACCAAACTTAGCTCCTTGTAATACAGAGAAATCTACTGAACTTTCTTATTGAAATAGTAAAGGAAAAGAGAGTTACCTCTGGTTGGGTTGCCTCCCAACAAGCGCTTCTTTAATGTCACTAGCTTGACATGCTGTTCATGACTTTCTTCCGCTTTTTCCTGTTTGTTAAGAGGAATGACCTCAGGGGGAAAGAAGATCCAATTAGTATCCCCTGTCTTGGCCTCTTCCCAGTAAGCTTCCTTTTGTTAATTGCTTGATTAAACTTGCTTGCTGGATCAGGGATTGGATTGCTTGTGGTTGACATCTTCTTCTTCCTTGATATGTTCAATTGTAACTTGGTCACAATCCTCTTTTCGGTGCTATTGTTGGTTGCCTTCACTTCTTGGATATCAAGATTCGGGTGTTGCGTATTTATTGGAGTCTCCTCTTCATTAAAAGCCTCTTGAATTGGTGGTTCAATGAACCCTTCCTCTATGTAGCTCTCTGCTTCAATTTAGTGTGGATTTCCTTGATTGTCTTCCTCCCTTTCTTCTACATGATTTTCCATTGAGTCCTTTGGGAGTAAGTTTTCTTGTTCGTTTGTCACCTCAATTAGCTTCTGTGGATATGAAATCCTAGGCTCATATGCCTCCACCACCTCATTCTTCATTGAAATTTCACTTGATACAGGGGCCTCTTCTTCCACTTCCTCACTCACAGATTGGTCTTCATCCTCAATGCTTGGCAATCCTAAGTGTTTTCTTATTTTCTCTAAGTGCCCATCCATCTTCTTGAAGAGGATTTCTTGCTCTTTCCAGGATTATTCTTGTCTTTCCAAGAATTCTTTAGTTCTTTCTTGAGATTCTATGGCACTTTGAAGGCATTGTTCTGCTTGTAGCAAGAGAGAAGAAGGATGGGGCAGATTTTGTGGGCATGTGGGTATTGTGATAAAGTTGTGTTGAGGGATATGAAATGAATTTTGTGGGTAACCAGGTGTATTTTATGGTTGGTGAGATGAATTGTATGAATTTTGGGAAGAACTTTGTGTTGAAGCATAGTCAAGTGATGAAGAATCTTCAAATGAAAAACTAGGAGGTGGGGTTGGAAAATTCTGCATAAATGCATTGAAGGTACTCTCAAATGATGATGGCTCTTGATTGGTGGAGTATGGACTACTGAATGCTCTTTGGTTTTGTTCTCCCACCCACAACTTGAGTAATTGTTGAATTCATCAAAGTATGGATCATTTTGTGGCATTGGGGAGAAATCTTACACGAATGTATTAACAACATAATCAAGTGATGATGTCTCTTGATGAATAGGATATGGAGCATTAAAATCTCTTTGGTTTTGACCTTTCCAGCTACAACATGAGTAGTTGTTAGATTCATCAAAATATGGTTCGTTTTGTGTCTCTGGGAAGTGTTCATACTCTGTCGTTTCTTGGGGATATTCCCAACCACCATTAGCATAATGATATGAATCATTTTGTGATGTTGGGCAATATCCCATGAAATTGTCTTGATCATTTTGTAGCTTTGGAGCATATTCTCACTGGGTGGATTGCTCATAATCTATCATTTCTTGGTGATATTCTCAACCACCATTAGAATAGTCATTGTGTGATGGTGAAAAATGTCCCATAAAATTTGTTTGATTAAAAGATGAGGTAAACTCCATTTGAATTTCGTAAAAGACAATCACCAATGAAAATTGAAATTCCTTATATTACAAAGAAGAATTTCTTAGTGAGGTAATAACACAAACACCTTAGAATCCAGAGAAAGTAGAAAATTAAAAGAACTTAAATGACAAAAACAAAGAAAATGCTTAATCTAGACCTATCACCCATTTAATCATTGTCAATCTAAATCAATCCCCGGCAACGGCGCCAAAACCTTGATGGCAAAAAATTAAATTCCGAACAAACTAACCGGCAATTATACAGGGTTGCATCAAGTAGTAAAACCCACGAGAGTGAGATCGATCCTACGAGGATTGATGGATCAAGCAACTTTAGTGAGCTGATTAGTCTAGTCAAGTTAATGTTGATGAATTAAGTGAAATTTGATTAACAGAATATAAATTGTAGGGAATGTAAATTGCTGAATGTAAATTGACAAAAAACTTAAATGGCAAGAAACTTAAATTGCAGGAAAAGTAAATAGCATCAAATGCAAAGGGCTTTGGGTGCAGGAAAATTAAAGAAGCAGTAAATCAAAGTAATTAAAGTGAACTCAAGGACAATTAATAGAAAGAAAAACTCATTAAGGATTGGAGATATCATAATCCACAATGAATCAAATGGGTCTCAACTCCTTTCTCAATCATATGAGTAGATCTTTGGCAGATTGAAATTGATTGGATCCCAATTTCTTGGCAATCCAATCTCTCTAATCACAATCAATCTTGCCAATTCCTTGATCTAATTGTCATAAGAAGAGGTTAAGTATATGTCTCTCTTCCATAAGCCACACTAACTCTCAAGATCTCAATTCCTCCCGAATGGTGTTTGATCAAGAGAGTTGTGAAGGATAGAGCCTCAATTCTAATGCTCATGATTCCCCTTCCGAGGCTCACACAAGCATCCCCCTTCCGGAGTGAATGGATCCCAATCAAAACAGAGGATATCCTATAGCTACCCAAGCGGATTGATAAGAAGAAGAACTTCACTCAATCATGTGAATTATAATAGAGCTCCTCCTCTAATGAAGTGGGATTTAATTGATCATTGCTCTAAGAAAACTTGCAGGAAATTTTAATTTGCATGGAATTAAATTGAACTCGATAATGAACTGAAATGTAAAGTTGCAAAGAAGAGAAGGAGTACCAGAAATTAAAATTGCATAAAAGTAAATGAAGCTCAATACAAAATTCAACTTGCAGAAAAGAAAAATTGTATCTAAACTAAGAATTCTACACTACACTCTCTAGAGTCTCTAATTCTCCAAGAGAGTTCTGGAGTCTCTAATCCTCCAGCCTCTACTCCTACTCCTACTACCGGTTACTACTACCCAAGCCCCCCTAATCCTATCAGAGAGCCCCCTATTTATACTCTTCTTCTATTCTTCAATTGGCTCTGTATTGCACTTGGATGTGGGCCTTAGCCTTGATTGAAGCAGTCAGGGATGGGTCTTAGTGATGTTGAAGAGGGGTAATTGGTAATTCATGTTAATGATCTGCATGGGTGCTAAATTTTACTAGAGTTGGTGTCAACGTTGGTGCTCAACGTTTGACAGAAAATGTTGAGTCAAACATTTGTCTTGGAGAAGGATTTGAAAAGAATGAGCGTTGGTGCCAACGTTTGACTCAACGTTGGTGCACCAACGTTTTTCCATCCACGCGTGCGCGTCGCCCATGTGTACGCATCGATATTGCATTTTGCGCGTGTGCCTCGCTCACGCATTAGCATGTCTGGCCAAAATCTGCATCCACGCGTACTCGTTCATGCAAGTTTTCCGAATCCAATTTTGGGCATCTTGTCGAGAACTTTGGAGGCAACGTTTGAGGCAATGTTGGACCTCCAACGTTCGCTTAGTCACGCGTATGAGTAAATGGTCAAACTTTTCCATTCCACGCGTGTGCATAGCTCACGCTTATGCGTGGATTCAGCATTTTTTACTTTCACACGTACGCGTCGCCAAAAAATCTTTCTACTCCAGAAAATAAAGTTATCGCAGGCGTTGGAGGTAACATTCCCTCCAACGTTGGCACCAAAATTTTACATATAACGTTGCATACCCCTTCTCCAACGTTTGAGGTAACGTTGGTGAGCCAACTTTGGCCACCAAAGTTTGAGGTAACGTTGGTGAGCCAACCTTGGCCACCAACGTTACTTCCTCTTCCTCTGCTTCCTCTTCTGCTTATTTCTTGCTTCTTTCTTCACCTATCATCAACCAAACACATGCATCAAACACTTGCTAAATCATAAGATTTTCTATCATTCATAATAATCATGTAAATCTTGCAAAAATCTCATGATAAGTGATGAGCGGATATTTTATACGCTTTTTGGGGTTAATTTCATATAGTTTTTAGTATGTTTTAGTTAGTTTTTAGTTTATTTTCATTAGTTTCTAGGCAAAATTCATATTTCTGGACTTTACTATGAGTTTGTGTGTTTTTCAATAATTTCAGGTATTTTCTGGCTGAAATTGAGGGAGCTGAGCAAAAATCTGATTCGGCTGAAAAAGGACTGCTGATGTTGTTGGATTCTGACCTCTCTGCACTCGGAATGGAATTTCTGCAGCTACAGCAGTTCAAATGGCGCGCTTTCAATTGCGTTGGAAAGTAGACATCCAGGGCTTTCCAGCAATATATAATAGTCCATACGTTTCTCAAGGATAGACGACGTAAACTGGCGTTCAACACCAGTTCCATGTTGCAGTCTGGCGTCCAGCGCCAGAAACAAGTTACAAGTTGGAGTTCAACGCCAGAAACAGGTTACAACCTGGCGTTGAACGCCCAAAATAGCCCATGCACGTGAGAAGCTTAAGTCTCAGCCCCAGCACACACCAAGTGGGCCCCAGAAGTAGATTTCTGCACCATCTATCATAGTTTACTCATTTTCTGTAAACCTAGGTTACTAGTTTAGTATTTAAACAACTTTTAGAAATTTATTTTGTATCTCATGACATTTTAGATCTAAACTTTGTACCTTTTAACGGCATGAGTCTCTAAACTCCATTGTTGGGGGTGAGGAGCTCTGCTGTGTCTCGATGAACTAATGCAAGTATTTCTGTTTTCCATTCAAACATGCGTGTTCCTATCTAAGATATCCATTCGCACTTCAATATGAATGTGATGAACGTGACAATCATCATCATTCCTCCTCGAACGCGTGCCTGACAACCACTTACGTTCCACTGTAGAATGAATGAATATCTCTTAGATCTCTTAATCGGAATCTTCGTGGTATAAGCTAGATTGATGGCAACATTCAAGAGAATCCGGAAAGTCTAAACCTTGTCTGTGGTATTCCGAGTAGGATTCAGGGATTGAATGACTGTGACGAGCTTCAAACTCGCGAGTGCTGGGCGTAGTGACAGACGCAAAAGGATAGTAAATCCTATTCCGGTACGATTGAGAACCTGCATATGATTAGCCGTGCGGTGACAGCGCACCTGAACCTTTTTCACTGGAAGGATGGATGGTAGCCATTGACAACGGTGATCCACCAACACATAGCTTGCCATAGGTGGACATGCGTGCGTGAATCAGAAACAGAGGAAAGCAGAATTTCAGAAGACAAAGCATCTCCAAAACTCCAACATATTCTCCATCATTGCATACAAGTATAATTTGTGTTCTGCCCTTTTATTCCTTGCAATCAAATTTGATAAGTGAATTATTTTATTGTTTTCCTGACTAAGAGTTACAAGATAACCATAGATTGCTTCAAGCCAACAATCTCCGTGGGATCGACCCTTACTCACGTAAGGTATTACTTGGACGACCCAGTGCACTTGCTGGTTAGTTGTGCGAATTTGTGAAGAACTGTGATTTCCAATTTCGTGCACCAAGTTTTTGGCGCCATTGCCGGGGATTGTTTGAGTTTGGACAACTGACGGTTTATTTTTTTGCTTAGATTAGGAAAAATTTTTCTTTTTGGTTTAGAGTCTTTTATTATTTATACCTTGTTAAAACACTTTAAATTTATAGCTCAATTAGCTAGAGCGTGGTGCTTATGTTCTTAGTAATTGGCTATCCTATTTTTAAAATCTTTTTCAAAAATAATTTTTCTTTGAATAAATCTTGTGCCAAACTTTAAGTTTGGTGTTTTCTTGTTGATTTTTCTTTGTTTTTCAAAAATTTTAGTTTGGTTTTCTAAAAATTTTAAGTTTGGTGTTCCTTGGTGTTTTCCCTCCAAAATTTTCAAAAACAAGGAGCATTAGATCTAAAAAAATTTTAAATCTTGTGCTATCTTATTATTTTTCTCTTCCTCTTTAAATTCAAAAATATCTTCTCTCTCTATTTTAAAGCAAATTTTCGAAATTTACCTTTAAAATTCAGATTTTTATTTCAAAATTTAAAACCTTTTTCAAAAATCATCATATCCTTTTCAAAATTTCCTAACCACTCTCTCTCTCCTCATTTTTTTCGAAAATCTTCACCCATTTTTATTTATTTTAATTTATTTTGTTTTCGAAATAAATAAATAATTAAATAAATAAAAATATTTTTCTTCTATTTTACATCATCTCCCTTTCTCTATCATGGACCTAAGCGGAAATGAACAGTCCAGGAGGACTCTGGGGTATGCTAACCCCTCTACTGCTTCATATGGGAGCAGTATCTGTATACCCTCCATTGGAGTCAATAGCTTTGAGTTGAATCCTCAGCTCATTATCATGGTGCAGCAAAGTTGCCAGTATTCCGGTCTTCCACAGGAAGAACCTACAGAATTTCTGGCATAGTTTTTACAGATTGCTGACACAGTACATGATAAGGAAGTAGATCAGGATGTCTACAGATTATTACTGTTTTCATTTGCTGTAAAAGACCAAGCTAAGAGGTGGTTAAATAACCAACCTAAGGCCAGCATAAGGACATGGAAACAACTGACAGAAAAATTCCTGAATCAATACTTTCCTCCAAAACGGATGACACAGCTAAGGCTGGACATCCAAGGCTTTAAACAAGGAGATAATGAATCTCTTTATGATGCCTGGGAGAGATACAGAGAGATGCTACGAAAATGCCCCTCTAAAATGTTTTCAGAGTGGGTTCAGTTAGACATATTCTACTATGGGCATGCAGAAAGAGCTCAGATGTCTCTAGATTACTCAGCTGGTAGATCTATCCATATGAGAAAGACAATTGAAGAAGCTCAAGAGCTCATTGATACAGTTGCCAGAAATCAGCATATGTACCTAAGCAGTGACCCTTCCATGAAAGAAGAGGTTAAAATAGTAACTGCTGAACTCAGTCCTGTAAAACAAGCTGCTGAATTCAATCAGCAATTGGACTTTCTAACAAAGCAGTTAGCCAAATTCAAGGATAGACTACAAGAGACAAGGATGGCTAATATAAATATGGAAGAACAATTGAAGCAAATAAAGCAGCAGCTGTCAAAACAAATAACAGAAGAATGCCAAGCAGTTCAATTAAGAAGTGGGAAGACATTAAATACCCCACCTCAAGGTAGCAAAAAGCCAAGAAATGAGCAAACCACCCAAAATCCACCTAAGGACAGTAAGAGCCCAGGGAAAAATAATTTTGGTGCTAAAACGCCAGAAATTGGGTGGAAGGCTGGCGCTGAACGCCCAGACTATGCTCAGGACTGGCGTTCAACGCCAGAAACAAGCAAGGATCTGGCGTTGAACGCCCAAAAGAAGCACAGTTCTGGCATTCAGACGCCAGGAACAGATGAGGAGCTGGCGTCTAACGTCACTCTAGCTTCTAACTCTGGCACTCAATTGCCAGTGAGGGATCAGACACACACAAGTGCTGATGAGACAACCCATCTAAAAAGGTTTCTTCAACCACTTTTGTAGGAAATAAACCTACAGCAACTAAGGTTGAGGAATATAAAGTCAAGATACCTTATCCTCAAAAACTCCGCCAAGAGGAGCAGGATAAGCAATTTGCTCGCTTTGCAGATTATCTCAGGACCCTTGAAATAAAGATTCCATTTGTAGAGGCACTTGAGCAAATACCTTCTTATGCCAAGTTTATGAAAGAGATCTTGAGTCATAAGAAGGATTGGAGAGAAATTGAAAGAGTTCTCCTCACTGAAGAATGCAGTGCAGTCATTCTGAAAATCTTTCCTGAAAAGCTTAAAGACCCTGGAAGTTTTCTGATACCATGCACAATAGAAGGTAATTGCACCAAGATAGCTTTATGTGATCTTGGGGCAAGCATCAACCTAATACCTGCATCCACTATCAGAAAGCTTGGTTTAACTGAAGAAGTTAAACCAACCCGGATATGTCTCCAACTTGCTGATGGCTCCATTAAATACCCATTAGGCGTGATTGAAGACATGATTGTCAGAGTTGGGCCATTCGCCTTTCCCACTGACTTTGTAGTGCTGGAAATAGAGGAGCATAAGAGTGCTACTCTCATTCTAGGAAGACCCTTCCTAGCAACTGGACGAACTCTCATTGATGTCCAATAGGGGAAATAACCTTGAGAGTCAATGAGGATGAATTTAAGTTGAATGCTGTCAAAGCCATGCAGCATCCAGACACATCAAAAGACTGCATGAAAGTTGATCTTATTGACTCTTTGGTAGAAGAGATCAACATGGCTGAGAGTCTCGAATTAGAGTTGGAAGACATCTTTAAAGATGTTCAGCCTGATTTGGAGGATTCAGAGGAAATGAAAGAGCCTCTGAAATTTCCTCTGGAAGAGGAAAACCTCCTAAACTCGAGCTCAAACCATTACCACCATCCCTGAAATATGCATTTCTGGGAGAAGGTGACACTTTTCCAGTGATCATAAGCTCTGCTTTAAATCCACAGGAAGAGGAAGCACTAATTCAAGTGCTAAAGACACACAAGACAGCTCTTGGGTGGTCCATAGGTGACCTTAAGGGCATAAGCCCAGCTAGATGCATGCACAAAATCTTATTGGAGGATAATGCTAAACCAGTGGTTCAACCATAGAGGCGGCTAAATCCAACCATGAAGGAAGTGGTGCAGAAAGAGGTCACCAAATTACTGGAGGCTGGGATTATTTATCCTATTTTTGATAGCCCCTGGGTGAGCCCTGTTCAAGTTATCCCCAAAAAGGGAGGCATGACAGTGGTTCATAATGAAAAGAATGAACTGGTTCCTACAAGAAGAGTTACAGGGTGGCGCATGTGTATTGACTACAGAAGGCTCAATATAGCCACCAGAAAGGATCATTTTCCTTTACCATTCATAGACCAGATGCTAGAAAGACTGGCAGGTCATGATTATTACTGCTTTTTGGATGGCTACTCAGGCTATAACCAGATTACAGTAGATCCCCAGGAACAAGAGAAAATAGCATTCACATGTCTATCTGGAGTGTTTGCTTATAGAAGGATGCCGTTTGGGCTGTGTAATGCGCCTGCAACCTTCCAGAGATGCATGCTCTCTATTTTCTCTGATATGGTGGAAAATTTTTTGGAAGTCTTCATGGATGACTTCTCAGTATATGGAGACTCATTCAGCTCCTGTCTTGATCACCTGAAACTAGTTCTGAAAAGATGCCAAGAGACCAACCTGGTTTTAAACTGGGAAAAATGTCACTTTATGGTGACTGAAGGGATTGTCCTTGGGCATAAAATTTCAAACAAGGGAATAGAGGTGGATCAAGTAAAAATAGAGGTAATTGAAAAATTACCACCACCTGCCAATGTTAAGGCAATCAGAAGCTTTCTGGGGCATGCAGGATTCTATAGGGGGTTTATAAAGGATTTTTCAAAAATCGGAAAACCTCTGAGCAATCTGCTAGCTGCTGACATGCCATTTGTGTTTGACACGGAGTGTCTGCAGGCGTTTGAAACGCTGAAAGCCAAGCTGGTCACAGCACCAGTTATTTCTGCACCAGACTGGACATTACCATTTGAGCTAATGTGTGACGCTAGTGATCACGCCATTGGTGCAGTATTGGGACAGAGGCATGACAAGCTTCTGCATGTCATTTATTATGCTACCCGCATTTTAAATGATGCCCAGAAAAATTACACAACCACAGAAAAAGAATTGCTTGTAGTGGTTTATGCCATTGACAAGTTCAGATCATACTTAGTAGGATCAAAAGTGATTCTGTATACTGACCATGCTGCTCTTAAATATCTACTCACAAAGCAGGATTCAAAACCCAGGCTCATCAGATGGGTGTTGCTTCTGCAAGAGTTTGATATAGAAATAAGAGACAGAAAAGGGACAGAGAACCAAGTGGCTGATCATCTGTCCCGGATAGAGCCAGTAGAAGGGACATCCCAACCCTCTCTTGAGATCTCTGAGACTTTTCCGGATGAGCAATTATTTGCCATTCAGGAAACACCATGGTTTGCAGACATTGCAAACTATAAAGCTGCAAGGTTCATACCCAAAGAGTACAACAGGCAATAAAAGAAAAAATTAATCACTGATGCAAAGTACTACTTGTGGGATGAACCCTATCTCTTCAAGAGATGTGCAGACGGAATAATCCGTAGTGTATGCCTAGAGAAGAAGCACAGAGGATCCTATGGCATTGCCATGGATCACAATATGGAGGCCATTTCGGAGGTGAGCAAACAGCTACCAAGGTCCTCCAATGTGGCTTCTATTGGCCCACACTCTATAGAGATTTCCGAGAGTTTGTACGTAACTGTGACAGTTTCCAAAGAGCTTGTAATCTGCCTCATGGTTACGCCATGCCTCAACAAGGAATATTGGAGATTGAGTTGTTTGACGTATGGGGAATTGACTTCATAGGATCTTTCCCACCATCATACTCAAACACTTATATTCTGGTGGCAGTTGACTACGTATCAAAATGGGTAGAGGCCGTTGCCACACCCACCAATGATACTAAAACAGTGCTGAAGTTCCTCCAGAAATATATCTTCAGCAGGTTTGGGGTCCCTAGAGTACTAATCAGTGATGGGGGCACTCACTTCTGCAACAAACAGCTTTACTCTGCCATGGTCCGGTATGGGATTCGCCACAAGGTGGCAACTCCATATCATCCACAAACTAATGGGCAAGCTGAAGTCTCTAACAGAGAGCTAAAAAGAATCCTAGAACGGACTGTAAATACCCGTAGAAAGGATTGGGCAAGAAGCTTGGATGATGCTCTGTGGGCATACAGAACAGCATTCAAGACTCCTATAGGGACATCTCCATACCAACTTGTATATGGTAAGGCATGTCACCTGCCCATAGAACTGGAACATAAAGCCTATTGGGCAACCAGATTCCTGAACTTTGATGCCAAATTAGCTGGAGAAAAAAGATTGCTTCAGCTAAATGAGCTAGAGGAATTCAGATTCACTGCTTTTGAAAATGCCAAGCTTTATAAAGAGAAATAAAAAAAAGTGGCATGACAGAAAGCTGTCATCTAGAATCTTTGAACCAGGACAGAAGGTTCTGTTGTTTAACTCTAGACTCAGGCTATTCCCCAGGAAACTGAATTCCTGGTGGAGGGGACCATATGTGATTACAAATGTATCACAATATGGTTATGTGGAACTTCAAGATATTGATTCTGATAAGAAGTTCATTGTTAATGGACAGAGAATCAAGCACTATCTTGAAGGCAATATTGAGCAAGAGTGCTCAAGACTGAAGCTAAATTAAAAGCTCAGCAAGGTCCAGCTAAAGACAATAAAGAAGCGCTTGCTGGGAGGCAACCCAGCCATGGGGCATCACTTCCGCTAAGAATTTTGCCCTATTCTTGATTTTATTTGTTTATATAAAGTTCATTGATACTAAGGTAAAGAGTCAATTGTATAAGTTTACAGGGTTACAGAAGGATTCTGCACACAAAACAGAGAAAAAGAGCTCACTGGCAAGAAAATGCCAGTAAAAGTCTGTTTTGGGCGTTCAACGCCCAAAAGAAGCATCCACTGGGCGTTGAACGCCAGTAAGGATAGCCATCTGGGCGTTAAACGCCAGAAAGAAGCATCTTCTGGGCGTTGAACGCCAGAAAGAAGCTCCTTCTGGGCGTTTAACGCCAGATTTACAGCGTCTTGGGCGTTCAGAAAAACGCCCAGTGACAAAGGAGTTCCTGGCGTTCAACGCCAGAAAGAAGCAACAGCTAGGCGTTGAACGCCCAGGAGAAGCAGCAGTTGGGCGTTGAACGCCCAAAACATGAAGCGTTTGGGCGTTCAAACGCCAGGATGGTGGGGAGGAGGTAAATTCGTTTTTTCTTCATATTTTTCATTTTAATCTTAATTTTCATGTTTCAATTCATGATTTCTTGCATAAACATGTTACAAACCCTGATTTCTAAAAACCCTTCTTTAAAAATATTAAATCTATCTTAATCCATAAGCACAAATCCTTTTTTTCAATCCAATTCAACTCTTTTTCAAAATTTTCAAAACAAATCTATCTCTTTTCATTCAAAAATCTTTTCAACTAATCAATATCTTTTTCAAATCTCCATATTATCTTTTTCAAAATCCAATTTTATCTTTTTCAAATATCTTTCATTTCTTTTCAATTTTAAATTATATTTTTTCTTATCATACTTTTTTTTTTAAAATCATATCTTCTATCTTATCTTTCTCCCTATTTTCGAAAACCCCCCTCCCTTTTAAAAACCCATTCGGCCTCCTTCCTCTCATCCACCATCCTACACTAGCTCTCCTTCTATCCCTCTCCTTTCTTTTCTTTTGCTTGAGGACAAGCAAACCTCTAAGTTTGGTGTGTTTATCCGTGATCACTAAACCATACCCACTAAGATCATGGCTCCTAAAGGAAAACAACCCACTCCAAGAGGCAAGAAAGAGAGTGTTCCAAAACCACTTTGGAATCAAGGGAAGTTCTTAACTAAAGAACATTTAGACCATTATTACAAAATAATGGGTCTAAGATCAGTGATCCTGGAAGTTAGATTCGATCTGAAAGAAGACGAATATCCAGAGATCCAGGAGCAAATTCGAATCAGGAACTGGGAGATCCTAGCTAATCCTAAAACGAAAGTGGGAAGGAATATGGTCCAGGAGTTCTATGCTAATATGTGGCAAACAGACAAGCAAAGACTATCTGGATCTGCTCTCTATGACTATCGGACCTTGGTCAGAGGAAAGATTGTTCATACCCACCCTGACAAGATCAGGGAGATCTTAAAGCTACCTCAGCTGAAAGATGATCCAGACTCCTTCAATAGGAGAATGATGAGAACAGACAAGGGCCTGGATAAGATTCTAGAGGATATATGTATCCCTGGAGCCAGGTGGACCACCAGCACGAAGGGTGTCCCAAATCAACTCAAAAGAGAAGATCTCAAACCAGTCGCCAGAGGATGGCTGGACTTCATTGGGCATTCTCTGCTGCCCACTAGCAACCATTCTGAAGTCACTATTAGAAGAGCAGTGATGATCCATTGCGTCATGATGGGAAAAGAAGTGAAAGTTCATTAACTGATTTCAACTGAATTTTACAAAATTGCAAACAAAAATTCCAAAGATGCCAGGTTGGCTTATCCAAGCTTGATTTCTATGCTCTGCAAGGACGCTGGAGTAAGGATGGGAATAACTGAGTATATCTCAGTTGAGCGGCCAATCACCAAAGCATCCATGGAAAAACAACAAGCACAGGATGACCCCATCAAGAAGAGAACACAGAAATTCTCCCAGAAATCCTCAATCTGAATACTGGGAGTATCTTGAAACATCTATTACCAAGATGCAAGAAGCTATGGAACAAATAAAGAAAGAACAGAAGGAACAAAGTAGCATTCTTTGCTATTTGCTTAAAGAACAGGAGGAGCAAGGGCGTGATTTAAGGGAATTGAAGCGCCAGAAATTATCTCTTGAAGGACCAAGCACCCCGCAGATTAGAGGAACATCCACTTCCCAGAACACAGGTTGTTAAATTCCAATCTTAGCCTTAACTCTATGATAACTGTTTTTATTTTAGTTTTACCTTAGGAGTCATATAGTAGTAATTAGTATCTATATTTTTTATTTTATCTCCAATTAAGCTATAATTTAATTTTATCATCATCATTAAACATGAATAAAATAGAAGAATTTCTTTAGAATAAGAGGCAATAAATTTCGAGTTTTTTTTTACAAGAAAAATTCTAATTATTTACATGTGGTGGCAATGCTTTCTGTCTCCTGAATGAATGCTTGAACATTGCATATGTCTTTTGAATTTGATGTTTAAGACTGTTAAATATGTTGGCTCTTGAAAGAATGATGAACATGAGACATGTTATTGATAATCTGAAAAATCATAAAAATGATTCTTGAAGCAAGAAAAAGCAGTGAATACAAAAGCTTGCAGAAAAAAAATAGAGAAAGAAAAAGAAAAAGCAAGCAGAAAAAGCCAAAGCTCTTAAAACCAAAAGGCAAGAGCAAAAAGCCAATAGCCCTTAAAACCAAAAGGCAAGGGTAAAAAGGATCCAAGGCTTTGAGCATCAGTGGATAGGAGGGCCTAAAGAAATAAAATCCTGGCCTAAGCGGCTAAACCAAGCTGTCTCTAACCATGTGCTTGTGGCGTGAAGGTGTCTAGTGAAAACTTGAGACTGAGCGGTTAAAGTCAAGGTCCAAAGCAAAAAGAAGAGTGTGCTTAAGAACTCTGGACACCTCTAGTTGGGGACTTTAGCAAAGCTGAGTCACAATCTGAAAAGGTTCACCCAATTATGTGTTTGGCATTTATGTATCCGGTGGTAATACTGGAAAACAAAGTGCTTAGGGCCACCGCCAAGACTCATAAAGTAGCTGTGTTCAAGAATCATCATACTGAAATAGGAGAATCAATAACACTATATGCATTCTAAGTTCCTATAGATGCCAATCACTTTGAGCTTCAATGGATAAAGTGAGATGCCAAAACTATTCGGAAGCAAAAAGCTACTAGTCCCGCTCATCTAATTAGAATCTGAGCTTCACTCAAAACTCTGAGATATTATTGCTTCTTGACTTATTAGTAGTCTATTTTATTTATCTAGTTGCTTGGGGACAAGCAACAGTTTATGTTTGTTTGTGATGACGGATATTTTATACCTTTTTGGTTAATTTCATATATTTTTAGTATGTTTAGTTAGTTTTTAGTTTATTTTCATTAGTTTCTAGGCAAAATTCATATTCTGACTTTACTATGAGTTTTGTTTTTCTGTAATTTCAGGTATTTTCTGGCTGAAATTGAGGGAGCTGAGCAAAAATCTGATTCGGCTGAAAAAGGACTGCTATGTTGGATTCGACCTCTCTGCACTCGGAATGGAATTTCTAGAGCTACAGGAGTCCAAATGGCGCGCTTCCAATGCGTTGGAAAGTAGACATCCAGGCTTTCTAGCAATATATAATATTCCATACTTTGCTCAAGGATAGATGAGTAAACTGGCGTTCAACGCCAGTTCTATGTTGCAGTCTGGCGTCCAGCGCCAGAAACAAGTTACAAGTTGGAGTTCAACGCCAGAAACAGGTTACAACCTGGCGTTGAATGCCCAAAACAGCCCATGCACGGAGAAGTTAAGTCTCACCCCAGCACACACCAAGTGGGCCCCAGAAGTGGATTTCTGCACCATCTATCATAGTTTACTCATTTTCTGTAACCTAGGTTACTAGTTTAGTATTTAAACAACTTTTAGAGATTTATTTGTATCTCATACATTTTAGATCTAAACTTTGCACCTTTTGACGGCAGAGCTCTAAACTCAGTTGGGGTGAGAGCTTGCTGGTCTGATGAACTAATGCAAGTATTTCTGTTTTCCATTCAAACATGCGTGTTCCTATCTAAGATATCCATTCGCACTTCAATATGAATGTGATGAACGTGACAATCATCATCATTCCTCCACAACGCGTGCTGACAACCACTTACGTTCCACTGTAGAATGAATGAATTCTCTTAGATCTCTTAATCGAATCTTCGTGGTATAAGCTAGATTATGGCAGCATTAAGATCTGAAGTCTAACTTGTCTGTGTATTCCAGTAGGATTCAGATTGATGACTGACGAGCTTCAACGGAGTGCTGGGCATTACAGACGCAAAAGATAGTAATCCTTCTGGTACGATGAGAACCTGCAGATGATACTGCGTGACAGGCACTGGACCTTTTCCGAAGAGGTGGTAGCCATTGACAACGGATCCCCACCATAGTGCCATAGGGACATGCGACGTGAATCAGAACAGAGGAAAGCAGAATTTCAGAAGACAAAGCATCTCCAAAACTCCAACATATTCTCCATCATTGCTACAAGTATAATTTGTGTTCTGCCCTTTATTCCTTGCAATAAATTTGATAAGTGAATTATTTTATTGTTTTTCCTGATAAGAGTTACAAGA